>NC_092815.1:124278031-124885531 GCF_023375885.2 Dermacentor andersoni | reverse complement strand
ATATACAGAACACCAGAACAACATGATCGAACCATCGCGGCGTGCCATATGGTTCAGGATGGTGCACAGTCTGTGTGTATATATATATATATACATATACCAGAGTTGTCGCGGACAGGCAAGTCTTCCCGGTATCCGATGCCTGTGAATTGTCGTATGCAGGGGCCCTATCACGTAAAACTATTCCAATATGTTTTTATTCCAATCTCCTGACGTCAAATTTGCGTAGCCGCCAACGCAAGCATCGGGCGGTCACTTGCAGAGTTGTCTGAACAGACAAATCAAATGCTCTCCTCGTTCATAGGAGGTCAATTTTGCTTGCTTGAAAAACGAATAACATTGCCTACATTGAGCGGCTTGTCCTATCTAATTGGCTGACAAGAGGCGAGGAGCACGCTCAAGGGGAGAGGGATTCGATGGGGCCGAGCCACTGCACTGAAAATCGGTAACTGGATGAAGAGGGTGGTGCCGGCGTCTGCTACTGGCCCGCTTTCCCTTACTTAGCTTGAGGTGGCTTGTCGAAAATCGCGGCGGCATGCAACGGAAGCATAAGAATGCCGCTAAAACGGATCCTCAGCAAAGAACAGTTCGCAGAACGAGGTCGTAAACGTGCCGAAATGGCTCGAAAACGTTACACGGCCATGCAAAAAGATTTATTACACGCAAATAAACCCATGCTCTCCGGCAGGCGCGAGTAGCCAGTGCCTGAGTGATCGGCGGCCGCCATCTTTTATTCCTTTCGGAACGGGGCAGCCTGCGGCTGTTCAGAAGAAAATTCAGTTTTGTTCGGCATATTAACGTTCCCTTAACGCGTACACGTCACTCTGACACGGTGCGTTTTTGCGGTTCCGTGACGTCGCGTGAGAGGCAGGTGAAGTGGGTGCAGCCCGAAAACTTTTGACCAATAGCCGAGGGTTAATGGCGAAAAGGCGTCGAATCAGAAATAACAATTCTTCTTTCGTTCGGTCAAATCATGCATAATCAGTGTGTGCACATCATATCAGACGGGGAGCTATTGCGGTTTCCGTGATGTCGCGTGACAGACAGGCGAAGTGGGGGTGGTCCAAAAAAAAGTTTTTGACGAATCGCGGAGGGCTGATTGCAGAATTGGAATAGAAAAGTTTGGAATAGTTTTACGTTATGGCGCCGCAGGTCACACAATCACAGAATAGTTTTAAGAACAGAGGGTCAATGTCCGAGTTTCGCGGCCAAATAGCCTCACCTTAATGGAAAAGAAACAAACAAACAAACAAAAAAAAACAATAACACGACGCTGCGGTTCTTTACGATCCAAAAACACGATCTCATTATGAGGCTCGCCGGGGGGGGGGGGGGGGGGGGGGGGGGAATTCGGATTTAATTTAGACGACCTGGGGTTCCTTAACGTGCGCCGAATGCGCGGTATACACGGACGTTCTTGCATTTCGCTCCCATCGAAATGCGGCCACCGCTGCGGGGATTCGATCTCGCGCCCTCGATCGCACCATAGCCTCACTTACTAGGAGGGAGCAATGAGCACTACCACTACTACTACTACTACTACTACTACTACTACTACTACTACTACTACTACTACTACTACTACTGCTAATCATAATAATAATAAAGAGAATTGTAGCAGAAAGTCCAAAGCCCCTATAGAGTCATCGCTAGAGGGCGCGGGGAGCAAACAAAGCGTAAGGTCCCTCGAGGGACTTTAACAAAGCGCAGCTGGGAGTGTTCACGTAACCCGAGAAGGTTCTTTTTTTTTTTTCGCGCATTGTATACGTGCAGAGCGACAGGCCTCTCCTACATAGAAGCTGAAACCCGCAGATGCTTCACGGCACGTCGCGTTTCGGTCAGGTTGCTTGCAGGGCGTGACGCTCCCGAACACGTCAACACGTCGTCGACTTGTCGCGACGCACACAGTGTGCTTGTGTACGCGAAGGACCGAGATAAAGAAAGAAGTCCATTTTGAGCCGCAATACAGCCCGCGTAACGAAGTATACAAAGCTAAGAAAGAAACCTGCAACGACGTCATGTATAGCTCTGCAGTCAACTCCATCTATAGCACACTGCCGTGAAGCGGATAACCGCCGTCGTCAGTGCCTACTGCGCTAATGTCTACTTCGTATACTAGATCGGACCAGGAAAATATTGACGACAAGGTATGCGATTCTTATCGGCACGGCGCACCCTGTAGATCGCCGTGCGAGGTAAGAATGTACACCAGGGCGCGGGTCATCGAACCGACGCCGTGTCAGTGCGCGGGCACTGCGTAAAGTCATGACCGTCTCCGCAGATATACGGCACATCCCACCCTCAGCCGTCAAAGAAGTAAAGCCTAACATACCAACAGTATCAGTTGCGAACTAACCTCGATCCTTAGAGGAGCCGCTTTCTTTTCGGCAAGCGGAGTCGACGAGCCGATAAAGTATGTACCCGTCGTGCATGGTCCGGGTAATTGTGAAGACACGTACACAGTAAATGCGCGGCCGACCCCAGACCGGCTTTTATACCCTACGGAGGATTACTAATGTATTTGCGGTCAACGATTCTGTTATGTGTGTATTAAGTAACAGTTCTCCCCCCTCTTCTTCATTCCCCACTACGGGATAGCTCGCCAAGCGGTCGAGGGCAGGGCGCCTGAAACGTGGGCGAGATTACGTAGGGCTTCGCGATTTTACAAGCACCGCGGACCCGCCGAGCACAAAGCGCCCGGCACGTATTATATATAATCGGCAGCGACGCTGTAGACCGCACGACTCTGAACTATCAAGCTAGCTACACGCACGCGGTGCGAGATGCCCTGGCATCTCGCACCATGTTGAGTAAAACAGGGTGAACGATAAGTTCATTTTGTCTTGACACATAAATGTCGCAAAATTAAACGCAACCCGGAGTGATATTAAATCGCAGCCCTGCGGCATTCAGAGTGAGGAATGTAAATTCCACAGAACGCACTTAAGGTCAACAAATACCCGCAGCCGCTGCGGACTCCTGAGAGCGAATGATAACCTCCTGCTGAATTAACAGATATTATTTTCAACTATTATATTACCATAAGTGTTCATGCTCGGCTTCGTTTAAGCCACAACTGGAATTAGTTCATTGCCTAAAAAAAAAAAAAAGCACAACAAGACGATGCTAAAGTATGCTCAAAGTGGAAAATTACTGTATAACAAATTTGGCCTTAGATCCATTCAAAAAGTGCTGATATAACGCAGACAAAAAGAAAGGAAGAACGAAAGAAAGAAAAAGAAAAGAAGAACTAAAGAACGCTAGACACGTGCGCATTTCCTTCGCACAAATACTTTTTTTTGTTTATTCTTCATTTTTTTCACTACTTGCTTCGCGCCATTAACGTAACGATGCAGGGCTAGCTGCACTTTCGAGACGCTTGAATGGTGCAAATAATTGGTCTTGTTTGATCCAGATCACGGCGTGTACCTGTCGTTCGACAAAAAGCACGTGAGGCAAACCGTCGCCATAATGCTCACGCGCACAAAAAATCATGCTTCCACAGTGCAGCGTGTGGGAGGAGGACCGCGCTGTTCTACCTTTCTTTTTCTTTTCTCTCTTTTTTTTTTCCGTAGGTGGCGTCCACGACTGCAGCCGCGTCAACTGCAGCCGCGTCAATTGTCAACAGCTGACAACCGAGGCTTCTGCACACAACAGCGCTCCTTCCGTGAGCGCCACGCAAAAGGGCGAGCTAGGGCCCGTGATGGTGCCTCGTGCCATTCGACATTGTATACCTGTGCCACCGCCTGCGCCCAACGAACACCCGAAGACGGCTGACTTCCTGTCATGTCCTCAAGTATACAATCTTGCGTAATAGACCATAACCTTCTACAAGCTTTGAATTCTATCGACTTCGATATCTCGCTCAATGCTCGCTGATAAAAGGATAAGGCATCGAACTGCGCGTTAACGACGTTTATTTCCTCTCTACTGACGATACTTCCATCTTCAATGGCGCGACATGATTTTGACGGCTTCAGCATCACGCCTCCGATGGTGCCTTCTTTAAACGCGAAGGTTTTCTCTGCGAATCTCGCCGCGTTTCGCGACAGCGGGTGCTGCCGCCTGGCTGTTCTCTTGGCGAATATAGGCCAACCAATCACAGCGGAGAACGCGCGCCGCTGGGTTCCTCGCAGCACCACCAGATAGCGCTCGGCCTATTAGCCTCTCTTGCAGAGAGGCCGATTAGCTTCTCTGCAATGCCTGAATAATGCCTTCCGTGTCCGTTTGTGCGGACATTCGATAAACACAAACTCCTGCTTCGAGCCTGTACGCGCTCGCACAAAGCTTCGCGGTATCGTAGCTTCCAACTCGTTCGATCTGCTGCATTCCTTTTTTTTTGTCGTTGTTTTACTTCCTGGAACTTACGCAGCCACCGCCGTTATTAGCCTTACGTAATGATGTTTACCGCGCCCGAGCAGTCACGCGCAACTTTGCACCTCGAAACTTCCGCATAGCGCGTGCGGGTTTCTCCGGCAACTGGTAAGGAAGAGGGACAAATCGCACTAAGAATTAAAAAATAGAAAAAAAACGCCGTCTTCTATATGGTCCCCGAACGGTGATCTCTGTACGTCTACTGCACACACCTTGGTCGGCGGTCACCTATAGCGAAGGTGGTGAGGTATACGTGGCAAGGGGCCAGTAACCGCTAATTGCCCGGGAAACCTATACCTACACTCACCCGAGGGGAAACGACAAAATGGCACCGCCAAGAAATGGCTTCAGTTCTACAAGGGTCTCTATACCGACGTGCGCGGCACGGCAGGCACTTAATGGCACTCAATCGTTTTAACGCGTTTCATAATGATTATTTTTTCCCCATTGCCGTAAGTTCCGGATGGCTTGTTCGTGCAAAACTGATTCCACAGACTTTTTCAAGGAAGGACAAATCTGCGACGGCGAACACGACATCGACGCACGCACGCATTAAAGCCGTGGAGGTGTTGGAGCCCCGTCCAAATATCTAGACTGTCTCTCTTCGCTCTCCTATACACCTTTCACCACGAATGCGCGCAGGTTCGCGTAAAGTGCATCAGAGACGCCGCCCAATGTGACGCAAATCGGGAAGAAACGAAACAAACCTATAGCTCGGCGCCTCTCCGCAGCCGAAACGATGGCGCGCGAATGCGATCGAGGCCATTAACAACGCTGACGCGATCAACACCGAAGGCGGTGTTGGGAAAGCTCGGCGCTAGAGACCGCGTCAGCGCGAACCAAGACGACGACAAACAAGTCCCCGGACAAGCGGCGACACGCCCTCCGTCATTCTTGCAGAAGTGTCGATCGCACAGCTTCCCTCATGAGTGTACACGCGTGAGGGAAAGATGCGTGTCCAAAAGAAGTGCGCGTGCACACAGACAAAAGGGAAAACGTTGTAGGTGCCAAGTGGGGATGCCCGGATGACTCTTTAATATGCTTTGTCGGACGAGTTTGATTAGACGGAAGTTCCGTTTGAAAAAGGCTCTGAGGTAGCGCTACGAAAAGAAAAAAAAAAAGCATACTTTGCATCAAGGAGAATTCTACTACGATCGAGTGGCCGAAACTCTTTTTGACGACGACTGCACCCTCGGGATCTCGTCATTCGCACGAGAGCAGCACAAAGCTACAAACGAAAAACCCGCATACGGATTTCTCAGAATGAGAGCTCGGCTGTTGGAGAAAAATTCGTCTGGCGGTCCCGGGATATCGAACGGCGGCCTTGCCGGGGCGGTCGCTTTCGACAAGGAGACACCGGAGCATGCATTCGAGAGGCCAAAGCCAATAAAGCTCTACACTGAGTAGAAAGGTAATCCACAATATAAAGTATTTAACTATATATATACATATACTTCGTGCATACACCCCCCCCCCCCCCCCCCCCCCCGCGCGCAAGATTCAAATCATTACGCCCCAGGTAACCGGTGATCGAAAACACATTCGCCTTTCCCTCTCGAACTGCTCGCGGGTGCACACAGGCGTTCCTTCTTTCCTTTCTCTCCGACCAATCGACAATGGCTGCACCGCATAGGCGGAACGCAAGCAAGCGCTGCCGCTCGCGCGCTCTGACGTACGCACGGCTTCTCGGTCTCACGTCGGCGCGTGCCGTTCGAAACAGGGGTCAGGCCACGAGGAAATGCGAGCGCCTTCCCGCTGCGCTCATGCACGGAGGAGAGGCGGCATGGAAGTCGCGGTGTATACATGCAAGTCCAGCTGCATGCTACATAGTGTACGTTGCGTTCCACTTTGAACGCAAGTAGGTGCAGCCAGCACTAAATCAGTTTAGAGCGATGGACGACTCTTTTAAAACTCTTTTTTTTTCTTTTTCATTCATTTGGTGAAATGGGGTTCCTTATTATAGTGGAGAAAATATAAGCAACGCTGCTCCCCCCCCCCCCCCCCCGCTTCGCCACACACATTTCTTTTTATTTCGCGCGGGAACGCGTGTGACGTCACAGATTTCGCACAGTGCTTTCTGCTATTTTGGCCATCTCGGCGCAAGAAAAGCTTTCAAAACTTCCTATAGGTTGAGCCTTTGGCTTCTTCAGAATGCAAGTATATATAGCCCTTTGCTGTCAAATGCATGATGTCACGACAAGCTGGTGCGGGAAGCTCCGGGCGGTGCCGCCACCCATCTTTCGGTTTAAACGTATTTTCGGGTTTAACCAAGCCTGCTCTCACACGGTAAAAACTGACCTTTTTTTGTAATTTACTAACACAGCTAAACCTTACATTCTTCCTTAATGTTCATTAAGCGTTTACTGTTTTATTATTATCAAAGCGAAGCTTTCTTTGCCTCCTCTCCCGATTCTCCGGGCGCCGCTGCTGCTGTGGTCTTGCTCGCGAGCGCCGCTGGTGTTTCGTGCAACACCACCAGATGGCGCTCGCCTCCACGCATCCACACTGATTAACAGTGGAGGAAAAGAACTAGGAAGCTTATCAGCAAATATGCGGCCTGTAGGGCGGGCAACACAGCAACAAAGAAGGTCAAGCGGAAAGTCAGAGAGGCTGAAATAATCTCATGGGTGGCGGCAATGGAAAGGAAACCTGCCACGAGTAACTACTTAAGAGGAAAAAAAAAAGCAATCAGGAAAGAAACAATTTATGATAACTCAAAGGGAAGCTCATTACTTTTCGAAGCGAGATCGGGATGCCTTAGAACACGCACCTATAAAGCGAGATATAAGAAGGAAGAAGAAGCATGTGCTTGCTGCGGTAAAGCTAGGGAAACGACGGAGCATGTTTTATTAGAACGTGAAGACGTCTACCCAGCGGTCGATTTAGGCACCACTGGTCTCCTTGAAGCCCTTGGGTTCAGCGGGAGCAATGGTAAAGCAAACATGTCCGCAATAGGCATTAGTAAGAGGCGATTGGAGGATTGGTGGAAGAAAAGTAGGGAAACGACAAAAGACGGAGACGTACAAAAGCACAGTCCGCAATAGGGGATCAGAGAATTTTGGGCGTGGTAGTTCATAGTGTATTTTTCTTTTTTCATTGTTTAACCTAGGTAGGTCATTAGGCAGTATAATAGCAAGAGCTTGGTGGCGCAACCCACCGCCCCGTTCCAAAGGGGACGCTCATAACATCCATCACGGCCGGCGCCGCCGCGGCAGCGTTTCACGGTTTGCGCGTATGGCACGCGCTGTGCCTGCTTTCCTAAGCGACGAAAATGCAGGTGCTGGGCTGTGGAGGTCGCGTGATGGGCTGTGATAGTGTGAACACTACAGTCGTCCACAGCCTGGCGAGGGCGCTCGCTGCTGGCGTCTCAACGCCGTGCTAGCCACGCATGCAGAAGGAGCACGTAAACACGCACCAGCAAAATGACTACAAAGCGTGCGCTCTGCGTCGAGGGCACCCAGGCCCGAAAGAAGCGTGGCGCTCAACAGCTGGAGCGTCCTCGGTACGCAGCGAAACGGGGAGCAGACCGCGAATGCACGTATACAATGTATACATATAATTATATAATTTTAAGGAATTGCGTAAAGCCACATAACTCAATTAACGTTGAACAATTCTGCCACGCCAACAAAGCACACAACATACAAAGCTTCGCTTACATCGATTGCCACAGTGCGTGGGATCCGCCAATGTATTATTATTATTATATTACATCTTTAGCGGAGATGAAACGGTCGCATTGATACAATTTTGAATGGCCATGTTCTCTTAGCCTCGAACTTGAATGAGTTCGATGCGTGTTACGTACGCCCTTGGTTTATAGCTACATATCCGCGACATTTTTCATTCAGTGCCAGGGATGGAGTGCGGGGTGGGTGTACGAACCGCAATGTCTGGCAGGCTTCCAGCAATCCTTAATTCATTGTTTTTTTTTTTTTCTATAGTGCCGATCGGGTCGCGCTTTGCCGCTGCGGAAACTATGAGGGGTGCAAAACCTCCAGCAATTATTTCATCTTCGTGTCCGTTCCTTCGGCGGCTCTATGACGTCAGCCCGCGACTACGAGTAACTACACTTTGCCATCCACAGCGGCTCAATGGCTACGGCGTTGCGCTATACCGACCGCAAACGGTCGCGGCTTCGATCACCAAGCCGCAGAGGCCACATTTCGACGTGGCGGACTGCACGATTAGACGCTCGCGTATACTCAGATACGCGCGTTAATGTACGCCAGGAGGTCGAAATTCGTTCCCTTCCACGTCGCTTACAAGCTCGGGCGTCGAAGCCTCGCGAATCGATCAATATATACCGACGTCACTGTCAACGTTCGCGAGATTTTAGATTAGTCGCACGCGCGCACGGACACCGTAGCAAATAGTTGCATAAGGCACGGCATCCTGCGCACAGAACCACGGGCGTGCTGCATTTCGCGCATGGACGGACGGATGATCGCTGCTCGAAGAAGGAAAGTCACTCGGTTCGTGCTCCGACCGAGTATATACGCGGCAATCCCTCCACATTGGCGGTCGACAAAAAATTAAAGGAAGAAAGAACGCGCGGACGAACAAGCATTGTATAAACAAGACGAGGAGGAGGAAGCTGAATCGCACGGCTCTCGCGCGCACGGACCTCATGACGTGCAACGGGCCGGCGGTGGCCATATATGGGCTACAGGCGCACGCCGCAGTTGTCGCGTGACGCGCAAGAATGCGCTTTGCATTATATACGCGGACAGCTGGCACGCGCCCATGCTGTGTACGCACCGCTGCCGACGACGACCAACAGGGGCAGTTGCGACTTCCACGTGGCAACGCGCCGAGGCACGGCACACGCGTAGTACACGACAAGTTATCGTTCTCGAGAGATCGAGAAGAGGCGACTGATTCGTGAAGTTCGACTCGACGTATATACATATACAGCTCAAAGTGTTCGTGTTCCACCCAAGATTCCACGTTTCTACCAGAAAGCTCGCCTTTGTGCATATATCGTACGCTGCCAGCGTTTCCCCGTAAACATTACGGTTACATAAGCTGCCGGGAAGCGTGAGAAGCCCAGTCAGGTATCTGCTATCGCGTTCCACTCTTAAAGGCGAAGCTTAAGCGTCCTCCAAGCTTTTCTACACTATACGTATAAGGGGGCCCGGGGACGAATGACAAGTAAACTTAAAACAAATAGGAGTTACATTCCTGCCAAGCGGTAAGCCGGTGACCATGGCAGCGCAATTACAAATAAATCCGAGAAAGTAACATCGTGTTCGGTTCTGAAACCAAAAAAAGAAAGGAAAAGATAGAAATTCTGACAGAACCGATCTCAGCATGAGCGTCAACGTTAATGCGATTAGCCTTCAGATAATGTAGCCACACACCGCACTGCTGGCGACACTTCCATTTACATTCTGTATAATGCGGGAAGCATTGGCTAAGAATGCTAATCGCACTAATACCCACGCGGCTCCACAGAACACGGCGTCGTCTACACATTCGAATGCCATAAAGAACGCTTCACTGTATAAACGCGACCTACATACAAACCGGAGCCAGTTTTGTTCCTGGATGACAAGGTTGGGGTTCAGCATGTCTAGCTTAACCAACTTTTCAAGTGACGTTTTATAACTCCTGTAAGTGTTTCCTCTTAGTAGGTCGTACTCCCTTAGCCGCACGCTTTTATGCTTCCCCGTGTGCTAGGGGGTCAGGGCTCCAAGCTGTTCTTACAGCTTTTACCTGTCCTCCTCGTAACTTTTTCTTGTTGCGGAATAAAATTCAATTCAATAACAGAGCGAAGTGTGGCGCGAGTGCCTCGCTAATCGGGAGATCGCGATAGGCAGCGCGTGGATGACGCGTGGGCGCGGTTCACAGCAGCCGCCGCAGACAGACTTCTGCTCACGCAGCGCTTTGTTTCCATATATCTGTGAACGTATCTGTGCAAGCGCTCGCCGCATGCCATCGGTGAACAGACGACGGCGCGCTACTCTGCATGGCGCCATCTCGTTCCGGTCGTCGCGGCGGAGTGCGTCTTGTGCAGCACTACGCTTTTCTTCTCGCACCTTCGTAATGCACTCCACCTCCGCTTTCCGCCTCATGGTTCCGCTGCACCTTCCTCCTCCACTTTCTCTCCTCGCGCTCTCTTCTATATCGCAGTTTTTCATGCTCCGCGTTCACTCTTCCATCTTTCGATGTGCTCGTTCACTCGGTTAAGCCGAGGACGCCTACGATTAACGCAGGAACGGGCGCCTAAGAGTTGAGCTCTAAAATAACGCCATGCGCACCTACGTAAGGTCGCCACGTGCTGAAGGACAGAGATACGCATCGATACGGCAACGCACAAGCACGGCCGCCCCGAGCGTGTCTGCGCCGAGATACTACATACGCATAGATAGCATCTATGCGAGCACTTCCGCATCAACAGGGTACATGCACACACGGCGAATGCACGACGCCTTATTATTAATCAGGGCAAACCAGCGCGACGCGAGGACACGCTCCAATGTATTACGACCGGCTCGGGGCAGGAATCGCGCTGCCGCCTGTTTACACAAACACGAGCGCGGGTTGTGCGTGTCTCGACCTCCGATGGCCTCGCAATATTCGGGAGGGAGCGCGCGACCAGTATACACTTGCCGCTGATCAATCGAAACGGAGAACTAGCAGTGGCGCGTGCTATAAGATTACGCATGAGGCGTCGCGGAGAAATAACAATAAAAAAAAATGAACGAGGAGGTAACAAATAACCGAGTGATCGAATTTACGCGTAGCGCGACCGCTTCCTTGCGGCCGCGATCCGAGAGAAAGTTCGGCTGGCAAGCGGCCAACGAGCTCGTGTAGTCGTTTGCACAAACGCGCGCACTGGTAGTGGCGTTTATCGGCACTATATCGCGTGCAGGGACGGCTTATACGCGGCAGGGCAATGCGGCCACGCAGCCGTCTATGACTTTGGCAGGCTTGTTATCGCATGCTGCGTTAAAGGTTCAACGCATACATCCGTAATAATTATTAAAGGACACACACAGATCCACAAAAACTAACGCTGTTAAAGGGACACTAAAGGTTACTATTAAGTCAACGTGCACTGTTGAAATACCATCCCAGAAACTTCGAAACGCTTGTTTCGTGCCAAGGAGAGACTTACTTTAAGAGAAAATGCGTTCTGAAGCGTCCGCGTACCTCTAGCGCAGTTCAAATCGCCCGCCCTCCGATCGAGGAGTACTGACATCATGGTCTCATAGTGACGTTGCGCCATCGGTGAGTAGGACGGCGTCCGCAGACGGCGCTACGTCTTTTCTGCGCAAAACGCAAACGCGCGGCAAGAAAAAGAGCCAAGACAGAGCCGACAGCAGAGCGAAAGCGGGAGTGAGGTGGCCAGCGGAAGGAGAAACGCGCGACCATAAGCTGGTACTTCATTCTATGACGCAAACTTCGACGTTCGTCGCAATGGACCCTGACAACGACAGATTGGCTCGCGATGCTGGGCTCAACTTCAGCGATTTGAGCACTGACGAGCGCGACCTGCTGCTGAGGGCTCGCGCAGCCGGCGTCGTTGCGTTCTACGACGGCGGCCTCGACACCGACTCTCCGGAGCGGGAAAGCAACGAGGGCTTCCCACGATATCACATGGACGTGGCATTCTCGCTGCTTGTTCCAAATGAAAGTTTCGCGAGCCAGCAGAACCCGCACAGCACGACGCGATAACGAAACTACTGAAACTCCAAAGGGTGCGCGGCGCAGAGTCGAGCGCGCAGAGTCGAGCGAAAACGAAACCTTTCGACTACCCATACTACTGAAGGGTAACGTCAAAATATTATTTTTTCTTAGAATCGAATAGACGTAGACAAGTAGCATTTTCCTCCGTCTTATAATCGAATGAAATGATATTTTTAATACGAGTAGTTGAGTATTAGTAACACAAATTATGAGGAGTGCTTTCGTCATCGGGCCAGTACCGGAATGTCGCTGGGGGGTCTCAAATCGTGTCATGCATTTACCTCAATTTCTCGGTTACTAAAGCTCTGTTGGCGATTATATTGACGCCTTAGACGTTCTAGAACATTGCTCTACCACTTTAACTTGACTTTCTGGTAACCTTTAGTGTCCCTTTAAAAGCTGTGCAAGGCACGTATACCAGTACCACAAAGAAACCCTCAGCACTGACGTCAGAACTCTTCTGGTATATCGTTGAGAAGGTGATTGTCCCGCGCGGCTTCAGAAGAAAGCCGCACTTATTGGCCCAAGGTTTTGCTGTCTATACAGCGAATGGACGGCAGGACGCTCATAAATGTGGCACGTTTTTCACATCAGAAATATAGGCAACGCTCTTACGTCACGCAAGCTAGCTGTCATAACCGCAGCACTTTCATCGTCCCAATCGCGAATCTTCCAATAAATTCTTCCTAGCTCTCTCCCAATTTCTATTAAGAAAGGTCAAACGAACGATGTGCTTATTGGAAAAAAAAAAAGAAACACTTTAAGATCTATGAAGTCACTGCAAGCACACCGAGTATGACCGGCTTAGTGAAGGAAGAGGGGCGACTGTTCAGCGGCCAGGCTTTTGACAACAGGCAGACGGCTTCTCGCTCAAAGTGCGCACCATTGGTGGTGATTTATACACACTCGTGGTGCGCATGATTCTGCCGTTACGGGACCGACGTTTCGCTTGCTACGATTGGCGTAAAGCAGCAAGTGCAGATATGATTATCTACAGTGACGATTGGCGTGAAGCACCCAGTGCAAATAGGATTGTCGAAAAACCACGCCCAATCAGCAAGGGGTGTCTCAGGCTGTTTGCGTGCGGGACAGGGGGGGGGGGGGGGGGGCGCCTTCCGCGAAGTGTGCGAGTCGAGAGGAGGCCCTCCTTCGTCGAAGCAAACGGGACCCCCGGTGTGCCGCCAGCGGAGGATAGCGCGTGCAACATCACCTAGAAGAGAGGGAGGAGCCGCTAATCACCGACCGGACTCGGTTAGACACCATGTGACGTTGGCGTGAGCAAAATCCCGCCGACGATTGCAACGGGCCTATTTAAGCGGCCCCGCAATGTAGATTCTCTTCGTTCTTTCCTACTTTGTTACCATGAAATGAACAGTGCAAGTTTCGCACTAGAAATCGTTTAGCCGCCCTCCTTGTTCGCGATGGTCTCCCGGACGCCTGTGGCCTGCCGACAACGCCACGCCGGTCAAGGTCCAAGTAGCCGGCGTGGCAACAATTGGTGCCAGCCGGTTACGCTACCCTGAGTCCCAGCAATGTAAAATACTTTCTCTCCCTGAAGATAGAGTCGTAGCACGTTGCACAACGAAGGTGCACTAGGCACACACGTGCACACCGTTTTATCGAGCAAAGAACCTTGTCGCAAGGTCACACTCTGGGTGGAGCGTCAGTCAAGGCAGATCGAGTGCTGCTACAAGGCCGCTCTCCAGCGCGTTCGATCCCTACGGAGATAAGGCGAGCAGCCACGACGACGAGCGTTAATCATCGCTATGTAATCAGACGTAGGTGATACTTAAGTTCTAACAGATACAATGTGCTAAGGTGGGACTTCCCGTTCCAAAACAGCTCAAGACACACGGAGCCTTCGCATAGGACCATCCTATACAGTGTCCTTTTTAACGCGCACCCTAGCATTCTTGCACTGCGTTCCCAGAGGAATGCGGCCGCTGCGCGTGGCTGGGAATCGAACCAGGGACCTCGTGCTCAGCAGAAGGACGCCACAGGCATGCCGAACCACCACTTTGGGCTCTGGTGTGTTTGTAATATCGCGGCTATATATTAGGACCCATAAGTGTAAGGCTATAAGCGCGAACACAACGGTAATAGTGCACGAATCGACCGATATCATAGCGACGCAGCGAGATGTGGCAACCGGCGCCATCTGTCTCGTTGCTGCCCCGCGCGACGGCCTCGACCACCCGCTTTCCATGCTCCCTTCGGCCTCCTCTCTCTCTGTCTTCCGTGGCTGCCCCACGGGAGAGAACCAGCCCGTGGCAGACCGCGAGCGAGTACCTCCAAAGGCAATTTAATCGCTTCCAAGAAATGCCTTGGCGCGGGCGCGTGTGAATGAACGATGCACGCGTGCATGCCGCAACGTAATCGAGCATCAACGAGACGCACACATACACACGCATGGAAGAGAGCGAGTACCCGCGTAAATACGGCGTCCACCCTTTGGCGCTGCCAAGTTCAGGGGGCCACGGACGAGGCATCGTCGCGTAACCTGGCAGCTGTATAGCTGATCGGGCCGATCGCGATAGATAATTACGCGGCTCGCTTAACCCGCAACCCTGGCATACACAGGGGACGTACCGTTGCCTCATCGACTCAAAGCGCGAAATAGTCTCGATGGCACCGCGCAGCGAAACGAATGCTGCAGGTCGCGCTGGTTGGCCAGGAACGAGAAGCGAGAGAGTACGACAGGGCGTGTATTGCTGCTTCTTCACAAGAAAATGGAGTTCAGCCTGACGTGGGTAAAACCTTAAACAATATTAAGCGACTACACGAATGACACCCATACAATGAACAATCAGAGGCGGCACATTCACAAATGAGGAAACTAAAAGAAAATTAATAGATCAAACATGACGTAACCGACGGCATAACAAGCGCGTGCATACGTGAGTCGTAAGATAACAACACACACCTCTCTGCTGGACTGATAAACAACGTATAACTCAAAATAAAGAGACCAGAGAAAAGTGCCGACGGGAACCGCTCGTACATTGCGTATACCGCTATAATCTCAGCTGAATTATCACACCAAACGATTAGCGGCGCATATAATCGGCAAGCGAAGCACGTTTTCGGCATACCTATACTGCGCTTGGCGCGAATCGCGCGCAGTGAGCGCATTCGATGAAACGGAGTGCACGCGTATCGAGCAGCGCTCCAGGAGTGCTGCTCCAGGAGTGCTGCTTCTGCAGCGACGGCCCAATTACGTGAAGACGCCTGTCCGACAGAAGACACTGAGTTCACATCTGGTCTCACGAACAGTTCCGGCGCAAGCACTTTCTCTGTGAATACGGGCCAGGGGCGGGGAAGCGCAATTATTCCTCGGCCGCGCCTCTATACAACGGCGCGTAACGTTCAAGACGACCCGTGAAGCAACGGACACACGCTGTTATACCGTGGACAGCTTCCGCGCAAGGTGCCCATATTATGAGTAATAACGAACTCGATTAGTTAATTCCTTCAGCTAATTCATCATCTACGCCGACCGGCGCCATTTCTGCGATAGGAGCGCAACACGATCTTAAGCGGATAGTCTACACAACCCCCTCCTGCTTTATATATATATATATATATATATATATATATATATATATATATATATATATATATATATATATATATATATATATATATATATATATATATATATATATATATATAAGTACGCTGCGGGCATCTACCAACGCGAACGTATGCGTAGAAAGAAACGAGGAAGCTTACAACTGATGCAACTGCAAAACACGTGCGTGCGCGCGCGTGCGTTCGCTGTCGCGACGAGGAAGTGTCGACTAAAGTATAAACCCCATGCAAGCGATCTTGCACGCGACAGCGACAAGCGACGCGATGGAGATGGCTGTCGCGTTCGCTCGTCGCCTACAAGTTGCACCCCATGCGAGCGATGACTTCAAGCGACGTCTCCCCACTGTTGCCGGTATGAGGGCAGCAATATAGGCGCCGAAACCAGCGTGACGCGTGCTTTATTAACTTAAGTTGATGTATTTTACTGTAAAAAGCACCATAAAATATTTGTGAAAGTCTTGCAGTAGGTTCTTATCCTTGCACCTATAAAGATTCGATCGTTTGCTCGTTCCGTGCGACCATCGGAAGTACTGGAGTTATGTACATTCAGTTCCGGCTTTGCGCTATTGGCTAGTCGCTCATAGCACTTCCGGGCGACGAGCGACGAATTCTAGATTTGCAAAACCGAGCGATCGCGCGACAAGACCGAGCGATCTGTTCAAGCGACGGCCCGATCCGTCGCGCGAACCCGTCGCTCGTCGCTGTCGCGCACAAAATCGCGCTAATGGGGTTTAGCCTTAAGAGAAACAGCCGCGGTGCTATGGGCGCTAGATGAAGCGCTAGCGCGCGTGCGTGTGTGTGTGTGCGTCTTCTTACAATGGAATTAGGCGTGCAATGCGCGCGCCAGATCGGTCGCACACGGAACCCAAGTTGGCACGCATCCCCGGGCGCACCGTTTAAGGATCGTTTAAGGCTATATCAATTATGTTTACGGCGTTGGCTGCACATATGCGCGCCGTCTCGTACTGCTCGGTTTCGTCGGAACATTGCAGCAGCAGCCGGCGAACGCAATTGCGCGATTACGTCGAAGCGATCGCGTTTACGCGTTAAAATGAGGCGATTCGGGGTCCCTCTGAATAACCAAGACAATGGCATAAAATAAAAAGGAGATTAGATTAGATAGACAGATAGATAGATAGATAGATAGATAGATAGATAGATAGATAGATAGATAGATAGATAGATAGATAGATAGATAGATAGATAGATAGATAGATAGATAGATAGACAGACAGACAGACAGACAGACAGGCAGACAGACAGGTAGATAGACAGACAGATAGATAGATCGATAGATAGATATATAGAGATAGGTAGATAGATAGATAGATAGATAGATAGATAGATAGATAGATAGATAGATAGATAGATAGATAGATAGATAGATAGATAGATAGATAGATAGATAGATAGATAGATAGATAGATAGATAGATAGATAGATAGATAGATAGAGAGATTATACGTTTGGACAAACTCTGCAGTGACAGTTTCACACTCGGTCGCTTGAAAGAGGCTTTCAAAGACCTATACGCCCACATTGGAGCGTCTCCCTGCCTTGACTAAAGTTAGTGCGCAAAAAATAACGAAAGCATCAGACATGGAGCAAGTACACAAATACAGGAAACCACTTGCTCCGGTCAGGTCCTTTATTTATTCAAAGTTATGTTCAACCAACTAGCCCAGTGTCAAGTTTGCCTGTTTGCGACACTTGAATTTCGTCTACCGCATGCACAGTTATCAACCTATCACACTACATACACTAAACCAGTTGAGACTGATAAAGTATTATTTCAAAACTCTGTGTCCGTCAATCTTTCGGTAGGAGGCTGTTACAAAAGAGCATGAAGGCTACAGACTTCCACTCCCAGAATTACACCACCGGCGTCCGTATACGCATAGTGTGACGTCACGGATTTCCTTGCATGTAATATTTTTTTGGTCTTTGGGCCAACAGCTATAAGTAAAGGTTTTTGAATATGCGAAGTTCCGTCTTTGGCTGGTTTGAAATACGATACAGTCGATCTTTATCGACAGATAGCTAGGCTAGAGCAAACACTATCGAAATCCGTGACGTCATGGCGCAGTAGTTTTTACGTCTACGCAACCGGGTTACGCGGAAATGGAAACGAGGATGCACAATGCGACGGTCGAGGAACTACTACAAAGATCCATACTGACGGTGCCAATTACTAAATACTCCGATTATACATTATAGTGCACAAAGCGCACTTCCATTTCTCGCGACGCAACCACGGATGAAATGTGTTTCCCGTGATTTCAGCTGCATAACTTGAAGCCTAATGGTTTCAAAGTTACAACAGAAGAATCCGAAGATTCTGTGGGCCAGGAAACTGCATCGCCTCGATCACCGCGACGACTTAGATTTTGACGGGTTCATGTACTCTGGCTTGGTGAATTCTTTATCGGTAAAGTCAGGCCACATAGTAAAGGAGATTGAACTTGCCAAGTTACGACAACATATACTTCGCCACAAAGGCCTGAGTACGAGAAGAATACTTTTAATTGTGTGACCTCACACCGAGGTGCCCGAGGTATAAAGTTCTCGCGCAAAGTAACAATAATAAAATTTTTATTTTCTGTATTTTCAACTTTTCCCCGCGAAATTAACTGATTTTTCATACAATTTATCATTCTAGCGTGATTAAGTGTTTCCCTTTATAGCGTCTCTTCAAGATACGTCAACTATATAGTTGAGATAAAGAGTAAGATATCGATACGTTATCTGTTTAAGTGATCAACTTTTTACCGCGAAATTAACGCATTTTCATACAACGCTCTAGCATTCTAGCATGACTAAGTGTTTCTCTCTATAGCGTTCGTTTAAGATACGATGACTGGAACGCAACTATATAGCTGAGCTAAAGACTAAGACGTTAATGTGGGTTCGGTTCCCCCCCCCCCCCCCCCCGACACGGGTATAACTATCCGACAGAGGCCTTTGTCCTGCGGTGGACTTTTACATGTAGTAATGGGAGCAATGGTGATGATGATGATGATATTGACAAGAAGCACGCGACACGCGCGCAACTTCACCTTATACAGGTATATATACGAGCACCGCTCGAAACTAACGAGGCAAGGCCGCGACAAAAACGAGTAGAAAAATACGTCCCCTCGGGTATATAGTTGTCGCGTTATCGTAACCATAATTTCGCGCCGCTGACAATTGGGTGACCTTCGTTATAGAGCGCTGCCCGCGATTCGCACGCACTTGTTTGCTTCGCGGCTGATGGAGAAACAAACCTGTTCCACATGCCGAGATATCGCTATGCCAATCGCAGCGACGAAACCGTAGAGAAAAGAAAAACAACAGAAAAAAGAAAGAAAGAAAGAAAAGCGCGTTGAGAAGCTGCGGCTGCGAAAGCATTCACCGGCTGCATGTGCGCGCCATCGCCGCGTACACACAACACCCACATGTATAAATAGGCGGAATGCTATATACGGCTCGCGGCGCAATTGCACGGCAACACCCTGTACAAGGGCATGTGTGTGGCGTGGTGAAAGTATGGTATGTGTGTCTGGCCATGACATCTACCGTACGAAAAACGTTTAGGCAAGATGAAAGAGCCACATAGTCAAGAAGTTAACTTGCTTCATCTCTTATATGTAAATATAGCAGGAGCGGTTACCATGGAGGTCCCGTTCAAAAGCAACGCTTGGTTACTTGCCGCAACAGTAAATCGACCTAAAGAGTCCGGATTCGATGTGGATTAGCTCGCAGACTATAATTCGGCGGGATGCATAAGGCACAAATCGAAGCCCGAATGGCTTCGGCTTCAGGGCTTGGCCTTGAAGCAAGGGGGGGAGATCACCTAGCTTCAAGGGGTTTTCAAAAAAACTGTAACGCAATTGAAGAAAGCGGGTATACACTTAATTCAGGCGGAAGAGTTCACAACGAGCATTTGGTGCACGATTTTAGAACACAGAAAGACGTACGCGCACCGATGTCGCGAGCTCACCGGTCGACATGCATGCCGGTGTGTTCTTTACGAGAGCACCATAATTAATTAAACTCCAGTCAAGCGGGCAAGTCAAGTGCACTTACGAATAGTGCCACTCGGTTTTAAGTGCATGCACTTTCCCAAACCTAAACGTCGCTAGCGGAGCGTGTGCTCGCGGAAGAGTGCACTCAGGTCGGAGTGCGTTCACGGAACGCCCTTTGCTGGCCGAGTGCGTAGCCCCGCCGTCAGCGGTTTCCACGATACAAAATGTAATGCATAGAAAAAGGACACAGAAGTTCATACTAGCTGTTGAGTAGCTTTTAACAAAATAATCAGGACAGAACTCGCCGATATTCTGTTCTAGCAGGATCAAATCCCGCCTCGTCGCACGCCACCATCTTGTTCTGGATTGGCTATAGGCATTCGTCTTGGCCGGCCTTGACTTGCAAGGCTCTTATGATAAAATATTTTCGTTTTTCGTTGAGTAAATATAGATTAAGATTGTTTTTTTATTCATAATACAACTAAAGCAATCGATTATTAGAAGTTTTTTTTATTTTAATCTGCATTTAAAAAAGAACGATTTTAGTCTGTCGCCATTTCTTTCTTTCTTTCTTTTTTTTTTAACTGCGAGTGCGCTCTGTTTTTTCGTCTACCACCACGCAGCCTAAAGTCCCGAAGTGCACTCCCCGTAAGTTCAGCGTAAGCGTTCAGCTATGAGCGCACCAACGAGGAACCACGAAACATGCGGGCGGCGTTTAATGAGCGCGGAGTCAAGGCACCGGAAAGTCACGGTGCTAAACTCTACGCGGAGTTTGCTTCAAGAAACCACCGGAGGGGCCAACTTTGGCGCTAGCGACTACGGGAGCTGCGAGCGTTGATTCTGTGTCTAAGTTGCGGACAACGAAACTCGGTGTCAGCTGCGATAACATAGAACGATGCCACCGACTTGGCGTCGGTAATGGAAATAAAATTCGACTGGTAATAAATAGGCTTTTGAATTTCAGGACTAAGAGTGACATCCTAATAAATAAGACTTATATAAACGAGGACTGCAGCGTTAAAGTAAAAGAGACGAGAAAAAAAATCGCTGGAAATTATCCACTGATATCAGAAAAGATGCCACCAAGGATCCATTGCAGTTCGATAATTTGCTAGTTTATAATGTACGGTATAGGTTAAATGATCCTACAGGGATGCGGTTGTCGCATCTTCTGATGATCGTGCTAACAGGCAAAAGGCTTCCATCTGAATCTGAGAGCAAACTATCAATAGTAAACACCAATGCGCGTAGCTTATTAAGCAAAGTTGACACCTTACACCGCCTTGTGGAATTGCACTGTCCTACTGTGATATGTGTGACAGACACTTAGCTGAATGAATCAATTCTTGATGCTGACTTTCTTCCGCCAGGGTAAGCCATTTTATGCAAAGACAGAACCACTGGCCTAGGAGGTGGTGCAGCCCCACTTATTAGAAATTATCTTCAGTTCATAATACCACCCGATTTTTTTGCCTCTGGAATAGGTCTGGTCTTAAGATAAGACATTGCGGTCTTGTCGTTGCTGTTGTTGCCATTTACCGAGCCCCTCGCACTGATAGCGACGTCTTCATTGCAGCGAATGATTACGTTCGCGAAAACATACTGAACTGCTGTAAGTTGGTTATTTGTGATTTTAATGCGCCTGGGATAGAGTGGCCATCACTGTCTCCAACTGGACATGATAAGGCATTATGCGACTCGCTCATTAGCAGAGCACACTTTCTTTCTTTTTTACTTGACTTAACCCGTGAACTCGGCCACCCGCGAAGCTTCTATCCTGGACCCCATATTCATAGACGCACAACTACCACAAAATGGTTATATTGCTGCAGTGTCGTCCGACCACAAAGCTACTTCCATTACGCTCAAATGTCGTATTTGCAGCTGAGCAGCCATAATATAGAAATGTTCTCGATTTTTCCCGTGCAGACGACAACTCTTTTATTGAGGTGCTTGCTTCATCGTTCGGCGACTTTTTATCATGTGGTAATCCTTGCGATGTTGACAGACCGCTAGCAATGTTTTGTGGCACAGTAAACCATTGCGTACATCACTACAGGTGTATAGGGCGCGACGGTAGAAAACCTTGGTAGACGCGAGAAGTAATTCAGCTTATTCGCCGCATTAAAAAGGCACCGAAAGCGCCGTGGATTCCCTTCCTTCTCCCAATGGGACCTGCCCAGTGCCGTCCATAAAAGCTACTGTAAATGCTAAAATCACTGAGGCGAAACACTTTTACTTCTTCAACAACACTCTGGTCACTTTCATGAAAGAAAATCCAACCAAGTTTTGGGAAGCAGTTCCTCCTGAACAGAACCCCTCCTTCGATTATTCTCAATGATGTGTATCGCTGTGATCCTTCGACCGTTTCTCAGGCCTTCAGCGATCACTTTGGACGACAGAACCACTCCCCCTTTTCAATACTACTTTAACATTACCAACCTTCCCAACCATCGATATAGTCGCTTCCTGAATACGCACCCTATTTCTTAATTTATACACCACAAAGAGCAAAGGACCAAACGGTATTCCAAATATGATCTTAAAACGATATTCCGAGTGGAGCTCGCGGTACCTAACAGCAATTTTTAAACACTCACTGGAAACATCAACTGCACCTTTACTCTGGAAAAATGTTCGAATGATTCTCACTTATAAAGACGGCAACAGGGATATCATAACGAACTAGAGGCCAATATCCTTGATATCGACCTGCTGTAAACTGTTAGAGCACGTAATTCACAAATATATTGCGGAACTACTTAACCGACCACAACGTTCTATCTCAGGTACAACACGGCTTTCGGTCAGCCTTCTCTACTGTAGCGCAACTCGTTGAATTCGCCAGGAAATTGCTTCGGCATTAGATTCAAGTGGGCAGATAGACGCAATCTTCACAGACTACTCAAAAGCATTTGATACGATATGCCACAGTAAGCTTCTCTATAAACCAGGAGTATTCATGAAACAAGATAAGCTCCTTGCCTGATTAACTGATTATTTACGTTCAAGGTCTCAGTACGTTGATTTTAATCATGCACAGTCGGCAACAATCAATGTGACCTCGGGGGTCCCACAAGTCTCAGTCTTGGGGCCACTCTTGTTTCTTATTTATATTAGTGATGTTGTTGAGGCCATTGGTGATTTTTCTATTGAAATAAGATTATACGACGATGATTGCGTGCTCTACTCCGATATATCTAACTCAACTGCCAACATAAACTAAACACGGCGTTTTCACTCTTCTGTGACTGTAGCAGGAAATGGCACGGCTATTAATTTAGAAGACTACATCGATGAAGTTTAAAAGTAAGAAAGAGTCTCTAAGCTTCACGGTATGGTTACAACTATAATATTTTGGCCAGTGTTAATGAATATAAATACTAGAACTTGAAATGGCGCAAGCACATAGACATAATTTGCGCGAAAGCACAGAGCAGACCTAAATAATACAAACTTACCACCTATAATAGCTTGGTAAGAGCAATGCTTGAATACGCGCCCACTGACTGGTCCCCTAATCATGTTTACGATGTACAGTCGACCAAAAAAGTTTACGGACCACGAGATCTAAGAAAATTCTAAATATACCAGTAGCTTTTAAAAGCAGCCAGTAAAACAGGGCATCCGAATGTTGTTCGAACGACTCATCTATACCCTAAATTATACGTGAGTGATGTGTGCCGCGTGTGCCAGCGGGAGAGGGCCACCCTGACGCACATCCTATGGGACTGCACCAAGTTCCCCAATGAGGCTTCCACAAGTACAACGATTCCGCCGCGACTCGCGGCTGCGGCGGAATGCTACGACCACGAAAGCCAAACCTGGGCCGTCCAGCAGGTCTCGGCGGCTCTTGAAAGACAAAGGCCGAGCGAAACCGACGGAACGTTGCCCCTCAGGGCGACCGACCGCGGGAGTAACACGCGCTGGAGTTGAGTAGAGACCACCCGCTGAGAAGACGTCAGGGCCCGCGTCACGGCGCCATTTAGTCATGGTGTCGTTCTGCAGGCGACTACATGAAGTTGTCTCTCTCTCTCTCTCTCGCACGTACCACTAAAGGCTGGAAATGGGAACACCAGGCTGCGTTTTGAGGCTGAGGAGATATTCAGCTTTTTTGTCAAATCTCTTGGTCCGTAAACTTTTTTGGTCGACTGTACATAAATTTGAATCAGTGCAAAAGAAAGCAGTTCGATTAATTTCTTTTTTTCCCGCTATGATCGCCTCTCCTCGCCTGCCTCTTATGCAGCCGAGCTATCACTGCCACCACTAGCAATGAGACGTAAACGAGTGTGCATTATTCTCCTGCACAAAGTAGTCAGTCAACACTCCCGCATTACACTCCCTACTGTTTTTGCAAGTTGCACAGCACCGCGTACCAGACGGACCTACACATGGAACCTAGTTCCTTTTAAGCCATCTCTGGATTGCTTTAGGTTTTCCTTCTTTCCCCTGACCTTAGAACCTTGGAATAACCTTGAAGTGTCCTTGCGTGAATGGCCTCTTGATCAATCTGTTATTCAACTGCCCAATTATGTTTGCTAATCTTGCTTTGTTTTCAAGACTAACGTATACCCACTCCTGCTATGTCTTGCTCATGCAAGATGGCATTATTTGTGAATAAATAAAAATAAAGTGTGGCGGTTCAGCCAGGCTGGGGATGATTCGCAGCATACATGGAATGTCCTTCTGTTTTCAAACGACTTTGTGACCTCGGCAATTCATAATTTTAGACGAAATGATGCGCAATAAATGCAACAATCGGCACCTCTACAGCGCGTGCCGCCCGATCTCAAAGCCCACGCTTAACGCAGTTGCAATTGACACTACATAGTTGAGGAGGAAAGCGACGGAACAGTGCGAAATGAGAAGGCGTGTGTGCGTGTGTGTGTGTGAGAGAGAGAGAGAGAGAGTTATCTAGAGAGGGAAGGGGGGGGGGTTGGCATGCGAGCTGCTTCAGAGAGGAAGGTTTGCCACGCACATGTAGCGCAAAGGTGCGGACCATTATTTCTCGAAAGGTGTTACGCAGACGACAAGGAGGAAGATCGCGCCACGGTCAGTGCGGCGACGAGCCAGCCATTTGTGCGCAGGGCACGCACCAGTCTCCTTAATTGTTTCTACACAGCCGGACAATGCGACACTGTGAGCGAGTAGTACAGAGGACTCCCAGGCAAGAACAAGCGGCCTCCCTGTAGGCGCGTGCCGCTTGTACGTACCCCGACGCAGGGTTGCTACAGAGCAGCCTACTGAAAATTCAAAGGACAATCCAGGGATTTCAAGGATGCCAAAGGCCAAAATTCAAGGCGAGGGAACGAACCTTATTCGCACACCTACACTGAAGAAAAATAAATTCTCCTCCTTAGCTGCCATTTCTTTCAGCTAAGCAGCTGCTGAGTTGGATACACGCTTCAATCTCTTCAGATGCCTTTTCAAAGATGACTTCCCCATTGCAATAAAAGTCAATTGCCTTCTTGTGTGATGGTTCGTAGTGTACGACCGGCTAGGGACACCGGGACCGCATTTCGATGGGGGCGAAATGCGAAAACACCCGTGATTTAGGTGCACGTTAAAGAACCCCAGATGGTCGAAATTGCCGGAGTCCTCCATTACGGCGTGCCTCATAATCAGAAAGTGGTTTTGGCAAGTAAAACCCCATAATTTTTTTTTTACGTCCGGCTTCAGCCAAAGATACTGGTCACGTTAAAGCCAAATGGCTGACACTTTCAGCCAGGCATTTCTAGAGCCTCGAAAATGGAGCCACGATGGCTTCGGTGTGAACTAAAAACAAAACAACAAAAATAGTGTTACGCCATGGTAGCTTGATCTGGCTCGTCTGGATACACGACGACAATGGTAATTAAAGAAAGAAAGCCTGCCATTGGCGGCTGTGGACACACCACGATGCACCGCTTGGTGACACTGAAAATAAGATACCTCAAAATCATTTTCCGATACACAGTGTCCATAGCATCGTCCCGATGCGGAGCCTGTTAGTTTGAATCTTCAAAGGTCGCCCCGCCAACCCACGATTTCAAGAAAATTATTGAGCACATTTATTTTCAACGCGTTTTCAGGGCCCTTCCCTTACAAAAATTTTTAAAGAAAGTCTATGGACAGTTTATAGACGTCTATAGACTGTATATAGATTTTCTATAAAAATTTTTGTAAGGGTTGAATCTCTTCTTTCAAAACTGAAGGGTTTTCAAAGATTTCAAAGGGGTGTACGAACCGCGCCATCATTTACTATTGCTTTTCTCCGTGGTCTGCTCGCTCTTAGTAAACTTACATAGTACCGAAACCGGTGAGTCTCAATTCCATCCTCAACGTGCAATGAACGAGCGTATCCTCGCCAAACGGTGTCTCCCAAAAGACGGTGCGTCGAATTGTCGGGAAGCCGGCAGCATTAAACGTATGCATATACAGCATAACCACCCCATACAGCGGAGTTATTCTACTACAACCATGTAAAGGCCGTCGTCTGCACTTAAGTCCTTATCATGCTATGTACGCACGACCTTGCCTTTGTCGCGGCACTAGGTACCCTTTCTGAAAATCCAGTTTCCCTTTTGTTCTTCGTCATTTGCAACTTGTATTTGGTGTACTACAAAGCGCGTAATGCTCTATACATTATGTAATTAATAAGGAGCGATATAGACGCGCTTAAGCAATAGTCATTGCGTTTAGCGCATACGGCTGTAATTAAAGCTCCAACTGGGCGCTATAGCAGTGGCGCTTGCTTAACTTCGTCTATAGATTCGCATGTGGCCTGACACTGTACAGAGTCCTCAGTGACCTTCCTGCGGCTTCTCGGCGTCTTTCCACTGCGATCAAACCGGCTTTAGTTGGATTACGGATTTTCCCTCTTCCGAACGGAAACGTGGCAGATACGCGAAGCGCTTTCAACCGAGAACGTAACACATTGAAGGTGATTCGCAAATTCCTACTCCATTTCTTGCATTTACGAAAAGAGCATCGCGCACACATACGAAGATATGCTTACAGGGATGGGGAATTTGGTGGCGTCGGTTTTAGGCTGAACGACGGAACGGAAGTGAACGCGAACTGCACCGTGCCGGCGACTATACCGTACTTCATCGTTATACTTTATCCCGCGCAAAAGTTTCGCGGCAAGAATCTGTATCGCGCCAAAAGAAACAAAATGCGCTATATATATATATATATATATATATATATATATATATATATATATATATATATATAGAGAGAGAGAGAGAGAGAGAGAGAGAGAAAGAGCCAAGTTTGTTGTACGTCTTAATCGACGACTTCTGCATATCACACCAACCCCACGAACTGTACACACGCGCGCACGCGTCCTTACACGGGAAAGTGTGGTCTTTGAGGCGTCCACGAGGTCCCGCAGTGTTCTATACCTTATCGGGCTTTCGTCGAGCGCGATCCATCGACGACCGCGTATCGCGTGCGCTCGAGTGGCGGCGCGCTCTATCTTTCGGCGTCATCCTCCAAGTCGGGAGCGCTCATATGCATATATAACGCGGTGCCGGCTGCGCAATCAATAGCCGCAGAAGCGCAAGGTCATCCTCCTCGCTATGTACGCGCGCACTTTCACTGCAGCGTCGACCTTCGTACACACACACACGCACACACCGGCGGAGTGGTATGCCCTCGTGCACAGTCACGGCCCGCCAGGAGAGATCGTGTTTTGGAAACGACCGAAAGGCGCCAACGCTCGCGCGAAACGAAACAAGCAGACAAGCATAAATTACGCGGCGAATTTCCCGTTATACGATCGCTCGCGGCGTTCGCGCCTCCGAGCGATTGCATATATATCGCGGATCACGTGCGCGCTCGCGCTCACTTTCCTTCGAAAGACCGCGTTGTTTCATATGGCGCGTGCATCGGTAATGAGCTCTCTCAGAGTTCGTCTTAAATAAATAAAGAAAAAAAAAACGCGATTCGAGATTAAAAGGATAACTTTTAATGACCAAGCTTCGTAAATATAGTGCCGCACATCGAAGTTTGCTAAGTACTCGCCAACAATTTTACTTAATACAATCGACTTTATATTAAACTATCCAACGAGCACCTTGTAGATGCAGAATTGAACATGGGCAATGCTCAGAATAACTTTTTGTTTGCTAGAAACCTTGTGTTTAGCATCAGACAGTTTTGACAAATGCCAAGTAAAACTAAGTGGATTGCTGCTCGCACGTTCTACAGCGGGAAAGCGCACCGGACTATCATGCATTTCGCGGCCGATTTCGAGCATTTATTCATCGAAAATTACGCAAAGCCAGATTCTAGCGAATGGTTAAGCTTTGAGTACCGCCTGCCTTCAAGTCAATAATAATAATAATAATAATAATAATAATAATAATAATAATAATAATAATAATAATCAAATTTACGAAATCGCAATTAATAATCCCACTAGCGATTATCACTCATGTTCTGATGTCCATGTGAGGTAAGCCATATGACTAGCCATATGCGAGGTAAGCCATATGTCCATATGACTGTCCATGTGAGGTAAGCGGGGAGCAAAGAAGCACGGTATCGTCACGAATCCCCTGAGAGCTAAAAATAACGGGGATTTAACGTTCCGAAACTGCAAGATTGGTTGTGAAGGAGGCCCTTGTGGAGGCGTTACGAATTAATTTTCGACCACCTGGAGTTCTTTTAGAGGATCGGCAAAGGAAAATATGAAGCCGAGTTAGAGGGATAAATTATTCGTCAAGAAGTCTATCATCGTTTCCCGTGTGCCAATATGTGACTGTTGCGTGGAAAATTGGCACCGAAGGTCCTGTCCAACTGCCGCTTTTCAACTTGAACACGGAATATATCGAAAGAGAGTCGGGATCGTTCCAGGCATGGCTAGCTACAATACAGAGACCGAGGTTTGCATGGAGAGAGGGAACATCAACGAGATATAGGCGAAATTCTAGACTGCTACAGATTTAGATAAAACCTAATCACCGCAAGCAGGCCAGGTGAATAAATCCAAATTCTTTATTTCTGCCTTGTACAGACACCGACAGCGGAGGCGCAGAAAAAGCTGTCAGAAACACCCTTTCGCTTGGCAGCGGCTTCACAGCAAGGCTTTTAAAACAAATGTAATTGCAGTCCAATAACAGTTATACAATAATGAACAAGTACAAAAGAAAACATAACAAAATTATACAATATTTAGACAATATTAACCACAAAGGTAAACAGAACCTACATGGTAACATACATAGCATGCAAAGCACTGTTTGAAGTACTGAAGAGATCAAAATTATTATACATAAGCGTTGAAGAGGGAAGGAACAGTGAATTGCAGGCGTTCTCTACCAGAATTTATTCGAGGGGCCGGCACTACCCGATTCTCCGCATACCTTGTCTTGTATATAGGTTGCTTCTCGGGTACGCAAATCAGCAAGGTAACGTATGTGATTTACGTTTCTGCGTGTTTCCAGTTTAAACCGGACACTCAGGCGGTATTTGTAAAAGTTGAGGATGTCCAGCACACCATTTTGCAGAAAGAGATCCGCGCTCGGTGAGCCCCAGGGGACATTGTAAACATAACGAAAAAACTTCTGCAAAATGTAGATGCGCTGAAGATAGCTAATTGTGGCTGTGCCCTACACTAAATGACAATAGCTTAAATATGAGTAAAAAAGGGATATTATTGTCGCAGCCCAGTTTCTAAGGGCATGCCAACAGGAATCATCGTCATCCTCATCATCACCTTCGTAACCTTGGCGCTACAAAATCTCTGCTCTCGCTGCGAATGAAGAATTCGACAGAAACCTACGTCTTTCGATCTACTTCGACCAAAATACACACCTTCCTTAATTCCGTGTCCCTTTTATAACCCGCACCCATACACTGCGAGGCTACATCGCGGGCAGAAAAAACAGGAGGTGCAAGGCGAACGCCGTTCGAAACTGCATTCTATACGCAGACCGGCCAGTTTGGATGCCGGTTTCTAAACGCACGACACATACCTCTACCGTCGACCACTGCGCGCGAGTACTCGGCCTGCAGCGCCGCTTTTCTGACGCAACAGGGAAGTCGCTGCGTACCAAACGCACGGTTATGCGTATACGCGTTACACCAATACACTCATACACTGCATGCTCGCGCTATATATATATATATATATATACGCGGGCGACGGTGAACGCGGCCCGGCCTTGACAGGCGTGGAATGCGCTGCACTGTTGCGGACACCGCGCGGTATGTTCGGCTTGTATGCGCGAGGAAGAAGGGGGGAAAATAAATAATAAAAAGGAAGGTTACGATGGGCGGCGTTTCTTTCGGTACCGAACGAGCGTGCAGGTCTGTTAAAGGATATACACTAAAGACGAACATCAAGTTACGCCGTATTATAGTAAACTGTGCAACAGCAAAATGACCACTCAAAAAGACGGAATGGTGGCAAGCCAGAAAAATGACGCGGAAACGCGGGAAGGCGGATGACGCCGCTGCCGCACAGCTGTCGCGCGCACCGGGTCGCCATTACGTCACGAATGCCGACAGCGTCTGCTCTGGTCTGCATGTATACCGTCCATTATAGGAGAGAAGGACCCCGTTATACATTCTGAAAGAACCATCAGACTCAACTTGCACCAACTTTCGTGAACTTTGCCGGCGCGAAAACGGGCTACATATAATGCAAGAACATAACTGGAAACGTCGAGGCACAACGACGCCGAGGTATCAGTCCGAAATTCGAAAAACTGAAGTTCGGCCTTAATTATCTTCCCAGTTATTTAACTATTTTCCCGCGAAAAAGAAAGACGAAAAAGATGGACCACCAATTTAAGCTCATCTATTAAGTTGCTCTTTAGTGGTTCCTGGCGACACGGGGCCACGGAAGCCGACGTCCCGCCGGTATACTGCAAAGCCCATGTCACGGCCGCCCGATGGATAAATTAAGTAGCCGCAAAGCGAGCAAGCGTGCAGCGATACGCCAACCTGTCACACTCATGTTCTGTCGCTGCGTGCACTGAAAATGAGGAGACATTAGTCCACCAGCGTGACGACACGGCTACGGGCACCGGGTTTCCGATGAAGAATGTAGGCGTCGAAACGAGGCTAATTACGACAGCAATATACAGAAGCTGCAGCATTTAAATGATGCAGTCGAAACGCATGCACTGTAGAAGTTGCCTAAATGTATGCCACTGACTAAGCGGGCGCAAACAGCACAAGTGCATGCACTGTCGATAAGGAAGACGGAACGCGAACGAGGACAACGGGGATTGCAAGACCCGTTAAGCAGATCTATCGCCTAGAGCTCCGATTACACAGATATACCTATTCTCGGCAGTCAAGCGGAGCTGGAAATTTACAACGGTCGAGTGTTGTTCATTGCATCCGTTTTCGTAAACAAGCGTCAGTCCGAGAATAAAACGCGGGGAAAAAAATCTGCGTTGGCCTAAGGCACGCGTACTTCCCGGCACGAAGCCGTATATACTATAACGACTCATAAAAAGACGGCGCAACAAAACACCGGCTTGAAAGAGGAAGGCCGTTTGCCAAGCGCCACGGATGCTCGGCTCACGTTTCATATATATATACACAAATGTGGCTCATCTAAAAGTACGATTACGCTGTTTCCGTCGGTTCCGCAGAACGTGATCGCTTTACCCGAGTATGAATGCGACGGGCTACTACGGAGACCCCATACACCGCATCATAGGACTGCGTATACAGAATCATTAATGTACTCCAAGCCCGCATCCTCCCGAACACTCTATAGCTCCTCCACACCTGACGGTCCGCGACTAGAAAAGCCAATCACAAGAGAAGAACAAATCGAGTATTGAAAATCGCACGCCGCGTGCTTTGCATGCATGCGTCTATCGAGTGGGCCACCACCCGGGGTGCCCTTAAACATGCTGTAGCGTCAACAACGCGCTACTATAAACCTGTCACCGCGGAACCTTGGCCGTCACGCTTAGAGGTTTTCCCCCTGGAAGTGGTCCAAGGCCTCCGTGTGTGTCTGCGCGCGTGATGTGTGGCCTACAGACGTGCGTATAGAGAATTCCAGACGGCGCAAACATTACGCGACTCGTAGACGCAGATACATACCATGACAAGAGAATGAGCATTGCCGAGCTTACAGCGATGTTCCAAAACCCTGCCCATAGCGCCCTTAAATACCCTAGGGAAGGGAGGGGGCAGGAAGAGGGGGGGGGGGGCTCCCTATAGTACGGCATATATGCTTGGCGGCATGCACTTACAAATATTCATAGATACTCCTTCGCGAATAGTGATCAAGAGGAGGGAAAAGCGCTTATTTCTGCAGGGCCTGATTTTGGATCGGCAATCCAACGCCAATGCCCCGTCTCTTCGCTCTTTTCTCCCCCCTTATTGTTTTATTTTAGGTAGATCCTGCCTATCGTCCCTTTTCACTTCATCGAAGATTGAAAAAAAAAAAAAAAGAGAGAGAGAGAGAGAGAGAGAGAGAGAGAGAGAGAGAGAGAGAGAGAGAGAGAGAGAGAGGTGCACAGGTTAAGAAGATGGAGGCTCGAACTTGAATTAAATTGAATAGTGGGGTTTTACGTGCCAGAACCACGATTTCATTATGAGGCACGCGGTAGTGGGCAACCCCGGAATAACTTTGACCTTCTGCGGATCTTTATTGTGCACCCAGTGTACAGACACGAGTGTTTTTGCATTTCGCCCCCGTCGAAGTGCGGCGCCGCCATGGCCGGGATTAGATCCCGCGACCTCGTGCTTAGCAGCGGAACACAGGCTTGAACGTAAGAATAGTACGTAATCTAACGAGTAATGTCGCCGAAGCCAAACGCTTCGACATTCTTTGTTTAACCAATGTCAATCCCTACCGCGACGATATAGTATGTATGGACAACTTTCCACGGGGTACGGTAGGATCGTCGTATGTGCTGAGTGGTAATTAATTCAGTGTTGTCGATATATGCAACAACGGGTAGGAAACAACCCAGTTAAATCTGAGACGACTGCCCTATGCCGTATGCCCGCTATACAACGCGCTCAATAAGTCGTCAAACAAAAGCGAGTTTTTTTTTCTTTTTTTCTTTATTTCTCTTATCTCTTTCCAGATCCCGGACAACTGTGACTGCGCGAAAGGTGGCTACCCTGCCCCGAGGCGGACCTTCGCCCTCACGTCCAATCAGAGAGAGAGAGGGGGGGACGCCAGACAAAGGGGGTTTTACGTGAAGCCCACTAGGTAGCATACCGGATCGCATGATCTATAAATATTAACGGCGCGTGAAACGAAGGACGAACGTAGAAGTATACGCGTATAGCGCCATATGCTCGTCCCCCGTTTTATGCGCTGGTAATTGCAGTAGATTGCTCATACATTACAAGCTACATAGCTTCGAATTTCCACCATAGCAACACACACTCGTCCATAGCCTCTAGGCATCGTAATCGAACATTGCGCGAAATAAGCGAGGCATTCCGCATCAAACCAAGAGGCGCAAACATGTGTTAGCCAGGCATCAACTTCCCTTTCTGGTACAGTTTGCTTTTATGACCAATTGTCATGCTCCCTCAATAGTATCTAATCATCGATAAACACTTTCTTCATGTGCCGTTTTCATTTCTTTTTTCTTTTTCCCTTCTGGCTATCACGATTGCATAAACGCTCGTGTCGACGTCCTTCTTTTTTCGACTTCTGTTCCATTCAGGCTTGTCTTTCTTTTTTTTGTGTGATCATATGATCCCAAATGGCCGCCCAGAGGGACCCACAGCATATTCACACTCTATGAAATGATGGACACGTGCATCGAAGCTTGCTTTATGCCACTGCGCTTCGCCTTTTTATTATCCTTAAAGAAAAACGCTAGTTAATTCAGAATTACGATATCTAGTGCCAAGTGCACGCGAGCCAGCGGGCGAAACGGAAAAAAAAGCACGCGGTCCTCGCCGGCTCACAAGGACAACGCAATTATCGTTAGTGGCGGCACAGCTTCAGAGGAAGCCTCTTAAATCCACGACAGGAACTAAGGGGCGCTGCGTGCAGTTATATACATCGCCGGCATAATACGTCCCGAGTACAACTTGCGGCAAACAAGATGCAATGTATACATACACACGAAATCCCGCTGGCGACCTCAGACATAGAGCCAACGGAGCGACGATTCACTACTTATATACCGGGAAAACGAGAAAAGCGGGTCTCCGCGTTCGCAAGCAGTTAAAAAAAATTCAATGTCCGACTGCAGCGACACCTGGTGTTAATTGAGCACAACGGGGAGATGACGCTAAAGCTAGTGCGTGCAAGTGTAAGCAATAACCGCGAGGAAAACACGAAAACTAATATGCGCATACTCGCGCGAGAGGAGGGCCCACAGACAACGATTGTGGGACGATAATGAACTGTTGCTGGCGTTTGTTTGTAAGCGGAGCTGTATATACAGTGCCGGTGTACCCGGACATGGCCTGAATTGGGCACGGGGATGCAGACACACCTTCCCAAGCCAACCAAGTCCGACATACATCACATTGGCTATGTCGAGCTAAAAAAGAACAAAAAAATCAGAGTGTTTACGATCTGATTAGAACCACGATCTGATTATGAGCTACGCCGTAGAGTGGTGAACTCCCGATTAATTTTGACCAGCTGGGCCTCTTTAACGCAAAGCCCGCAGCGTTTCTGATGCGTTGGAGCGAGTTTTCAGTTGTGGATAGTTCAGCAAAGTAATTACTAATTAATTATGGTAATGTTTACTCATGAACAATTATATTGTTTTTCATTTCTTTGCTCCTTGGCGCGAATGTCCTCTCCATGGCAGGAAATAAAGTGAGGAAGTCATAATTTTCCTTGATGTGGAACGGTGTTTCGGTTTTGGTGGGTTAGAAAAGAGCCAATATAAGCGACATGACTTCTTTAAGAATATATAAGTATAATCCAAGCGGTATATTCTAAAAATAAAGATAAAGAATATATCTCTGTGATAACCTACAGACGTTTGCATTACGACACGCTTTCATAAGCGTTTACTATTTTTAAGGTATACGCCTGAAGTCGCTTTAAAGAAAGAAAAAAAAAAACGATACACCAGAAAATTAATTACATTAAGCTCTGGAGTTTTATCACGACCACGACATGATTATGAGGCGCGCCGTGGTGTGGTACTCCGGATTAATGATGACCACCTCGAATTCTTTAACGTGCACTCGATTCACAGTAAACATACTGCCAACCAAAAAAAAAAAAAGTTTATACGCACCACGGGTTCTCAGAAAACGTCCAATTTCCGGGCAGCCTCACAACGCAGCCTAGTACTCGCATTTACAGCTTCTACCAGTACATGTGAACAACATTGTGATGTTCACTTTTACTGACTACTACTGCAAGCTGCTCGGAAATTGGACGTTTTCTGAGAACCCGTGGTGCGTATAAACTTTTTTTGTTTTGTTTTGGTTGACGGTGCGTTATAGCATTGCGCGCCCCCATAGAAACGCAGCCGCCGTGGCTGGGGTTTGATCCCGCGACCTCGTGCTTAGCGGCGCAACGCCAAAGCCACTACAATCAACCACGGCGGGTGACGAAGGAAACGAAAAACTATGAAAAGCCATCGACCGCGTTCATTACAACGCTATCGTTTAGCTTGGCAAATGGTATCTACCGGGTTGTTCCTTTTCCATGGAGACTGACATGTATATATATATATATATATATATATATATATATATATATATATACAAAAGAATGTTCGAGCCCTCTAAGGCCACCAGAGAAACCTGCCTATTACGATAGGTTTACTAAACTTCGAAATACGAGTAAAGCGTCCCCTTATTTTTCTTTTCTGTCTGTTTTAATAAGTAAAAGTGAAGGGCGCGACGACCGTCTCACGAACACTACAAGTGACTCGACTAAGCCACCACGACCAAATCAGCTTACAACGAGCAGGACTGGCACAGCACTGGCTGGGAGCCATATACAGCCTCTGAAGGAGAGACTTCACACAACTCCGGTTCAAAGGTCGGAATTAATTCGCGAGTGCGTTGCGCAATTCCAGTCGCGCCGCTCCTTTCGTCTCGTTCTGCATTCTCGTTAAAATTCTGATCCCCCCTTTCCCCCCTCTCTCTCCCTCATTAATTCCTGGCGCGCTACAATACACTTGTCCTGACATCGTTTCCAGTGACCAAACAGAAAGAACCCGCGTGACGCAAGTCTTGCGGTTTCTGCCACAACACTTGCGCGCTGCCAGCGAGAACGCCGGTGGCGGTTACTTAATTTACAATTAAGACAGTGACGGCCCTATTCCGAGAAATGCGTGCTAACTAAATAAAATAAAAATAAGCAGGAAGGGGCGAGATGTGCCAGACAAGCACTAACCGTATACGCAACAGTCCACAACAACAACAACAACAACAAAGTACGGACAGAGACAGTGGAAAATGAAAAGGATGGATCTGCGGCCAACGGGGGGGTGGACACATCCCGCGGACGATTGTCTTTCCCGCTACACCGGCGCACTTCTTAGAAGCCGCACCTCAGACAGAAGGTCGCATCTTAGAAGGCCGCGTTATCTTATATTGCTGGCCCCGGCGGCGCCAGGTTTTTCGATGCATCCGAGTGTGAAAAACACAGCGGTGATTCAGTGGCTATAAATTGTGTGCTCTTGTTAGCACAAGGTCGCGCGAGATCTGGCAAATAATGACCAAGGGGACGCGGGCCGCCTTACAAAGAGGGGAGGGGGGGGATACAAGATGCCAGTGCGGCCGTGAATTAACTGTCGCTTCGGGACACGTTAATCAAAGACACTTCTTGGCGGCGAAAATAAAATTGGTTCGGAGTTCATAGCACTATACACAGCATCCGTAATCGCGCCGCCATGGCGAGGCTTTGGACCGAATTATCTCACGGGCGACCACATTAATCCGAAGCGTCCGCCCCCATCCCTCCACTCTCCCCGTGCATGTCCACCTTGGCCAGAGGAGCGCCTCTCACTGACCCAACCTTCGGGTATATCGTCGATAATATACCACTCAGTCGATCGATGATGCGCCGAACAAAAGAATTAATTAATAATTGATTATTCAGTGCTCAACCAAACTTTTGCTGCGCTCCCGCGGGACATCGTAATTACACAAACGACCCTCGCGTTCGGCGCTTCACCGCATCTCTGTGTCCGGGGGCCAGCCCCGAGGAAAGGCCGAACCAAGCCATCGCGCAACGTCGTATACATAATGGGCCTGAAATGCGTATACAAAAATTATATATCTCTGACGAAGGCTGGACCCCAGTCGGAACGTCGGAAGTAGATAAACGTTTAGCGCGTTCGTCCGTTCATTTCGAATGCTTATAGATCACTGGATTCCACAGAAGCATTCACTATACGCTACGCAACAGGGGTGCCCGAATATTATAAACTTTCGAATAGCGACTCGAATAGTCACTATTCGTAAATGCGAATATTTCTTTCGAACACATTTCGAATATTGCAGCACCTCAACTACGCGCTGTAACGAACATAAAATCGGAGCAAAAATTGTGTAAATTATCACCCCGCGGGCATAGCATATAGACTACACGCAAGAGCGTGCAAGCAGAGCAGGCTACGTCACTTTGGTAGCCATACTTTCCAGGCTGTGCAGCGATCATTCGCACGATCTGAAGAGCCCTGTGCATGCGAAGAAACTACTTGTTTAACGACACTTCACAACGTACTACGTAATGACAGACAGAAACTTGCTAACTTTAAGATTACTGGGATGCGAAGATCGTTTCATATTAATTGCGATAACGGGTGTTTTTTATTTGAAAAAATACTCGTAAAGGTATTCGATATTCCCTTCGATTCGCATTCGATTCGGTCTCAAAATTCACTATTCGCACACCTCTGCTATACGCAATGTCACACCCGGCGATCACCTCAAAGAGTCACATCGCGTTGGCACGATGGTAAGTATACGTGCGACTGTGGCCTAATGGTTAGAGCATCGCACTGCTGTCCCCGGGGACAGATGTTTGATCCCACCGTAGGGCACGTAATTCGTTTTTTTTTTTTTTTAACTGTGAGCTATCCGGCAAGACAGCATCAGCAGCGCGCAGCATACATTATATAGCCACGGCCAGGAAAGACCGGGCGAGTTAGCAACGAATAACGCTTCGCTTTTAAGACGCGGACGCGTGGTGGGCAGCGCCACCTGAATTTTCGCCAGCTTTGGAAAAACCCAAAGGCCTCGTTTTCCCATCAGCAGAATAAAAATAAAAAAAAAGTAAAAGAAGTTCTTTACAAAGGAAAACACTGCACGATGCATGCAGCGAAACTGAAGCAAAAGACCGACCGACCGGCCAACCCTTGAGCACTCGGGGGCGCTCTATCTCGCGGACCTTGTTTCGGGGACGGGGGGGGGGGGGGGGGATGTGTGAGATGCATACGCTTTACTTTCCCGAAGGAACCACGACGTGCATACAATCGCTCGCACGTCTCAAGGAACCACCGTCCTTGCCTTGAAGAGGTGGGGGAAATCACGCGCTCGAAGAAGCAGGCCCTTTCTTCGCAATAACCAATATTAGACAAAGCTGCATGCTCGGAGTAATAGTTCCATACTAGAATTACTATGCAGAGGGAACGTTTTGGCAATGCGATCGTTCAGGTATACCGTTGGGAATGATGGTTAGCCCGCGGATTTGTCTATATCTTCGTGCTTGCGCTTTCAGGAAGGCATTTTGTGACTTTGTTTATTACGTTTTGTCTGCCTTTATTGACGTAGGTTTTGAAGCAATCATATGTTTACCTAAACGAAGAAGGGAATCGTTGCAATTATAATGCAATATTTTGTTAAAAGTGATCATTTGCAAAGTCACAAAGCCATTTGAAGCCACCATTTGACGCCAGAAGGGCACGAAGCTTCGGCTAATCCGCGCACCATAGCCACAATTCCCGGACTCGCTATACACACTACCGCCAGCGTTCCTTCTACTTGGGTGCGAGCGAACGCATGCAAACACGGGCGCGAGAGTCGATGTTGAGCAAATGAAAACAGCATGACAAGAAAAAAAGAAGGATAATAATTATAAGAAGAAATACCTACGCCCGTGACGAGACGTGACGTTAGCCCGAAAGCTTCCCCGGTGCGCGAACAGAGTTGCGAGGCGACGCCGAGGTCAAAGTAACCGCAGGACATATTATACTCGTATCACGGGTCACAATAACCATTAAGCTGCCAGAAGAATCAGGAGAACAGAGGGGATACATATTTTTTTCTTCCTTTCTGAGCCGCACGAAGCCAACAGACAATACAGCAGTAGAAGTGTACACATGTATAGAACTTAACAGCTAATTCTTTATAGAAATCCGGAAATACTAAGGAAACGAGATATTTGAAAGTGGACGAAAAGAGAACTCGGGCGATACGTGGGAGCCGAACCCACATCTTCCGGCTTAGGCATGCGGTGCTTTGTATATCACTGACCACGACGGCCATAGTGCCGTCAACTTTCTCCCCTATTTGTGTGTATTAACCCCGGGAGTGTTAGCCAGCGTCACACACGGCCACCGTCGGCGGATTTGGAACCTTAGAAAAGGCCCGTCCACGTTAGCGGCACGTCAATATCGTCGCACACCGTTTGCCGCTCGAGGGCCGTCGTTCAACGGCGGTTTCGCTCGCGAACGGCGAGATTTCCCTGCCGTACAGAGGATATGGGACCGCGACCCACTCGTGCGGCAGGCGTGCAGCGACGTGGCCGCTCTTCTCGGCAGCCACACCGCCGCTGAGAGCTCGGCAGCGCCGATATCGTCGCTAGGCCTTCTCCGGTTAACTTTCAAGGCTAAAGCCGACGGCGCTTCGGAACGAATCGCCGAAGCTCACAAGCCGGAATAATTCGTTACCGCTGTTGTCACTCCTCGCAATAGTTATACACGCGGAAGAAACCACGCCGACATTAGCGGCCTCTGTCGGCTGCGACGCGAGCACGCACGGGCTGGACGGTCGTATACACCGTCGGTAACCGTGCACTGCAGCTGAGCTCGACAAGTGTCGGGACTCCCGTTCGTGTTTGACGGTTGACAGTGGGTATCACTTTTTAATAAAATTTACAATACACGCATCACTTAATCTAGCGGCAATGATTTTCCTTTGACTCGGGGCTGCAGCCGCCCAGGAAAAAATCCGCAATGGCATTCTCCACGGTATTTCCCCTCAGTGTCGATCGCTCGCGGTCGTAGGCCAGACATGGCGGGAAAGCGCGTATGAGGGCTGTCATCAAGGGCGCCGGCAGAAACGCTGCACATGCAGGCGCTGCGAACGCGGTGTAGCATTCTCTGGGAGGCTCATCGGACCAAACACGGCGACATAGCATATTTGACACATTCCGGCAGCCTCCGTGGTAGCCCGGGGTGCAAGTGGTTTTTAACGGCACGAAGCGAACGTATCGTGTGTTTACGAGCGCCACACTATTGCTACGCTGAGTCGCACGCGACGCGTGGTCCACCGCGGGACAGCTGGAGTGTATACCGTCGCCGAAGCTGACTATCGGGCTTGGTGCCACGGCACGTGTGCCCTGTCACAACTGTACGACGGCGCGTGGCACAGATTCCGAACATTGATTAACTCTATCATGCACATACTCGATGTAGGTAGCAGACGACAAACAAACAGGCTGGCGTTGCAAACGCGCGGCGCCATTTTGTCTGCGACTGTCGGCGCTGATATGGCGACCACAGCGAAGACTCACTGCAGGGACGAGCAGCTATATAAGTGCTGGCGTGACCGTGTGTCGCAGACGGTTGTAGATGACGGTGAGCTAATCATCCTCCAGAAAGACACAATTATCATACTCACGGATGGTGCAGGCTGTTTTAGACTCCGCGCTGTGCTATACGAGTAGAGAAGTTGTCTTCGTGCGCTGCGCATTCATTCGCGATGTGTCTGTAGCTGCAATTTGTCTACAGCTGTTGCTGAAAGGAAACTCGTACATTGCATTTTAGTTTCAGACAAGGGCATATACGCAGCCAGTAAGTGGGAACTCGGGCAAAGTGCGAAGTCAGGCGCTGTTCGTCTGCTCATGCAGAAGACGACGCGCAGTCTGCTTTGATTGGCTCCGGCCCAGCTAGCCAAGTGCAGCACCCGACGTCATACCGTGTGCCCGAGACTACATTCCTATGCACGACCTTGCACGAAGTGCACGCAAAAAAATAAAAAAGGTCATACTATATACTGATATGGCAGCTAGCGTGTCGATGACCAACGAAAAGGCCGACGCTTTCTTTGAACGTGTATTATATATATATATATATATATATATATATATCGTCAAGGCGCGCAGATAATCACGTAAACGACCGCTTCGTACAAGTGCTCTATATGCCGCAAGGATATATGACGCCATCTTCAACTGGTCATAAGAGTGCCCATTGCAGCTCTAAAAACATTTCTCGTCGGCTTAGTCGCGTGCTAAGGCTTAGTGCCTGCACTAGACGATCTAAGAGAGCGCACCGCATGGAACGACCGGCCTGTCGTATAAGCTACTCGCGACACTGCAGTCGTCAGTGAGGCCGCTATAATTACTCGCACGTGAAGCCATATTACGTAATTGTAAGATAACGAACACCAACACTGCGTAAATCGCAGACTAAAATCCCTCGGTCAAATAAAGTTGTTTCTCGCTCTCTCGCAGGGTCATAGCTCAAATGAACTGTGTACCGAAAAGTTCGCATGCACGTATACGCCGAGCACGGCGTGAACGTCTTCGAAAATTTTATAGTATATGTATTACAATACGGTTGCAATGTTCAAGCACATGCGCCGTCATTGTAACAATCAAGTCGCACACAAACCACGGACTCACACTGTGTGCCCATATACCACATATATAGCCTCCTGGTCGTCTAGATGCCAACGGGATGGAATCCGCTGCTCCTCCACACGCCCCATCCCCTTTCCTCATCCTTTCGAGGCGGTTCTGCACTGCCCGCAGGGTCGGCTCAATTTGCAAATCACATTAAAGCCCTCGCGAAGACCCACATGGTGCACTGTGTGGTGTAAGGCTTGGCCTTGCAATTCGCCACCTTTAACTTATACGAACTCCGACGCCCCGTTTACCACACCCCCCTCCTCCGGGATCGGTTCACACTTAAGGCCGACCCCACACCGAGCGAACTTTCCTGAACTTTTCTTTCCGTGGCGACGCGGCGACGTGCCTTCTTTATCTCTCGGCAACACACTGGCGGGCAGAAAGGGAAACCGGGCAGTGGCAGGCAGGGAAAACTTCGCCTAAAAAAAAGAAAAAGGCCGTGTAAAGCCAACATAACCGATCTCCGCCCCAGATGAGCGGTTGCAGCGGTGCACAGGTCTGCCCGCCCCTTCGTCCTCGCGCTCGCGCACAGTAACGGCCGCGCGGTCCTTGCACTATTACGAACGCGAGGAAAGAGGCACAAGCACGTTCAGAGCGAGCCGTCGCGCACATTGCATAACAGCTGTGCGCGCAGTGAGGAACGCGCATTACGGAGTAGCGGCACCAGCGCAGCCTTGCGCAACATATATATATATATTCTTTTCCTTCTCGGACTCCCTCCTCACAGTCACGCGCTGTTCGCGTGACCGAGCTAGGCGAGCGGGCAAGGCTCGAGCGGCGAGGAGGCTGCACCAGCCGGACGATACTCCGAACGACGACGACATAAGCTCGATGCCAATGCATCGCGGATATCGGCCACATTCTGCGGCGATTCGGCACGATCTTTCGGCAGCGCCTTCGCCATACTACGCGCGGCGAGCCAGTAAACTTTCGCGCAACTGTCACGCCCAATGAGCGCGATGTGAAAATTAAGAGACCCTCCTAACCAGACCTGCGTCCGGAAGCACAGTGCTGCAACAAATCAACGCCGCACAGGAGGGTCTGTACGAGCAGCGATACAAACAAAACGACATAAAGAAGTTCCGGCAGAACCCATTTCACCATGAACGTCGACGTTAATGCGATTAGCGCTTGATGAAGGGAGCGACACAAGGCCCTGGCGCGGCGCATTGGCACCGGGTGAAAACGGTATATAAGGTGATAAGGGGGCCGTTCTTGTACTGAACCTCCCCGAACCAGAGAACCATGGCAGTATTTTCCTTGGCTTCACGGAAGCCCAAGTCGGTGCTGTGGTGCACCCTGTATTCCAGCACCTCAAATTACATGGGCGGCCAACCCGGCCGATCTATTGCGGCAGCGAAAGTGGTTATTTCAAGCGAACGCAAACAAGTGTGGAATGTTTTCAGCGTTGACAAGTACAAGGATAACTTGCTGCAGCTTTATCAGAGGCTCTTCCCAACAAGAGCACCGTTTACTGTGAGGGTCATGAAAAATTGCCCCCCACCCCCCCAATCCCCAGTCCCCAGCCCGTTTACACAAGCAAAAATAAATACCATAAAACGCCGTGGTTCCGAATAACGCCTTGGGGGGGGGGGGGGGGGGGGGGAAGGTGCCTGTACGGTTGCTGAACCCTTCAGTGTACGTGGAAACCAAGTCGCTTTCGAGGTCTATTTTTTTTTTTTTTTTTAACACAGAGGACAAGTGCATTCAAGAGCGGCTTCGCAAGCTTCCCAAATATGGGCTGTTTAGCACAGCCACCTACTCTTTCTGTCTGATCCACAGCACCATTCTACTCTTGGCGGTTCATTTGTTTGTTTAAACAAACAAGCTAGCAAGCAAGCTATCGGGAGGGGAGGCAGATACATCTGTTGCGCCATCACTCTTCTAAGCGCTAAGCTTGTACAGAGGGACAATCCTTGCCGAAACGGTGGCTCCCGACTAGCGCTTCCCTTTCTGATCCATTGTTGATGAACGCCTAAAGAAAAGTGATTTCGTTAGGAATAGGAGTGCAACAATGAGCGGAGACGAGACAACGCTTCGTGGACTCCTTAACCGGTTCCAGGCGAAGACGATAGGCAGCACTGAGAGAGAACCTTTACTGAGTGACATTCTATAGGTTTACAATCTCTCAGCACAGAAAAGTTGCGTCACAGCGATCCTACAGGTCACTCGAAGAACATGCCCCGAGTGGCGCGATTGCTGTCCTTCTGTTGTCCTTGTGTAACGTTATGCTGGCTGAACCAGTCACCAACCAGCCCAGCAAATTACCACGTCTTTGTTCGTTAAAAAAAAAAAGAACGTCCTTATTATGTTGTCTCCGTTAAGGATACTTCCGGTCTGCACCATTCGTCCTCCACCGGAAGGGAATGGGAAGTGGGATACGGCAGGTTGGGGTACGTTTACATCGGTGGTAGGCGGGTGATGCAGGTACAGTGTTGATATTCCAGGAAGCGCGCCATCTTTATTTGGTCCGTCTATAGTGTGCAAACGACACACGGCTTATTCGATCCAGAAAATGCGCGCCCGGTTCTTTCTCGCAAGTTTCCCCCTTCCCCCTTTCTTTATGATACGCTAGTTAGACGCTACATGCCACACACACACACACACACACACACACGCACACACACACACACACACACACACACACACACACGCACACACACACACACACACACAGGTGTACTTGCAGTCGCGCGACAAAACGCATCCACCAGCGAAGCGGGGGAATTTCCGCGCCTACGTCTGTTTGGCGATGTGGTTCTCGAGGTAAGCCATCTTTTCACCACCCCTATTCGCGTACACTCACCATGCGAGTTACGCCCCGGTTTGTTTGCTTGCATGCAAGTATACACAGCGTTGGCGACGCTTTCACGACGTGGCTACATAATCTACTAAAGAAATCAAGGCCACCGTGCGTACCGGCGCAGTCACCGAGTTCCAGGAAAGGAAACAAAAGCGCGGGAGTCACCGGGGGCAAAAAATGAAAGAAACAAAGCGACGCGAGAAGAAAAGAAAATGAGAATTAAAGAGAGAGAAAGCGAAGCGGTGTTTACGCCACCTTTAGTCGCAGGTTGCACGAATGCGTGCCATGGCGTGTCGCCCAATTACACTTCTCGATTTCGCGAGTTGTGGTATAAGGACAGTGCTTATATAGCACCATGCGCCTCGTCAAACATCTTTTTGCCGAGGTTCACGGGCGGTAAAGTGAATGACGGCGTGTTGAGCGAATGAAGAGTCGGCCAAACGGAAACATGCACCCACTTGGAGTACACTTTGAAGCACCCAGATAACCAGAATGAAATCCACATAACATTAAGAATGGGTTAGAGCACATACTGCAGGCATTACCAAGTCGCTATCTATCGCTCACCACTATTCTTGAAAAGAGGAGTGTATACAATTATGACATTCTACCGGTACTAACATATGCAGCATAAGCTTGGGGGATAACAAAGAAGGACCGCGCAACGAGCGATGGAAAGGAAAATGACGGGCGTAACTCTTGGAGAGGCAGCAGGAAGTCAGCGATGTGAACTAGAGACCAAACGGGAGTAGCCGACCTTCTAACCGAGATTCAAAGGAAGATATTGAGTCGGGCAGGCCATGCAATGCGTAGTGCAGATTAGCGTTAACAAAATAGGTGCCGAGGAGAAGGGAGCGCAGTCGATGACGGCAAGGAATTATAGCTGGTGTGATGAAATCACGTAATTAGTAGGCATATAGGATGGCGCAAGCTGGCAGGGAACGAGTCACTGGAGATCTCTGGCAGAGACATTCGTCCTGCAGTAGGCACAGATGAGCATAATGATGATCGTGAAAAAAAAGAAGAAAATCTACGACGAAACTGTGAAAGTATACAGCTTCCCGAATGCAACTAACAGCGTGAAACTCTTTCGGACGAGGTAGCAGCGCTCTCAGGAGCCTCGGAAGAACGATGCTCGCTCGTCGGATTTCGCTCAAAGGCTGAAATGTTTGTACTACAAGGGACATAAATAGATGGCGGTGAAGTACATATTTACAAAAGGAAGAGCAAAAAAAAAAAAAAAAAAGACAACATGCAACTCCTCGGTTTGCTGCACCGACACTTTCGTTTTTTCTCGGAGGCAGCGGTAATTACACTCTGCAGGCGGCAATAGGGTGGCTTGCCGATAACACGGCAGTACGGATCACACTGCGGGTCGGGATAGCTGGCCGGGAGCGGACCCGGCCACTGGCCCATTGGGGCTTCCTTGTTCCGTCCGCTGGCTCTCAGTCTCTCTCCCTCTCTAGTGCGTCGTCAGGACTAACACGTAATGTAATAAACGGGTGGCGGTCGCTTGCAATTCTCGACTATGATTATGATAATGATGATGTTGATGACGTTTCCTGCACTGTGGCGCGGAGGGCCCATGCGGCGTTTCTGCTGGGTCTCTTGGCTGCTGGCCTTGTTGTGAAGTCGGGGGTGTTCCATGGACGGTGCCGTGCCAGGTCATGTGCCAGGAGAAGGAAGGGTTCCGAGCGACGTTTAAGAGAACAGAAAAAAAAAAGAGGTGCGAGTACATTCAAAAGTGCATGATTCAGTTTTACAAACACGGCTCCAGCTATCGGAGCACACGACATGCTAGAGTCTTTGCATGTCCGAGCGTTCCCCCCTCACAGCCGTCCGGATCCGCTTTCTTATGCCGTTTATTTTCATCTTTCCCTCGTCGAGGGAATTCAGTGGCCAATCACAAACGCCGAATCGTTCACTACCTCCCGTCCCCCAACGTCCTACGCCTTTGGTGGCGGCTCTCCTGTCTCCAACGTTGCACAATACGATGCAACCACGTGACAAACTGTGAACCGGCCGTCGACGCCTTGACCCGGGAGTACTCGACAATGGCCCGCCCGGTCATCAATTAGTGGCCTCTTCATCACGGTCCACCTGTCAGGCCCTTGCGACAGTCAAGGGGGGGGGGGGGGGTGTTGTCGTCTTGAAGTGAGCGATGAAGAGTGAATCCAAAGATATGGAACATAACTGCTTGTCCGTAAGACTCAGGTGACGCTGACTGAGTTGTCTTGAGTGAACGATGAGGCGTGATCAGCACCCGTGACAGCTGCATGTCTGCCGGTGAAGCACCCTTTGTTCTGAGGGATCGTCAGACACAACAGCCTGGCTTGATATTTCTATGGAGGCCTGATGCAGTTGCGCTTTCACTCGTTGAGAGATGCGAGGTCGCGAAGGCCTCGCGGAAACGACCTTCGAGTTTTCCTCGGAACACGCTATAGTCACACGTTCAAAGCCTGCGGTGACGGTAAACAACGGAATTAAATGGCAAAGGAATTAAGCAAGGCGGTCAACAGGAAACAAGGCGTGAAAGAAACGGGAGCGAAATGGTCCGAAGGATTCCAGGGCAACTCAGCGCTCAATTAAGGAGGGGGCTTAAATGGCTTTAGCCCCGAGGACTTTCTAGATAAGCAATGGGATGCCGCACCCATTTGCGGTGAGGCGGGAGAAGTGGCTTCCCGGAGGAGCCATGAGCCTCGGCCCTACTGATTTCGTAATCCGTCCCTGGCGCCATTACGGGAATGTGTTTGACGACGACGATGGCGACGATACACTTCATTAAGCAAAAAATGAGAGTGACAGCTGTAGAGACGAACGTTTCAGGACGTTTGGAGCGCCGCGAACGGTCAAAATTTCAAGGAGTCGCAGTTTGAGCAAGAACCACAAGTCCAAACAGTCGTACCGACTCTTATAAAAAGTTTTAAATATTCCATCACAGGAAGGGTTTTGCTTCGCTAAGGCAATATATATATGCCATAAATCTTAAGCTGGCGCGAGCCGACAGCGAATAAGGGTCGACGCTGACCATCTCACATGCATCCAAGAGCACCAGTGTAGCCAAAAATTGTTTTCCTGTGGCGGGAGGAGGAGGCAGACGCTTGACCAGGGCACGTGCCCGGTGTGGCCACCTCCTGGCTACGCCACTGTCCATGAGAATTGGCGAACCACCTGGAATGAGCGATGTCCCGGCGTCCGATATACCCACACAAGTCGTCACCTCCCCACATCGAATACACGATTTCGCTGGCTAGACAAAACCGAAACATCTACCAAAGGGGCATGCCACCATGCCTGCGGGACTAGTATCGAAATCACACTGGTACCCCTGAGGGTCACTGGGTCACGGAAGGTGCCGGAACTGAACGGCGCCAACAGAGGAGAGCCAAGGGCTGAAGCCAAACCAACAAAACATCCCATTAGTCCCAAACTGCAATATTGTAAGCAGCACCGAGAAAAAAGAAACATACCGCAAAATCCGAGAGCGTAAGAACCTGCAATTCATCTGCTACACGGAGACATGTCCCCCTTCCGCTATCGACAGTGTACACGGCAAAGCCAAAAAAGACGCTCTCGGTCACCGCGACTAACGCGCACTCTCCTCCCTCTCACACCGAAAGTGTGGCAGCGAATGATGCTTCCAGCCTGGTGTCGCGTGACGGCCCACATGGGCGAAAGCGCCCTTGGAGAAAGCGAGGGTAGGGGAATGAGGAGGGGGAGGCGGATGCCCCGCCGTCCGTCCGCGCCGCAGGGGGAGACGCGGCGGCCGCCACCACCACCAGTTCACTACAACACGCTGCGAGCGGCGGACGGAACGCGCTACACGGAGAACGACCGAGCAAGCGAGTGCGCGGCGCCAAGGTTTCGCCTCCCTTCCCCCGGTCGGCCAGTCCTTCCGCAGAGACCGACCCGTGCGACCGCCAACGGATACGAACGCCCCCCCCCCCCTCCCCCCTTTTTACTCCTGGACAGCATGTAGAGCCGCCCGCGAGTGACCATCACCCCGCGCGGTTGCCGACATCGTCCTGCCACCGCCGACCACCGCTGCCATAGTGCTGCTGCTTTGCCGCAGTCTTCGCAGCGCGACTTGTGCCTTTGGATATACTACACCGATTGGGATCCCTCCACCGCCTACTACAGGTAAGCTGGCTTGCAAGATCGATGAGAGGAGTTAGCGACACAGCGGCGAACAGGTTCGGTGCAATGACTCGGGTTAGTGTCTACAGGCTCGGGATAGGGACCATTTCGCAGACAACTCTTATGGATGCGAAACAATATCGTTCAGGCTTATGTGCGGGAGCCTTGAACTTATGTATGTACTCCGTTACTTTCTTGAGACACCGTGTCCCGGAGCGTCGCGGACGTACTTCGGCGGGCGCGCCGCTTACAAGTGAGCAGTCTTCGTACGACACGTACGAGTACGCTTAGTTCGTACACTAAGTGCGCGGTCATCATCGCTCCCGATGGAGGTTCCGATGACATGACGCGAGCCCGAGCTTCTTCCCGCAGCTGCCGCCTGTTGAGTGGACCGTGCGAATGATAAGACAGACCGTTCGTACCCACTAATCACGGTCCGAAAACCAGTTTCGTGAGCGGTGTTTTTCCAGCTGAGAAAGCCTGCGCGCGCAGAGCTGCTGTCGTTTCTTGACAGGGAAAGAGAGGTACGCAACGTTATAGGGCAAATAAACATTTCAGATATCTACGCAAGAGAAAGAAAAGTAATACCTTGTTTCGGGAAAAGAGCAACGCAACAAACAGGTACGCTACAAGAGCGCCACACCAAAACTTTCGCATAACATTTTGCACCGACCTCACGGGAACAGTTCACTGTCAGCAGGAGGAAGTCAGCTACCCCACAGTAAACCTCTGCAGTAAAGCCAGCTTTGCAGGAGCCGCAATCAATTTTCCACAGCCGCGTTCACAAGGTCGGCAGCGCGCCGCCATGTCGTCGAAAAAAAGAAAAAGAAAAGAAAGAGCGTGGACCATCAAGGCGAGTAGCGCTTTTCTTACGTTGCGAAACAAATACGTCGGCGGTCACGTAAGTTTAGAGAACTCGCGAAAACATACAAGGTTTCTTCGTAAAGCGGGCGCGTACGTAGCCTGGAATTGCGAGTCATTCTGGAGATCGCTCGCAGACCTGCGTACTGCAGGCACGCATATGTCTGGAGGCACGTTATAGGAATGTATTTTCGCAGCGAGCGCATTCGAAAAGCTCTAGACAGGTGCACATTAGAGTAAGTAGCGCTTTTGCTACGTATTCAGTCGAACCAACGAGAAAAGCAGCAACTATACTGTAGAGCTGAGCGAGCCGGTGCCCAGGATCGCGCAAGTAGACAACAGCGAGACACTTGGCAGGCGAACAAGAGGGCCGGACAGCGTTCCGCCGTCTTCTTCGCCTCCTGTGTCGTTTTCAGCCCCGCTGGTTTACCTTTTTGAAATCGGTAGCCTTTTCTTACCGGACACCGTTCGCGCAGTCTCTGCGAGTTCTATCGAAGCGAAAGTGCGCTTCTTGCGCTCTATAGCTATAACTTTCACAAACTGCGCATACGACGGAGTATACAGCCCATGCACTGGCGCAGCATGTAGCTGCAAGCTTCGGGACTGAGAGAAGTCTTCGTTCTGCAAACTGAGACGAGAAAACCGCAATCTCGCAGTCCGCATCCGCGGACGACTCGGCGGAAGAGTGTAGATGTGTTCCGCCGGAGGCCGTACATGTAGTGCCACAAGGTCCATTGTCTTTCCCCGTAATGCCCCTCGACCGAGGCCTTTCCAGCACCTATTAAGTATATGTGCAAACGTTTCCGCGTCTATGGGAGTCGGGACAAATATCTGACTCAGCACGCCGCGCTACACAGATGCACATCGTCCGGCCACCCGTGTCCCTTTAAACAGGTAGCTTCATATCTTTTTTTCTTCCTACGCCATCTAACGCCGACGATACGGTGGACACATCAACCGGATACACATAGCCTGGAGCGCACACTTCTACCTGCACACTTCCACCTGATGCAGAGGGCTTGGCATGACAGAACTGCGCGAAAGAAGACGGGAAGCAAAAGACAATAGACGGAACTACGCAGATTCAAAACAAAGATGCGTGTTTTTCAATATATGTATGGTAAAAATGAGGACAACGCGAAAAATCAAGGACGGAGAAGAATAAACACCACGAGTACTTCTGTCTATTCGTCTCCCATTCCTGTTTTTTCGCGTTACGCTCATTTCAACATGGATCCGTATAGCAACTCGCCAAAATGCCAACCTTGCAGCATGTTCCAACAACAATCTACATATATCTATGCGTTTATCCAATAAACTTTAGATGAGAGTCGGCGCTCTGCCTTATTTTTCGCCATGTTTCATCATGTCATCACACCAACTCGCAGCGGTGTCCCCACTTGCGCTGGGCTTGTTGTAGAAGCCGCGTCGCTTCCTGCAAGAATCAGAAGTGATGACGAGGGTTCATCGTTCTCGAGGACGTTATGAATTTCGTCTTATGCTGACGCGAATTGCATAGCGAGAAGCTTGTGCGAAGGTGCCATTGATGGATATATACAGGAAAAGTCGCCATTGAGAGCTGATGACTCACTTTCCTCCTTTAACTTCGCAGCTTCGTTTAAGCGCAACAAGGAAGCGCCGTCTACTTACGCATCGATCGGAGGGCAGATCCCCTAACGGTTTCCGTACGTCAGTCCATTCAGTCACCACGGGTCGCCGCGGTGAGACACTTAATACGCAAGACCGCAAACATGCAGCCTCGCATGTGAAGAGACTCTAGCGATTATCGCTGCTGTTGTAGAAGTTGGCTTCTGAATTTCAAGCTGCATCGGAGCGAGTGTAGCCCAATGTCCGAGGTGAATTAGTGGTGGACCAGCCCAAAAATTACACCAATAAAGATGGGAGATAGTTATCAACGCTATTACGAGACATGACCACCGCAGAAACCGAGCTACACTCGAAGAGGGCCGGCGAAGATTGGGACGACAGGTTCCAGACTCACCCGAAGTACCGCATACCACTACATGCTATCTATAAGGTGCCCTTGCGAGAATAGCCTGCACAATCGGGCGTACTTTACGCAGAGTAGGTGAAAGGTTTCTGCACACAATGCCAACCGGTACGTTACTCGCAAAAGAAGCAGCCGCTAACGTATCAGATGCCACGTAATAATGTTACACAATTACGACGACGACAAAAGTCCTGTCGTTCCGTAAAGCGGGCACGTTCCTGCAGTCGAGATCGAAAAAGCAAGGCGCACGGCACAACAGCGCGATCGCAGCGCATGCACCGTTTACGCGGCCAGTAGCCACACAATGTCCTTCTGTCTACAACGCGGAGAACGACCAGTTCAAGACACAGCGCCATTGTGCGCTGCCTGCGAGCGACCGCGCAAAAGGGAGGAAAGAAAGCTCGACGATACGCGCACGCCAAGAAGTATAGCAGAGCGGCCGTAATTTTCCGCCGCCCGTCGTCGCGCCACACGCCTGCGATCTGCCGCTTCGCGGCTCGCCCCGCGCGCCACGTCTCACGCGCAAAGAGTCCCAACGAGGAAACGACGCCGCCGAAAACGAACCCCACACAATGGGGCTCGGCGAAGAGCGTCGTCACGGACAATTCATCGAGGCCATGACCACGCACAGCACGCCACGCATACGGGACCGACAGGACTAACCCACGGAGGAGCGTTCGATGAAACGGCGCAGGCTGTAGAGCACGTCTGCACAGCAGACGAACGTGGCCAGCCCCAAGCGTTTGACACCGGGCTCCGACTGATGCTAGTAAGAGAGGTATGGAGAAGTACGCGACGTACTATAGACGGCGAGATATACAGCGGTGCACACGATGTCAACAGACAATCCGCTCAGGCGGATCCCCGACCTCGAAGCGCACGCGTACTACCACATGGCCGTACGAGAAAGTGGCTTCATGACGCCATCGCGGCCGCTTGCAGATATGGTTGTTTCGTGCACGAGGCAATGAAAGGACGTTTCGCGTCACGTTTTCCCATGGACTCCATCCAACGGCGGCTTTCGAAACCGCTTCCCACGAGAGTTACTCTCAGCTACGCGAAAAAGGTGCGAAGAGAGGCAGATAAAGTGTTCCCCTGATTACTGCGATCACTTTACCGAGAGGCTGCTACTCCTCGAGCATGAAATATATTTCGATGTGGTTCAAAGGCTCGGCGGGAAGGCCCGAGCGCCCGCACATCACTTTCTAGAGCCCGACCGTCGCACATTATTCGGCGGCCCGTTATACCCGTCCAGAACGTTACGACTGACCCAAGCTATCTACTTATAGAAAGTTTAAAGCTGCGCGAAAAAAAAAAAAAAAAAAACGCGGACAAGCGAAAGGGGCACACAACAAACCACGAGCGCAGCCTGACAACTTCCTAAGCGGTTGGCGGGCTGTGCTCGTCGTGTGTTGAGTGTTCCTTTCGCTTGTCCTCGTTTTTTTTCACGCAGTTTTAACCTCCCTTCAAGTATGAACCAACTAGCCTACAAGAAGCGGGTACGTGGAAGCCCACGCTTACACGACGAAAAATATAGGCCTTGGCCGACCTTGGCTGTACACACAAGCCTCCCAGCTTAGAAGATATAAGCGCTCACGAAAACCACGTTTTCCCAGCAAATGCTCAAGACTCCAGCGACCGACGGAGACGAATAATTACCACACGGACAGTGGCCTCAGAGAGCGCACTCCGGTGCGATCTCGGAGGCCACGCACGTACGCAGGCGTTTTGCGCGGAGGCCAGAAGGGCCGCGCTGATCGACGTGCAGGCGGAATAAACCGCGCAGTGCCGTGTAGTATAGAGCAACATATAACACAGCCGAGGACGACTGCAAGTTGAGCAAGTTGGCGTATATGGATTCATGTTACTGAAGAACAGGCGTCCTAACACGAACACAAACGCCGTGTACGCGATTGGCGGGGCCTTCCCTCCAGCATGCGCAGACAAGTTTTGCATCTACCTTCCTTTCCGCCATCTGTGCGACCTTTCTGTTGATAGACGGCGTTTGTGCTGGTCCTTTTCCTTTCTACTAGAACATTCTAGTTCACTCTGCTTTCTACAGTCGTGTCCGCGTTAGCGCGCCTGCTATTCTGTAGCGCGTAGCGCAGCTCGTCAACAATGTTCACGGCAATTGTTTTCTGCCCCGGAGTATAATCAAGACGAACCGCCTCGCCAGCAGTGACGGCCGTTGGCGCACCTCGAAAGCCGCTCCACTGACCGTGCGCACCGAGCCAACAAACGCGCGCGTGTACCGGCGCTCATACGCGCGCCGAACCGACGGGTATGACGCAACCGCGGCCCCTCATCAATAACAAATTAAGGAAGAAGACTGTCCATCGCCCGCTGTTGCAGAGCGGTCCTCTTCCTTTCAACACTCCGTGGAGTGACAGGTCCGCGCGCCACACACGAAAGGGACGATGACGGCGGCACGCACACACACCGTCCTCGGGTCCTCACGCACAGCAGCAGTCAACGTCGCCGCCGCGGAAACGGTCGGCTGCGTGCGCCCGGGCAGCGGCTCGGCGCCCGCACGATTTGCATCGACGACGTCGTCCGACGCAAGCGCAAAGATCCGAGCGGCTGATGAGCCCTCAAGCGCGGCAGACGCAGCGGGCGACTGTCGATCGCAGTGTGTACACTATATGCGAGTTGCAGCGGGGCGGCGCGGGCATCGAGGAATCTGACGGCCCACTGCGCGCGAACAATTTTCTCGGCGCGTGCGCCATAATGTGCACGTACTCGCGATGGGGGAAAAAAGAAACCGGACCATAGATCAGAGGAGACCTCGAGCAGCACGTGGCAAGGTACACCAGACGCGTGTGAGTTTGCCGCGAATCTAGCTGCTATCAGCGAGCAAGAAGAGCAGATCAAGAACTAAACCGCAGCAACGAATGTAGAATGGACGTCGATAATCTATTAGAAACACAAGCACGACGAACCTTGGGTTTCTCTAAACACACACGCAAGTGGGGAAGACAGTGCTCACAATGAAGTCGCTGAACCACCATGAAAACGAAATGGCGACAGGTCGCGAGCTGCCTCCTTGTCCGGGGCTAATGCTAAATTATGAGCACGTACGTGAGACCGTTGAAGCGCTATGTACGCACCAGCTGCTGCTGAAACACGAAGCGTTATTGCTATAATTGCTTTAGCTTATCCAGTATGCCGGTAAACGCTGGCGGACTGCAGGCGTTTTTTTACCGGATGGGCGGGAGACGTAAACGTGAGCTGTTTGATAGGTTGTGTCAACTGGCGGCGCAGAGCTGAACCAGACGAAGATATCTTTTACCCGCCGTAGGACGGCTAACAATTGCATCAACCAACCCCGGCAGGGGCAAATCGTGACACAATTACACCTCTGCGAAAATTTAGACCAGCAGCGTAACAGAACATACTTGGTTACTGTAATATGAGCTCTTGAAGCTAAACATTTTGACAGAATTGAGTGTCTGATTGGGTTAATTATGAATTTCAAGTGGCTCCAGCCAAAAAGTAAGTTTATTTTCTCGACGTTTCGGAACCAATCGATTCCTCTTCAGAGAGAGTGACAGCGAGGGTGTCGAGGCGCGACTTTTAAGCTTCCATGGTCGGGACCCTCTTGCCTTCCCCCCACCTCGACCATGAAAGCTTAAATGTTGCGCCTGGACATCCCTGTCGTTACTTCGCCTGAAGGAGGAGCCGAGTTGGTTGCGAAACGTCGTGAAAATAAAGTTATTTTTTTTGGTTGGAACCACTTGAAATTCATGTGATCTCTGTGTTTGCCTAGTTGAGCTCTGCGCCACCAGCTGGCTTCAACGCTCCGGCCGCGCACGTTTACGCCTCCGCCACTCCGGTACCGGAGTACCGGACAAACTAAAGCTCTCTATTAAGGCGTGACGAGGCAGTACAAGCACGTGTGGACTACATATCTCATCGCAGCTGTCTCATTCCCAAAAGTGTCGAAGAAATAAAGAAAGACTCGCGTTGATTCCGAGTTCCAGTAGTGCAATCATCATCACGTCGTGCGTAAACGTCTTGAAGTCAGCACTACACCCGTTGACTACAGGGACCTTTCATTATGAAGAACGAAAAAAATAACAAAGCATTGCGTAATGGAGACCAGGGCGAAGGTGTGCATGCATAGGACACACGCTAACAAAGTGCGGGCCAAGAGAAACACACAAACCGCCGCAGATTCGTCGGGCGTATTCACACATGACGTCTCATGGTAGACCTTGCAGGGGGCACACGTACGGGCACGGTGCGGCGGAGCAACCCCACTATTTTTTTTTTCTTCGAAGGGTTATATTTAGAGGCGCGAACGGTAAGGCGACAAAGGACCAGCCCTGCAGTCGCCCGCGGCCAGACACCGCCAATTACAGAAAGGTGTCAGTCAAGTCGGGGCTACAGTCTCGTTAGGGTTCGTGCCAAGAACGTTCGCGGTTGCGTAACGTGAAGAGAACGGTCAATCACTGCGGGCGTATGCGATGGACGTTTCCTGCGCTTTGTTTTTGTCGGTTCCATCACGCGCGCGTGATGGGTCTTCGTCTCATAACGCGATCGCGAAACTTAGACGGGAAAAAGCAAGCATACACAAAGGGAAGCAAACCGCCGGTCCTTACGCAACCCCGCCCTGCAATAGCAGTACGCACAAACGGCTTCGCCGCTTATAGAAACAACCGACTCTCACCGGCTGCTGCCGTTTCTCCACGCCTAGCACCTTCGCGGAAGGCGCCCTTGAACTGTCCGTCGCGGGCATCGACAGCTTTCGCTGTGGCTGCAGCGTCCAGTGCCGTTGGCCGCGGCGATAAAGCCTCGGGCCACTGTCATACAATACGTCTAGGATGCCTCGATGACGGCGGACCGGGGCGGAACGGCAACAAGGTATCCTATATACTCACGTGCACACTTGGGAAGAATAAGGGGGGAGGCAGGGGATGCATGCAAAGGACACAAACAGGAGCATCCGGGGCTCTAATGGGACGCGCCGCGAGACCGCTGCGCGCATCGTGGATTATCGCGCGTGGGAAGCCCTGCTCCTATGCGAAGTCGCGCATAAAAGAAAAGCAATCCAAGCTAAGCGTCAGGGCTCTTCGTGGACCCGGGTTATTTATAAGATTTCGCGGTTGCGCCGCTTTCGTTTTTGCGGCCGCCCACCGGCTCGTCAAGTTTCCCTTTCGCTGAACCTATCGCGTCTTCACTCCCACCGATATATAAAACTGACCCGCGGAAAGACGAAGTGCAGAAGCGAAGCGGCGTCGCGAGGGCCGTACACCGTTGGAATTGAGCTCCAAGCATCGCGCCGCTGGGCTGCAGTCACAAATTTTGCAGAGCGCGCCGCATCATCGAAATCAAGGGTGGATCAAGAGCACTATAGGAGGACGGAGAACCGCCGAAGGAAATATCGGACAAAGTAAACGGTGAGCTTGCTCGTAAGATGCAGTTCTTCCAGGAGACGTGATGAGCCATGCAAAAGCAGATTCCTCCCAGGCGTCCCTTCTTCATACAAATCTGAAGTATACGCAGAGGTGCAGGCTTTTCGGGTCACCTATTCCTCAGTGCCCACACCCGAATGGTCGGAAGCATCGATCGAGACTGCAAGTTTCTGTGCCTTTCCTTTATAATTTACAGATAACGGTACCGTCTATCCGAGGAAAGAAAGGTCTACAGCAATACCCGCCGGCGCTCACGTTCTCTTTCCTTCTTTCTGCGCAGGCGCGGGGGCCCGCGACAGCCCAGAAGCCGGCCGGATGTGGCCGGCGGCGTGCGGCGTGCGAGGCGCATGGCCATCAGCATGTTCTTGGACAGCATCTACCTCAACTGGGTGCAGCGACGCTTCCAGAACGCCACGCCCGAGGCCCGTAGCCTGCTGCGCGCCGCTCGCGTCTCGCTGCCCAACGAGGCCGCGGGCGCGCCGGGCGCCGGCGGGCCGCTCAACGCGTACCTGGCGCGCAACCCGGTGCTGCAGCTGCTGCAGAACAACCACTCGTGGCTCGCGCTGCTCAGCAACTCGACGGCCATCGGCGCGGGCGCCGGCGGCGACGACTACGCGGTGCGCGTGAGCAACGCCAGCCGCGCGGGCTCCTACTACGACCACGGCCTGACCGCGCTCTACCCGTACCTGGCCGTGGCCATGGCCGTGTCGCTCATGTTCCTGGCGCTCATCTGCGCCGCGTACTGCGTCCTGCCGGACATGCGCAATACGCACGGCAAGAACCTGCTCTCGCTGTCCAGCTGCTTCATCGTGCTCTACGTGGGGCTCATCGTGGACTTCACGCTGCGCTCGGTGCTGCCGCGTCGGGTGTGCTTGGCAGTGGCCGTGGTGCAGCACACCAGCTTTTTCGCGGTGTTTTTCTGGACCAACGTGATGGCGTTTGACGTGTGGCAGGCCATTGTGACGCTGAGGCCGCTGGCCAATCCGCGCCTGCGCGAGGACCACTACTGGCAGTACGCAGTGTACGCGTGGACCGCGACGGCGGCCGTCTCGGCGCCCGCCTTCGTGCTGCACTTCACCGAGCTGGTGCCGCAGGCGTACCGGCCCCGGTTCGGCGAGGTGCGCTGCTGGCTCAGCGGCCAGCTCGCCTACGCGCTCTACTTCAACCTGCCCGTCGGCATCATACTACTCTGCAACGTGGTCATCTTCGGTTTGACCGCGTGGGCCCTGTATCGCGCCAAGACTCTGCAGAGGGTCACCCTGCAGGCCAAGCAGCACAAAAAGATGTGAGTGCTGCGGCCACCGTGCGCGCGCCTTCCTGTCCGGCTTGTGTCGCGTAAACCCTTCGGTCGAGCGGATGTCTCGTATGGACGGAGTCGCGCCTGCCGCGTCCCATGGGTGCCCCGGGACCTCGTGTTCCCAAGCAAGCTTCGCAGCACGTGGCTTGATGACGCAGTGTTGCACTTCACTGCATTTGGCAGCAATTCAACGCCTGACTTGCTTGAGTAATCAATGTGCAAGAGTTGAAACTTGGGCGAGTTGGTAATGGTTCCCAGTACACATACACCACAGAAATAAGCAACAGGCAAGGAGTGAAAGAGCGATGATAATTAAGTTAGGTGATATCCAGTTCATCTTTCACAAGTGGCATTGCTTTGCATTTGTGTTGTTGCCTTCTTGAAAAGTTAACACATCAGTTCTGTTATACTTCCCAATTTTACATGAAAAACTCCTAGGGAATCATGAGTATTGCTTGACACAAATGTCGGGTTTAATTTCGACCAGTGAAAGAATTTTTATGTGCCAATGTGCTCTACATGTCAGCACTGCCTAAAAAATGTGGTACCAACCAGTGTGGAACTTGAGTTAAATAGGCGTTAGGCTGGCAACACACCTAGCTGAATAGCGAAGTGGCCTGCCAAAAGTGCGCATTCATTTTATAATTAAATGTGTTGCTTTATGATAAGTTACCTCTAAAATCCATACATAGTGCATTCACAGCTGCCACTTCAACTCTGTGCCCATGCATTGCTGACAGCTTTCTTTTTCTCTGCCCTTTTCTGGTAGGTTCTACTTGTATGTCAAGCTTTCGGTCGTCATGGGCATCATCTGGGTGTTTGAGTTCATCCCGTGGATCACTGGCTACTACAGGCTGTATGGACTTGCCGGCATGCTGAACTCCTTGCACGGCATCTACCTGTTCTTCATTTTTGTTTTCAAGCACAAGACACTTGCGCAGTTGCGCCAGCGTCTCAGCTGCTGTGGCAAAAGAACAGTAAAACCCACCCTGTCCAAGAAGTACTCGTCCAGCACGCTCACATCTATCTCCAACTGTGCACTCAGCTCGGGACCTTAGTGCGACTCCTCGTGGTTGCAGCAAAGATGTGTTGTTGTGGTGCAAAGTGGTGAAATTCTTTTCCTCCCTGTCTTGAGAAACTTGGGAGATGTGATAAGTGCATCAAGAACAGTTGTGCACACTGACGTGACAATGCGATGCCAAAAACATTTAAGAAAAATGTGGCGTGGAGATGTGTGCACTACATAACAGTGAGTCAACTGGACCGCTTAGCAACACTTGTGACATGCCATTGAACTGCCACTAAACTGTGGAAATATTTATAAAACATGTTGTCCATCAAGCTACAGCTTTCACATTGCTTTTGCAAGAAAATCTTGTGAGTGTGCATTTATGTGCGTTGGTGTTGCTATGCTAAATGAAGGCTTTAGGATTTTCCAAAATAACGCACAGATCTTGCATATTATTAATGCAACAGCGTTAATCTGCTTTTCCTTCTTGTCTGCTTCTGCTGCAAGAATATTTGCATCTGGATTAAGGAATGAAGATGCTTTCACAACATGAGCTAGCACTGCCGATAGAGGTCATCATGTTTACTGTACCTGATTTGCCAAAATCCACAATAAAGCTTGAAGGTATAAATTATGTTGAAGGAAAACGAACCAATTACAAGTTTATTTTGTAAGCAATACTTAAAACATTACTGGAGTAATGTGATAACGCACATGCATCAAATTATGCTAAAAACTTCTGAAGGCTAGTCTCTTAGTGTTGCACCTAACATTTCTCGTTCCATTGCTCTTTGCGTGGTCCTCAACTTGTTCTTGACCTGTTAGCATTGGTAGAATGCACTGATTGTACACCCTTCTTTTCTATGATAGTGATAAGCTCCCAGTCAGGATCTGGCAATGCCTGCTGTATGCACTGAACCCATTTTTATTCTTCTGTAAATTTCCTTTTCATGATCAGGGTCCCCTGTGAGTAACTGACCTAGATAAACATACTCTTTCACAAACTCAAGAGGCTGGCTGGTGATCTTGAACTCTTGTTTCCTTGCAAGGCTATTGGACATTATCTTTGTCTTCTGCATATTAATCTTCAACCCCACTTTTACACTTTCTCTGTTAAGGTCCTCAATCATTTGTTGTAATCCGTCGCTAGTGCTGTTGAACAGGACAGTGTCATCTGCAAACCAAAGGTTGCCGAGATATTTGCCATTGATCCCCACTCCTAAGCCTTCCCAGCTTAATAGCTTAATTACTTCCAAGTATGCAGTGCACAGAGAGAGTGTGTCTCCTTGTCTGACCCCTTTCTTTATAGGTATCTTTCTACTTTTCTTGTGGAGAACAAAGGTAGCTGTGGAATCTTTGTCGATGTCACACGCATGTAGCAATACATTCACGTATGCCTCCTGTACTCCTTGATTATGTAATGCCTCTATGACTGCTGGTATCTCTACTAAATCAAATGACTTTTCGTGACCTATGAAAGCCATATAGAGGGGTTGATTGTACTCTACAGATTTCTCGATTAGCTGATTGATGACATGGACGTGATCAATTGCAGCATATCCTTTCCTGAAGCCAGCCTGTTCTCTTGGTTGACTGAACTCAAGTGTTGCTCTTATTCTATTGAAAATTATCTTGGCGAATATTTTACACACTATTGAAAGTAAGCTAACGGACTAATAATTTTTTAATTCTTAAAAATTTCCCTTTTTGTGGATTAGTATAATGTTGGCAATCTTCCAGTTCTCTGGAACCTTTGAGGTCGTGAGACAGAAGACTAGACAGAGGGCTGCAACTATCTTTTGCAGTAAGTTGGGACAATTCCACTTGTGGGTGCCAATCACGGAGCTTGTTACTGTTTTCATTGTTTCAGTCTGTGCTGAAAGTTTAGAAAATTTGCATGCACTAAATATAGAATGATGGCTTCACTATTAGTGAAGCACACCACAAAAAAAGAAATGTGGCTCTGCAGATTGTTTGCTCTCTGAAAATAGAAAAAATTCACATCCTTATAAACTGGTTAAATTTAGACTTCTACTGGTATTATTAATAATACAGTAATTGAAATTAATTATGCCTGACAAGCATGGTAAGCTAATATCTTTTCATGAGGTGCTGCATCAATTAAAGGTGTCTCACTGTTTGCTTCACAAGCAAAGCTCTGTGCAACGAGCATACCTGGACAATGTGACACCACTGAACCTTGAATATGCTGCTAGTCGCAGAGACATAGCTTGTGTGGTGTCAACTAAGTACATAGATCAAATAAATCTACTGCATCAGCAGTCTTTCTGTTCATCACAGAGGTAGTAAGTGATACCAAGGAGGTCGAAAGCCAAGATTTTATGTCTGTCACATGCACACCTTTAAAAGTCACTGAAACCTGCAAGCTCTATCGGCTCCATTCTGTGAACTGTTGTTAGACGGGGCCAACAAGGCTTGTCAATTTCAATGGTTTTTGAAAAATGCACGTCGGACTGGCCCAAAATCTTCTCAGCAATGATTCATTTACCAAACTAGACAATTTTAACACTTTGACCAAGGTTACAATCATATCTTAGAACTGTTTTACCAATTTTGTATAACAACATGACTTGTTTGTTAATGTTCAGTCTAGGCCCCAGAAAAATCTATACGAAATAGCATGTACTGTGGCTTCCAGGCTCTATAGGTCAACAAGAATTCCTTGTGCACATCACGCCACCTACGAAGACAAATACAAAATTTCTGACTTAAGCTTCTACCAATTTCTTAATATGCTTCACAGCCACGCATCAATACATACTGAGTATGTGCAATCTCAGGTGGAGAAGATTTGCCACTGAAAATAACTTAATGGCTCAGGAAACTTCGCCACAAACTTCAGGTGTGTGCAGAAATTGATTTACCACTGTCAGGCAGCTTCCCAAAATAAGGAATGCAAACTTGGGGAGGTTCTAGTTTCAGAATTTGACCACAAATGTAGTGGCACAAACTTCTGAATGACGTCTGGGCTATATAAAAAATTCAGAAATAAACACAGCTCAAGGAATCTATTAGCAACGTGTTTGGCCAAAAAAGTTTCCATACAGCACATTTGGTTGAGGATAAAATGCACTGGTTCGTGCCATTGCTTCAGGCTGTCAATTTCGGCTTGTCTTGCCAATTGCTGGCCCTGTGGTAGGCTGACTACCCAAGTATGATGTTGCTTCCTCATTTGATTACCAGATTGAAGTTAATTATTTTCTCATCTATGAATCTTGTATTCAATGTAACTTTTATATGTTTCCATTGGCAGTATTACAATGCAGTTGAGCAGGTAAGTAACAAGACTCAACCAGCACTTCCTCTGGCCATGAAAACACTGACCTACTTCTTGTCACAAAAGTACTGTTCTGCCTATTCAAGGCCCTTTTCTCAGGTTATCCCTTTTAGGGATACTTCTACATGTAGCGCCTAGTGTGACATCTCAATGGAGGGACAGGCATCCTAACCAATGCTCACTCTTATCAGTATTCACTGAAAACAGTCGATCCAGAAAAACGAAAAGGCCTCAGGTCGTTCTAGCCGAACATTTTCAGTGTGCCCAATAACCACGCACCAAATTACTATCAAATTCTACGACAATGAATATACGGATTTTCACTTCACTTATGCTCGGTGACAACCTACGAATTAAGTACAAGTTCTGTCTAAAGAACCGCACTACGCCTACCCGTTCGTGCCTTCGCACTCCAAAACACACCTACCGAGAGATGCTGACTGCTACGGTCCCTGCCAGTGCGCCGACCTTGAAAGGAGTTCACCTCCGTCATGACGTACCGTAAATGAGCGATTCTACACAAACTTTTGTTTCAGAGCGGTGTATTTGATCCTGTGTTCTTATTGGTTATCGCCGATTACAGCGTTCTACACGGACTCGCGGAGTTCGAAATTCGCGCTTCGTGTCGGTGGGCGGCAGCACACGGCAGCAAGGCAGGACACAGAGCGCGGACGCGGCCGAGTAAAGGGGCTGCGCTGTGCTCACGCTGAGAAACGACACGTCATAACTCGGCATTATGGCATCGGCCGACGAGCGACCCTTTGTTTGACGGGACATCATTTGTCAGCGGCGTCAATCTTTTCCACTCTATTAAACACGAGTGTGTTGCCGTCCTCAACAGGCGGGACGGGCGCAGACGACGAATGCATGCGGCTCATCAGCACGATGAGCCACGGTTGCTTTCGAGCTCCTCTTTGACGATAACGGGGAAGGGTTATGCAGTACACGCATAAACTCAGTCCTTTTTCGGTGGTCGCTGCTTCAAATATACGTGCGTCAAAGGGAACACTACACGAAGAAACAGAAGTGCGCGTTACTACGTGTATAGATAGGGATAGTCGGTGCTCGCGTACGCTGCGCCCCCCGCTTTATTATTCTTACTATAATTACTAGTATTTCTTCCGCGTTAAAGGAACGGGAAGATCGAGAAATACTTGAAACGCTTCCAAAAGTGTCTTTCCCCTGCTTGCAGTCAGGATATATCGCACGATCGCGAATGGACTTCGTAGGAAGTACTACGAAAGACAAGGCACAGGCGACGTTCGAAAAAAAAAAAAATCCTCGGCTTGTCGCGGTGTAGTGAAACAAGACAGATGCGTCGAAAAGATGTGCGCGGCAATTATGCTTGAAAGACGCCGCCGGGGGGGTCGCAACAGACGCGCAACGACCTAACGCTCACGCGCCCGAGAGTCTCGACTCGGTCTGTCGGCACGAAAAAACGAAGAAAAGCGGGGAAACGGAGAGCGCGGTCAGATAAACGAACCATGAGAGGAACTTTAGAGATTGCGGGGGAGGAAGCCACGTTGGTGAGACGTGCTCTCACAAGGGACTCTATTCAGCGGTCTCCGAGAAAAAACAAAAACAAAATATAGTGGGAGGGACTCGGCTTCAGAAGCGCTACGTGCGAGTGGAGTCTCTTCACTCCGTCGATGCGGATGTGGCAGCCGAGCGTGAGAACCGAGTCCGTTAGAAGAAACGGTGTTTACTCCCTGTCATCGCTTTCCGCGCGAACATACAGAAGCGCAAGAACTCTTGCACAGACGCTAACACGGCAGCCCAAAATAGCTAGCCGACAATCTGATGGTCGCCACAACATGTGGCCCTGCGTGCTCCGTTGGCGATCGCGGAAGACATATAAACACGAACCGCAAGAATAAGATCGACTCGTCAGGCATCTGCAAAGGCTTTCGATGTGTATGCGTCAGCATTTTCACCGTACTTTTTGAGCGGCATTAAATATATTTCTTTTCTTGCGCGGGAGAAACGAGGAAAGCTCTTGCAACACAGCCACATATGCGCGGCAGGTTATTTTAGAACGCGTCGGTTTGAACGATGCAACGACCGCTTACCATCTCCTGGCCAGCCCGCAGCTTTTTCAGTCGTTCTTCCTCCATGCTGGACAACTGTCACACACAGAAACACACAGAATGGCACAAGAAAATGGAGTATAGTCTACGTGGGACAGGTCATTTTGTGGAGCATCTTCCCCAGCAACGGAGGGTACAAGGCAGCGGCCATGTTTTTTACTGATACGACAATGCGTCTCCCACTACACCCGCAATATTTTTGCATAAAGAAACTAGATATACCATAATATTTAAATACAGAACTATTGTAGAAACATTATTTGTTAATTATATTAAGGCTTAGAAAAACAGTTGTAAAGCAAACATTATATACGAAACTGCAAACGCGATTTTGTAGCGCTTTATCAGCACGAAAAAATTGCGGGGAAGTTTGCTCTGTCGCACATGTGAGAGATGCCGTGCAGTAGCTTTGACGGTGTTGTCTTTTGATAACCTGAAGATTTAATCAGCTCAACAAAGCTGCATCCAGGGAATTTACAATGAATATATTCGAGCCCGCGTATGTGACCAATTTTGCGGGCGCCGCAAACTGCTTTTCGGCTGTCAGTTGGTCATCTCATAACAAGTTGTGCGTTATAACCAATGAAGCGATACGCGTTCTGGTGAGTTAAAGCAAATTAAATTAGTGTACAAGTCTTCAGAAGCAAAGTGCCCTTTTGTTCCGGATATTATGGCCGGGACATTTAATTCGTACGGAACGTGTGACGTGGAGAAAGCCACGACGAGCATACTGAACGTTTTACTATGGTTTTACTACACATGTCCACGGGTCGCGTCAAGCCCGCTTTTACGGCTTACCATCCCGCGACGAGATTATCGATAGTAAAAGCGGAAGGCGGAACGAGCCATCTGCAGGTGTTTCAAAAAAAGAATTGTGCAAAAACCATCGACGATGGTCGTCAATGTAAACGAATAGCTGGAACAAACGAAAGAACGAGCGAATGAACTAGACTCGGGTGCACGTTAAAGAACTTCTGTTGGTCAAAATTGATCCGGAGTCTCCCAGTGCGGCGTGCCCGATAATCATATCGTGACTTTGACATGTAAAATCCCGGACTTCAATTTAATTTTAACCGTTTGGCATTTGCAAAGCGTACTTCGCGTGTATCGATTCCTTTGGCCTGTGCTTAACATACGACTTTACTTGTTTTGACACACATGACAGATTCGTGGCCATGTTCATGGTGCGCTTGTATTTTTTCTACTTGTTTCGTTTTCTACAGCATACTATTCCCGGTTGTGTATTTCTGTCTCTTTTCAGGGTTCACCTTGTTCTCCTAGTGAGAGTGGATACCCTCTCCAGTTCAACAAGGCTCGGATACCGAATCCAGACAAACCATTTGATATCGCCACAACACCCTATGACAGCCATCTTGAGAACCTAGACGTTGGTACATGCCTGTAAAATGTGTAGCACTGTTCTATGTGGTTTTGCATTACGGTGGCAAACTGGGCAAGCTGGTAATGACCATTGAAATGAGCAACGAAATCTTGTGCACATAGTAAGCCTCGAGAAATCTATCTGATGAGGTGTGATAAGCAACTCGACCAAAGGCATAATGACCTGCAGGGAAGTATCATGCTTACAGCCTTTGTTTCAATTGGTTTTTAAAAGCAGTACTGACATAAAAATACTGGGCATTACAGGGTCAAGCCCAGACATAGTATTAGTATGATCCCATTCTAGGCACAGCAGATACACTGAAGTAATTTTTTCCTGCCTGACTCGGAATGTCTGGGTTAAATATATTGTGCTGTAAAATAAGGGGCAGTGGGGCTGTGCCTATAAGAGAGACAACGACGAGGAGGGAGAGAAACCTTGTTTTCGGTGCTCGATCGGCTACACTACCTCTCTCTGCTCCATCGTTCTAGACGCGAATGCTTACTGCTCAAAGTGCTTCGCGACAATATATATAGGTTGTTTTCTAATATCGGTTGGTGGCCTCCTTGCAGTACCTGAAGCATTTTGAAGCAGTTTGAAAATTGCATTAAGTGCCTGCCAGAGAGAGAGAAAATAATGCAGAGAAAGGCAGGGAGGTTAACCAGAGGTAGTTCCGTAGGGCCTGCCAGGGCATGCCCTACGTCTTGTAGAGATTGGGTTATACGAACATTGGAATAGCAAGCAGTATCCACAGATTATACTTCTGCAGTAGTTATATGACATCTAAATATTACTGTGAGAGGGCACTTGGTAGACGTAGTGAAGACTTGAAAGTGAGAAAAATATGTGAAAGTGACAAACTTGTGGAGAAATCCCTTTATTGTAATTTTTAATGTGCCTTTACTCTATGCTTCTTTTGAGGAGCCTAATGTATTGCAAAGAAATATTTGTAGATTACAGGACCACAGAAAACGGTGAATTTTCAGGCAGTGTATGAATGCAATAAGTAAAACTACACTGGCTATGTTGTTCACGTATACTAGTACAGGCTGGAAATGCACATGCCGGGCAGCTTGCCCAGGCTGTGAAAATATTCAGCTTTTCAGATTCCATGGTCAGGAAACTTTTGACAAGGACTGTGCATTTAAATGAATGACCAGATATGCTAGAGACCCTCTAAAATTTCTACTTAATGTCTGCCTTACTAGATGTTTTACAAACTTTCAGCATATTTATGTGGCAATGTGTGTGACCAGAAGAAAAGTTGAGCCATTTCATTTTTCAAGTCTGACGTGGAAAGACAAAGCGAGGTTGTATTTGCATAAAAGAGACTGCGTAGTTTCATCCTTGGACCGGAAATGGTCTGAAAGCATTTTTATGACATTTCTACTACACAAGCTTAAGCACAACTATTTCTTCTTGGGAAAAATTCAATTCATGAGGGGTCAATGATGACTTTAAAGTCAAGTTGACTGTAATCAAAGGCATTTCATGTGGATGACATGCATCGGATTAAATCGCAGCAGTTATTATGTTCTAATTTGTGAAGGTTCTGGAGATATCTAGATACGGTACCTTGAATGGTGCTAACTTAAAGGGGCCCTGAAACACTTCTTGAACATAGTAAGAAAATGTCGGTCTGTACAAGAGGGCTCCTGTGAACACATGAGCCAAATATTATTGCATTACATGCAGCAGGGCATTCACAATCTCATGTTGAAAACAGAGAAAAATCTCTTGCTATCACTTCAGCACTGTTGTCACAAGCAGTTGGACCTACCAACAACTACTGACTGATTTCGTGATTGCAAGAACATTATCAGCACTATATCGTCATCGTCATCATCAGCCTATTTTATGTCCACTGCAGGACGAAGGTCTCTCCCTGCAATCTCCAATTACCCCTGGCCTGCGCCAACCGATTCCAACTAGCACCTGCGAATTTCCTAATTTCATCACCCCACGTAGTCTTCTGCCGTCCTTGACTACGCTTCCCTTCTCTTGGCACCCATTCTGTAACTATAATGGTCCGCCGATTATCTAACCTACGCATTACATGACCTGCCCAGCTCCATTTCTTTCTCTTAATGTCAATTAGAGTATCGACTATCCCTGTTTGCTTTCTGATTCACACCGGTCTCTTCCTGTCTCTTAATGTTATGCCTAACATTCTTCGTTTCATCGCTCTTTGTGTGGTCCTTAACTTGTTTTCAAGCTTCTTTGTCAGTCTCCAAGTTTCTTCCCCATATGTCACCACCGGTAGAATGCATTAATTGTACACCTTTCTTTTTAATGATGATGGTAAGCTTCCGGTCAGTATCTGACAATGTCTGCCGAATGTGCTCCAACCCATTTTTGTTCTTTTGTAAATTTCCTTCTCATGATCAGGGTCCCCTGTGAGCAATTGACCTAGGCAAACATACTCCTTCACAGACGAGACTCTAGAGGCTGAATGGCGATCCTGAACTCTTGTTCCCTTGCATGGCTATTGATCGTTATCTTTGTTTTCTGCGTAATAATCTTTAACCCCACCTATATACTCTCTCTTTTAAGGTCCTCAGTCATTTGTTGCAACTCGTCCCCAATGTTGCTGAACAGGACAATATCGTGTGCAAATCGAAGGTTGCTGAAATATTCGCCGTTGATCCTCCTAAGCCTTCCCAGTTTAATAGCCTGAGTACTCCTTTGAAGCACACAGTGAGTAGCATTGTAGAGATCGTGTGTCCTTGTCTGACCCCTTTCTTTATAGGTATCTTCCTACTTTTCTTGTGGAGAATTAAGGTAGCTGTGGAATCATTGTAGATACTTCCCAAGATATTTACGTAAGCGTCCTGTACTCCTTGATTACGTAATGCCTCTGTCACTGCTGGTATATCGACTGAATCAAATGCCTTTTCGTAATCTATGAAAGCCATATAGAGAGGCTGATTGTACTCTGCCGATTTCTTGATTACCTGATTGATGACATGGATGTGATTAATTGTAGGATATCCTTTCCTGAAGCCAGCCTGTTCTCTTAGTTGACTGAACTCAAGTGTTGCTCTTATTCTATTTAAAATTACCTTGGTGAATATTTTATATAATATTGGAAGTAAGCAAATGGGCCTATAATTTTTCAATTGTTTAACGTCTCCCTTCTTGTGGGTTAGTATAATGTTTGCATTCTTCCATTTTTCTAGGACCCTTGCAGTCAATAGACACTTTGTATAGAAAACCGCCAGTTTTCCAAGCATTATGTCTCCTCCACCTTTGATTAAATTGACTGTTTCTTCATCTTGTCCTGCCGCTCTTTCCCCGTTTCATGTCTTGCAAGGCTCTTTTAACTTCATCGCTTGTTATAGAAGGAGCTTCTGTAATTTGTTCATTACTCTTTTGAATGGAGGTATCGTGGCTGCTTTGGGTACTGTACAGGTCACTATAGAATTCTTCTGCTGCTTTTACTATACCTTCGAGATTGCTGATGATATTACCCTGTCCATCTTTCAGTGCATACATCTTCGTTTGTCCTATGCCAAGTTTCCTTCTCACTGTTTTCAGGCTGCGTCCATTTTTTACTGCTTCCTCAGTCTTTCTCACATTGTATTTTCGATTATCTCTTATTTTGTCCTTGTTGATTAGTTGTGGTAGCTCCACGAATTCTATCTTATCTCTTGAGTTAGACACTTTCATTCTTTGTTCTTTCTTTATTAGGTCCTTTGTTACTTGGGAGAGCTTACCTACTGTTTGCCTTCGTGCCTTACCTCCCTTTTCAATTGCTGCTTCTGAAGCCAGCTGAGTTACGTTTTCATTGATTGCCTCTATGTCATCTTCATCTCTGTTCTAAGGTTGCATACTTGTTTGCAAGTGTCAACGTGAATTGGTCTGCTTTTACCCTTACTGCATCTAGGTTGGCGTGTTTCTTTTTGACCAATTTTACTTTTTCTCTCTTCATATTGAGGTGAATCCTAGACCTAACTAACCTATGATAACTGCACTTTACCCTACCTAACACTTCTACATCCTGCACTATGCTGGGATCGGCAGAAAGTATGAAATCAATTTCATTTCTTGTTTCACCATTAGGGCTTTTCCAGGTCCACTTTTTGTTCCAACGCTTCCTGAAGAAGGTGTTCATTATTCGCAGCTTATTCCTTTCCGCAAACTCTTCCAACATCTCTCCTCAGGTGTTCCTAGAATCCATGCCGTAGTTGCCAATTGCTTGTTCACCAGCCTGCTTTTTTCCACTTTTGCATTAAAGTCACCCATGACTACAGTATACTGAGTTTGCACTTTTCGCATTGCTAATTCGACATTTTTATAAAACTTTTATTTCTTCATCATTGTGACTGGAGATTGGAGCATAGGTTTGTACTACCTTTATTCTATACTTCCTATTCAGCTTTATTACAACTACTGCTACCCTTTCGTTAATGCTGTAGAATTCGTCAGCGTTGCCTGCTATGTCCTTATGGATTAGGAATCCTACTCCTAACTGCTTCTTATCTGGTAGTCCTCTATAGCAGAGAACATGGCCATTTGTCAGCACTGTATAAGCTTCACTAGTTCTTCTAACCTGACTAAGGCCGATGATATCCCAAACAATGCCTGACAGTTCCTCAAAGAGTCCTGCTAGGCTAGCATCACTCGAGAGGGTCCGGGTTGCAAGGGCCAGTTTCCATTGGCGGCCTGTCTGGTTCTAGAGATTCTTAGCACCCTCTGCTGCATTACAGGTCTGACCACCGCCTTGGTCAGGTGCTCGGCAGCTGTGGACTGATGGCCATTGGGTAATTGAATGAGTCATTTGGGAGCAAGTGTCCGAGTACTGCACCAGGGAGGCCAATTCCTGTTCTGGGGAGGGAGTGTCTTATTGAAGCTTAGTGGGTCTTCCTAATTTGGTAGTACCTGGATTAGTATAGCCCCACTTGCTCTCGGCGTTTTTGTCAGTGTCAGGCGCCACTCTAAGCCTGGAGATGTAGTGTACCATAATTGCTATAATTGTATAGCAATTATAGTACAATTAATCTTTGCAGTACAAGGCTATGCACGACAGTTGCATATAGCTGCATCTGGTGCGTGTGACCTCTGAGATAGCATTGGTGTGCTGTGCAGCGTAGTCTATCGCAGCCACCACAGGGTGCTGCGATGAGCCCTTTCACCACCGAGACACTGCACGTTTAGGCAGGGCATTGCCCCCTTGGCTTCTCTCCTGTGCAGCTTCCAGCATGCTAGTGTGGAGGAAAAGAGAGAGAAATCTGCCTATTGATGCAATAACTACACTTATACTTGAAGAATTCGAAAACTTCTTATGCCATAAGATTTGCGAGATGACATCCTTTATTAGTGACGCTATTCTATGATTAGTTAGAAAGTGTTTCAAGGCCCCTTTAATGCTTATTTCTCCCGAAGCATTCAACATTTGCTTTTTACAGTCGGTGCTTGTTAAAGCTAAGCCACTTAATGTGTCTTCATTGTTTGGGTTAAGCTTGATAATGACTGTACATTAGCACTTATGAAGCATTTCTATGCGACATGCTTGGCCACATTAAAGACTTTCCGCATGTATGTGTGCAGATGATCGGCACTCACTGATGCTGGACATCACGCTTTCACCTGACAGCGCCAATGCAGTCCTGCACAAGACATACCATAGGGCACTGTGGTCTCCAATGCATTTGGGTGGCAAGAACCGGCAAGCAGGCTTCAGATATTCAGTTTACTGCAGGCTTTTGTCCAACGCTTGGAAGTGCTATCAAAATGACATGCGTATTGCCTGAGCTTGTTCTGCTAAGTGCCTTTTTCTAGGATGCTTATCAAATGCATGTTATAGTGCCCATACATTCGCTTCCATTTTCAGTGGTCAGAGTTGCGCACTTGACTGCAATAACATTCAAAGCTTAATAGGCATGTAGACAATCTTGAGCAGATGACCCTGTGCACATATGACTTGCTTGTATACAGAAAAAAAATAGACTGACCTTGCCATTTGTTGACAGAAAAAAGGTGCATGCTTTGTTCGGCCTTTTCCTAATTAATGGTGACTGAAATTGAGTTGGCAGTAAGCAGTTGTGTATGCTTGGTGTTAATGAATCACTTGCTGCTTTGCAGCTTATCTTTATATGCTTAGTCGATTTAACTTTTTGCATCAGGAAATGTGTTGTGTGTAGTATGTAGCATGTATGCAATGTCGAGGGTGGAAGTGGTGCGGTAGATCAGAAAATTTGCAGCCATCGGATGGATTTGACTGGCGCCAAACTGAGGCAGCTGGAGGTCACTGCGAGAGGCATTGTCCTGGTGTCATAACTATGATGGTGATGCTTTCAAGCAACATGGCATTCTTACTGGCAATGTATAGTCAGTATTTCTGTAGATAGTGAAAGAAGTTGCAGCTGCAATTTTTTTCATGTTGATTGCATTTGTGCTACTTTAGGATGTATACGTCTTCTAGGCTTTAAAAAACAACACACAAACATGGAAGGGGGCTAAAAGAGCAGTAAAGGCGAATCGAAGTCAAGCTAAAGGGCTAGAAAATGTCTGAGGTGTCAGTATTATCTCAAAGAGAGCTTTAGTAATAGAGAAATTGAGGAAAATGCCAGACACGATTAGAGACTCCCCTGGGACATTCAAGTACTAGCCCGATAATGGGGGCAGTCCTCATTATAATTCCATCGCTAGTACTAGACCACTCGTAATAGAAAGAAAATGCTACTTGTCGTGTTCTATTTGATTTTTTGGAAAAGGCACTCATTGACAACAATGTGAGCAGTAGAAGGGTTTCGTTTTCTCCACATTGCGCCACCGAAACTTTTGCGTTTGAGAAGTTTCATTATCGCATAGTGCTTCGCTGGTTTTTTCTGGCTCGTGAAACACACGCAGACTGTGAGTAGCAGAGACTGCTGCATCCATGTGAGGTTGTGGGATTCCCAAACAGTCCACTCCAGTTGACCAAAAGCAGCTGCAGTGGCAAATCCAATGCTCTGTCTTGGCTCGGTTTCTCCATGGCCACACATTTGCGTGTCACGCAGAAAACAGTTGCACTATCCGTCGTTTTACTCACTGGTAACAGTGAAGGGTGGTAATGACCTGTGCAGCGTCACCACTCCCCGCTTGGGGACGGGCGATTTGAATTGTACTTAAGGTATGCAGACCCTTCAGTGCAATTTTTTCGTAAACTAAATGTTTTCTTGGCATGAAAGAAGTGCTGCGAGGCTTCTGGAATGGTATTTTAATTGTCCATGTCAGCTTAGTATTTGCCTTTAGTGTCCCTTTAAGCACTGTCGCGTCCTACAGATTTAAGGAGACAATTGCATCTTGTTCCACTACTTCCTTTGTCTTTTGCTGTCCCTCCGATGCCTCGTGCATGATGGAAGATGGCACGCTGCCTCCCCACTTTTGTCCCTTGTGCACAGGAGATTGAGCTGTGATTGTTGGGTGACCCTCGCACACACAGCATGTGATGTGTGGTGACAATGTTATCATGCTTCGACTTTATACTGAACATCATGGCAACAACAATAGCAGAAATGCACCTGGAATGTCCATATAATTGCTATCACAATAAAACACTGCAGTTATGACCATTACAGAACTCATACACTCAGATGTATGTAGTATGTAGTAAAGATATATGCAACCTATACATAACTAAACATAGATTATAAACATACGAGAGACGTTCCGAAAGTAAGTTTTGTCATTTATTTTCACACGAAAGCTTTATTGCCAAAAAAAGTACGGCATCATGAACTATACACCTTGCACTATTTGTCCACATAGTCGCCACTGACATTGCGACATTTGTTGTAGCGTGCAGTCAGTTTGAAGAAACCACTCTGGTAAAACTCGGTGTTCTGCGATGCAAGGCCTGAGGCGTGACCTTTTCACCATGCACGATCTGTAACCATTCATGGATGATGGACACGCTAGTCCCACATGCCTATTCATACCGGATAACAGCACGCACTTCCATTGGTGACCCCGTTGTCAGCACATGTCTATCTGTCATTGTTATTTGTACTCAAATAACCTCAGGCATGCTGATCTGCTGCTACACTCTCTTCTTCGGTGCTCTGCACATGAGTCATTCTTCCTCCATTGATACTCCTGTTGTTGAACCAGCAATGGGCATGGATTCTCATGGCGATTGTTTGTTTCACCTGGTGTACCATCTTCTTCAAAAAATGACAGAACTTACTTTCTGAGTGTCCCTCGTATTTAAGCAAACAGTGGAACAGTACTTCTAATCTATTTATACAAGTATGAAAGTCCCACTTCAAATACATCAATAAGTAAAAAAAGTCAGTGCACTGTAGGAGTAACGTAAGGTCGAATGAATATATTAACTTTCCAGTAATCAATTAATGCTTGGAGTGTGGTTAATTGTTTATTGCGATAGGAACTATGTGTACGCTCACGGCAAAGTTCCATCATTGGCATCGCCATTCCGTATGATGTCCATGTGCAATAACACCATGACAGCGCATTGTATGCTGTAGGTGGAAGGGAAAACATGCGAGGTTGAGTCGAGAAGGATTGTGGCTTGATGTGGCGGCATCTTCTCGCACACAAAATGGAGGAAGGCAGGGAGGGTGTTCACCACCACCAGTGGGGAGATGTTTGTGCTCTAGGAGGAAGAGGGGGGTGGGACAGGTTTGTGCACATTTCTCCTCTTTGGCTCTGGCTGCGGCGGCAGGGAGCGGCTGCATGCGCCCAGTCTCCTTTCTTGGTGGTAATCTGTGGTGGGCTCGGAGGTTGATTGGCCCAAGATAAGTAATGACTTCACATATGCTGTGTTCTCGCGTGCTTAGTTTGCAGTGAAGCGAGAGGCAGCACGAAGGGGAATTCGTTTGCCCCTGCCACCACTCTTCATCATGCCAGCGAGAATTCTGACAGCGAGTGTCTGCTGTCATCGAGTGAGATGTGTTCATGTGTGCCTGTGTGCGCATGACAACATGGTTATTCATTTAGTTCAGAAGCAGATGTTTACAATGGTTTATGCAGCTTATAAAACTACTACCCTTACTTCGTATAGCTGTCTAATAGTTTGTTGTCACAATCAATTATTTGCCTGTCGGGCAAAACTGCGACTTTCCTAATCGTGATTAATCCTTTGAGGGCACATGAGGGATGCTTCTTTTGCTCAAAAGCAAGGAAGGGAATGGCTGGTTGAGCTTCAATGTTCCTACCAAGATGGCGCCAGTGATACTTTCATGACAAATTCCACACATGCATGCCACACTTTGAGCTGGCAAAGGGAAAATTGTCTGTGCGTCACTTGCTTAAAGCACTGGCATTAGTGAAAGGGCGAGTGACATGCTGCTGAGAAGTCTTGCATGCCTTGTGATGCTATTGTAAAATGTTTAAAAACGTGTGTCTCCGCAGCTGAAATTATGGTTGCGTTTGAGCGAGTTCGATACACCTTATATGTCAATGTGCTATTAAACGCAACTCAAGGTTTGTTGCATGGTTACTTCTTTCTTTAATGTACATAAACTTGTTTGCTATTCTCACAGAACGAAATGTCAGTTTAGGCCTAACAAATATGCATGCTTTCGTTTCTGCCATCTCCAGTTCATGTTACATGAGCGTAGTGTTGGCTCTGTGCTTAGACCAGTATTCATGCCACCTTTAGCGACCAGATGCATAGTAACGCGATCTCTCACTTTCGAGTAACTGCGCTTATTGCGTGTATTAGTGTAAAATTTCCCGGTTGCATTGAATTCTGTGACTATAGTACCCGAACAACCAATTTGTAATATTTGTTCCATGTAAACAAATATTTGTGAATTTAATTAGTAAGCTAAAAGGTTCTGATTAATCGGGTTTAAATCAATGCCAAGCCTTTGTTATCACCCCTTTTTTTTTCCATCGGCAGGGACTTGGTTGAAATATGCAGTACCTCATTGGATGTATAGCATAATTACTTGGCTTTCTCTGACGGAAGTATACCAGATTGAATCAGCTTTGCCCCCTGCATGAGGCTTGTGCTTCTTATCTATTGTTGAATCCTCAATTGACTAGCAGTGCATTAACTCTGCTACACTGGTTTCTCTTCTCCTAGATGCCTCCTCGCAACACTTACCCGGGACCACCGAATTCAGATCTTCCATGAGCGTATCGAGGCACACTGGGACTGCCTGGCAGAACCGTCTCAAGTGCATTATGAACAGACCAAAGAGTCGTGGACCGCACCTCGTAGGCAGAAGAAGACCGAGAAGCCTGCTGCCTACTCAAAATATGTCTTTGACCTCCTAAAGGAGAGGAGCTACTCTGTGGCTGCCCTCGGTGAGAAAACATTGTTAAAACACCCAGCCAGCTTGACGCAGTTACTACAGTTAAACCTAGTGTAAAGAACATGGATATAACAAATTATAAAATTCAACAAAGTGCATACAAACTTTGGCTGTCCATGCTTTATTTCGTTGAGTACACTGCTTATAAAGGAACAGAAAATGCAAGATTAAAAAAAAATATTGCTTACAGCAAAGAGAATGCATGTTAGTTCAATTGTAGCTCAAAATATTATTCTGTCAAATTCCCATAGAGCAACTTCACAATGCCATATCCTGGATGTGCATGCACGTTTTGGCCAATGGCTTGGCTTGGCTGGCCCAGAAATTTTGTGTGACCACACTGGTTGCATACTTGCATATTAATGTTTGTAATTCAATGTTATTCACATGCAAAGTGACGATGCAGCAAAAGTGGATGCACTGAAGAAGCTTTCAAATTTTTTTGTCCAGTGCAAAGAAAACTTCCCACGATACCATGTCATATATACTGAGAACCCTGGAAAGTCTGTCAGAACCATGACACTGTTCAGTGTTGCTAAAATGCCTTACGGACACACTGGGTACTGGGTACAAAGCGACAAAAATGGCTAGTACTGATCTGCTTGAAGTATGCAACAAACTCCAGCATGGAAAGATTTCAAATCTTGTGACATTTGGTGATGCTCAAATCACGGTGACACCACATCAGTCACTGAATACATGCAAAGGAGTGATATCAGATGATGACCTTTTGAACTTGAGTGAACAAGAGCTCCTAGAGGGCTTGAAGGACCAGAACGTCATGCAGGTGCAGAGACTAAACAGGAGAACAAAGAAATTCCAACAAAATATCTGATAATTACTTTTGGTTCAAGTGAACTGCCCTAGATAATCGAGGCTGGGTATGTAAAGATAGGAGTAAAGGTGTACAGTGCTCACGGAATGAAATGCGGCACGGAGCATTTAGTAGAACCCAACATATGTGCAAAGTACGCGAGAGCACCATGTCATGTCGCTAGAAATTTGATCACCAAAGGTGATGAGCACTCCGATGTAAGTGTACGCGCCAGAATTACGTCAATGTGACATGAACTGCAGCCGGTTGAAACGAAAGTATGCGCATTACTTAGCCCTAAAATGCCGCGTTTCATTCCGTGAGCACTGTACATCCGAAACCCACGCAGACGCTTCAAATGTCGATGGTACGGCAGTGGTTTGCAAAGCTGCTGGGGACAACAAACCTCTTCTAAGTGTGGTGACTACTATCATCCCCCAGGTAACTGTAACGGTGTACTCCATTGCGTGAACTGTGACAGTGAGCATGCTGCATATTCTACTCTTGTCTGACATGGAAAAAGAGATTGGCACTATCAAAGTAAAACAGAAAATTTCCTTCCAAAAACTGCTTTTGTCGCCGCACGACAGATGATGCAGCAGGCGCCTTTCCATTCTTTACATGCTCATTCCTGGCCGTGATACATAAAAATTGCGATATCGTCCCATATCTTGCTAACTTTTCCAGATTTCAATCAGTAATGTCAAAAAACAAGTAACAGATATTTTAGCAACAGTAATCGCTTAGTACTGCTCAAATTCCATGCTGCACTGACCATGAATCAAGCTGCCAGCAATATTCCTAAGCAGACGACGTCTGCTGGGCCTCACAAATGAACTCACTTGCATGCGGCGTGCGTGCATGCGTGTGAAGGTGACCTTGGGAGGCACAGCATGGATTAGCTAGGGCGCAATATTCCCCGACATGCAAACTGTCATGTTTTCCATGGTTTGTAAGCTTTCTGTCTTTCTTGTCCTCGCAGACTTCTGTACTGTGCTGGCGGTGCTGGTTTCTGACATTGTGCACACGCATTTCATGTTGCTACAAAGACCAGTACTTTCTATCTGTGCCATTTGAGAATGGGGCAGAAATGTGTTGTGTTGAAATGCTGCAGTGGCCATGTGTCCTGTGAGGAAAAGATAATAACCTTCAAAGTTCCTAATGACTCAGTATGGTTGCAAGTGTGGGCTCATACGATTCCAAGGAAAGATAGTCAGTGACTCGCAACTATGTTTGTGAGAAGCAACTTTTCAGAGAGCGATATAACAAGGAGGTGGTATTACCGTGAACTAGGGGGTAAAGTCCTTATAGACAAACCTAAATGGCCTGATTTGTTGCCAGACACTGCTGTCAGTATTTCTGAACTGTCCTAGCTACTTGTCCTCCATTCGCAAAAAAAAAAAAGCAAACTGAATGCCACATGAAGTGCGTGAAGTGTGTTAAGATGTAGACTTCAGTGGATAAAGATATAAGCACGCATGCTGCTTGCAATAGTGAGAAAGGTGATATGGGGTGTCTTGCCGCCTCCCACGTTGGCCATGAGTTTGCGGACAGTTGTGGCAAATCACATAATCTGCAGCACACATTATCAGTTATCTGTAAGAGTAACAGAGTGGGTTCCAACGGAATAGAAAGGCAATCAAGGATGGCAGGGATAGTTAGGTGGTGTGATGAGGCTAGGAAATTTTCAGACATCGGGTGGAGCCAGCTGATATGAGACAAAAGTAATTGGAGGTCATCAGGAGAGATGTTTACCCTGTGGTGGACACAAGTTGATCATAATGATGATATTCCCACCCACACAGGCCCCAGTGCATGCATGGCTGGCTCGTTGAGAGTGCATGTCACCATATTGGATTGCACATTATGCTGCGTTACAACTTTTGTGCACGTACCTGCTTTGTTTCTCACAAGTAAAACTTGGGCTTTGGATCGGTGATGCTGTGCCTACATGTAATTCACATCATTGTCCTTTCTTTTTCTTTTTTTCTCTGTTGTCTCTGTTTTCCTACTGTAGAGAAATTAGCCATTTTTTGTAGGTTACACTAGATTTTATTTTTCTGAAGAAACTATCGCACTCAAAATTTCATGTATTACTGAAAGCAACACAGAGTGAATCTGCTTTTCAGGCATACAACTTTTATTAATGAGATTTATGTCATAAAAAAAGAAAATTGCCAAAAACGATTGCAGAATAAAATGGAACAAAACTTGTTCAGATACACTTGGGCCTAAAAAGAAAAAAAATTCAAATTTTTTTTTGAAATATTTAAAATGTATTGCTATCCAAATAGCTACTATATTCAAAGAAATCAAAATTTTTTCTCGAGAACTATTACGTTACAAAAATTTATCTGGAAGCTCTACAGTTAGATTTACCATGCAGCAAAGTATTTCCTTGATGATGAAACATAAGGAAATGTTGCAAGCCCTGCAGTAAGCTCTTGTTTGATGCTGCATTTTCCTGTCATAACATTTCTTACAGTTTTGGTATGTCTCGATATTAGCTGGCTGGTGCTGAATGGCTTCAGTTGGTGAAGGAGCATGAACCATTGGCGTGTCCTCAAGTTACGAGTTCATTTTTATTGTTGTCGCTCTCGGAATCAAAGTCAAGTGAAAAGGCAGAATCCTCTGACTCACTGCTGCTCGAGCCATCGATAAAATTAACTTCAGACGCAGAGGAATCACGAGATCATCCATGCTTCAGAGCATACATGCCATTTCTGGAGGTGGCTGTTTTCACTTTCAACTCTGACGAGTGCATGCATGTCACCCATTATGAAAATCACCACCAAGCTAGAAAAAAAAAAAAAAGAACTCCATAAGAAATAGAAGTTCAGTTCTCCTGCTACAAGTCAGATGGTGCGGTGTGTCCATGAGCAGTGCAGGAGGTCTCGAAAACAGCATTCAAAACCATATTTAGTGGGCTAACTGTGCCTAATGGGTGTGGCCAATTATATATGTGTATTTCTGCATGTTGCTGTTTCAGAAATTGTATGGTCTCATGTCGTGGAGGGTGATGATGCAAAGTTGTTTGCTCTCCTCATGGGGGTCACTCGTGGTGGGCAAATTCTTGTATGGAAGGTACCAGCTCTTAATGGTAACCAGAGGTGAGCCTCATCAGAGTCCTTACCACTTGCTTGGCTACCACTTAATTCACTGTTTTATTTAATGTTGGATCTATGCTGCTGATGTAGAAATGTTTGTGGTTGGAAGGAAATGGGAAGACATCGTCAAAGTTTTTAGATCATGCATCAGTATTATTGCGCACCAAATAGGACTATTTGATCTATATGGGACTTGAATGCTGCAGTAACTTGATGTTATTGTGTATGTGAAGGCAGTCTATTTCATATTCAACTGCTGTAAAGCACACAAAATTGATTTGAACTAGCCAAAGTTCAAGTTGAGATGTTTACAAGTCCGGGCGCCTTTCGGAATTTTTTTAACATAGTCAAACGGACCAGTCCAATTTAATGAAAAGTTACTCACACGTAGTTGAAATGTGTAGTAATTAATGTATTCTGAAATTACAGTCCTACATTGAAACAATGAACACTGATATAATGAATTTCAGAGTACAATGAACATATGAGGCAAACAGACAATGAAGTCGGAGGAAGCATGAGGGAAATTAACTTTTATGTTTAATTGAATAGTTAGATACATAGCTGCAATGGCGCTGGCTAACACTCCCAAAGCTAATCTTGTGCACATACGTAAATAAAGTTAGATGTGTACCCAATAAAGCTGACAGGAGGACGGCCACCATGGTATCTTAGTGGTAATGCACTGCATGCTGTTAAGAACGACCAGCTGCAGTGCAAGTTTTGCCGGCCAGTTGCGACAGTGGCCGCAACTTTCCTGGAGCTCCGCCGCCAACCTCTAGCCACGGCGTGACTAAGTCGACTTTGTGTCGGGAACAATACGCGCGTCCTCCACTCTCCGTCGCTTCAGCTAGGATGCGTTTGACGAAGCAGGTTTTGTGCTGAAACCGCCACCGTTACGCTCTAGCCTCGTTGCCGTTGTGACTGAATGAGTTCGGCGGGCCAACTATTGTTACCGAACCCACCATCGCGGACGTGATCTGCTGTGAGTGGGGGAGTTGCCGCGGGAACGTCGTCGGAGACCTTCCCACGCGCCGACCAAGACGCAAGACAATGGCTACCCGGGCGCACCGCGAGGGTCCGCTCCGAGTTCTACGAAATTCGTGTGATGTCGGTTTCGGACCGAGAACGTGTGCGTGTGTGTGTGTGTGTAAACCGACCCGCGGAGAGGCGGCGTGTTTACGATCACTGGACGAACGTTTCCGCCACCTTGGAATTGGGGAGGACCGAGTGTTTATAAACGGCTGTTGTGCGGATGCTCGATAGACTTTCTTACGCAGTCATGTTAGACTGAGACACTCTCTCAAGCAGTCATGTTAGACTGACACTTTCTCAAGCAGTCATGTTAGACTGACGTACTTTCTCTCGCAGTCATGCTAGACTGATGAACTGCATGTAAATGCTGTAAATAATCCCATATTCCTCGTTCTCGATGAGAAGCAGTTCTTCCCTTCATCAACGTCCTCAGCGTGGATAAGTTGGACGACGGCATGGGCCAGCTACCTTCTAATTCATGCCGGACCCCAATCTTGACAACAGGTTACGAGCGATGGGATTGAGCCCCCAATCCTGAAAATGCATGGTGTGGAAGAGGTGATTTTTGCTCCCACCAGCAGCAAGTTGCCTTGTCATTCACTTTTATCTCACTTGGTCTTATTAGGGTATTTCTTCATTTCATATAAACCGAAGTCAATTTCCCTTATGTTTTCTCTTGCTTAATTGTCTGTTTGCTTCATATGGTTGTAACTAACAAAACAATCAAGCTTCTAGGTTGTTATTGTTCCCTCCGAGTACAATGAAGTATTAAAAAAAACATTAACACCCACCTTGGTCGAGAGAGCACAGAGCTTGCCGTGTGTGAAGAAAGCATGCTTCAGTACATGCTGTGTTGCCATCTAACTATGGCTGCAATAAACGGCTGCACATCTGTAGTCAAGTGGTTTTTCGGGTCCTGGGGAAATAGTTTAGAATGATTCATTTCGTTTCTGCTCGTTTCACCTTTCGTCATTGGCTCAGACGAAGTCGCCTTGGCATTATTGCTGAGGTGGGACACTCAGTACGACTGATATGAATGAAAAAATGGAATATAATATAAAATGCAGCCTTGCATACATTCTCAACATATCAGAATTTTGGGAATGTGTCAGAAGAGTGCTGCAAGCTTCTGATTTCGTTCAATGCTGGGCACCTGACTAAATACATATTTTAGGACTTTCCACTAGTGTGTGCAGCGATGGGCTGAGAGCAAGTTCCTCTGCAGTGCAAAACAGTCAGAACACACTGAACTACACATACTTGTTCTCACATTTACTAGCACATGCTATATATTTTTGTATTCTATTGTGTGAAGCGCAACTTAGGAACGATAAAATGTTCAACGACTTCACATCCCTTGGAAAACGTGTTCTATTTTACATTTGCTGTTTCACATTTCAAATTATGCTGATGGTGCCTTGAAGACTGCGAGTGTAAAGCCTCATCTTAAACGGAAGCTTTAGCTCAGGGTCAGCTTCAATGCCCCCTGTTCAAATACAAGTAAAGTGCAAAAATCCTTTTATGAAGCAGCCCCTGGACCAATTTGAATGAATTTTTGTTGTATTTGAGAGATTAATTTAAATTCTAGTGGGTTTTGGAAGCGGATTCTTTATTTATGCCTGGAATTTTTTAGAAAAATTGCCAAAAAATTGGTATGTTCATAAGGAATAGGGCATAATCGTTACAAATGCATAACTCTGCCCCAAAAACAGGTACTATTGCCATTCTGTAAGCTTAATCTCTTAGAGCTTCTAAAGCAGACAAATTTGATATATGAACTTACAGCTAACATGAATGTGTTATAATGTGTTTTGCCAATGTCCTGCTGAGATAATGGTATATATTATGGCATTTTGTAGCATACATAAGTTTTGTCCACTTTAGATGTACAGTAAATCCTCAGTAAGTTGTATTCTGATATTCCTAAATATCTGTTAAGTCAAAATGTTTTCCTAGCTCGACGTTAACTTCACGTATTTTTCGCTTATCTCGAAATGCTTTCACACTGACCTCTGGATATCTAGAAATCTCTGCTGCAAAAATGTCAGGAAAAAAGTCTCTACCCAAAGGTTTCTATATTATATACGCAAATGTGATACTGCCATATGGAAATAACAGGACTCAAGTTTGTAGTCAATCCTGCTTCATTCTACGCCACTTTTATCATCCACTGTTCACGGCCGGCTGTGATCTCATTGATAATGTGGGCAGTATGTTGCTCTGATCCATGACGAAAAGCGGAATAAGCACGACAAGGTACATGTGACCTCCACAACATGCATGCTTACATTTGTGCGGAGAATCGTGAGCTTGCTTATTCACTGTGCTCTGCGTTTCTATGTTTGCAAATCCACCTTACACCATGCCACGTGCGGCGCAATCGACATACAAATACCGTGTGCTGCGCGATGCCATGTGGTCTGTGTGCTACGTCAGCTGCGCCGAATGTTTGATATGTTTCTGGCATTTTTTTAAATAGCATGTTTAGGGCTGCAATTTTGTACAGATGCCTTTTCAAATGCCATTTCTTAGTGCTCTTCGTCACTGGTCATAGCAACGCTCTGCCTGCATTATCAGTGGCATAAGCGAGCCAAGAATGCTGGATGAAAGAGTGGCATATAATCAAGGGAAAGGCATGGCCACAATATTTACTTTTTGGGATATGACCACTTCCACAATATTATGCATGACTAGGCTTTGGACACGTCGGTGCCTATGTGCGACAGCATTTGCTTGGCTCTGTGAAGAATCACTGTTGCCTGTAGGGGCCCTACGTGTAGGGTGCCAAGCCGCAGAATATTTTGCGAAATTGATCTTTAGAAAATGCTGCTCCTAGTATATTGAGCTCTTGCGAGAAAATTAGCGGCTACTGGCGTCTAACTTGAAAGACTATATGGTTTGTATGCGACCTGGGGCTTAAATTTTCATTAATTTGCATATCTCGAAACGTTGCTCATCTCCAAAAGTTTGCCGGTTTTTACAACTTCGAGCTAAGGAGGTTTTACTGTATTATTAGGTACAGTTTACAGAATTATATCATTCTTCATTGCTGAGTTACAGAGTTGTAAATGTGACTGTTCTTTTTATCTTTTAGTTTAGTAATTTTTAACAATTCTTGATAAAAAAAATTACAGCCTAAACCAAAATTTTGTTTCCAAGAGTCACTATAATTTTTTTTTCTTTTCAAATGCAACAAACCCTATCAAATTCGGTGGAGTGGTTGCCGAGAAAAACGATTCCTTCATTTCCGTCTCTTTAGTAAGGAGCCCCAAGATAAAGCTTCCTTCCAACCCAACTCTTTAAATCAAGTACAAAAGTGTGTGCTAATACAGAAAGTCATGTAAAACAGTGGAAGGAGAAAAACATGTTTCAGGCTTGTCCATGGTTATGCTGCCTATAATGCACAGAAAGACAGCATGCCCCACTCTTTTGTCTTTTTTTTTGAGGGGGGGGGGGCATTTTCTGTCGGACTACAAAAGTCAGGCTCGTATTTTGGAATAATTTGGTTTTCTCATGTTCCTGTGTGGAATGTGTTGGCAGTCAGTACCGGTATGTTCACATTGGTGGTGGCTTAGTGGCTATGGCATTCTGCTGAAAATGAAATGGCGGGTTCAATTCCCAGCCATGGTGGCTGCATTTTGGTGGAAGCAAAATACAGTCGAATCTCAGTAATTCGAACTCAAAGGGACCCGAAAATTTGTTTGAATTAAAAGAATTTTGAATTAAAAGCAGGACTTCTTCTTGAAGTACTCGTGCACCATAGCATGATGCACAACGTTGCTAGTCATGAAATATCATGGCGCACAAACGCACAGCGAGCGAGGACCATCAAACTGCCCGCACCAGCCAACACTCGCTTCCTGATAACGGTAGAAGATGAAACTTCAGGGAGTGAGCTAAGCTGGCACTGGGCTAGTGCGGAGGCGCGCGCGCACAGAGACCATCGAAGATGAGGGAGTTAGGAGGCAGTTGAGAGGAGGGGCAGGAGGGAAGCGGATTTGCTTTCCCATCAGCTTGATGGATGATGCTAATTACCTCTGCCACCTAAGCCCCCTTACTGCCACCTAAGACTGCCACGGTGGAGTTGCCGAGCAGCAGCAACTCTGCCGCTGCTTCCCTCTGCATGCTCGCGTGTTTTCTTTTTTTCTTTTTTTTTTCTGCTGACAGATCGGCACTATGTTTACATTCTTTGTCCTGCATTCTTAATGCACGCGTGTCATGTTTTATGAAGATGATGAAGTTGCTGCCACTGTTCATAATCATGTTGGTGTGCTCCCTGCTGTTGCGGCGTTGCCGCATGTAAAAGATAAGGAGAGTAAGGTACTGGGTGTCGCCTTTACGTCCTTATATTCAGGGTCCATCTTGTTGTACAGAATCGTATGTGGCGCACTGTCTCCGACAACCTTTTCATCGGGATGTCTCGGTTTTAGACTCGTCATTGTAAAAAAAAGTCGCAGTTTTGCTCGAAAGGCGAAGCATCTATTGCGATAACAAATTAGTGGACAGCAATACAAACCAAGGATAGTAGTTTTATCGGCCGTATAAACTTGTAAACATAGGCATACTAACTAAATTCACAAACATGGGGTTGAGCAAACAAGCAAACATGAACACATCTCACTCAATGACTGGAAACTCGCTGTCAAAACGCTGGCATGAGGAAATGCAACAGCAGCAGCAAGCAAAGTGACATTTACGCTGTTTATCGTTTCAACGAAAAGTGAGCGGCAAGAACACACAGCATGCACAAAGCTACGAGCTGCCGCCGCCTCACCTAGGCTCTGCCCCCAACTCAGATCGCTATCTGTACGCTGCTGTGCAACCGTGCGCAGCTGCCACATGCGCAGTTGCAGTCGGAGTAGAACGCTGCCCCCCCCCCCCCCCCCGCCCTTTCCGGTGCTTCATAACGTTGGGTGCCTCAAGCACAACAGTAGATGGCGCTCTTTCTCCCGGCTCTGGCTCTTTCACGTCAGCAAGAGTGAGCCACAATCGTCGGCTCCCTTCGCATGCTTTCATTCACATACAGCGTAGGGCGTGCGGTGACTGTGTTATTGCCCTTGTACTTTATACGGAACCTTGCATGTGGCATTGAGGGGTCTCTCCTAAGCTTCTGCATGACGGCGGGGTCAGAGCAGTGCTGGTTGGGGGTGCCGCCACGTGATTTGACACACTGCTGAGAGCATTGTCGGAGCACGGTACATTCAAAATAACCATTGCAAATGCTTGTGTGTTCAAATTACTGGGCGTTTTTGCCCATTGGAATACGCATAACGCGTAACTTTGACGGGACCACAGCGTCAGTTTGAGTAAACTGGATGTTCGAATTAAGTGTGTTCGAATTCATGAGATTCGACTGTACAAAAATTCTCACGAGTCTGAATTAAAGTTCGTGCTAAAGAGCCACAGGGGTCAAAATTACCCTGGAGCCCTCTGCTTCGGGATGTCAAGCCCCGCAATTCAGTTGAGCACCTGTGTATGCATGTCAGCCAATGTACATTGTTACTACCAACATAGATAACATCTCGCACCACATCTGTTGCATTATGTGCCTTTCTAAATATCTGCAGTTTCTAATTAGTACTTTTCTACGATCTCTTAACACACACAAAATTGCAATGTTCCAGCATGATTTATCAAGCGAAAGCTTTGGAATAAAACTTTCTGAAAAATATAAAGGAAACTACTACATAATTCCCTTGCATTATCTTGCTTGCATATTTCTTGCAGGATTGAACAGGCTGTCAGCCACTTGTGTCCTTCATAGCCTGTGCAGGAGTTTAAAAAGCAAAAATCCTTAAATTTTTCAACTCTTCTGCTGCATGAAATTCTAAATGTGGTGGCTATGCTCTGCTTAACATTTCTTTCACCCATTCTGCTCGAGCTATGGGAGAATGATGCATGGCTTATACGTTACATGTGTTCTCCATGTGCCTTGCCTGCTTGTTTTTCAGTTTCGAAGTTGAGCTTTTGAAGGAAGAAAAAACTAAGATCATGCGTGCTGGGCGGCTTTGTTGGCACAAAACAGCCAAGACTTCTGGTAAGTACCTTTTACCAGTTCAGCTGAAGGTGGTGCCTAAAGTAGCATTTTCGTAAGGATACTTTCAAGCTTGGGACGCCTGATCTAGCACTACGCTATCCTCAATATGATCAACCTAAAAACTTTGATCTACCATATTATTTTATTGCACAAAATGCTAGAAACCATTATGTGGTACCTACATTAGACAGCGTGTTTTAATTGATATATGAGTTTTATTTTCGCCTAACCTGCCATGGTGTGCTCGGTGGCTGTAACATTCTGCTGCTACGTATGGGGGTTCAATCCTGGCTGTGGCTGTCACATTTTGATAGAGTTAGAATGCAAAAATGCTCTTGTACTTAAAATTTAGGTTTATGTTAAAGAACGCCAGGTGTTCATAATTAATCTGAATCGCTTCCTGTCGCAGGTGGATCACTGAAACACCGCTGCGCAGGTTTGGGCATTATTTCACTTACACTAAGTAGGAAAGAAATGTAGTTGTGTCAAAGTTATTCCAGGATTGAGACCTGAGTTTTACAGTAATACATTGTTGATGCATTCCTGTTAAGTTTTCTTGGCTCTGAATCACTGATCCCATTTAGTAACAATAAGGCCATGTGTATTGTGTTCCTGTTTATATTTACCTTTCCGTTTGCTATGTCGAGAAACTGTGACAGCACACCACCGCCACGGCATAGTTAGGTGGTGGTACTTATGTTGGCCGCTGCTTGTTGTGACCTTCGATATCTTGCTTAGGTACTTCAACATATTACATGGCTATGTGAAAAGCAGAAAATGATAAGGGTGTGCAAATGCTTGGTTATCTTCGAAACGAATTGATTGATGAACATTCAAATAATTAGAGTCACTAATCGAATATCTACTATTCGATATTTCAAGTATTCTGTATATTCGGTAGAGATATGCGCAGTGCCACATGTTGAATGTGCCGTGGAGCCCCTCATGCTTGATGCCGCCCAAGCGAGCATTTCACTTTGTTTCAGGCTCAAACGTAGTGGCGAGGGTTTCGCAGATGGGCCACCCTGGCTGACACAGTAGCAGACTTTGTCAATTTAAGTGCTCCCCAACATCGGCTCGATGCAGGGATCGCACACATACTGCTCAAATGGTGCAATCCTCAGAATGGTGCCATGTCGGCTGTGTCCGCCTCTGTCGGTACAAGGTTCGTCTGAGTCGACAGGATTGATCGAAATAATAATGTGACGATGACAGAGGGAACAACAACAAAAGCCGCAAATATTTTGTAAAGTGAGATTGGGCCAATTAGCCACTAATAGGCTTGCAGATCATGTTGGATACGCGGTGACGAACTTGACACAGCAGCCAGTCTAACCTATGTGTGTGATCTCGAGGCTGATACTAACTGATGAGCCACCCATACGAACATATTGGTGGCAAACATTCTGCAATGGCTTGTGGCCCATTTCGACATCAGCCAGCACCGAATTTTCATCACGGCCACACTGCCTAGGCTGTTAGGCCTAATCGCCGCTGATTCATCGGGCGTCAGCGACTAAAGCTACGGTTTGGTGCCAAATCATCAATGATGTATTCACAACAGTCGTGTAACACTCAGAAAGCTGACAAATCGCCTTGCAAATGGAAGTAAGTATATAGGATGGCAACAAAGTTGTTCCCGGCTGCTGTATTTGCGACATTCTCTACGGCGGCTTCTCATTCACAATGTTGTTCGCAGACGCACATCATTCTCTTTTTTCGCCTTCGCACAGCCTGTGTGGAAGTGTCATGACCCGGTTGCATGCTTTTGTGAGGACGGCGGATAAACAAAGGGGGGAGCATCATGTGAGCTTGCCATGACCCTCCAGACTTTAGAATCTTTGACAGGCGGCAAATCAAGCCGAACCTGACAATGAAATTGCACAGATGGCACCTGCACTTTACCGTTGGTGCCTGCTATGCGCTGAGCAGTGATCGAGTCACGGGATACGTAGTCCTTTCGTCTGTCATGCAGATTGGCCTTGGTATAGCCTTCTGTATTCTGGAAAAAAACTGGAAAGCAAAAACTTTCTGTGCAATAAATAAAGGATTGCCACAAAACGCAGGCCCACTATTAAACTTAGAACCTCATTGGTATTCAGTACAACAGAACGTCACTAATTCATTAGTTTCAGAGGAAAATAGCATTCTTAGCCTACTTCAGCTGTTTTGAGCCTATCTGTCTATATGCCTGTCTAGACATCTGTCCATTTGTCCTCTTAGGCCGGCCCAGTGGCCTAAGTTATCTAGCTGCTTGAGCCCTTAGGTACGTACTCCTGTTAGTGGTGGCATCATAGTCGGTCCATTGTTGTCATTCCATCTACGTGATATCTAACTTGTAGTGCCGTCGCCATGTCTTCTAGCTCGACCCAATAGACCAAGTTATTTAATAGCTTGGGTCACAAAGTATGGGCTCATGGTTGTGATGCCGTCGTGGTTGTTGCATCGCCGTCATTCTAGCTTTGTCATCCGACACTCGTCATGCCATCATCGCGTGTTGCGAAGTTCACTTATCTTCTCAATCACACAGTGGAGCGCTGTGTTGTATGCAGGGTGTCTACCAACCGGGAAAACTGGGAATTCTCAGGGATTTTGAGTAATCTAGAAAAACTCATGGAAAACTTAAGGAATTTGTGCTTCTATCAGGGAAAATACGCTGTAAATTTATTGAAAGGGAACGAAACTCTCGGTAATGCTGGCTCGAGTAAGAGACAGCAATCGTAACGAATGGTCTTTGACGTCCTTTCGTCGGATGAAGGAGTTGTCAGTGTACAGTCAACGACCAAGTTTCCGGATGCCCAATAATTCGGACGGTTTCGCGGCACCACCACATACCCCATAGAGTCACCGTATCAGAACGTCTGAAATTTCGCACGCAAGAAGCCTTCGCCATCCGATTTTCCGGACTTTTTGCCATGACCACAGGCCCAAAACGGCATTAATCAAAGCCACCACCACTGCTGTTTTGGTTACCTCGCCGCCTTGAACCGGCGCTTTCGCACGCAGATCCTCTGGAAGTCGTAGCCACCATTGCGGCAACGCTAGGCCTAACTGCTTCGACATTCGCTATTAAGCTTCTTGCCATTCGGTGCCGTGTTTTTCAATAAAAGAATTCGCCGCTGACAACAGTGGCATTGACTCCGCCTTTGTAGTCCTCGCGATTGGCTTCGAAGCTTGGAAAGCACTGTGCGTTGCATAACGCCGGTTCCCGAAAGTCAGCTTTGCCTCTGTACAGAAATGTAACTTGGTGAGGCTTACATAAAAGTATTGCGGTGAAGCATAACAGCGTGGTAAGAGGCAATTGCCACAGGACACAGTATGTATTCGTTAATTATACATACGTGCACCCAGTATCTCCTGTCACAGTACGCGTACCAGTATGCCTAATACGTGTACCGACAGGCCGTCAGAGCTTTTTCGAATCTGCCTGTGGCGGTTTGAGCCCTTAAGAGCAAAAGACATGCATTCAATTTTTCCAACAGGCCAATTTTTCGGACGTTTTCGTGGCCCCTAGGGAGTTCGAAAAGTCGGACGTTGACTGAACAACTGACCAAGAAAACCTTTAAATTTTTCCATGGGGTGAACGCGCAGCGGAAAGAGGACAACAACAGAAAGGACCTACGCATTGAGGAATGAACGGGAAAGGAAGTGTGCTGCCGCCGCTTTGAAGGAGCTCGAGCTGAAAAAACAAAGTTTTGGCTGACGCCGTGATGCAGGTGTCCCTCATACAAACCAAAATAAATTTTTTGAAGCAGTGAAGCACAACACTGAGGCATTGTACGCGGGCTGATTGTATGTCAGGAAAGTTGATGTTGACTCACAAGCTGTTGAGAGAGAATCTCAATTATGACAAAGTTCGGTCCTCCTACCACTGAGCTGATATCAGTTGATAGAAATAGCTCATAGTCAAATACTTGCTCCTGTATGCATCTCCTTTTTATTAGTATTTGAGATTGTCCGACTCAGTTTGCAATTTTTTTTGAAGACATTTTATTTGCTGTGCATTTTACTAACCCCTCCCTTCTATTCTCTTTTTGAATAAAATAAACACTACTCCTTAGTATTCAAACTGGATTAAGTCGTTTTTTAAAATTGTTTCACATGCTTACTAGAGAGTGACAGCATCGGGCGACATGGTTTCCCGTCTTGACATAAAACATAGTTCTGCGTCGCTCAGGGTAAATTGCAAAGGCATTCAGGGAAAACCTGGAAAACTCAGGGAGTTTGGAAATGTCAACTGGGTAGACACCCTGTGTATGACATGTGCTGCTCAAACGCGAAGAGCCAAATGGAAAGTTGAAGCGAAAGACCATCGCAATGGATCAGAAGGCAGCTATCTAAAGGCTTTCGCGTCAGGTGCTAAGAAGTCGCTTGTTGCACTCTCCGAAGATTCTTTTGTTGTTTTATTTAAATTTAATTGCATGCATGTCCCTGTAGCAGTTTCACGGCCCGCAAAGCCATCTTATTTCCGTGTTTACAATTGTACACCCTATTGGGCTTATATTGCAGGAAATGGCATTAATGGATACAACAAAGTAATTTCGGCTACCCCTTCAATTCGTTATTACAGTAAAACCTTGTTAAACTGTACCCGCTTAAACAGTACTTTCGTTTTAAGAGTAGTAAAGTGAAATCCCCGACTCAGCGGCCATTGAACATAATGCGTTTTGTATCCGCATAAACAGTACCAGCCTGTTGCGTACGTATCAGTTAACATGTAGGGTTTCCATTTTTCATCATGAAATCATGGCGCTACGTCTGTCTGGCAGAACAAAGAGCCTCAGAGATCAGAATGGCCTCCAAGCGCAAATGCAGAGTGCGCTTGGAAGGGTGCAGCCATGCCAACATCAACATCATTTCGGTGCCGTGCCAGAGTCCGAGAGCGTTGTGGCCCGTGTTGTGGTGTCGTGCAAACTAAGACAAAAACCAGGTGCTCAGCATCGAAGATAAATTGGACATTGTTTGTGCTGTCGAATGTGGCACAAAGATGTCGGTGCTGGCATGCGAGAGAGATCTACCCTCGACTACAGTGTGTGGCATTTGGAAGGCAAAGGAGAAGTTGCTCAACAATGTGGCTGCAACCATGAAAATAAGTTGGCTATGAGGTTGGACTTTTCGCCATCGTTGCCTCTGTTATTACCGAAGTGTCGCCTAATGACAGTGATGAGGACGACACGGAAAGCGACAGCATGGGCGATTCAGGCCCGACAGTGACAGATTACGTCAGCCTCATGCGGGTGTTTGCCGAGGAGAGCGGTCTGGCGGAAAAGCTGGCTCGTAGATTGAGTTTGAGGCCGCTGTTGTCAATGCTAGCCCACTGCAGCATCAAATGAAAATAACAAACTTTTGTCGCGTGAAGTGAATAAATACTGCATGTTTTCTGCCTTTTCATCGCACTCTCTCCTAGTTCCATTTTTGACAAGTAAGTGGACGATCTCACGCTATTTCAGTTAAGTCATACTACCGTTTAGTATGTACTTTTTCTGAGCTCCGGCCAACTGCGGTTTAACGAGGTTTCACTGTAGCGAGGTTTGAGTGTACCTTAAGCCACTATGTATGTATTCGGGGTCACAATGCTGTTGTGGTCGTTATGTCATCACCATTCGAGCTTTGTCATCCGACTCTCGTCATGCTGTCATCATACCGTAGTCGTTACACTGTGATTTTATTATTGTCATCACTTCAGTAACATCATCCAATTTTTGCCTTGTCATTGTGATGCCAACTTCATGGTTCCATAGACATCAATTGTTCTTCGTCATTCTATCGAAATGATGCTATCGTATGCTGCCATTGTTACGCTGTCATCGTCAGACAGTCGCTTTCATGCATCCGTTGTCAGACTGTTGTTGTAATGCTGTCATGGTCGTGCCATCATTGTTACTGCAGCATGTTCATCGGACTCTCGTCATGCCGTTATCATCACGCAGGTTTCGTGATACAGTCATCGTCACACCACTGTCATTATAACTATACATTTCTTGTTGTTCTATTGTCCTCATGCCGTTGTCATGCATTTGTTGTCGTACCATCATCGGGATGCTGTTGCAGTCCATTGTTATTATTGTAACTTCAACATTAGACTCGTCATGCCATCGTCGTCACACTGCCACTTCAGTACCATCATCACTTCAGTATCATCATCCTATTGTCATCATGCCGTTGTCGTCAGACAACTTTCGTTGATCTGTCACCGTCATTCCCAGGTTGTAACTCTGTCATAATGATGCTCTTGTCTTTCAATCGCAATTGTGTTTCCGTGGTCATGCCATCGTCATCATTTCGTTATCGTCGCATACATGCTATCATGCATCCTTTGTCATACTGTTGTCGTCATGCCGTCTTGGTCGTATCATCGCTGTCATTCCCACTCCTTCATATGGTTGTTGTCATACCGCCATCGTCATGCCATCGTCGCCATACAGTTGTCGTCATCTCATTGCCCTTAGGTCGTCATCATCACATTGTCGTTGTTATTTCATCGCTATAATTTAGGAATCTACATATCATCATCATCATGCTATCATTGTTATATGGCTGTGTCATTTGATTAATAATATTCCTTCGTCATTTCACCGCCACTGCGTCGGCATCATAAAGTCTTTGCCATGCCTCCACGCTGGAAGTGACCTTGGCAAACTCCAAGCTCCATGCTCAGGCGACCTTGGCAAGCGCGTGCCATAGTAAAGTGGGACAATATTGGAGTATGTGCCGTATAGCCAAAGTAAGGAAAATCGAAGAGTTACTATTACGCATGTTAAATAAACGTGACTTCAGGAAGATGGTCTGTCGCTACATTGCTCAACTCCTATTCGTATTACCCTCAACAGTTACCATGAGATGAGTCCTACCGTAACTTCTTTTAGTGGGTTTTCAATACCGTATTTACAAGATTGTAGGTCGACCTGTATTTTTTAGTTTGAAAATCTGAGGTAGGGGGTCGACTTACAATTGAAACCAAAACATGGCACCACCAAAAAAGCGAGATGAACGACATATCGGGGGAGCTACGACATAGTTACAATTTTATGTTTGCTCTATGGCCCCACCCATAGCTTTTTGCTATCCCACATGTTTGTTCGCATTTTGGAGCGGTTTTTCAACATTTATGAGAGTTTTACAGCACACATAACACTCATTGGGGGGGGGGTGTCGATAGTTGATGGAAGTGCCGCTGTTCCATTCGCGGCGGCACCCTCAGAGCGGCGGCGGTTGCAGGGAGTATCGATAGTTCGTAGAAGAGCAGACACCGCTCACGTGTTCGACTTGACTGCTGGCTGTGTACTACTTCCATGCTTCCTCAGTCATCATGAGTGCTCCAGTCCCACTAAATATTTGGCGCTCGTTCACAGCAGCGTTCAAGAGGGCTGCCATCTTTTACGCTGAAGAAACAAACCACTGCGCAGCGGGCTGCAAGTTCAATGTTTCTGAACGTGGGGTGCGAGAGTGGCGACTGCAGCGAAGTAAAATTTTCACCTGTGACGGCAAGCAAAGAATTTCCCACGGGCTGAAGTCGGGACGCTTTCTGGAGCTGTAGACCAAGCTTGCGGTGTACGTCACTGAAATGCGTGATCGGTCCCTGCCAGTGAAGTGCAACATGGTCATGAAACAAGCCTGGATCTTCGCCATTTAAGGACCTGCTCTGCCGTGAGTACGACAAGTGGCTGGCAACAAAAGACTGTGAACTTACGCCAACCGGATCTTTCAAAAGAGCCTCCCAGACGGGTGCATGTAGTTGATTGCATTTGGCATGGGCTGCTGTTCCACAATATGTCATGGTGCGGTCGTTTGCCAAATGTGAAATTTCGCTGGATGACGACACGCTGTGACACCATAGCAGCGATGACGATGGCAGCACTAGTGAGGACGATGGCACAAGTGAAGATGAGTAGTCCAGTGACCATGCCAGCTACTAATAAATGTTTGTTATGGAATGCGTCCCTGGGTATGCTCTTTTTTTCCCCTGTCACACGTGATATGGGGAGGGTCGACTTATATTCGAGTCGACTTACAATCATGTAAATATGGTAGTTTGCTGGCTTTCTACTGAACTTGTCAAGTTTTGTGCAAGAATAGCTTTCCGCCCCATATGTAGTCCTGCCACTAGAGATATAGGGTGTTACGTTTTCCCGGATCATGTTTTCTTTCTGTGGTCTTCTAATATACCTATCAAAGACGTTCTACTGTATATTTAGTGAAGAAATTAGGACCAGGATAAGATGAATGTGGGACACAATGCTTTTGTCTTATCCTGTGTTTCTCTCCTTCTGGTCTGTATTTTTTAGCACTAGTTAGGTGTCTCAATCCTAGAACAAGTTGCACCCAGCATTTCTTCTGTATCTGTATCAATAATTTGTCCTGTGTTTACTTGTAGCTGTGATGTTCTTTACTGGCTTACATTCTAAGGCGACTGCTTCTTCTAGGTCTTTTGGTGGCAGGCTCCGATGATGGTAGTGTGACCCTGCGAACAGTAACAGTTTGCTGCGGAGGAGATGAAAAAGTGAAGCTGGGTGAACCGCTTGCCCTCTGGGAAAGTGACGGGCGACCAGCACAACACGCAGTTATCACAGTATGTCATGCCTCCTTTGTTTCCCATGCCTATTATATTTATCATCCTACAGTTGGACCTTGCTGGTTCGAACTCACATCCAACCTGGAACGAAACACCTTCATTTAAACCTCAATATAACAAATTCGGTCAAACTAGCACTTTACTTTATCTTATAAAAATTTCGTTATGTTGAAATTTGGCCTTTTATAAGTACAGTCAGTAATAAGTACAGTCACTGATAGACTTTTCTTACACGAAAGGTGCCAAATTTTCTTAGTTATTGGGCTATCGTAAAAAACGAATTTCAATAAAAAAAAATCCTTTTGTTGAATTTGAGAGCTGGTGCCCAAAGATAAGGTTTCATGCCATGTCTACAATATCTTTACATCGGTGGTACAAGGCGAAAGCCTGTGAATCTTTTGTGTCTACTCTGCTACCATAACTGATAGTGGCACTTGCAGTGGGACGATGCTATCATGAGTGCAGGCAGAGGGGAGCGCTCGTCAGCTTGCTTTCCCTTCGACGCTTCTCCGAAACTCGAGATTATGAAACCTCTAGTGATAAACGCGCTGAGAGAAATCACACTTGAAGCCATGTGTGACCATCTTGGCTCTGTACCCACCAGAGATTACCTCCAAGTTAAAGGGAACACCAGCCTCGTATGCGTTCATCTGGCCAGACAGCCCTGCACAGCCATGTTGTGACTAGGAGAGGAGGTGCACACTTACCTGCCTCCCACTGCCCCTGAATCCTGTGCCCTCTTGATCATGTTACCGCATGCCAAGTTAAATACAGTTATACCTTGATATAACAGACTTTAATATATTGAATTATTTAACTTTTTATAACTTATTGTCTACAGAACACAATGTATTTAAAACTTCAATATAACGAACTGTGTTTATACATGATTTCAACATAACAAAATTTGACTACCGCCATGAAGGAATACCTAAACAATAAATGAAAACTTACACGGATGCAGATGCTAAAATGGTGCTAAAATGAAGCGGAGCAGTGCCATGTTCTATATAAAGTCCAAGTACAATAAGATCCTTTTACGCCTCGCACACTGTGTACATTGGCTGCAGGTGAAAGCGTGCGAGGGTGAGCCTAGAACGATTATAGTCCAATGAGTGCCGGTGTATTGTATCAGTGTAGAGTACAGACATGTGAGAGCTGCGCCACTTTGTCCGACGCTTGTGTGCATGTGTGAGTTGTGTGAGAGAAATCTGGGGAATGCACCTAGGTACTACAGAGAAGGACACACTTTGCTCTCCTTGTCCCTAGCCGATGGCGATGCGCAGTACGCGAGCACCTGTGCATAACTTTCATTCAAACAGGATAGCAGCAACTGACAGAGTCTGTAATGGTGAAGCATACAGTACAATAAATTTGCAGTAATATGTCATTAGTCATTGGTCAGAGCTTAAGCAGCACCTACCCAACTCCCCTAAAGCACCTTGCTCCCCTTGGTAGGAACCTTCCGTGTCAGGCCCGGTGGTGAATCATAGCTAACAAACAACTACTGCAGAAGTGAAATGTGCAAACAATATAATGCAGAAAAAAAATACCGTGTGTGCAGTGAGAATGACGGTCCTCCCATTCACGAGTGCAGTGCTGTCACACTGCTATGCCATGAAACCACTAGCGGAACGGCAGCTTATTTCGAAGTATTTATCCGGACTTGCATTGTGCAGGTTGGCTAGGGACAAACGGAGGTAAGCACATCCCTTCTGTGCAGTACCTAGGTTTGCTCCTCAGATTTTTCTCTCACAGCTCCCGCATGTGCACAAGTGTCAGGAAAAGCACGGCATATCTCCCGTGTGTCTGAACCCTTGAATAATGCTCTTCAAGTGCGCGATGCTGGTGACTTAGGGAAGGTGAGCAGAGGAACTCCCCTTGGAGTTCGAAGAGGTTCTACTGCATATGATGGTTTAATACTGGTGGAAAAAATATGCTAATTTAAAATTTATGTTGTCACATCTGATAGTTCCATATAACTGCATTCGTTATATCATTATAATGTGTGAATTCATGATAAGCAAATCTTTCTTTGATGTTTACTTAAATAAGTTCAGTTCACATCACCTTCTTCTTTTACTTCTATGTGGCATAGTATTCCTTTCTCTAACAGTGAAATCTTGGTATAATAAACTTCAGGGGACCACGGTAAATGGTTCTTTATTCTGGAGAGAGAGAGAGAGAGATAAAACTTTAGTATGGTCCTTGATGGGGTTCAGGGGTGGCGGGGGTCGGGAGACTAACCCCCAATACCCCCCCTTCCTCAGACGGCAGCCAGTCCTTGCTTTCTGGCGGCATCTTCGGCCATCCGGACGGCCCAGAGCTGCTCCTTTAGGTCCAAGCTGAGCAGCAATGTCTCCCACTGCTCGGCCGTAGTTATGATGCGTGTGTTAGTGCGGGAGGTGTTGGTGGGTGAGGCTTTGGGGCATTGCCAGATAATAGGATCGAGGTCAGCGCGGGCCTCGCACGCTTTGCAGAGTGGGGATTATGCATTGGGGTAAATGCGGTTGTAAAGCACGGGGTTTGGAAAAGTTTGTGTCTGAAGGAGTCGCCAAATGGTGGATTGAGATTTATTCAGTGTTTTGTGTGCTGGGGGGTAGCGTAACCCCTCTCTGCGGTAGTGTAGGAGAATTTCTCTCAACATGACCATTCGGTCCCGTGCGTGACCGCGATCAGAGGGCTGGTCGGGATCGGAAGACGCAGGAGAAGGATGCGCCCGGTGTGCGAGAGCTCGGGCGGCATCGTGGGCGGCTTCGTTTCCAGCCAGACCCGAGTGACCAGGGGCCCAGATGATCTGCACGCGGCGTTGCCTTGAGGGAGGAGTGCCAGAGAGAATCTTCTGCGCTTGGGGTGCTATCAGTCCTCTTGTGTAGTTACGAATGGCCGTTTTTGAATCGCTGATGATGCAGTGTGCATTGTTAGCCGCGTAGGCCAAAGCGATGGCCGTTTCTTCTCCTACTTCGGGTTGCGTGGTGAATATTGATGCGGCCGCGGCGATGCGGTACTGCAAACCCGCGACTGCGACGACTGCCATGGCGTTTTGGTTGGGGTATTCTGCTGCGTCTACGTAAGTTACGTCAGCGGCTTGGTCGTAGCGCTTTTGTAGTTGTTTAGTTTTTTTCTGCACGTCTCTCCGGATTGTGTTCAGGGTGCATATTGCGAGGTATGGGCGGGATAACTATCTGAGCACGAATGTTTGGAGGGATAGGTACTTTTGGCCCGAATTGGGTGGTGTAGGTTATGCCTAGGGTGCCTAGAATGTGCCTGCCCATGGTGGAATTGGCGAGTCGTTCGTATTGGCTAATACGCTGCGCTTCAATGAGCTCGTCTATGGTGTTATGAATGCTGAGGGCGTCCAGTTTCTCGTTAGAGGTGGTGATGGAAAGATGTAGGGCTTGTTTATAGGCTCTCTTGATCATGGTATTGAGTTTGAGCGTGTCAGTTGCATTGAGGCCAAGGTACGGGACGGCATAGGTGATCCTGCTCAGGGCGTAGGCGGTTACCAGGCATATAAGGTTGTTTTCTTTCATTCCGTGATGTCGATTTCCGATGCGCGCAATGAGGCGAGTGGTTTGGTGTACTTGATTATCTAATTGCTTGAGTATCTCCGTGTTTCTGCCGTTTTGTTGGATGCGTAAGCCAAGGATACGAATGCTAGGTACAGTAGGTATGCGTTGCTGGTGCACGTGGAGTTCTATCTCGGGCGGGTGAGGGTCTGGACGTCTACCTCCCCAATTCGGCTTGTACAGAAGGAGCTCCGATTTCTGTGGGGAGCACGCCAGGCCGCGCGGTTTTACGTATGCAACGACCTCGTTGATGGCTTGCTGCAGCGTGTCTTGGATGTCCCCGTCGCTGCCCCCGGTGACCCACAGGGTGATGTCGTCTGCATAGAGGCTATGCTTGAAGTTGGGGATGCTAGCTAATGCAGGCGGTAGTCCGAGCAAGGCCACGTTAAACAGAAAAGGGGATAGAACCGATCCTTTCGGCGTGCCTTTGCTGCCGAAGTGAATAATTGGCGACTGCAACCCACCGATGGTAATGGTGGCCGTGCAACCTGTAAGAAAATTCTTCACATAGTTATATGTGGAAGGTCGTTGCAGTGAAATTCCCAAAATTAATCATATAGCTCACCAAACCATCAGTTAATAAGTTGTCACCATATGAGCTATCCACAAAAATGTTGCTGTTGGCTGTTGGCTCTCGGCACGTGCTGTTGCTATTTTCCGTAGATTCCACCATATAATAAGGGTGACACACGCAAAACAGGCGCTGATGCTGAGAAACTACTGACAAAAAGGCAGCTTCATGTCGTCTCCAAAGCGCATTGTTTTTAGCTTTTTGTTTGTTTTTCACATTTGTTGCCTTGGACACTGCAACTGTCTCACTCGAGTCACCTGAACTATCTCAAAGCACAAGCACGCATAAATGACACCGTCTGGAAAGTTCAAAGTGCAACCGTGTGGCATCCCTGCAATACGGAGGTTGCATTTCCCCACGCGTAGCTAGTACGGCCACAGGTAGAAGCACGAAAGGAGGAGATGTGCACAGAAAGAAGGGTGAAAAAAGGAAGAGACGCGTCTGCATTGCTAGGTGACACTTTTCTGGGCGGAGCATGCACTCGGAAAACCTGATGCATCGTTGCCTCCTCTCGCCCGCATCCTTTTTTTCTTGGGCACCACGTCAGGTTTTGCGAACCTATGTGCAGCGACGTTTGCTCTCTGCGCCTTGTTGTCTGCTAGCCTAATGATTCGGCTGGTGTGAAGGATACGTGGAAATCTAAGAATCCCCAAATTTCGGAATATTAGTTCGTAGTACTGAGGCGTTGTTAACATCACAGGGAAACTGATTAACAATCTTTATTCCGAAGTTCGGTATTCTGAAGTTTGTAGTACTGAAATATTTTTACATTGAAACTACAAAAAGTCAGCAGGGGATCTTGAAAAGTTTGTTAATGTGGTGTTCATAGTAACAAGGTTTCACTGTATATGCTGTGGTTTCATTTTGTTTAACTTTTTTCTGCACACTAGGCTGCTTCAGTTGCAGACTTCTTCACTTCTCTGTAGCCAACTTCAACTTTCTCTTGCCGATTTTTTCACTTCTTGCCTCTTGTTCTGCTTGTCTTTTCTGGCACATGCCCAGCTGCACATACCCAGTGCCCTAAGTTATCTATTCCAGCACATACCCTGTGGCCGGGTGACCTATTGGCTGAGTTGTCTGTTGTGGTGGAGATACCCAGCGGCAAAGGTCCAGTGGCACATACCCAGTGACCCAGGTTGTATATACTGTGGGCTCAGGGCCGTGGCTTCAGAGCCAGTGGCCAGCTGTGTCAGAGATGACATAGGGTGCAAGAGCCATGCAGAATACAAGACAACCTTTACTGCTCGAAATCCCAAACTAAGTGGTAGCTTCCTGGTCGCCGTTCCTTGTGCTTCGGCCCCAGGCTGCCTGCGCATGGCACAGGCGCATGAGCCAGGCAGAGATAGTGATGATGGCGGCACAGTGGCACCGTCATTGTGGGGACGCTGGCCCCATGGTTCCGCCGCTCGTGACCATGCGTGGTGGCAGCAATGTCCACGAGCCGAGCCGTTAAATTCTGGCACAATGTGGCGATCTGGCCCAAAGGCAATGAGGCCATTGTGTCTTGACGCTCACCGGTTTCATTGGCTCCAGCTTCCGCCACAGTCGAGACTCCGGGTTGCTGTTCACCGGCTTTCGAGATTGACTTGTGTGCCGAGCGTATCTCCATGGAAAAACACAAAGCAAACCTGACAAACAAGGTGCAATAGATATGGGCACACAAATAACGCCACACAAGAAGTGGAAAACCCAACCACGAAAGACACTACAACCGCTACCACCAAAGTGTTAAAAACCGCAGCTAACAAATTAGAAGCTCTGATGCCTATCTTCTGAGAACCACCAGCTGACCCCACGTTGGGTGCCAAATGTGAGCTCAGGGCCGTGGCATTAGAGCCAGTGGCCAGCTGAGGCTCCCAGAGATGACACAGGGTACAAGAGCCATGCAGAAGACAAACCTCTACTGCTCGAAGCCCCAAACCAACTGTTAGCTTCCTGGTCGCCGTTCCTCGCGCTCCAGCCCCAGGCTGGCTGCGCGTGGCACGGGCACATGAGCCAGGCACAGATGGTGATGATGGCAGCACAGTGGTGCAGCCATGTGGCTGGCGTCCTCACAACATTTGACTAAACAGCAGTGAGAATCCACCACCCACAAAATGTGGGGAAGAGGCAAAGAAAGCTTCGCTTTAAGAGTACTGTTACACTTAACAAATTGTGCTAAGCCTGAACTTTACACAAGCTGACCTTGGAGGTCATTTTCTTGGCACCCTATATCTGAAGGATGCTTCTTGGCTAATCTCGAATAGTGAGCATGTGTCATTGCTTGTAAATCACAATAAGAATAAGTGTGCCTCCTTTCACGCTGTTTTCTGTATGAAGAGCCTACACTGTCACGTTGCTTGATAGAGGCCGAGAAGGTTGAAGACAGCAGCAACAGTGGCCAAAGCAAAGCAATGTGTGCAACCATACTTGGTTGTGTTTGAACCTGTTGCAAGCAAAAGCAAGACAGTGATGGTGTAGCATAATACTGCAGACAACACATCATGCAATTAGGCTCTTTTTGTTGGGGCTGCTTAGCAGAATCACTAGAGTGTTAGCGTGTCCAGTATTCTGGTGTACAGGGTGCAAGAGCCATGCAGAAGACAACCTCTACTGCTTGAAGCCCCAAACCAACTGGTAGCTTTCTGGTCGCCGTTCCTCGTGGGAACATGAGAGCTCGTGGCACCGCTTCACTGGCACCTTGTGAAGTCTTGGCAGACTCACCATAACAGACACCTGAGCTTTTCGCCAATTGCTTTGATTGCACTTGCGCCGCTAGCCTTCATGAGGTGACAGTGGTGGGGCACTCTACAGAGCGATGTCATGGGCTCCGTGTTCCCGCTAGCAGTATCCGCGCCTGTACACAAAAGCGCTTGCACAATACCGGGTTACCAGACGCTGTTAGCGACATCTTGTGACACTTTGTCTAACCACAATGACTTATAGATATGTTCTTGTGTTCCATGCATGTCCTTATAAAAAAAAATCTAAAAAGGCAGCATGTTCACGATTAGACCACTGCCGAAAATTTACACCAGTAGCCAGGTAGAATGCACTTGGTTACTGCAATAGTAGCTTTGTGTTTGTCTGGTTGAGCTCTGCGACACCAAGTGGCACCAACAACCTTGCCGTTCAGATTTACATCTCTGGTAACCTGGTAATCCACAAATGATATGTTTTCAAACAAACTAAATCTTTCTACTGACTCCTGAACTATGAAGTCTGTGTCCTTTTTTTCCACAAAAGTAATTTATACTTAATTTATTTCTTGTTTTTGTTAGAATCAACAGCACTACATTTTTTTAAATTGCTTTTTCACGTTTTACGCCATTCCTGAAGAAAGATTGTGATTGTTTTCATCATTAGTTTGTTGCTGTTTGTTGTCTGCCTTGGTCAGATCACCTCTGCCAAAGCGTTTAAGGTTTGTTTTAGGTTTTCTATTTCCTGCTTTCTTTTGCAGCCTTCCTCTGCAGGTTTATTTAGGTTTTTGTCACGGAGAAACTTTGTGAGCATGCTGCTGATAACCTCATTAATCAGATCAGGTTAATAATTTACATGTAGTTACACACTAGCTATCTTTTCGGGTCATGGAATGTTATAAGCAAATAAATAGTAAATGAGAAAATGCAATGTGGTTCTTGTGATGAATGCACAGCGCAGCAAAGGGGACAGCTGCCTGGTGTGTGTGGCCAAGGGACGCTTGCTGTACTGTTTCAAAGTGACCGCGGATGCTGACACAGGCAGGGCACAGCTACTGCACAGCACTGTCATCCGTGATGCCTGCGTGGCTTCGATCACAGGTGAAGAGCTTGTTTAGATTATTGGTTGAGGATTGCTCATACTGCCAAATGTCACTGTAATGAAGTCACATCTGACATGAGAATACCTCATAATATCCGGTGTTTAGTATACATAGCAATATTCATTGCATGCACGCCATATTTACTTGTCTCCAATGTTCCCTCGATTGCAACGTGCAGCCCAGTTTTCATAATTCAACAAAAATGCTAAATTCAATACACTTGATTATTTTCTTCTCAGATTTTCATGGTAAGAGAGAAATAGTCTGACATTTCAGACTCCTTCTTGGACTCCCGAGAGACCACGAAAATGTCCGAAAAATTGTGCAGTCTGGAAAAACAAATGCATGCCTTTAACTGTCCTCAAAGACTCAAATATCCACAGCCAGTCAGAACTGGCCTTAAAGAGTCCACCAGTACAATTATTAGGTGTTTCGTTGCTTGTACTGTGACTAGATGATGGGTGCACGTGTGCATAATTAAGGAATATATTTTAGATCTCGCGACAGTGGCCCTTTTTGCGGTCTTGGTATGCTTCACCGCAATACACTGCATGCTTGGCCGCGTAACAGCCCCGTAGAACCGATGTTCAACGCTTTATACCCTTGCCGTGCTTTCCGCACTTTGACTCCATCGGCGATGATGGTGAAGCAGGGTATCTAACAACCGGGAAAACCTGGAATTCTCAGGGAAATTGAATAGTCTGGAAATACTCAGGGAAAACTCGGGGAATTTGTGCTTCTACCAAAGCTGTAATCCTATTGAAAGGGAACGAAAGTCGTGTTAATTCTGGCTCGAGTAACAGAGGAATCGCAAAAAATCGTCATTGACGCCGTGTCATTGGCACGAGGTATTGCCAGAGTAGTTAACGACCGATTTTCCAGACGCCCAAATTTTTGGAAATGCCCGATAATTCGCACGGCTTCGCGGCACCACCACGTACTCCATAGAGTCAATGTATAGTGCCTTGACTGCAGGTCTGAAATGGCACTAATCAAAGCCACCACCGCCGCCATTTTGATTATCTCGCCGCCTCTAACCGGTGCTCTCGCACACAGATCCGCTGGCAGCCGTGGCAACTGCGCAACGTTAGGCCTAGCTGCTTCTACGTTCGCTAGCTTCTTGCCGTGCGGTGCCGTGTTTTTCATTAAAAGAATTCGCCGCTGTCAGCAATGGCACCGACTCCTCCTTTGTAATCCTCGCGATTGGCTTCCAAGCTCGCAAAGCACAGCGCGTTGCGTAATGCCTGTCTTCAGAAGTTAGCTTCGCCTCAGTACAGAAATGTTACGCGGTGAATAATAACAAGTGTGGGAAGGGGCAATTGTCACGTGACACAGTATGTATTCCTTAATTATACACGCGTGCACCTCCGTCTCCTGTCAAAGTACGAGTATGTACGAGTCAAAGTCAAAGTACGAGTCAAAGTAAGTATGCCTAATAAGTGTGCTGGCAGGCCTTAAGAGCTTTTTCGGACGTGCCTGTGGCAATTTGAGCTTAACTCTTTCGTTACTGCGAGAAATTTTTTATAGTTCTCAGAAACAAGATATTTACCACTACAAATAATACTCCAGCACACATTGCAGCATAGCATGTTGTGCAATGTTGTGCATAATGAAATTCTTCTTCTAAAAACATAAGTTGCCAAACAAAAAATTTTTAGGTAGAACATAAGAATTCTAGAAAGCTCAATTTTTGTTGCCAGTGGATGAAAGTAATAAAAAAATGATATCTGCTAAAACATTAATATCAAAGGAAATTCCGAATACACATTTCGAAGCTAAATAATCCAGGAATAGTGTCTGAAAAAAATAAATGCCCAGTACGCCGCCGTTCTTCGGATACAAAAGAGAAACTAAGACCAGTTCATCACTCATGCCATGCGGTGAAGCAGTTGCTGGATTTTGTGAAGCATAGGTGCACTCCACACTTTTCCCGCAAAATGTCTGGTATTTGTTCATACTTGCGGTCCTCGTAACACATTTTGCAGTTCCGTTTTTCGGCATCTGAGGATGGTCCGATATGAAGTCCAGGGAACGTACTTCACCAGTTTGTCTAAAGTCATGCTTCTCTTCCAGGACAAATCGCTCTCAGCATAGCTGGGCAACTACAAGATTATGCATCCAAGCATATATATTTACATTTTTGCAGATTGTCTTTATCACTTCTGCAGAGAAGAAGAGTAGGAAGAAATCCTACGCTGTTGCAAACTGTCTTGCGCTGATCCGCAGTGCTGGGCCGAGATATGCTACGGGTGGCCTTCTTGGCGTGAACGGAAGTTTCTTTGCTGCCGATGGCAGCACATCATAACCAAGCAAAGTATACACTCTGAAGATAATCAGCATAGCTCTCAGATCGTGCAAAAAGATCAGCAGCTAAGTGCGCACAAGGAAGGAAACCGTTCAAGATCGTAATGGAAACTCGCCGGTGAACAGTTGCGGATGTCCCATTCTGACAAAAAATCGTCGCCGTCAGAGCTTGAATCTGCTTTGCTGTCATCTTTGGAACCATAACTCGAGTCCTCCTTGCTAAATTGAAGTGCAGGTGCAGCATAGTTTCGAGCACGACACATTTCTCACAATGCAGTCATGCGGGATGACGACATGGGAGCCACTTTCAATAACTGTGCAGTGACACCAGCAGTGCCCCTTGCCTGGATTTTATGGGCGAAGCGAAAGCGATACTCTTAGAAACTGATTGAAAAGGCCAGGTCCACATGCTAGACATGCGGCGGACCTTCAGAAATACACTTTGGTGGAATAAAATGACTCGGACTCCAAACCAAAGCTCACTAGTGAACAGCTGGCATCATTTTGGTTAATTATCACCGCTCAGCACTGTTGGACAGCAAAGTCAGCGATATAATTTAATTCTTGAATTACTGGGACTCATTTAACTACAGAATTTTCGTGCTAGTGCAGTGTAATCATGAGCGGCATGATTTTTTCTCAAGCGCAGCAGAAGATGATGGCCATGCCTCTTTTTGCTACAGCATATGTGCATTCATTCGCAAAAAGGTCCATCAAAAATCACAACATCATTGTAGAGCTAAAATTTTAACTGATTCTGAAAGTTCAGTGCCTGTACTAACTACTGGGTGGCCTTAAGTGGATATGAAATGGCTCCAACATGTTGAAATCGGCGATCTAAAGTATTGATCACCGGTGATCGAATTTAATATACGTGGTAACAAAAGAGTTAAGGGCAGTTAAAGACATGCACTCATTTTTTTTTTCAGACTGCCTGATTTTTAGGATGTTTTCGCAGCCACTAGGGAGTCCGAAAAATTGGACGTTGACTGTACAACTGACCAAGAGGATGCTTCAAATGATCCATGCGGCGAACGCGTGGCGGAAGGAGGATGAGAACAGAAAGAACCGACGCACTGAGGAATTAACAAGAAAGGAAGCGTGCCGCCACCTCTTTGAAGCTGCTTAAGCTAAAAAGAAAACAGTGTTGGCTGTCGCCGAGATGCAGGTGTCCCTCATCCAAACCAAACTAAACTCTTTAAAGCAGTGAAACCTAACACTGGGGTATTGTGTACGGGCTGATAGTATGGTCAGGACAGTTGAGGTTGATTTCCCAGCTGCTGAGAGAGAATCATAGTTGTGACAAAGTTCAGGCCTCACACCGATGAGCTTGCTATCAGTTAATAGAAATAGCTCATATTCGAAAATATTTACTTCTGTATGCATCTCCTTTTCGTGCGTATTTGAGAATGTTCGACTCGATTCGGAATGGGTTTTACCATTTTTTTCCACTGTGCATTTTACTATCATCTTTCTTCTGTTTTCCTTTTTGAATAAAATAGATATTACTCCGTACAATTGAAACTGGATTAAATCATTTTTTGTTTCAACATGCTTACTTGAGAGTGACAGCTTTGGGCAACATGGTGTCAGCCCGTCTTGACATAAAACAAAGTTCTGGCTCATTCAAGGAATTTTGCAAAGGTGCTCAGGAAAAACCTGGAAAACTCAGGGAATTTGGAAATGTCAACTTGGTAGACACCCTGTGAAGGCAAAGTTCGCACCGTTGCCAACAGCAGTGAGCCCTTTAAATGGAAAAACACATCACCGAACAGCGGGAAGCTTGATAGCGAATGTCAAAGCACCTAGGCCTAATGGCTGCAAGGAACGACTACTGCGGCTGTCAGCAGATCCACACGCGACAGCAGTGGTTCGAGGCTGTAAGATAATCAAAGTGGTGGCAGCGGTGGCTTCAGTTAATCCCGTTTCGGACATGTGGTCTCAGAAGAATTAAGAAAAATTGGATGGCGAAGGGTATCAGTGTATGAAATTTCATACGTTCTTATACTATGGCTATACGGGGTTACAACGAGGTGCTGCAAAAGCATTTGAATGATCAGGCATGTTTGAAAAATCGGCCATCCAAAAAATTGCTTGTTGACTGTACTGATTTGTTATCACCTAGAAAAGGAAAGTGCATTCTATTCGAGCTTAAGTAGATTGGGTGTTACTTGTCGTCGCTGCCCGAGGTTCCGAGGTGAATACTCGGCAGTAGTCTGTGGGATTAGAGCACCACCAATTGCAGTTTTGGTTTTTCACTGAATACTAATGTGTATGTCATCATATTTCAGTGAACATATTTTTTTTTTCAAGTGCATGTCCATCATCATCATCATCATCAGCCTGTTTTATGTCCACTGCAGGACGAAGGCGTCTCCCTGCGATCTCCTATTACTCCTGTCATGCGTCAACCGATTCCAACTAGCGCCCGCGAATTTCCTAATTTCATCGCTCCACCTAGTCTCCTGCCGTCCTCAACTGCGTTTCCTTTGTCTTGGTATCCATTCTGTGACCCTAATGGCCCAATGGTTATCTAACCTACGCATTATATCACCTGCCCAGCTCCATTTCTTTCTCTTAATGTCAATTAGAATATCGGTTAACCCTGTTTACTTTCTGGTCCACACCGTTCTCTTCCTGTCTCTTAATGTTACACCCAACATCCTTCATTCCATCGCTCTTTGTGTGGTCCTTAATTTGTTTTCGCGCTTCTTTGTCAGTCTCCAAGTTTCTTCCCCATATGTGAGCACTGGTAGAATGCATTGATTGTACACCTTTTTTTTAATGATGATGGTAAGCTTCCACTCAGGATCTGACAATGTCTGCCAAATGTGCTCCAAACCATTTTTTTTCTTTTGTAAATTTCCTTCTCATGATCAAGGTCCCCTGTGAGCAATTGACCTAGGCAAGCATACTCCTTCACAGACTAGACTCTAGAGGCTGACTGGCGATTCTGAACTCTTGTTCCCTTGCAAGGCTATTGGACATTATCTTTCTCTTCTGCATACAGTCGAACCCGACTATAGCGAACCCGTTTACATCGAATTATTCTATATATCGAACAATTTCTGGTCACGGTATAGTTACAATGAGTATATATAGCAAAAATTACGCTTGCATCGAACAAATATTGCAGTGACTCCCGATATATCGAACGTCAAGCGGCGGAAAAGTGCCCCCAGAAGTTAGTTTTCCCTCGCGGTAGCGGGGAAACCCGGCGGCGCGGCTCCATCCAACCGCTCTCCCTACCGTGACCGCGCTGCCTCGGGCTGTTCGGGCGAGCCGTCGACACTCCCCCTGTCGCGCATAGTGAAGTCTATTATCCTCCCTCTTTCTCTATCATCTTTCACTTCCCACTCCCTCTCCCCTGACGACGCTTCGCCGTGCTCCCTCACGGGTTGCAGAATCAAGCGTCCTTCCTTTCTTTAGATCACTATCTATCGACACTCCCCAGCAAAAAATGATCCTGGCCCACCTACAGCGCTTGCTCAGACAGCCAATCAGAGGCTCTTGTGCGCTCTTCGTGCAAGATGGCAAGAGTGCGAGTTGTCTGGCTGCTTCTCTGGTTTATCGTGTTTGCGCCTTGTGGGCTTTCTCCCGCAGTGTTGCCGTGATGAAGCGGCAGAATTCGCCTTTCGTCATGAAGATCGAAATCATAAATCGCGTCGAACGCGATGTCCCCGCAGCGTGCAAGATTCCGAGGAGCACTCTCAGCACAATTAGGGCTAAAGTGGCCAGACTCGCAACCCGGTGCCCATGGCGCCCGACGCGTACGCACGGCCGTGTACGAGGCGTTCTTCATACGTGCCGGTTTCCGTGTGCTCGGTGATGACTGTGAATTCTGATGAACGCGACGAAGCCTTTGCCGGTGTTGCCGAAGTTTGGAGCGAGCTGTCAAAATTTCCGGGACATTCGAATCAACGGAGGACGAGTTTGTGAGTGCAGATGATGGTGTCGCGACGACGGTAGATCCCGAAACGAAGACTACATCGCCGACATCGTACCGAGCACAAATGAAAGTAGGCACGTTGAGGAAAGCAACTACGGTCCTTTGCCCACATCCTCCGAAGTGATTGGTGCACTCGCATTAGTCCGGTGCTTCTGCGCGAATGCAGAAGGTTGCGGTCTCAGCTGCTCGGACTCCTTAGACAACGTGGGGAAGTGCGTGCGCCTCAGGCAGCGAAATTGCCCAAGCAGAAGAAAATGCAGGACTAATTTATGCGAAACTAAGCTAGTTTCGTCAATAAAGTGACTTTATAAATGGTTTGTGCTTTTATGACATCCAATTATTTAGCAGGCTTATATCGAATTATGCTCTATATCGAACTGATAGGCGTTTTTTTGCGAGTTCGATATAGCCGAGTTTGACTGTATTAATCTTCAACCCCACTCTCGCACTCTCTCTGTTAAGGTCCTAAATCATTTGTTGTAATTCGTCTGCATTGTTGCTGCACAGAACGATGTCATCGGCAGGCTGGAGGTTGCTGAGATATTCGCCGTCGATCCTTACTCTTAAGCCTTCCCAGTTTAATAGCTTGAATACTTCTTCCAAGCACGCCGTGAATAGCATTGGAGAGATTGTGTCTCCCTGTCTGACCCCTTTCTTTATAGATATTGTCGCGGTACAACGCGGACAGAACACAGGGAGACGTTCTTCACGAACAGCAAGACAATCTGTTCAAAAACAAACAGAGCAGAGACATGTCTTCTTCGTCATCACCCAATCTCACTTTGACCCACTAGGCGGAGTCTGTTAGTGCTCCCATCCTCCTCGTCGTCTGCATAGAATACACGCGTCAATATCTTCCTGCCTTTCTTGTGTAGAGTTAAGGTAGCTGTGGAATCTCTGTAGATACTTTCCAAGATATTTACGTACGCGTCCTGTACTCCTTGATTATATAATGCCTCTGTCACTGCTGGTATCTCGACTGAATCAAATGCCTTTTCGTAATCTATGAAAGCCATATAGAGAGGCTGATTGTACTCTGCCGATTTCTCGATAACCTGATTGATGACATAGATGTGATCCATTATAGAGTATCCCTTTCTGAAGCCAGCCTGTTCCCTTGGTTGGCTAAAGTCCAGTGTTGCCCTTATTCTATTGGAGATTATTTTGGTAAATAGTTTTTATAATACTGGGAGTAAGCTAATGGGCCTATAATTTTTCAATTCTTTAACATCTCCCTTTTTGTGGATTAGTGTAATGTTTGCATTCTTCAAGTTTTCTGGGACCCTTACAGTCGATAGACATTTCGTATAAAGAGCCGCCAGTTTTCCAAGCATCGTGTCTCCTCCATCATTGATTAAATTGACTGTTATTCCATCTTCTCCTGCCTCTCTTCCTCATTTCATGTCTTGCACGGCCCTTCTGACCTCATCACTAGTTATAGGAGGAGTTTCTGTATCCTGTTCATTACAGTTTCTAATGGAAGTATCCGGGCTGCTCTGGGTATTGTACAGGTCAGTATAGAATTCTGCTGCTTTTACTATATCTTCGAGATTGCTGATGATATTACCCTGTTTATCTTTCAGTGCATACATCTTGGTTTGTCCTATGCCAAGTTTCCTTCTCACTGATTTCAGGCTGTGTTCATTTTTTACAGCTTCTTCAGTCTTTCTCACGTTATAGTTTCGAATATCACTTATTCTTGCATTGTTGATCAGTTTTGACAGTTCCGTGAATTCTATCTTTTTTAGTTGGACACTTTCATTCTTTGTCGTTTCTTTATTAGGTCCTTAGTTACTTGAGAGAGCTTGCCTACTGGTTGCTTTGGTGCCTTGCCTCCCACTTCGATTGCTGCTTCTCAAGCCAGCCTAGTTACAGTTTCATTCAGTACCTCTATGTCATCTTCATCTCTCTGTTCTAAGGCTGCATATTTGTTTGCAAGTACCAGCCTGAATTCGTCTGCTTTTACCCTTACTGCCTCTAGGTTGACCCAATCCTTGTCTAATTTTACTCTTTCTCTCTTGAAATTGAGGTGAATCCTAGCCCTCACTAACCTATGATCACTGCACTTTACCCTACCTATCACTTCTATATCCTGCACTATGCTGCAATCAGCAGAAAGTATGAAATCAATTTCATTTCTAGTCACCATTAGGGCTTTTCCAGGTCCACATTCTGTTGCTACGCTTCCTGAAAAAGGTGTTCATTATTCGAAGCTTATTCCTTTCTGCGAATTCTACGAGCATCTCTCCTCTAGCGTTCGTAGAATCAACATCGTAGTTGCGAATTGCTTGTTCACGAGCCTGCTTTTTCCCCACTTTTTGCATTGAAGTCGCCCATTACTTCAGTATACTGAGTTTGCACTTTTCTCATCGCTGATCTACTTCATCATCATCGTGACTGGATGTTGGAGCGTAGGCTTGTACTAACTTTAATCTATACCTCTTATTAAGTTTGATCACGACTACAGCTACCCTCTCATTAATGCTGTAGAATTCGTCACTGCTGCCCGCTTTGTCCTGACGGATTAGGAATCCTACCCTGTATTGCTTCTTATCTGTTGACCTCTGTAGCAGAGGACATGTCTGTTATTCAGCAATGTATAAGCCTCACCAGTTGTAATCTCACTAAGGCCGATGATATCCCAAACAATGATAGTTCTTTAAAGTTGATTTCAGCGCAGGTATAGTCGATGATTGACTTACTAGTTCTGCGGAAAGTCGATGATTGCATGATGTGTGAAGAGAAACTCCCAACCTAATATGACGTCGTGAGAACATGATGGCAACATGATGAATTCGATGACATACAGCTCCTCCTGAATGATGACATGAGCGGTGCAGGCGCCGAATAGCTCAACGTGCTGCGTGTTGGCAGTCCAGAGGGATAGTCCAGAAAGTGGTGTTGTCACTTTTCCAATTTTGCGGCAAATATGGGCATCTAACGCTGAAAGTGAAGCGCTGAAGTCGACAAGTGCTAGTGTCAATATTCCTTCTATTGCGACTTCTATAACGTTTTTCGGAGAACTGTGAGGCATTATACATTTCACTGACACTGCAGTTATTGCCTCCTGAACTGTGATATTTAGTTTTCCTCGTGAAAAGGACTCTGCCAACGGTGCAGTGAGAAGTATTCTCCATTTACTTTGTTGTATTCTTTAGTTCGTTATATCTGTTTTCATTATATAGAGGTTCAACTGCAATGAAACTTTGGGCGATTATATGTCAGCCACATATAAGCAATAACAAGGTAATGTGAGCACTAACCTTTCTCTTGTGTATCGTCACATATATAAACACATTTTGATAATGTTTTTTAATCTTCATATCCACAAAAGTGCAGTACTTATTTGACTAAGAAATTTTTCCAAGCTCTCAAATTTTAAATTTTCATAAAATATCAAGGGATAGGCATATGCTGTTGAATTGCTCATTATTTTGTTTACGTAACTGACGCCACGAAAAGAGATCAGTGTAAGAACATTTTCTGATTATGTGATACTACCTTTAGAGTGAATATGTGAGGACATTTTCTGATTGTGTTCTACTACCTTTAGAGGGATGTGAAGGTCAAACATGAAGCTATAGTAGCTATGGGAGCGCCATAGATTAATTTTCCAAAATGTCCAATGTGTAACTATTATCAAATACAGAGCTTTCTAAAGTGGTTCAGTTAAACCTTGATATAACAAAAGTGGTAAAATCATCAATTTGCTTCATTATATAGAAATTTTGTTCCATCGAAATTCAACCTTTTGTACAAATAAGTACAGTTGCATTCGATTTTTCTTACACAGAAAGGGGTCGCAAAATTTTCCGAATTATCAGGCAGTCGAAAACAGCAATTTTAAATGAGAAGAGTCAGAAGGGAGTTGATTTTGATAAATTTGGGAGTCTGCGACGAATGATAGGGTTTCATACCACATACGTTGAAGATATAATCTCGCTGGTACGAATTAAGCGAAGACAGCCACGCTTTCGCGTGCACTTCACCTCCGCGGCTGATCGCATCGCCCGCACTGGGACGACGCCATCAGGAAAAGTGCTGGCAGCGGGTAGCGAATGCTTTGTCTGGCTCTCGCTCCAACGGGCCACTGAAACTCGACATTACGTAACCTTCATTACTAAACGCGTGGTAAGACTGATGCCACACCGTCTTGGCACACCCACTTTTTGCACACGCGGCAGATTAGCTTTAAAGCAGGGTGCGTGGCTTACAGTCAGTCATGCTTACAGTCATGCAGAGCCACGGCCGAGACGCGCGCCAACTCAGTCTCTCTCCCCTCCCCCCTCCTGCCCCCTCGAGCGCGCTTGATCGTGTTACCACGAGCTTGCCCCCCTCCCCGTCTTTCCCTTTGCTCGCGTGGGAAGGTGGCACTCTGGAAAGTTTGAAAGTTGAAAGTTTATTTAACATAAATAACATATACAGTTACAAAGTACAGTTTTGGTACCCAACGAATTTGTTAAATGGTCCCTACCGATTGTTATTAGGACAAAACACTTCTATGACAGCTGCCTTTTTATACTGCAAAATCACATAAAACAGAAATAGTTGAAATAAGTAAAACAAGAAAATACAGTAGTAGGGAAAATTTCACACATGAGACGAATTTTTCTAACAATTTTCTTTTTTTACATCATCGAAAACATCGGCACAGGAAAAAGAAGAATGTGAGGATGTGTGCAAGCACGCGCAGTGCTACGCATTGTCAATAAGTGACTGCATTGATTGTTTAAGAAATGTATGCAAAGTTCTTGGAGTGATTAGGTTACTTTCAAGCCTATTCCAAGCTGAGGTACCTGTAAACTGTTGTGTAGAGCGACCGCAGTTAGTATTTACCTTGGGAAATAAAAAACAACAGCGAGATGCGTTCTCAACATTGCAAAGTGAGGGATGGAACGAGACTGTTGTCAAGGCTAGTTTTTCATTAACTATTTGATGCATGACGGAGGCGATGTTGTATGTTGTCAAATTGTAAATGTTGAGGATGTTCAGGGTTTAAAATAAATCTTCACTCTTAATATGCATATTGTGGGATGCTATAATCTGAAGAGCTGTTTTTTTAAGTGTAAACACCGGTGACACATGAGTTTTGTAGTATGTGCCGCCCCAGATTGCTATGCAGTAATTAATGAAAGAGTGAACGAATGTGTAGTAAAGATTGATAAGTATGTGGGGAGCGAAATTAGTTGCGACATTTTTACAGCACATGCAAGCCATATGAGACCTTATGATTTGAAACAGAACAGCACGGTGTTCACGGGGACAAGCAGGGAGAAACAACACGGATGAGCGCTGACTTGCAACTGTTTTAACAAGACCTTATGAACTACAGAATGCACATGAAGGCGGAATTTTAAATGGTTAACGATAATAACACCAAGAAATATTGTCTCACTAGATTGTCTTATAGTATGGTTATTATAAACGACATCTGAATAGATAGTCATTTACCTTTTTTCAGAGTGAAATAAGATAAAAACTGTCTTTGTTGGGGTAAGGTGAAGGGCATTCGGTCTACACCAACGGGGCAAAATTTGTAATTCATAGTTAAGCTTATTAGTTAGGTTGCATTCCTCACAATCAGCTATTATAAGGTTAGTATCGTCTGCATAAAGTACAGGGGTAGCACACACAAGCTGTGAAGGCAATTCAGTTATATAGAGTAAAAAGAATAAAGGTCGAACTATGCAACCCTGGGGAATGCCAAGGTTAATAAGGGTGCTGTTGGACTGCAAATCTCCTAGTTGAACAATTTGTTGCCGATCTTCTAACTGTGATTTAACGTCAGATGTATTCAGTTAATTCCATAACGAAGCAATTTATTGTTGAATATAGAATGATTGAGAGAATCGAAAGCTTTCGCGAAATCTATGAACAATCCCGCCACTAGATAACCATTGTCTATGGATTTTTGAATTATGTCTGTAAATGTTGAGACTGCAGTTTGTGTGGAAAGGCCATTTCTAAAACCAAATTCGTGCTGAAAAAGAATGTCGTGCTTGTGCAGGTAGTCAATAAGGCATCTTGCAAATATTTTTTTAGGTGTTTTGCTAAAGAGCGGTAGCTCTGAAATTGGACGGTAGCTTTCTATTCTATGCTTGTCCTTTGACTTGTAAAGTGGCGCAACACTGTGCAAATTTCCACCTGTGCTGGAAACACACCCGTGACAAATGTAGCATTGACGACATGCGTGAGAACTGTTGATACGATACCAGTTAAAAGTTTAACGACATGCGCCGAAACATTGCCAATTCCAGAGGCTGTGTTTCGCAAATAAGAAATAACTGAAGCCACCTCTGTAGGGTAAAGGCAAAAAGAAGCATTTGTACGTGGAATGCACATTGCATCAAAATCCTTACCAGTTGAGTTAATGTGGGATGAAAAATAGGCACTAAAAGCATTACAGATACTTTTGGGTGTGGTGTACGGAACGTTATTGTATATTTTTCTGGGGGATGTTGCTTTACGTCTCACCCGAGAAACTGGTTGAGAAGGCACCAGTTTTTTTTTTTTTTTTTTCGAATCCTTCCCGTTCTGTTGAATGCGATTGCTAAAATAAATTTTCTTTGCTGCATAATGTGTTCCATTAAGAGTTTGTGAATATGTCGAGTATCTTTCTTCTAGGAAGTGTTATAAGGTTGTCTTTTTAATTTTCTATACATGTTATATTTCGTTTTAATAGAAAACAAGAGCGCGCCCGTTACCCAAGGATCTTGCGGGATTGCATGTCTATCGTGCACAGTAAGTGGTGCAGGCGGTGGCCATCGCCTTAGTAAACATGTCTGCAAACATGTTGTAACTATTGTTAGAACTGTTCGAAGAGTATACACATGATCAATCAGCTGCGGCTACATTATCTGCAAATACATGAGTGTTAAATAATGTCCGGGTAAAACACTTTTTGCTTGATTTCACGCAGTTTGACATTACAAAAAGCACAGGGTAGTGATCACTAATAATATCTAAAACTTGCACATATTTGCAAACAGGAGTGTTAGACAATATGTGGTCTATAAGTGTACTACTATGTTCTGTTACACACGTTTGTTTGTCTACAAGCAATGAGTAACCATAACTAGTAAAACAAGACATACTCATAACAAGAAGAAGAATCAACGTCACTTACATCAACATTAACATCACTCATTATTACCACATGAGCATTAGAACTCAAGCAGCCGTGGACCAAAGCCACCCGATCAACACCCGGTGGCTTTGGTCCACGGCATTTTATCACAAGTGTTGTTATATGCACTATAGGCGTGCTCTGTTGACTAGATAGCGCAGATCTGTGGGTATTTAAGCAGGTGGTTCTTCGAAAATAAAACCAGTTGTTAGAAAGCGCTTGTCCTTGTGTTGCTCCTCTTCATCCCTGTTTGTTTGCGCTCAAAAAGTATTTTAAAAAGAAGGAAAACAGTAACTTGAAACTGCGAATGACATGCCACAAGTAACTTCAAAGTGGGATGCCTTACAGTAGACTTCCGTTAATTCGATCCCGACTGAAGGTCCTGGTCGGCGTCCATACATTTCCATGGGCCCAAACTTATTTCAATCCTAAATAATTTGCCTTCGCCGAGTAATTTGAACTTGGCCATTTAGCACGCACGCACCTGACCCCTAGGGGCCCAAATCGCGACCCCTTTAGTGGCAGTGTCTGTCTCTGTGGAGCTTAGGGGACAGTGAATGCATTGAATATACACATCATCTCTTGTTGAAAACGCCTATTTGGAGCCTGCCCTAGGAAGATTTTCAAGCAATAACGGTACTAACAATGTCTGATTACTACATTTACCTGATTCTGAAGCACACCTTTCTTTTTTCATGAAAATTGGGCTGAATATTGCCTGCGCGGTGCAACTGGGTGAAAAACACGAACCGCCTTCGCGGCGTTCGTATGTTTTACCGCATGACTGTAATGTACTGCCATGAAGCTGACTTTAGAATGCCATTGTCTTTACACATGTTAGACCCTTGCCCATTTTTCTTTTTCTAAAAAGTTGGGTGCGCATTAGATTTCTGCTATGTTTAGAAGCTTTAATGTCATTTCTACATTAGGGTTTTTACTTTGGATGAATAGAAAGCGTGCACCTTCTGGATGCAGGGGCATGTTATGACGTGGATCAAGTAGTGCCAAATGAAGTGGCAGTGTGTTTTGGTGTTTTTCTGCATCTTGTTTAATTCGACCCGCCATCAGTACTATCAGGGTCGAATTAGAAGTGGACTGTATTGACATTATTTACTAACTGTTTAAGGCCTGTGCTTTTCTAAGACCTGCTCCAGTCCACTTTAGGGTTCAAGAAAATGGGGAAAGAAAGGCTGACTAAAGGGCACTTGTATCGACCAGAGCAAGTTTTGTTCAGCAATGAAAAAATTGATGAGCAGTATGAACTAAGAGATTCTTAGTGGTTCATTAGCTATAACATATTCTTCATAACCAGCCATAGCACAGAACGAGATGACGGAGTGTCGAAATAAACGTGACCACTGTCAAGCCTGCGCCCTATTTGCATTTTCGAAAAGTGAACACTGGTCTTGCACCTAAATATGCGGCGTTCATTTCCTAATGATCTGTTTTTCTTTGCCTTTTCTAACAGCCCTTGACAAGTGCCTCTCAAATGAGGACAACCTGCACTTGCTTGTATGCACAATGAATGCGGAGATTGTAAACGTTTACGTCGATAGCGGTAAGTATGAATGTTACTGCGCAGTGGCAGTAGGCCAAGTGTGCAGCTTTTTTCAAACCACTTTCAAGTTTCACTTTCAACTCTGCTGACCACACAGGAAGACTAAAGGGAAACATTAAATCAGCTGAGACTAATAGAGTATTCTTCCAAAACCTTATTTACGTTAATTTCATAGTAAGGGGGTAATTACTAGAAGAGAAAATGAAGGTCAAAGTTCGATTTCTTAAATTTTTGCACCGCAAGTTAATTTGTCAGTGTGATATCAAACAATTTCTGTGAATCTCATATCCGCCGTCACAGTTCTTCATTATTTATGGGCACAATCAAGCCCGATTATATACTGAACCTGGTTAAACCGCATTATCCTTTCTGTGGGACCATTTCTGAGCATTGTGAAGAGCAAAAAAACATGGCTAAACGTACGGCTGCAATGAATGAAAATTAGGTCTACCACTTCCCAATAAATCGAATCTGTGCGGCACCAAATGGCTCTGATGTTTTTCCCCACTTGGACAAGTGATTACCATGCTTGCCATCAAGAAAGAAAAAAAAAAAAAACATTTTTTCTTCCACCACAGCAGGCTCTGTGTGCAGATTATCTGCACTGTGGCCATACATCGAGCCACACCTTGCCATTAACACTTCAGAGAAAAAAAAAAAAAGGGAGGATCTGGGGGAACATGCCAGTACGTGGCTCACATAACCATCACAGAACTTGATTGCTGGGTCCAAGTCATCACCACATGTGGTACCTGTGAGCAGTGGATGTAATCGGTGTTGCTGAAACGTGACAGCTGGCAAAAGAACTAATTGCAGTTGCTGCCGACAGGTACAGCGTGGTGGCTTGTGGTGATGACTCGAACACGATGGCCAGCATTCTATAGCTCTAGCTGTTTTGCGAGCCATGGTCTTGAGCATTTGGTATAAGTCTGGCGGCTAGACCACATTGGCCAGCTCAACATATGCAAAGTGTGTGTGCAACAGCCACTGGTCACACAGGCTCTTGACTTCAGAATGTTCTCTTAACAGTCAATCACTGTGTCTCTGGTAAAATACCATACTTACTTGGATAATGCTTGTGCATGTTTTTGGTATAAAATGGATGTTAAGTTGGGGTGCTTGATAATTATGTGTGAAACATTTTATGGGGAGAATATTCTAGGTGCTAGATAGAAAAATCAAATTGCTGTAAGTCGGGGTTCTAATGCCAGCCACTGCAAGCTCAAACAAAGTATTACTTCCAAACAGTGCTTACCTTGGTAATTAGAGCACATGTTTTACACTAGCAGGAATTGCAAAGGCCCCTTATTTGCACTCACTAGCTAAAGATGTAGTGACGAAATGAATAAATAAAGTTATTCGGGCCCAAACTATTCGTTCTGTTGCTGTCAACACTGTCGACGCTGTTTGTTGCCTTATCGCTGGCCGTGTCAACGCTGTCTGCGTCACCTTAGTCATGAGCCTTCAGCTTGAAACCAGCCGTGTAGCTTCCATATTGCCCCATGGCAAAGCTACATGAAGAAAAACAATGCCAACATTAGCAACCCACATGCAATCCTCAAATCTCATGAAATGGCGGAAAGCTCGCCATTTGAGGATCGGATTGGATTGCGTGTGCCACTAACGTGCATGATGATTAACAGAAGGTGCTCAGCTGCCATGTGCTGTGATCACAGGCCGGAACTGCAGAAAAGTTGCAAATATAATTTAACCAATGAAACCTAAATTATGAGGTTTACGCCGCATTTCAATCTCGTGGGATCACCCATAGGAGATCAGAGGTTTCTTTATGTGTTACAGTTGAACCTTATTACAATAAAGCCACATCGAACATGAAAATATTTTTATTATATCCGGCATTTGTTATAAATCTGCACCTTGGTATTGCCAAAAAGAAATGAAAACAACAATCAAATCTATGTGAAAGAGACGTATAGCTCTCTGACAGCTAGTAAAAGGTCTGTTGATTTTAATGACCAGTCGGCAGCTTGCTGGGTTGCAATCTTCTAACGGTTAGAAAGTGAAACATTCGCTTGCTCTCGTGCGATTGGTCAAAATGGCATTTTCGCTGACATAAACGCAACTCTGGCCAATCACACGAGGGTAGGAGAATTGATTGCTTTCCACACTGTTACAATATGATATCCCAGTGCTGATGCGTGACGGATAAACAACATAAAATTGCAAACACTCGCTTTGCATAGTAATTAATATGCAATCATGTAATCATCACGATTGCACAAGATTAGCACATTGGCTTACTTGCTGTGGGCCAACTAAGCCAAACTGCTCGCCAAAATGCATGTGTGCATCCAGAATGTGCCATTTGTCTAGTTGCTCTCCTTGAGTAAATTACATTTCTGCTACCAGGGTACATCGTATTTTCAGCTGCGAGCAACAAAATATTCACCTCACTGTAGCCACTATTGTCTCTGACCTTGCATTCTCTGTTTCTATGTAGCAATATTATTATTATTATTATTATTTGTTTTGAACACATATACACAGTTAACAGGAAAGGGAATATAGCAATAAGATGCTCACTGATATAAAGCACGGACAACCAAAATTACGTAGAGGCTCGTCTGAGTTACGTTACAAATGTCTACTGGCAACAACAATCGTTATGAAATTTTTCTTGCCTTGAGTTTTTGCAAGTGTTGAAGAAATGTCTTGACAAAGGTATAATGCGAGGTAGAGCAGTCATGGCTGTTTTTAAGTATAAAAGCTTGTTAATGTGACCATTGTAGTGAAAACTGGAGTCAGTCTGGAGGAAAACTCGTGTGTTTATGCTGCGGCCACACTGCGATGGGAGTCGTAACTCGGAGTCGATGGGAGTCTGATTACGAGTTCAATGCCGACTTTTTGAAGTCGTGTGGAGTGCCTTTCAAAGCAGGCCGTCGTCGTAGTAGTACGCAATGACGCTGGCAGTGCGAGACCTCAACAGCAGGTCACGTTCAACAGTGCTTAAATCGCTGAACTCGAGCCCAGCATCGTGAGCTAATGTGTCATTGTCAGGGTCATCCATTGCAACGAGCGTCGAAGTTGGCGTCATAAGATAAAGAACCAGCTTATCGTGGTGTGCTTTCCCTTCCGCTAGCCATCATAGTTCCGCTTTCGCGTTGCTGTCGGCTCTGTCTTGGCTCTGTTTCTGGCCGCACGTTTGCGTTTTGTGCAGAAAAGCCGTAGCGCCGTCTGCGGGGGCCGTTTTACTCACCGACGGCGCAACGTCACTATGAGACCATGACGTCAATACTCCTCGATCGGAGGGCGGTTGATTTGAACTGCGCTAGAAGTACGCATGCGCTTCAGAGCGCATTTTCTCTTAAAATAAGTCTCTTCTTCGCACGAAACAAGCGTTTCGAGGTTTCTGGGATGGTATTTCAACAGTCATTGTAACAAACAAATAAAATAACTTTAATACAGAATACTAGAAACAATGGCTACAGGTGTGTTGACTAAATATAAGCACGTTGATAATGTAACGATCTCATGCTCATTTTCTGGATCAGTTTGATGATTCAAAATATTGCTACGGCATGAGCTGGGTGAGGAGAAGAGGAAGAAGAGGTTAGCTGGTGCAGCCTCGGGACGCCATCTTGACTTCACCATCAATCTCGTCCCTTAAATAAAGCCGGTTTAACGTTAACCGTAACAGTTTTGTGGTGGAGGTGCGGTGTACTTCGACCAAGACAAGACGGAGCTGCTGCAGCAAGTGCCACGCCGGAGCCGACGCCTCGCTCGACTGCCTCCAACACCGTTTGAGATCCCGATGTCCCACAGCGGTGACCAACAGCCTTCTCTGGCTGCTCCAGTGCGAACAACCGGCGCCTGGATGCATCAGATGGAGCCCCGCCCTTTCTCAGGGAAATTCGGTGAGGCCGTGGAGGAATGGCTCACCCACACTACAAGCGTGTGAGCAAGTACAATGGCTGGAACTCCACGGCTCAGCTTGACAATGTGGTTCTGTTCCTCACAGACACTGCGCTAGTGTGGTTCGAGAACCATGAAGATACCTGCACAACGTGGGACAGCTTCGTTACTCACCTCACAGAGTGCTTCGGCGATTCCACCACGAAAAGGAAGCGGGCGGAGCAGACATTGCTTCAGCGCACTCAAGTACCTGGTGAGACCTGTACTACGTACATAGAGGCAATCCTGAAGCTTTGCAGAACGGTCAATCCTCGAATGTCCGAAGAGGACAAGGTTGGACATCTTCTCAAAGGCATAGCCGAGGATGTTTATAATTATTTAATCGGAAAGGAGAGTCTCGCCTCGGTCGCCGACCTCATCAAGCATTGCCGCACATTTGAGGCCTTGAAGCTGCGCCGTATCACGCCAAAGTTTGGCAGGTTAGCAAATGTCACAATGGTGGCAAGCGTTGACGAAAGCGACAACTACGGTTTTCAATTTGACCTTGCGGCAGCCATAAGGCAAATTGTCCGCGAGGAACTTGAACGACACACCAAAAAGGCGGATGTCGAACGGCTTGGTTGCGCTTCCAACCAACCTCAAGAACATGCATCTGCTGTGTCCGCATTGTTTGCCATGCCAGGCGTTGCAGACTGTCGAGTCGATCAGCTGCGACAGCACCGACGTACCTTTCCCAACGACATGACGCACGATCAACGAACTCGTCGAGCTACCACCACGAATCGGAATTCGGAAGATCGCGTTTATTATTCGCAGCATTCCAGGGTTGACCCCCAGGCTTACAACGTCGGTCGCGCATCGCCTGTTTGTTACAGCTGTGGCGCCTCAGGACACATTGCTCGTTTTTGTCGCCGGCGCCGACAGACAACAACATATGGCCCACCAATAACTTGGCCGAATTTTGAACGTGACAGTTATGACGACCGCTGGCCGACAGACCCTGATACTGCCAACACCACAGGCGTGCCACCCCGGAATACCTTCCGTCAATATAGTAGAAGGAGTGGCTCGCCAGCTTCAGACCGCAGCCTGACACCCCCAACCAGTCGCCAACGCCGTTCACCGTCACCACGGCGACGTGCTACGTCTCCAACGCCGTCGGGAAACTAGCCGGCGCGGCCGATGGAGGTAAGTTCGCCGGACAGTCTGCATCTGTGAAATACTCCTCTGCCTATTATGATGGTGAAGAACAAAGTGCGTGTGTTAATTGATAGTATACCTGCAACAGCATTAGTGGATACTGGTGCTACCGTTTCTGTCATGAGTGTGACTTTCAAAGAGAGGCTGGGTCGGAAAGTTATGTTCCCGTGGAATGATGGTGTGACGTTTCGTGGTGTCAGTGGAGAGGGCCTAGTCCCCCTTGGTATTTGTGTTGCAAGTGTTTTATTCGGAGGAGATCTTAAAACAGAATTTCTCGTACTACCGCGATGTACTCATGATGTGATTCTTGGTATTGACTTTCTTCAGGATTGCGGTGCATCCGTTAACTGTGGCACAGGCGAAATTACTTTGAATAGCGCGCTTCTCGCCACCCTTGCCGACACATCCTTACCAGTGAAAAACTATTGTGTTGTTTCGAACGATTTGCTGCTACTGCCTTGGTCGCTGTCACGTATCCCGGTCAATTTCGCTGCTGCCGACCTTTCATCGTTTGACGCGCAAGTCCAGCCACTTATGTCGAGCTGCGCAAAAAAAGATGTACTTGTACCACGCTCTGTCGTGAGAGTAGTGAATGGCGCCTCAAATTTGTGAGCTTTCAATTGTTCTTGCGTCCCTGCTGTTCTCCCGCGCGATATGAAGCTCGCTGAATTCGACGAGATTACTTACAGCTCCATTACAGTTCTAAGCGAGGAGGAGCAGTCTCATACTAGCAATCCCCACCGAAGCACTTCTGAAGAGCAGATCCTACGGATGATCAACAAGGCGCTACCCTCATATGAGCGTCACACTCTCGCACGAGTTTTGTGGGCACATCTTTCTGTGTTCGATTTTACACAAGGCGACAAGCAGGCTTCACTCCCGCGTTCTCGTGCTCGCCACAGAATTGACACCGGATCTGCGCACCCCATTCGGCAAAAGCCTTACCGCGTTTCTTCAACAGAAAGTTATTGCTGAACAGGTGAAAGACATGCTGCGGAAAAGTGTTGTTCAAGAGTCCTCTAGTCCGTGGGCAGCACCCGTAATCTAAGTAAAGAAGAAGGATGGATTGTGGCGGTTTTGCGTTGATTACAGGAAAATGAATGCGGTCACCAAAAAGGATGTGTATCCGCTTCCTAGAATTGATGATGTCATCGATTGTCTACATTCCGCTGCCTACTTTTCATCACTGGATTTGCGATCAGGGTATTGGCAGATACCCATGCACCCAGACGATAAGGAGAAAACGGCCTTCGTGACACCAGACGGTCTTTATGAATTTAACGTTATGCTGTTCGGCCTTTGTAACGCGCCAGCAACATTCGAACGATTCATGGATACTATCCTCCAAGGACTTAAATGGGAAATTTGTTTGTGCTACCTCGATGATGTGGTTATTTTTGGCAGCACATTGAGTGAGCATAACAGCCGTCTCAGTCTTGTTCTGGATTGTGTCAAACAAGCCGGCTTGATCCTAAATTCCAAGAAATGTCGTTTTGGGGAAATCGAGACGTTAGTACTTGGGCATCTGGTCGACAAAAACGGTGTGAGGCCAGATCCACGGAAGATTGAGGCAGTCAGCTCCTTCGAAGCACTGAAGTCAGCGCGGGAGTTAAGGAGTTTCTTGGGCCTGTGCTCGTATTTTCGTTGCTTCGTCCCAAGATTCGCCGACGTGGTGTACCCCCTAACATGTCTTCTCCAAAAAGCCGTCCCTTTCAACTGGACATCGGCTTGCGACGACGCGTTCCGCCAGCTAAAATTTCTGCTAACATCAGGGCCCATATTGCGTCACTCTGATGCATCCGCACCTTTGGCAGTGCACGCGGATGCCAGTGGCATCGGCATCGGTGCTGTACTAGTGCAACGTCATCAAGGAGCTGAACACGTTGTGGCTTATGCTAGTTGCTCTTTGACCAAGGCGGAACGCAATTACACTGTGACCGAGCAAGAATGCTTGGCAGCTGTTTTCGCTGTCCACAAATTTCGGCCTTATATCTACGGACGCCCGTTCACTATCGTTACTGACCATCACGCGTTATGCTGGTTGGTGAATCTCCGTGATCCGAGTGGTTGACTGGCACGTTGGGCTCTTCGACTGCAGGAGTACGACTTCGTTATTTCCTACAAGTCCGGGCGTTGCCACGCAGATGCGGACTGTCTCTCCCGCCTTCCTCTGACGACGACGGAATGTCACGAAGACAATTTTGATGACTGTCTTGCTCCCATTTCTTCTACATTCCCAGACTCGATGACTTTCAAAGCAGAGCAGGAAAATGATATTAGTTTGGAACCTCTATTTGCAGCCGCATCGCGTCCTGGGGCCACTGGTCGATTTTGTGTCCGTGACGGCTTGCTTTACAAGACCAATTATTCGGCTAAAGGCGCACGCTTCCTTCTGGTGGTGCCGCAGAGTCTGCGAACGGACATACTGAGAGCCATGCACGACGATGTGACCTCTGGCCATCTAGGATTCATCAGAACTTTGAACCGGACACAGGAGCGTTTTTACTGGCCCAGAATGCGGGACACAGTCAAGCACTACGTCGCCAGTTGCGAACAATGTCAACGCTACAAGCGCCCTACGACCGCTCCGCCAGGTCTTCTCCAACCTCTGCCGCTGCCTCGCCTGCCATTTGAACAAGTGGGTATCGATTTCCCCGATCATCTAACGACAACCGATGGGTGATCGTATGTGTCGACCATCTGACCCGTTACGCGGAAACGGCGGCCGTACCATCTTCAACAGCTGCGTCCGTTGCAACGGTTTTGCTTCGATTCATTATTCTTCGACATGTTCCCCCCCCGTGTCATCATTAGCGATCGCGGTCGTCAGTTCGTTGCGGACGCCATAGAAGAACAGCTTCGTCTCTGCAGTTCGCAGTTCCGTCATTCAACGCCTTATCACCCTCAGACAAATTGGCTTGTAGAACGTACGAACAGAACTCTAACGAACATGCTGGCCATGTACGTATTTTCCGATCACAAGGACTGGGATGACGTACTCCCCTTCATCACCTACGCTTATAATACTGCAAAGCATGAGACGACCGATTACAGTCCTTTTTATCTCCTTTACGCACGTTCACCGCTAAACTGCATTGACACTATACTACTGTTTGACTTTCACAGCGAGTACTCTGTTGCCAAGACGCTTTGTCTTGCCGAAGAAGCCCGGCGTATCGCTCGTCTTCGTACTGTGGCATCGCAACACCGATTGAAAGAGCGCTATGACAGCCGACACCAGTCCGTCTCGTACGCTAAAGGAGACTTTGTGTGGTTGTGGACTCTGGAACGTAAACGTGGTTTATGTGAAAAGTTTTTACCCCAGTACGCGGGCCCATTCGTCATTGTAGATCGCTTGAGTGACTTGACGTACGTGGTGGCACGCTTGACGTCCGCTGGTCGTCGGTCTAGCCGGACCCAGTTAGTACATGTTGCCCGTCTTAAGCGGTTTCACCCCACGCTTTCTGAGTAATTTGAACTTGCCCAGCGGGCTTCGTCTGGCAACCGGGGATTGCTAAAGCATGAGCTGGCCGAGGAGAAGAGGAAGAAGAGGTTAGCTGGTGCAGCCTCGGGACACCATCTTGACTTCACCATCAATCTCGTCCCTTAAATAAAGCCGGTTTGACGTTAACCGTAACAATATAATTAATTCAGGCATTTTTTTCTGGTCCCTGAAACACAAGTGAACTAGTGTTTACCGTACAGCGTGTTGGAACACTGTGCCTTTTTAGCTCCTTGCATGCGACTGGGGGTCGTCCTTGCACAAGATTGCACAGGTAGTCCTACTGAAATTTTTTTATATGAAATCTAATATCCTGATATAAATCTAATTTCTGTAAAAGTGATGACGAAAACCTATGGAAATATTCGACTGCATATAGAACATTTAATTATGGAGAAGTATCTGACTATTTGTTATGTATGACTAAAAGCTAAGACGCGCATGTGAATCCGGATTGTATTTTTTATTTAATATTATTATTTTTGATTGTATGTAGGCGGCCACCCTTGTTTTCTAAGTGAATTCTTTGTCCTTGCTCTGCCCTTAGATCTCAACTTCAGCAGTGAGAAACTACACATAGAGCTGCCCTGGATGCTTCAACCTGTAGGCCTGGCTGTCTCACCTAATGGCATCTACTTTGCAGTGTTTTATCAGTAAGAAAATTTTGGTTATTGAATTCAATTCAGCTTTATTCAACATCTGTCAGATGTTTGGAGCATGCACAGGAAGCCTGAAAGGGCTTGACTGGGTCCATGCACCGGAACATGGCATACAGTAGTATCAACTCCATACATGTGCAGGAGAAAATCAACATGCAGGAAATGCAAGAACTTCAGAAAACTACAAAACAATGCAAACAAGGGGCAATTATGTGCGTAGAGAAAATCCATAAAACATACAAAAATATTTCGAGAAATTTACTGGATCAGAACTGAAAGAAATAAAGAAACACAAGCAGTAGTTAAACAAAAGATAAAACAATGAAAAGTTATACGTATATGCTTTGTAACTCATTCAAGGAGGTCAATTCTACACTGGTGCCATTTTTGGCCAACTCATTTAGCAAGGTTTGTAATGTTTGCCTTAGCATTTGGTTACTATAGGCCGTGCAGTGTGTGGCAACTTTCCATGTTTCGGTATAGCATGTATGGTACGTAGGGGAATTTTTTTTAACCTCACCAGTGATTTCAGAAGGTAATTTTCTTATTTGTTTCCTTCTTGTGTTGTTTCCTTCTTAGTAGTCTGAAATTGTACATACATTGTACATTAACAATCTTAAACTTATTGAACATATCCTCTGTGTGACATCGGTAAGGAGCTTTAAAAACTAGGCGTACTGCAAGCTTCAGAAGTGAAAGAACTTTCTTATTTTCTTGTTGCTCCCCTAACTAGTGCACCATAGGTTAGTGTGGAAGAAAATAGAGCATTGTACAAAATATCATTAACTGAAACAGGGAATGTAAAGCAATGTCAACACATGAGATCAATTACCTTGGACAGCTTTTTCGACAGGTAAATGATAGCACCCAAGCACGAATTATTGGAGATTAAAGGGCCCCTGAAACGGTTCAGACAAATCTTGTAGACGTGTAGGGTACAGCTTAAGTAGAACATTCGCACCACAATTTAAGTGAAGCGTTACGTATTAATGGGGCTACAAGCGATTACAAGTTACCCTCCTCCCTAGCCATGCTTTTCCTCCTCAACTTGTTCGCCGAGCAATCGGGGCTAAGCTTCGTCTTCACTGGTTCTGCGTCACGATGCGACGCCACATCGTCCACTTCCGGTTGTTTTGGAGCCCACCCCCGCCCGCACGAAACCTCTCCGCTAGCCGCTTGGCCATCGACCCCAAGCGAGAGCTATCGAAGCAGCGTGCGTTGCGAGCATTCTGCCATAGCGCCGAACGTGTCTGGTATTCCGGTAACCACAGGCGAGCAGGGAATTTGGACGGAATGGTGGAGGCATAAACTCAAGCTGATGAAGGAACTTTAGTGTAGATGCACGTGAGCTGCCTGATCGGTCTCCACGGTCCAACCACCCGTTGGCGCAGAGCTTAACCAGCCAAACAGAGAGCTAATATTGCTCTAACAAAGTGTAATACATTTTAAACATCTACGAAAACGTAGATGCACTCCTGCGAAAAACTTGCATCAGCAGCAAAGAAGAATACATTTTGTTACTGCTACTGTGTGTGGTTGAGCTCTGTCACCAGGTGGCTGCACCGTGCAGACCATTCACATTTGCGCTTCTGTTCATCCCCTGAAACGACACGCAAGGGGACACATCCAGGCCCTGTCCCCTTGCGCTTGCGTTTACCCTAATACCGGACTCGCGAAACGCTATTGCGTTAGTAATCTTCCGGTGTAAAGTGACGGCCGCAATCGCGTAAATTCTTGCGCCCATCGGATAGCGACAGTTCGATGCGCTGCAGCCAGTCCACTCATCTACTGGCTTGCAGAGGGACACAATGTTGCAGCTTTACATATTGCCAGTCGCTACATTTGCAGTCCACAATGGAACAAAGTCGAATCATAGCGCTCGCGAAAAGACAGACCGACACTGACGGCAGAGCTCTCGTCAAAGGCGGAGCACATTGTAACACAAGCAGATGACACTTGCTGTGTGCTGGAAGTGCTTAAGCGTACTGAAAGATTGTTCTTGTGCATTCCCTTTATGTTCCTTTCTTTCTTTAAAAACAAATCAACTTACATTCCAACTATTACGAACATCATTTGTTTACCATAAAGTTGGAAAAATTATCGATCACGCGCCCTGGTCAGCCAATCGGATAGCTCGCCCCACTGATGTCATATGGGTGATCTCCGTCATATGGGTAGGGGCGGCTTAAAATTTCGCCGAGCAGTGTGCTGCGATCGCTAGCGATGTGCATTTTTAAAACCTTATAATAAATTACACGCTTTACGCGGAGCACTTAGATGTGTCAATTAATGATCAGAAGGACCTACTCTAACGACTCAGTACGTTTGTAGAAAATTGTCAAAATCGTTTCAGGGTCCCTTTAAGCCAAGCATCTTAAAACTTTTGATATCTTCTATTTCCAAATCGTTTATCAACAGTCAGGGTAGTCTGCAGAATCTGTTTCATGGGTGGAACAAAATAGCAATTAAGCTTTACAGATTTTTTTCTTTAATTCATTATTAGTAGCCCACAAGTGAATGTGATGAAGTGTTTCATTTGCGCAATAATATAGGCACACAGAATCCGAGCCGGCAAAAAGTAGGCTAGTATTGTCTGTGTATGCCGTATTTGTATGATTAAATAAAAGGTGCATTCAAATTTGCATATGCATTACAATCAGAACTCCTTGTTACTCAAAAAAAAAAAGCTCAATGCAAGGTAGCAAGCCACGCTGCTGTCAAATGGGTCGTCTGAAGAAAGCAATGCTCGGAGACATTGCAAGCTGGATCCATGGTGCATGGAATACCCTCCCACAGATGATGGTTGTGCGAGCCCCCAGAAGTGTGGCATTTCCAATGCTTAAATGGAACTGAAGATGACTTGCTGTGGTTGGTAGAGAGCGAAAAGGAGGTGTCGTTGGACTCCGATATCCACTAGCCGCAAAGATTCAGCTGTGTGCGTGTCTGTATGGCTTCGTGTTTTCCATAATATTGTTTCAACGCGGTACGCATCAACTCAAGTTTAGTTACTTGATGTGCACAGTAGAATCGGCACCAAGTTATTTCTTTGAATATTTGGGTGCTAATATAACTGCGCATTACAGTCGGTGGCGCTGTAAGATCATGCAAATGCAGTAATATATACTTGGCCATGTGATAAATGTTAACAATATCATTCATGTAAAGAACAAAGAAAAAAGGACCCAAAATGCTCCCCTGTGGAACACCTAAATGAAGTGGCCTGACTGAAGAAGAGTGACCATCAGTCATGGCAAACTGTGACAAACACTGTAGGTACAATGAAATAAATGACAGAACTTTCAAACAAATGCCATAGTGCTCCAATATTTTAATAAGTATGTTGTGATTAATATAATTGAATGCTTTTGTTAAATCCGTAAAGTACGATGCCCTGCGTCCATAATCTGCTTCTGCAATAGACACAAAAGGAAAATATAGAACAATCGAGAGAAAAAAATGTGTAATTATAGGCCGAAAGCTCTGGTAGTACCGTAATGTCTCTAATGCAACACGACCACAATTGTAACGTGAGGGTTGACTTCACGGTCACACGAAAAGAAGTAAAACCTAAAAAAAAAAGGGGGGGGGGAGAAAAAAGAGACATCATGCCATTTCACGTTGCTGTGCAATGAAATACAAGCTTATGAGATTGCAGAATTTACCTAGATTTGATTCAGTGATGATGAAGTCTGGAAGAGTGTTCCATAATTGCATGGTGCGAGAAAGCGCCAACCAAATGTATGCGTTAGTGTTTCCGTAAATGTATTGAACTTATAAGTGGTCAACACTGCGTACTACTGATTGTAGTAATACCAGTGAAAGCAAAGGACAATGATTGCTGCTTTTCGAGATGTGCGCTTGCTTGTCCACTTGCACAGCTTTGACTGACCTGATAAGGTAGTCTGCTGTCAAGCTTCATTAAGAACTCTGTGTAGGCAAACAAGCCTCTTACAATACGTTTTTTACATTGGCTGAAGCCAGCCTCTGTGCCATTTTGTTAACAAATTATTGCTCTCATTTCAGCATCACCACAATGGTCCATGAAAATACCGTCAAGGAGCCACTACAGGTACGTGTCCCTCAAGCGAGGCTGGATTGAAAGAAAAGCAGGAAACGTTTGGACTTGCCTAGTCATCTTGTACATATAACCAACTGCATGTTTGATGTACTGCACCTTTTTGGGATTAAGAAAAATAGGAAGCAGAGTAAAAGTTTATAGTAATCACTTGAATTCGCTGATTGTTCCTTTACAGCACAGTCTACACATTAATGCCAACTTTAGCAGTGCAGGTGTTGGACTTGAAATGGAGCAGCACTCTCCATTTTCCTTAAGAAACTTCTTTTTTTGTCTGGTGCCCAAATTACAGCTGATGATCTGCAACCGGAGAGATGCAGCCGATGTGTCCAAGTTGCTTCTTAGTGAGGCTGGAAAGCACAACACCACAACAGATATTCAGATTGTGAATGTTGCGGACTGCCTTGACCGCATTCACTCGTACAGCTGTGGCAAAGCCGACCTTATGGAGGAACTGAAGCTATACATGGCAGATGTCTGTGCGCTTGCATCATTGGACAGTGTCTCCAGATTTGGACTTCAGTTATTCTGGTAAGGTGCTTTTCTCGTGCAGCATGAACATGGGATAGTGAATTAGCTCCAGCTGTTTCCTGTGCTGGCCTCATTTTATCATGTGAATACAGGTCCCGACTAAACTGGCCCAAGTTTTTCCCATTATTGTGCACTTTTCCAGCTGTCCTCTTATTGCTGCACGCTTGCCCCCATGTTATTCAGTGACAAGCAAGAAATACAGGCGATCCTTTTTCCAATAAATTGTGATGGATCTGCCATTGACCCCTCCGCACTTCAAGAAATACTATATACACTCGTGTAAGCGCCGCGCATTTTGTCGCTGTCGTAGCAGTGTGCGGCCTTTACGTGGACATGGGCCACTCTAGACCAGCCTTTCCCACAGTGCATTATCCCTGAGATTCACTTGTACCAAAACAGCGAACCATGTTGTTTTCATAATACAGTCAAACTCGGCTATATCGAACTCGCAAAAAAACGCCTATCAGTTCGATATAGAGCATAATTCGATATAAGCCTGCTAAATAATTGGATGTCATAAAAGCACAAACCATTTATAAAGTCACTTTATTGACGAAACTAGCTTAGTTTCGCATAAATTAGTCCTGCATTTTCTTCTGCTTGGGCAATTTCGCTGCCTGAGGCGCACGCACTTCCCCACGTTGTCTAAGGAGTCCGAGCAGCTGAGACCGCAACCTTCTGCATTCGCGCAGAAGCACCGGACTAATGCGAGTGCACCAATCACTTCGGAGGATGTGGGCAAAGGACTGTAGTTGCTTTCCTCAACGTGCCTACTTTCATTTGTGCTCGGTACGATGTCGGCGATGTAGTCTTCGTTTCGGGATCTACCGTCGTCGCGACACCATCATCTGCACTCACAAACTCGTCCTCCGTTGATTCGAATGTCCCGGAAATTTTGACAGCTCGCTCCAAACTTCGGCAACACCGGCAAAGGCTTCGTCGCGTTCATCAGAATTCACAGTCATCACCGAGCACACGGAAACCGGCACGTATGAAGAACGCCTCGTACACGGCCGTGCGTACGCGTCGGGCGCCATGGGCACCGGGTTGCGAGTCTGGCCACTTTAGCCCTAATTGTGCTGAGAGTGCTCCTCGGAATCTTGCACGCTGCGGGGACATCGCGTTCGACGCGATTTATGATTTCGATCTTCATGACGAAAGGCGAATTCTGCCGCTTCATCACGGCAACACTGCGGGAGAAAGCCCACAAGGCGCAAACACGATAAACCAGAGAAGCAGCCAGACAACTCGCACTCTTGCCATCTTGCACGAAGAGCGCACAAGAGCCTCTGATTGGCTGTCTGAGCAAGCGCTGTAGGTGGGCCAGGATCATTTTTTGCTGGGGAGTGTCGATAGATAGTGATCTAAAGAAAGGAAGGACGCTTGATTCTGCAACCCGTGAGGGAGCACGGCGAAGCGTCGTCAGGGGAGAGGGAGTGGGAAGTGAAAGATGATAGAGAAAGAGGGAGGATAATAGACTTCACTATGCGCGACAGGGGGAGTGTCGACGGCTCGCCCGAACAGCCCGAGGCAGCGCGGTCACGGTAGGGAGAGCGGTTGGATGGAGCCGCGCCGCCGGGTTTCCCCGCTACCGCGAGGGAAAACCAACTTCTGGGGGCACTTTTCCGCCGCTTGACGTTCAATATATCGGGAGTCACTGCAATATTTGTTCGATGCAAGCGTAATTTTTGCTATATATACTCATTGTAACTATACCGTGACCAGAAATTGTTCGATATATAGAATAATTCGATGTAAACGGGTTCGATATAGTCGGGTTCGACTGTATAGTATTTGTTCACAGATGCACACCATGCACCTGGTGCCTGTCTACTCCTAACTGCTGTCACTATTGCACTGTTCAGGCTTGGTTCAGCAGCACACTTGTGGATGCAGTCATTGTTAGCGTCATCTGTGGCATGAGATATGCCTGTGACTTTAACCCTTTCAATGCTGTTTTTTTTTTTTTCGATGATGACGGACCGCCAGTGTCTGGATTTGTTTTCTCGGATATTATAAAATGAACAGAAAGGAAAAAATGGCATGGATAATGGCAAATGCACTGTTAGTATGGTTCTCACATTCCCATCTTCATTTTCTATCTCCTGCCTAGCTTTATATTGATGTACACATTTCCACGATTATGCCACCGTGTCAAAGAATAAAAAAAAAAAAAACCCTATAAACGTGTTACAGGTGACAGAAACACGCATTACTAGTGTTTTAGCATTATAGCATGACTATTTGAATTGAGAATCATTGCAGCAGCAGGCAAAGTCCAGGAGCCACCCCTCCCATCTGATCTGCGGATGTGCGCTGCACGCGGCACAACTACGCCCACAAAGGGGCACGTTCCACAGTGCACTAACAAAAGCCCATACTGAGAAAACCCAGAGAGAGGAGAATATACGCTTCTAAAAATATAGAATAGATGGCAGAACTACCTTGGAGCTTGCCAGCTGCATGTTACTGCGCACATTCGACTGGAGAGAGTAAAGAATGCACGGGTACGTCAGTGGTATGGCAGGACAGAAGCGTGGAAACGTACCGGTATGTCACAGCATGTCAGTCACACTGAAAGTTTGAACAGTGAGCTTGCTGCGGGCATGCGGTTAAAGTCGCACCACTGCACAAATTGGTCATTTTGAAAAGGGGATTAGGTGGTGGTGATAAACTTTATTGAAAGGGGGAAGGGTAAAGAGGGACGTGGCTGAGGGTTAGGGCTCAAGTAAGGCCCTGGGCCTGCTTGGCCTTTTCCGCCCAGTCCACCAGTTCAAGTTGTTGGTCGACGTCCCCGGAACTGAGCCAGGCTGTCCAGTCAGTCTCGCTGCTAATGGGGAGATGAGAGAACGGGAGCGAGGTGCATTCCCACATTATGTGTGTGAGTGTTCCTGTTTCTGAACAGAGCCTACATTTGTCGCTTTCCCTGCCCCCTGTGATTTTGTTAATGTATTTTGGGTGTGGGTATGTGTTTGTCTGAAGTCGTCGAAATGCGACCGCTTGCGTTTTGTCGAGTTGCTTGGCCGGTGGTGGGAGCGCGCGACACCTCAAGCGATACCGATGGGCTATTTCATAATAAGTCTCACAGGGTTCCTCGTGTCTCTCCTCCTCATTCACGCCGTCCGCATCCGCGGACGAGGCTCGGCCCGCGAGATCTCGAGCCAGACTGAGCCGACGCGTTGCCGGGCACAGCCGCGTGAGCGGGGGTTCACACGAGGGTTTTCAAGCCGCTTAGGGGGCGTCGTGTGAGGACATGGTACGCCTGTTTGGAAATTCTACCACGGACAAAATTTCCGATGGCCTGCTTGCTGTCGCTGATGACGGTATTCGTTTCCGCATGCATGGCCATGGTAATTGCGGTTTCCTCTGCTTCTACCACCCGGCCAGCCGTGATTGTTGTATGTTCTAATAGTCCTCCGTTGTGATCCGCTACCACCGCGGTCATGAGGTCGCCGCGAGGGTGTCTGGCTGCGTCTGTGTAGACCACTCCATCTTGCGAGCCGTAGCGTCACCAAATGGCTTCACTACGGGCCTGCTGACGGCCCTGATGGAACTCGGGGTCCATGTTGTGGGGTAGAGGTGGGGCATAAATATGCCCCCTGACCTTTCGCGGAATCGTCACGTACTCTGGTAACCTCGGGGATAGCCTCGAGACTGAGCTTCCGGAGGACTGTGCGGCCAGCCGGGGTTTCACCGACTTTCACTGACTTTGTGCACAACGTACCTCCTTGCCAACATTCTCTCCTACCGTTCTATGTGCGGGTACGTGGCATTGTTAATAAATGTTCAGTGAAATCTCCATAATTCGAACTGCCTTGTTGGTCATGACAAGGTCCTATGTATTTGGAGAAAGAAAAGCTCCTACAAATTCGAACTCCAAAAATGGTGGAACGATTATTTCGAACAAAATTCTTCGCTCCTATGGACCCCTTTTCGGACAAACCTGAGCCAAAGGTGAAGGTTCAGTGTGTCACTAGCTGTGGTAATGTTGCATGTTGTACAGATGATAAGAAAAGATGCATAGGGAACCGAGACCAAACCAGAGAAAGCAGAGCTGTGTGCGCCCTCCTTTCACATAAAGGACCCCCTAGCGCACTTGACCATGTTACCGTGCATGCGCTCACCTGATGACAAGGATGACATAATGGCAATGTTTCCTTACATAATTCATCTGTGCCACTAGCCAACCAGCTCAGCTTTTAGCAATAGTAATGAATCTTTTTGACCTTCCAGAGCATGGTGATGCAGCCAGAAATGGATGACAAGAAGACATTCATAAAGCATGAGTAGTGGAAACATGGCCACAATTAGCACTAATTTCTCCTGGGAGGAGTTTTGAAATTTGTCCTGAAATGTGCTCGTTGAACTTGTGTACAACGAGTACTATGTTAATTAAGCATTCCTGTGCTTTGGTTTGTCTTCATTCATCCATCCATGCCATTGGCTCCATGTTAGTTCAGTTGGTGGAGTAAATGCCCCAGCAAGGAAGTGATACCAGGCTCTGTCCCTGAACTATAACAAATTCTAGTGTCGCTACAAAGCTGTCTTTGTGAGAACCCGTATGAGTTTTATTTGTAGCTTTGTGTTGCTTTCAGGTGGGTGACAACTTTTCCTTTAATGTAATCATAATGCATAATATATTTCTGTGTCATAAGTTTGCTCTCGTGTTATGTTTGTGTTACCGTTACATCCATAAAGACATGGTATATTTGTCTATTTTAGAACGCACCATAGTTTTATATTTAAAATTTATCATGTTCCTGATTTGGATCTTGCCATAACCTGTAGCGTCACAGGGAGCTGACATGGAGTCCTGGATGTAGCATTACCACCTACCTTTCAGTTTTGCGCTGTCTTCTGACATATCAAGGGCTTACTGTTTAAGAAAGGACTTATTTGCCATCTTATAAATGTAACTTAGCTTGAACTTCGCTTCCTTTCTTGTGAAGCCACTGTACTCCTGGTTCCCAAGAAATCCTATCTCTGTCAAATGAAAAATCATTCTGAAGCCATTGGAGTAGTCAAGCATTATAGTGCTGTACACAGTTACAAGACATTAGTTATGAAAGAAGCAGGTCACTAACCATAGTCAAAGCAAAATGACATATTGAGATCCATATTGATCTTGAAATGTCATTTTGTTCTGACTATGGTCAGCGATTGTGAGCAAGAAATCCGTACAGATATCTAAATGTAATTTTGTTTTGACTGCGGTCAGTGACCTGTTTCTTTCCTAACAGTGATTTATCTTGACAACACAGCATTCCGGTGAACTCTTGGCTACAGTTACAAGACAATGTTGCCATGTGTTGAAATCTATTGTTACATGTGAATGATGGTAAGCATAAAGAGTGACAGTGCGAACTTGCTTTACGTGCTTGCAGCATTTCAGAGAGCTTTGTCTGTATGTTGTCTGAAAAGCAGTGGGGACGTGAACACCTCAGCATTTGGAGATTAGCCATGCCTTTAACTGAGCCAGACAAAGGCAATCAAGAGTTGTATGCTGGACAGTTAGTTGGGTGTGCTTTTTTGAAAAGAGTTTTACATCTGAAGGGAAATCCTTTTGTGCCAAGCACATTGAATGACGTATCACTTTTTTTGCAGTTTTCTCAAGCGGGTGGAAGGAACCATAACCAAATCTACTGAGATGGTAAGAATGCCTTGTTAGGGCTAACGTTCATGTCAGTTTCTTTTGCTTGAAATGGTAATACTAGTTCTCAAAGAATAGTTCATGAACTCTCGCACTTTTTGAGAGAGTTAAGAAAGTTCGGAGGGGTCTGATTTTTAAATGTGCAGGTTGAGTATTGGTATGATGTATGAAGTTGAAAGTTTCGAAACATATTTACTATTGCAGATAATGAATTTGCATGAAATTTGGCCAGAATGTAGAACTATACCTATGGGAACCTTGTGAGCTTCAGTGATCTGCTTTCCAGAGATCCTTTTTATTCTTCTCTGGTCTTTCTGGTTGCTCAGAGAGATCAACTCTGTGGTTGAAAAAACACCCAATCATTGTAGAACGTCCTCAAAGCCTATGTGGTCTTTGTTGTACCATAGTACAGCAAACCTTGTTAATACATAACCGTGTAATAAGTAATTCTGGTTTAAATATAGTCACGATGGATCCCCAGCCCTGTCGCCATTGAACCTAATGTATTGGCTGACCACATAAGCTGTAGTCTCTTAACACATGCCAAACAGTTAGTGTGTAGTATTTACTTCATTTTTTGGTGCGTACCAGCATGGAACCAGCTAAATGTCGTGCGCATAGACCATATATTGCGAAATTGTGATGCACAGACCTTTCCTGGACTGCAGTCGCTACCTTTAGTGATGTCAAAACATGGTAGCCACAATGTGTTTCCTACTCCTATAGCTTCTAGCACTTTCACATCGTCATGGATGACGATATGGATGGTTCCGTACCCGATGCGGCTAGTGCATTGACTGCCATGAGGGCATTCACAGATAAGTGGGGCCTGATGGAGAAACTGGCTCGCAGCCTTGCTGAGTTTCAGAATGCCGTTGTCACTGCAAGGTCGCCATGGCGGCAAGTGAAAATCACAGATTTCTTGCTGCCTGGTCGCAAATGAAACTTGTCTGCGTGTGTGTTTGAGTAAGAATCAGCATGTTTTTTGGCCAGTCAGTCTATAGCCACTCATCTGCCATTGTCAGTTAATTAGTACATCGCTTAGTTCGTACCTGATCCATGTTCCCCACCAACTACGAATTATTGAGGTTTTGCTGTATTGTTGTAGAAATGGCTATCTCCACAACAGTGTGTGACAGAAATCTTGTTTTGGGGCACAGCAACCAACCAAAGGTTGGTGTTGAGAGACTCAGCTGCATTTGGGGTTTGCTCTAAGTTCAGAGATACAACAGGTTTTCGCTTGTCAGCCTCTTGTAGGTAAGAAGCACAGCCTTGGCCTGATCACTGGCGAAAAGTAAACATATGAGCTGGTACCAGCTTAACCAGGGTGCAGTGTGCTAGGAGTGGGTAGCAATTTCAGGGAGGGCCCATGGCTGAGGGTCTTTTTGTAGATGCCACCAGGTGGCGCCATTTCAGTATGGGCTGTGTGGAAGCCGCTGTGTTTCCCCTGACATGCTCTGCAACGACGGCTCGTTGCGCCAGTTGTGCTTTTGAATGTTTGTAGCTTATTTTCTTTTATCTTTTTTTTCTTTTAATTCAAGCTCCTCACATGCTCCGAGGTGGAGTATTGCATGAGGGGGTCTAAGAAAGGCTAAACATATTGAAAAGGAGAGCGAGCCAACTCATTGCGTAAAATTTGGCATTATGAAATGAAGTGTTATACAATAGCTCACCGTAAAGGTCACGATTGTTGCTTGTACATTGTTAGGCTGCAGGAAATCAAAAACCATGGAATTGTTACAATTACGTGTCACACGTGAAAAAAATTTATCAATGAAAGCGTACTCCTTCGCATACAGGCATCACTCAAACAATACGTGGATATTCTGTAGAGAGACTGGCGACCTAATTTCTTAAATTCTGGGGTTTTACGTGCCAAAACCACTTTCTGATTATGAGGCACGCCGTAGTGGAGGACTCCGGAAATTTCGACCACCTGGGGTTCTTTAACGTGCGCCTAAATCTAAGCACACGGGTGTTTTCGCATTTCGCCCCCATCGAAATGCGGCCGCCGTGGCCGGGATTCGATCCCGCTACCTCGTGCTCAGCAGCCTAACGCCATAGCCACTGAGCAACCGCGGCGGGTGACTTAATTTCTTAACTCCCAGGGTCAACACTCTGTTGGAGATAGCAAAAGTAATTAATAACAAAGTGATTATTTGCCTAATTACTCACTTATTAAGGTAATATGAGTAACACAAACAACAGCACACATAGCTCTAATTAGATAATTATTTAATTCGATTAATTAACCCTTTCATAGTCAATTTTTTTCACCATATGTGACCGCCTAGGGTCGATTTCTTTTCTTGCAGATTCCAATTCTTATGAGGAACCTATTTCGGAAAAAATTTACCATAATTTTTCTAGGGTGACCGTAAAGTGAGAAAAAAGTATTTTGCATTGGTATATATGTACTGTTTATTCATGAATGACAACGATAAAAAAAGGAATTGTTATACACATAGTTCAAGTCTTAGAAAATGAGCACACAAGAATATTTCGCAAGTGTCAAACGTTCCTGATCTTACACTAATATTTACGTCCATAGCATAATCGAACTGCGTAGGTGAGCGCACTCAAGAAAACTGTGTGGTTGTGTGCCTATCAAAAAAGCAAAACATGTGACGAACTTCTGCTAATCTTCATCTTATCGCCAACCAGAGGCGATTAGTTTTTGCGAGTCTCCAAAATAAAGAAAAGGAAATGCATGCACGGTGGCATCCTTCCTATGCGCATCCCTGTGAGAGCACTAAACAAGCGAGAAACAGGTGGTCGCCCTTTGAGCGATTAGTGACGAGATAGCCATCAGTTTTGCGAGCGCAAGAAGCCAAAACTACCTGCGGAATAAAACCCAAACCGCCGCCCGCGCGCGGTAGTATATAGACGCGCCGGAGCAAACTAGCTCTAAAACAAACCATGCAACGAAAACCGGGAGAGGGAGGCGCGAGAAAAAAAATTCTCTCTATTCCCACATAGTGGTAGCACATGCCAGAAAAGACGAGGTTAGGAAATTGGCGCGCTTTTTAAACATACAGACGGCGCTGTAAGTATACAGCATCGACCATTTTGGACTTGTTCGCAGCGCCGTATATTTATGTCATTGACCCTGAAAGGGTTAATGCACTTCTTAATTAATCAACTACCTAATTGATTTTAAATGATAAGTTTAGCTTGCATGAGTTATTTCAAAGTTGGATAATTAAAAGTAATTTAATACTTTATATTGCATTCAGATCTTTATATTGCAGCGACAGCTGCTGTATATAATTCAAACTGGAACTGCTAGAGGAAAAGCAAGCCTTTAACAAATGCATCGCTTTAACTACATAAACTACAAAAAAAATCGCTAGCAACACAAAGTTCAACGCACACACTAGTGGCGCATGACCGGCACAACTGACAACAGTGGGAATGAGCAATGGGAAACCCTGTACAACGAATGTTGGCGGCGGCGCTGCTGTCTCATGGGCTGGCATACAAGTGCCGGACCTTTCCACACTCTCCGTCTCACAGCAATGCATGGCGCATGCTACCCCTGAACACACTAGCCTCTTCTAGTGCACTGTAGCCAGGGCTAGTGCTCGCTTCTTGTTTCACTAGGAAAGCTCGCTGTGTGGGCAGAACTTGTGGTTGTGAGCCTCATCAGCAGAGCATAAATAGAAAAATGAAGCCCCTACAGCCACCATGCGTGAATCATTTTTCAGTCTTCTGATTAGAGAAACACCTTGATTTATTTACACATGGACATAGAATGAAATGTAATTTTGCAATGAAAATATAAAAAAAATGGCTTTTTGAAAGAAAATGTCAATTTTTTAACCTACATCTCCTTTTAATAATTCGGCTTTGTAAACTTTGCAGGGCTTGCATGTAGATAATGTCACAACATTGTAGCACTCATTGTACCCACTTTTATCTGAATTCACTCTTGCTATTGCCCTATGTTAATTTGCAAAAAAGTAAATAATAAAATTTGCTTTTCCTTAGCCTCATTTCACTTTGAGGACAACATATTAGCGCTCAATTTTACTGTTTTCGAGTTGTCTGATTTGATGCTGTTAGGCCTAACAGAAGACCCTACTGCTGCCACGAAAGTACTCCGACTTGCGCCTAACAGATGGTGCTACAGCATTTAGCATTGGACGGGCATTGGTGATGCTGAGCACTTTACTGAAGGCCTCCCCGAGGACATAGATGTAGTAAGCCAAAGCTTTTTTATACAGATCCCATGGACATCAGAAAGAGTGGTTAAGATATCTGGCAAGGCACTTATGACAATCTGTCTGTGTAAAGCTGAATTCTTCACATTGTTGTGGAACCGTAGTTAATCAAGCAGTAGGGGAGCTTAATTGACCTGTGCCACCTGAAAAAGGCACGATGTCATCACCTGGTGCACTGTCCTTACGAAAGTAGATCTCCCCCTCTTAACTCCGTCACCGTCACTGATATACCGGTATGTTTCCGTGTTCGCGTTGAAATGAAACTAGGTAGGATATAGGAACCGAAAACATGAATGTGAGGACCATACCAAGTGTGCATTTGCCATTATCTGTGTATTTTTTTCATTCTGCATAAAGAAAAATAAACCATTGTGTTTGTTTCGTAATATATGAGAAAAAAAAAAAAAATCCGACACTGCAGGTACGTCACTTCTGAAGAAAGCCAACACTGAATGTGTTAAGGGATGCCTCAGCTTCATGCTATCTACAAATTGAAAGTATTGATTTGTGCAAAACTATATTTGTTGTGGTTTGCCGTACTCCTGCTGGTCGCAAGTTCGATTCCAGTGGCAGGAGCCACATTCCAATGAGGGCGGAATACAAAAACGCTCACATAACATGCATTGGCTGCATGTTCAAGAATCAGTGGTGTTCAGAATTAATTAGGAGATCCCTCTATGGCACGCCTCATAATCAAAACATGGTTTTGGTGTATAAAACCCGAGACGTCGACTTTAGTTTTTTTGGCATGCTCTTGCCATGGGTTGTGTGGTGCTGTGAAGTTGCAGCATTTAGCTAGTTTTTATACGTTATAATGGCAGTCATTTTCAGCTTTACATTATTACCTCGTCGGCCTTTCTTTGTACATTGGCTCATCTTGTACAAGTTGTATGTACCATTATTGTTGCTCTCACAGCTGCAAAAGTTATCAATGTTTTCCTGTTAGATTTACATGCTGCTCGTTCATCTACTTGCACTTCTAGATGGCATCACATATATTGAAAGCGATAATCTTTTCACTTTATATCTTATTTCATCGGTAATGATACTTTCAAATAAAGAAGATATCCCATATTGAAAAGCTTCTTTTTTTGATGTTCACTCTCGATTCTATTAGAAAGCTTTGGTGCTCGCACACTTTCGATATCAGCAATGTGTGTACATGATTTGTAGCAAAGTGACTGTTGAGCATTCTGTTAGCTCCAATTACACTTGTTGCTAAGGCTCCACGGCAAATCAGCAGGCTTGGCTATAAGCCATGTGGATTCTGTCTTGTCTGCAGCCACTAACATAGTCGTTGCCTTGCGCACTCAAGTGTTTCGGATTTTTCAGGACCAACACCTCACCAGGGCACGTATGGAGCTTTTGCGCCGACACATTGTGGCCACTGTCGGCACTTGCAATGCCAGCCAACTCACCGAACCTCAGAAGACATCACTACGGCTGTTCTGCAACTGGCTGACCACCTCAGGTGCCGAGCCCAGAGAGCGGATCTCTGAGCTTTTCACCTCTTCTGAGCCATTGGCCAGTGTTGTGGCCTCCGCTGTTCAAGGAGGACTCATTTTCGAAGAGTGTGCCATTTGTGGGGATGGCATCCCTTTCCAAGAGCTGAGCCACGGGACGTGCGGCCAGGGCCACCGATTTGGCAGGTGCATCAACTCGCTGTTGGTGTGCAATGGCACTCCTCCTAGGTGGTGCAGTACCTGTCAGCAGTTTCAGCAGCGCAAAATAATCTGGCCAGATGGCACCATCTGCCTGTATTGCGGCAAGGGGCTTGTGTAACTTAGCCAACCAGTGACGAGTGTTTGTATACCTACTTCAAAGAGCTACTCAGACATGCTTTGTCTGAGCAGGTCCAATTCCACCCATCCTTTGTTCTCCTCGGCACTCCTCATGTACTCCCTCCATCAGCTGCCTGCGTTAAATTTCTGCAAACCACAGTGCCGACCACAGCCCCATGCCTGCTCATAACCTGCTGCACTACTCAGATCTGCTGGAAGGAATATTGGAGAAGGGAAATGGTGGAATTGGCACGAGTGACAGTTCGGACGATGGCAGCACAGATCAAAGGTCGTAGTGGCACAAGATGGCGATCCATGACAACATTTTAGTGCCCACTTGCTTTGCGACCGTCACTCAGGTGTACAGTTGTTGCTTGTGTAAATAACTCAGGACCTCTATTTTTATGCATAATAAAAAGAAGCAGTCTCAGAAGTGTGTGATCAGCTTTTTAAGCACCGCAAGATGACCTTTATGCTGACATGGTGTAACAGGTGAGTTCTCTCTAACTTCTTGAAGGATTTGCTCTCTAATGCATTGAAGCTTTCAGACACTTAGCCAACTGGTGTTCAAGTCACTGTTTTGTAATATTTTTTTAATACTACCTCCCCACCACCTATTCCTGTAATGAGTTGCTTGGCATTAAGCCATAGCTCATATCTGAATTTCAGTCAGGCCAAGTCACATTCAAACCTCCTTATAATGAAAAGGGTACAAGAAACTAATGTGTGTAGCAACGATTTCCTAGAGATGGCTAGATACAATGAACGCTTTTCAGTCTATAATGAAGATTTACTGATAATTTTGTGCTGATTAGGCCAAAATTCTGTGGTGCATGATGTTGCAAGTAATTTTACTGTTGCAGCATTTCAAAACTCGTGAGCTGTTAGCCTAGCAGTGTGCCAATACGGAAAATATCTGAGGGGTCCTTCTGAGGCTTCTTGCCTGGACGTTCTTGGCAGTTGGTTAGCTTATCAGTGTCTGAGGGGTTCTTCACGTCTTTTCTGGACATTCTTGGCTGTCCGTTGGCTTATCAGTGTCTGAGGGGTTCTTCACGTCTTTTCTGGACATTCTTGGCTGTCTGTTGGCTTATCAGTGTCTGAGGGGTTCTTCACGTCTTGCCTGGACGTTCTTGGAAGTCGGTCAGCTTATCAGTGTCTCATGAGAAGCATGCACTTGCTATGGCAACAAGTTGTACAAAATCAGAGGCTCGTATCGTTCTGCAGGCATGTTCATGAAGTGCTGCCAGTTTTGTTCCAAAGGTTAGGCCTGATCAAGACATTTGGCTGCCCATGCAAGCAGCATCAGGATATAATGGTTCCCTGCCTTATCCTATTTCAAGTTGAGTTACTGTGTGGTGGTCCGTTGTGTAGTAGGTAATGCTGCAGCATTATTTGCTTCACCAGTTTGCTCTGCACATAAAAATTTCCTATCAGTGAATTTCAGTTTAGTCTGAAACAAAATTTTGGTCAGGACAGACTACGAAGAGCTTCAAATGAAGTGACTAAGCAAATTGAAAAACTTTATTATGATGTGTGTTTGCTGAATTAAATCTTTTACACATGAATTTACTGTTACTGCGAGGGATTTAGAAGTTACCCCCAAGAGGAATTCTTTTTTCAGCTTCATAGCATTGAAAAGCCATGCAGAGTAGACTCTTTAGAGATGTAACACCCATGACTTTTACGTTTACAGCTGTTGTGGGCTGTTGCTTGACTTAAAATGACAAACATGTTCATTTTTTTTAACTCTCCATGTTGCTCTTTTGTAGGTTTTCAAGTTCCCAAACCTTCAAAATCAAGACAGCACCACTACCTAAACATTTCAGCATTTCCTCCTTGTACAGACTTTTTAAGCACAGCTTTTTTTATGTACAGTATAGACCACTGGAATTTGTTCCCTGGTAGTGTTTGTGAATTTCCACTTCATAAGTTTCTAAAATCTGTTGAATGTTAGTGCTGCGTGCCTTGTTTTATTGTATTTGACTTCATCCCGTACTACTATGTTTTGTGCTTGCACATTATCCCACTCCTGCGTGCCATAGTTGCTTAGTGGCTTTGATGGTGCACTGCTACGCACGAGGTCGTGGTATGAAATACCGGCCACGGCGGCAGCATTTCGATGGGAGGGCCCCAGGTGGTCAAAATTAATATGGACTCTCCCACTATGGCATGCCTCGTAATCAGATCATGGTTTTGGCATGTAAAACCCCATAATTTAAATAATTATTATCCCGCTCCTGCTATGGCCCCTGTTTAGGCTGCGGTATGTACACATAAACAAAATATTATGCAGACCCAATGCGCATGTTGAAATCTATATGAAGCGAAGCTTTCTTGAAGCACTTAATGAAATGCTATAAGCTTGCCCATTTCATTGCTGTGTCTTTGGTGTAAAAGAAATGTGCGTGCATGCACTCTCGTGTACCCATGCTATCTAACGTAACAAATGAGATACGCTTGTGTTTCTTCATTTCTTCTTAGTTATATTAAATGTACCAGCTACTTCCTGGCCAGTCACCCATTATGGTATGGAAATTATAACACATGGCAAAGAGCTAGTCAGTGTTAGCACAATGTGTACCATTGTACTGCCCATTGTGACCATGTCCTTGCATGGGCTCCAGGAAAGTTCCACATGTTTAGAGATGACACTAGGATCTGCAATCTGTTTACGCATGCATTGGGTCAATGTTTACTCTAGCGAGATGACAGTGTTGACTTCTTGGGGGTTCAGCAAGGCCGGTGGCTATGAAGAGCCCAACATTGTGGAATACTTTAGCAACATCTTAATGAGGGCTAGTTCGTTCATTTTCGGATAATCTGAAATGGTACTTGTACAAAGGGACAGAAAAAAATCACGCACCACAGGAGATTGCGTTTTCCTCTATACCCTCATAGTGCTTTCTATCCTGTGTTGCATGTGCTTCAGTGGTCCTTGCATAGGTTGTGGTGTTTCTGATGAGGTATGTTAAAGCTGTTGCAGTACGATGGAGGTCATAGCAAAAATTAACCACAGGCTGGTAAAATGTTTGAAAATGCATCTCCAATTTTGACTATTGTTCTACTGTGTTCCAGCAGTGTTACCATAGATATGCTCCAGCTGTGTTCTTGATTCTTGCGCTGCGACCACTAGGATGGCAGGCCTCGCATCGGTGAATTCAAGTTTCAGCTGCTTTCTCAAGTCTCGCCATGTTTGCTAGATGGACTCAGTTTGCTCTGCAGTATAACATAGCTAACCTGCGTCTCATCCATTAGAGGTATACTTCAGTTCTGTAGCGTGGCAGGAGTATTTCATACCAACATCTGTAATTTCATATGAAGTAAATTTTATCTTTTTGAAGCATGCTATCGTTTGGCTATAGCACTAGCCAGGATTCAAAAAACATGGTAGAACCTCGTTGTTACGATCCTGTTACATATGATTTCCCGGTGCCAATGTTCACAATCAAGAACACACAAAAAATTACCCAATGGAGTTCCTTATTTTTTACCGGTTCATACGTCCCTGAAAACACAATTTTTCAGCACCAACGTTACTTTTTTCGGCCGCTAGATCCCACGTAAACAGGAAAATGCGTGAGGGGTGTGCGATCGAGACAGTGTATAGCCGCTCGCCGCGGCAGCTTCACTGCAATACTCGCCCGCCTTTCTCACGTGAAAACGCCGGCGCGCTCTCAGTTTCTTATTCCAGTACCAGCAAATATTCTCTGGCATCATCGCACGCCGCATCCACAGCTATCACGGCCAACCTTACAGCGATTATCATCTTTGCCTGTCTGTTTCACAGCACGTGGTGCTGCTGGAAGCGTCCTGCAAATCTTTTATAGGGAATAACCTGAACGCGCAGCTGTTCCCCACTGCAGACTACGATCGTACACATTTTCCGGCCGCTAGATCTCATGTAAACAAGAAAAGGCGTGAGGCGTACAAAATTGAGAAAAGTCGCAGTTTTGCCCGAAAGGCGAAGCATTGATTGCGATAGCAAATAGTGGGCAGCTACACGATGTAAGGATAATAGATTTATCGGCTGTATAAACTTGTAGCGATTATCATCTTTGCCTGTCTGTTTCACAGCACGTGGTGCTGCTGGAAGCGTCCTGCAAATCTTTAATAGGGCATAACCTGAACGCGCAGCCGTTCCCCACTGCAGACTATGATCGTACACATTTTCCGGCCGCTAGATCTCATGTAAACAAGAAAAGGCGTGAGGCGTACAAAATTGAGAAATGTCGCAGTTTTGCCCGAAAGGTGAAGCATCTATTGCGATAGCAAATAGTGGGCAGCTACGCGATGTAAGGATAATAGATTTATCGTCTGTATAAACTTGTAAACATAGGCACACTAACTAAATTAACAAGCATGGTGCCACGCGCGCACAAGCAAACATGAACACATCTGACTCAATGACTGCGAAAACTCGCTGACAAAATGCTGGCGTGAGGAAACGTGGCAACAGCAGCAGTCGAAGTGACATCCGTGCTATCTATCGCTTCAACGAAAAGTGAGCTCCGAGAACACTTAGCACGCACAGAGCTATGAGCTGCCGACACACCTAGACTCTGCCCCCAACGCAGATCGCCCTCAAGACACGGCTGGGCGACAGCACGCAGCCGCCACATACGCAGTTGCAGACGGAGTAGAACACCGCCCCCCTGCTTCTCTCCTCCACCCGGTGCCTCACAATGTTCGGTGTCTCGTGCACAACGGAAGAGGCCGTGCTTCTTACCCGCTTGTGTCTCTCGCGTGGGCGAAGCTGACCTGCGATCGTCGACCCCCCTCGTACGCCTTCAGTCACACATACAGTCGGGTGGGCGGCGGCGGTGTTATCGCCCTTGGACTTTATATGGGTCCTCACAGTGACAGCAACGCTGGAAATGAGCTTGAAGTGTCCATATAATTGCTATCACAATAAAAGTAGCCGCTCGCTGCATCAGCTTCCCCGCAATACTCACCCGCCCGTCTCATGAAAACGCCGGCACGCACTAAGTTTGTTATTTGATCAGGTACCAGCAAATCTCCTCCCTGCACACCGCACCCACAGCTATCGCCGCCAAACCTATTGTGATAAGCATCTTTATCTGTCTTGCAGCGCGTGGGGCATAGTGCTGTTGGTAGCAACAGGCACGCGTTTAGTAGGCGATAATCAAAACGTGCTGCTGTTGCCTGCTGTAGGTGGCGTGATGTGAGCGTCCCATTTTGCTTCGACAGCATCTGATGTTACCCGCCAGCTCAATCTCGTTTCAGTTTCCCATCGCTGACATCAAACTCCACACAATAGGAAAACAACAAAATATGTCTCGGGCCGCCAAAGCCCCACCAGCTCGATACGCGCCCGTCGGAGTCTCGTGTCTCATGCGCAACAATTCGCGCCATGCTTTGCATTACGTAGACGTCAACTACAGTTGAGTCTCACATTTTTTTAGTTATTTCAGATTGTACATTCTCTCAGTTAGTACGTTTTTTCTCATGCTTTTTTTTTTGCAGAACGTAAGAATGATGTTCTACTGTATTATTGCCTGCACGGAGTTTTCTACAAAAAATTTCGCTCGCATGAGCTGTTATTGCAGGGTATTTTGAATTCACCAGCTAGAGGATTTTTTTTCTGCTGATGAAGACTGATTAGGCTTTGAAGCATATGTGTGTTACGCTGTCTGCCACAGCATTTATAAATACACCAGCATAGCACACATACACCATAAAATTAGCATCAGAATACTATGCAAAGTACATCCTTTACAGATGTAACTTTCACGAGTTTTACTACGACAGCTGTTATGGGCTGTTGCTTGACTCAAAATGAAAAGCATCTTTATGTGACCATGTCGTCACATGGCTCAATGGGAGCTGCAAATATGGTGGCTTACCCAGCAGGGAATGATGAGTATAGCAGGTGGACTTGATCAAACACTGTCCTACTGGCTATAAATGGCTTTGTGACTTTGCTAATCAATAATTTTCAACAAGATATTGCATTTTAAATGTGACAATCCATGATGATTACACATATGCACAGGGCCTGAATACCTTAAATCTGCATTTAAAAAAAAATGACTGCTTCGAGATTTAGAAAGATAAAGTGAAACAAAACCAGAAGAACTTCTGAAGCTCCAAAGTGCGATCAGAGAAATCTATGTACCACCCATCATGCCAATGGTAGCTGAACAATCGTAGTGCCAGAGTTTACTGCCGTAAATATTGTGTAAGAAACTCTGTGGTAGCCAAGACCTGATTTTTAGCCATCTATACCAGCTTTTATATTAATGACGTTGGTTATCGCACATTGTGCAGGGACAGCAGCCTTCTCCGGGAGTTGGTATGTTATATTTCATTCTGATCACAGCACAGCCCACGCAACAAAGGGAAAACACAAATGGAAATATTAATTCAAGACGAAGTAATTATGCTTCAAGGTGTCCAAAACATGAATTTAACTGGGAACAAGGCTTTTGGGAGCAAGAACATTATGTAAACTTAGAGGATTGGTACAGTCACTTAACATTAGTACCAGCTCCCACAATGCAACATGTCCCATTTAAATGTATATTGTGCCCTGTCAGTGATTACGAAAAAGTCAACTACATTGCATTTTAACATTGGATCTTCTTAACAAACTTGCTCACGCTATTCCTTCACACTGCTCGGAGGTCTATTTGTGTGTGGTGCTGTCTCTCTGGCAGCCTCTACTTAGCAGCGTAACATATGACATATAGCACAATCTCCAAAATTGCCAGTGTAGCTCAGGAAGCCTATGTAAGGGAATATTTGAATGCTTGTTTCAGATCACCCTGGAAATGCTACCAAGGGCGTAAAGAGGGCTTTAAAGCTCTACTACAAGGAGAAACCGATCTGAACTGCCAGAGATAACTAGGCTTCTTTATCATAGCCTAGTTGTAAGATAGTAATGTCTTATATGACATTTGGAGCACTGCTGGAGTGCCCTGCAATGATCATTCAATAACGTCATTAGTGACCCCATTCATGACCCCCGATTTGAATTGCAGATGAATTTGCACAGCCCCTTCAGCTGCAATTTATGGCATCCCTTTGTGTAAAACAAATATTGCATCCTATATGAAAAAGTAATTTGACTTTCTGAATAATGTTTATGCGTGTATGTTTCAAGCAGGATGCACAATGACAGTGCGCAGGCTTTTCTTTTCGTTACCAAAAGCACATGAAATAACAGCAGCAGAGTGCCAGTATATAGATCTTGACAGTTGCAATTGGTATAACCTTTATAAAAAAAACAAATACTCCACTGTTGTCCTTTTTCTTTTTTCATGTGTGCTGTCTCATACATTGCAGACAATGTGATGAAGGTTAGACTTCTCTCACTGCTCACATGTGCAACTAAGAAAAAGATAGAGACACGCATTATGTGATGTGATGTAAAATTAAATGTCATAGTTTTATGTTGCAAAATATAATGCAATTCTTACACCGGGTACCACAGGCCTAAACCTGTTGACCACCAAATAAGCGAAGTGACATTTTTCTTGCCAGAGCCCGGTGCACAATGCTCGTGACTGAAAACCGAAAGTGTAGCATGCTGAAAGCACAAAGGTGCACAAATAATGTGTGATTTGACACAACCTGATGTCCACAGGTTGCAGTTATAATATATCAAGTATAATATATTCCATACAAAGCATTGCAGATGAAGAACTACTCTCAGATGCACGCAAGGCTTCTATGGCTGCACTACCATGCAGCTTACACAATGTTGCCTGCTAAGTATGAAACGTAGTGTAGAGAAAGAAAAACTAGAAAAAAAAGAAGAAAAACTGACAACCACACAGGTAGGTCAGGTTATGCCTTCAACAACTTCCAAAGATCATACCATACTTGCCTGCTCCACTCCTCATGTGCTGAATCAATGGTTACCTAGATACAGGCAAAACTGCAGAGCACAAAACTATACATGCCGCCTCTACTCAAGGAACATGTGCCAGTGTAGCACACATTTTGCTTACATTCTCGGTGATTCATGAAGAGATTATATTGTCTATAGTCATTGTCTATGCCGCATACACATTTTAACTCTTTGTCCACTGTTGTAACCTACGCCCTGGCAGTCGAGGAAAAGTTGCCTTGTGTGGTGCTATTTCTGGGGTCTACTGACTAGCTTGACCTTGTCTAGCTATGTATGTGTCTTCCCCTTCATGTCTCGTCGTCCCAGCACTCTAGTTTCCCAATGATGATATACTACCAACTAGCCCAACAATCCATCCTGTTGACCTTTTGTTTTAGTTAGTTTGTTAAGCAAAATAGTTTGTTTTTTATCAAAGTCAAAGAATCACAGTGACCATATTGGTGGCCTTGTTTGTCAACTGGTAAAGCAGAATCCAAAGGTGTCAACTTGATGACATGCAATAACTTAAAATTTATACCTGAGAGCAGTGTTAATGACATTGGCAGGTCTTTTCTCTTAAACTGAAGTGTCCTACTAAAGGCACTGGCTTGCAATACAAGCTGAAGGTCATACATAAGAACTGCTCTTGGGCAAATAGTAATTCCTTGTGGCGGCACTGCAGTAATCACAAATGGACATTTATGAGAGCATATGGACTGCATGACTAGGTGTATTAATTCAGGGGTGTTGGAATATTGAAATTTTCAATTTAATCAAATATTAGAGAAAGATAACCTCCAAATATTGAATTTATTAGAATATTTTCTCTTTTCTAAACAATGTGCAATTAAGGTATCTGTGAAGTCCACCTGGCAAAAAAAAAAAAAGCTTATTTCCATAATTTGATACATGCATGTAATAACATTCACAAGTGGACATCTGGTCAACTGAGGAGCTTGTAAATAATAAACAACTTCATTCAGTCATCTTGTGCACCATTACAATGACAGTAATGAAACGAGAGCAGCACACCACCATGTGTACGTAGAGTGTTCTGTTCATTGAAGAAGCCAAGTGTAATATTACAGCACTTTATCATTTCAAAGAGATGGAATTGGGGCAATATTGGCCAAATAATAAACATTATTTTGCCTGAGCTGCAACAACAAACTTGCAGGCTGCCTAAATGTGAGGTATTGTTATTAAATGACTGGAAGTTATTTTGCAGAAGTTGGCTGCTCTATGTGTTTGCTGAGGAACTGGTGCCTTTGCATCATCTACGGCTGTTCTACAGCAAAACCACTGAGTTCACCCCCCCCCACCCCACAAATGAGGCTCCTATAAGTGTTATCCTTCATACTTGAACAAAAATAAATAGTATTCGACAATTTTAAACAATAGACTTACATTAATTTTACTCCAGTTAATTCGATTTCGACGTAAGGTCCCGGCCAGTACCAATGCATTTCTATGGGCCCAAACTTTCGTTATTTTGATCCTAAAATTGGCTTTTGCCGAATAATTCGAACTTGACCAGTCAGCATGCACGCACCTGACCTCTAAGGTGACACAAATAAGGACCCATTTAGTCTCGATGGAGCTTGGGGGAGAGTGAATGCGTTGAACACACGCCGTCTCCTGTTGAAAACGCTTATTTTCAGACCGCTCTAGGAGAATTTTCAAGCAGTAACCATAGCCCACGATGTCTGATTACGGTATTTACCTAATTATAATGTGCAGATTTTTTTTTCTTAAGAAAATTCGACTGAAAATTGTTTGCACGGTGCAAACGGACACAAAAACAGAAGTGCCTTTGCTGCATTCGTACACTTTTTCACACAACACGAATGCACTGCAATGAAGCTGCACTTAAGCTTTCTGGCGAAGCTGACTTTAGGAAATTGCAACACATATTACACCCTTGCCCATTTTTCTTGCTAAAAAATAGGGTGCGTGTTAGATTTCTAATTTGTTTGGGAGCTTTAATGCAATTTCTATGTTAGTTTTCTGCTTTGGACACACGGAAAGTGGGCGTGCGTCTGATTCGGGGGTGTTCTGGCATTGTTTTTGCAACTTGTTTAATTTGAACCGCCAGATAATTTAATCAATGTCGTCGGTCCCATGAGGTTCGAAAATATGGAAGTCGACTCAGTGAATTCTTAATTCAAATAGCATAACAATGACTATCCGATTCATATATGGTATAGTGAATATAAGTATCGGCATAGGTGGTGTGCTCGAACTGGCTGTCTATATCTAGAGCTGTTAAAAGTTCGCCTTTTGCATGGAAGCCAGCCAACAACTGTGGGAGTCCTGAAGAGGCTGCGGGGCCAGGACATGACAAGCACAAGTAGCAGATGCACAGAAAAGTGGTGACTGGCAAAGCAGGCACGGTCGAGTTCACCGACACCAGCCTAGCAGTTGCTGCTAGCTACCCATCACCAGCAGGGATCTGAAAATAGTTATCTTTAAGATTGAATCAAATTCTGCCAGATGTGAATGAAATTGAATATTGAATACATACTTTTCAAATAAATTTCAAATGATGAACAGTTGTTTTAACAAATAAAAATGACATTCACATCCTAGTACGCAATCACAATGTCAGCATGCTTCTGTCACAGACTTTTACACGTGACAGAAAAAAAGTAACTAGTTACAATTACAATTATTCTTTCAAAAATGTAATTCATTACAGTTACCAATTACTGCCCAATAAAAGTAAATGAACAATTACTAAAATTTAAGCAAGTATTTGAATGTCGGTTTCCTCCCTACTTTATTAACATTGCACAATTACAGCAAATAGAATGAGCTGACCTGGCTCTTTTAATGCATCCTCTGCAGCCGTTCATATGCTGTTTATCTTCATTAAGAATTGATTTTTAAAATTTTATTCAGTAATCTTCCCTTGTTTTGTTGTGAGGATAGCTGCAGCGATACGGGAAACTCACTCGATGTGCGTACTGAAGAGAAGGGCTGTGTAGTAAAGTGCGAACACCTTGCTCACAAGATTGTGGATACTCAATGACGCGGTGCTCGCATCTGGGTTTTTTTATGGATTGCAGCGCTTCATTGTTGCTGGGACTAGAGGAAGGCACTCCTGATAGGGCCAGTGAAAAACAATCAAATAAGTAATATCAAACAGATGGAAACACATCCGTTTAAAGGCCAGAAATTTCTGTCTACATCAGAGAAGTCACAGACTTTTCTGAATTAAAGTTAAGAAGAATTGAGCAGCAGCTTTTACCACCTTTGAAGGCAGCCTATAGTGCTTCCAGGAAAGCAGAAGGGAAATTTATCATCAGAAAAAAGCTCGGAGGTCAAATTTCCAAGAGAAGTGCATAAATCTGTAAGACTGTCATGTTTAGGTGATCAAGCTGTGGTTGCTGGACGATGATTGTGGGTAGAAGGCAACCCATGCACATAACTACAAGTTAGGGGGACAGGGCTTTATGAAGCTGTTGCTAGCAGCTTTTACCCAACTTCCCCTTTCTCCTTTGGAGATCAAATAAAAATTGATAAAGATGTTGTCATCCCTTTGGACTCTAATTCCTGCCAAAATTAAGTACTCAAAGATGCGTCACCTGTCAGAGTTTTTTTCGTCAAAAATATAACTGATTACATGTAATTGGTTACGGAATAAAGTAATTGAGTTACAGTGAACATTATCAAGTAGACAAAGTAATCACTTAATTACAAAAATTCGTAATTGATTACAAGTAATTAATTACATTTGATTTGTTAGGTACAAGTCTGTTCTGACATTACACTGCAAATGATGAACTAGTCTTCATTAATATACTTCAAATAAAGCATTATGAACAAATAAGCAGCTTGTTTGCATACTCGGGACATCAACAGCGGGTATTAGCGGTTTAGCCGGGAAAGTCCGACTTCCTGAGTCATGTATGCGTGTTTCAATAATTTCTAGGGGTGCGTGAATATACAAAGTTTCGAATACGAATCAGAGCTATTCAGTATTTTTGAATAATTGAAATTAACCACATATAACAACCGACTGTTAATTTCTGGTTACTGTTCTCCATCTGCTAAACAAAGTATTGCAAATTATGAGAAGTGAAATGACAACGAACATTTTTAGAGTAATGGAGAAACAAAATGGGTTATGCAAGCTCTGTTATCGGTTTTGCGGCAAAAGCTTGCATGCCAACCTTGAAAAACAGGGGAACTGAGGAACCTGATTTTCGTTAGCCACAAACATATGAATGTGCACCAGGGTTCGGCTCTTACCAGCGGCAAATTGCTTTTTCACTCACTTCAATTAAAAACCACAAATATTTTCCTGTCTTTCCCAAGCTCAATTATCTTTTGGCTTCATATTACAGCCCGTGATTGTTGGTTGTCTGCCATTTAATGTTTCTGACAGTTTAGTAATGCAGTTTTTTTCTTTTATGCTACAACCAGGGACGTTTTCTTGCAATGGGCCCTTTTATGTGTCTAAGGCACCCAGAGTCCTCCAGAAGCTTTTTTTCGTTTTCCACAACTTGATATTTTTACGACTATTTAGCATCTTTTGGAAAGTTTGCCACAGAGCAGCCATTTATTCTTGGAAACCTTGTTTGCAACCAGGTTTTAAAGATGTTGAGAGGCTACTGATGTAGTTTTCTTTTAACGACAATTAGTGATCTTAAGTATAAAACTAATCGTTTGTCCCTAATCGTTGCTTCCTTTTGCACCAGTCAGCACAGGCGCGGTACCTAAGTATACCAAAATAAGTGTTCCTGCTGTAAATATACGTCTGTGCTCGGCTGTTCTAGACACACCTTTCACGGTGATCCCGTGGGAGCTGGAATGTTTGATCAAGTGGTGAAGCGTCCATTGCTTGCCTCAGGTGCCACTCTGTTTACAATGGATGTGCAGCTCAGAAAAACTGTTTCGGCTCATAGCATAGACGATGGCTTGGTGCACAACAATAAGCTTTGACCACAACTTTAGGGGACATGTAAGCTCTTTCAGAGCCGATTACACCTTGTCCAAACAGTGCAAGCCATGTAAACTGTGCTTCTACTAGAAATGGGGCTAGAAACGTATTTGAAGCTGCCCAAACTTTCCGCTTTTGAATTAAATCGGGATCAATGTCGCTTGCTCTTCGTTCTTTATTTGCCAATCACTTTGCAGCAGTGGCTTGCCATTTTTCTGATTCGGTAACATTTATCGGTGTAGTCCCAGTCTGATTGTTCACTACCTGCCTAATCACTTGCTGGCGTGCTCAGTACCAGTAGATTTGTTCTTGTTGCACACAAGGCTTGGAATGTAGATGTTCTGTACTTGGGATAATAGCTTGTAGCAAAGATGCATTATCACTAGTCGCGCGTTTACTCAGTGGACCGTCAGGAAATGTTCAGCTGCGAACATTCATGTGTTAGTGTAAGTTGTCACCCCTGCTTTGGTGCATTGATTCAAGAGTGTGCCCATTCACTTATTCTTAATATGTAGTCAATAGAGAAAGCGCAAGTTTGAGTGCGAGTTCAGGTTGATATGTGCAGATATACAGAAGACATAAGTTTGTTTCCCTGTTGTATTTACAAAAAGTGTGTTACCCCTAGGTGTGTTGAATTTGGGCGATGCTCAATGTGACCAGTGTAAAGCAACTAAAGACTTGTGCTATGTTCATCCCGTTCACCGCAACAGCACAGTGAACCCTCTCATTTTTCTTTTGTTCAGGCTTTCAACACTTACCGTGACTTATGACATACAGTCGAACCTGGATATATCAAACAATTGTACACATCTAACAACTGTAAGATCCCTTTGAAAATGTTTGTATAAAAATTTTCGTTTTATATATCGAATTACATATACAGGATGTCCCAGTTAACTTGGACCAAGATTTGAAAATACCCAAGAGCTCTAGAGAAATCGTACCAACTGCATAGTAGCCGTAATCATATGTACTTACGGCCAGTATTTTTTTCATCCCGAAGTATTAGGTAATTAATTACTTTTAATTAGTGAACTTTTAAATTATTACTTGAGTCGTAAACATATCAATTACAAAGTTGTAGGGCACCTCAAATAACCTCCGAATCAAACATTTGTTTAGCACTCAGCTTTGCCTCGTTGGTTTTTCTGAGAAAAAACAAAAGCGCATGAAACATCCAAAATATGAAATAGATGCGCGCTCTCGCACCGCTACTCAAGCACTCCCAAGCAAATAGCCACGTATACACAGCTTTACCAGCAGCGGCAGCGCGATACAGGGCTTCACGCTATGTGATGGTCGCGGCATCAAGAGAACATGACGCCGACACATTGATAAGCGTAGCGGAGCCATGTATATGCAGCTGTATATCTTTCAATGGTTGCTTGTAGGCGCCTTAGTAGCGGTGTGCGAGTGCACATCTATTTCGTATCTCGCGGGATTTTGTTTTTTCTTGGAAAAAACAACCAGTACCACTTCAGTACAAAATAAATGCTTGATTTGGAGGTTATTTAAGGTGCCCTACAACATTGTAATTAATATGTTTGCGATTCAAGCAATAATTAAGAAGTTCACTAATTAAAAGCAATTAACTAACTAATACTTCGTGATGAAACAAATACTGGCTGTAATTAGATACGACTGCCGCTACTATGCAGTCGGTATGTGATTTCTCTAGCGCTCCTGGGTTTTTAAAAAATCTTGGTCCAAGTTAAGTGAGACACCCTGTATATTGAACTGTTTTCTGATCCCCTTCAGATTCGATATAGCCTGTTTCGACTATAGTATACAGCCTACTGAATATAGAAAAACATGCCAGTTTCTTCAAGCAACTACAATATGCAAGTTGCTTTTAATTAAGCAAGCAGAACAAGAGACCACTAATTTCTGTAAATTATTACTGTTCACAGTATTTACTAAATCACCGCATCCATAAAGATGTGAGCCCAAATTGCAGCACAGGTGCGGGCATCTTACTTTTTTTTCTTGTTAAGATGCCAGTTGTGTGCATAACAAAAATTGAAAAGGAAGAACGTGCTCCACTGCAGGTGTTTCAGAAGAGACAGCGCTCAAGATGTATACAACGAAAAAGGGGCCCATGTAATTGTTCTATGTACAAGAATTCATACACTGCTGACTGTCCACAGGCAGCACCTCACAGTGTCCTTTGCCGATCAACCACAGAAGCTGTCAGCTTCCTATATGGTCACAGTCACAAGTCTCCGCGCACCAGACCACCCACGGTTGTTCCATTGACGCGCTTTCTTCTTTCAGCAGCTAATTTCTTTCGCCAACGCTCCAGTTTCACCTCCGGTGCCTCTTTAAGCTTTAGTCCAAAAAAAGAAAGAAGCAAAACAAAATGCAAGATATGCATTAGGTGCTTCAGTAAGTGCACTGAATCAATTGGAATGAACACATCACTCTTTCAACACTATTAGCATTCTTTGCATAAGAGAAGGATCCTACTACTATTTTATACCGCAATGCGTTACCTCTGCCCATCTGGCCAATAAATGAACTATGTTCCTGTACCTATACATCTGTGAAATGTATTATTCATAGTTAGTGTTTACGTCAGAAAATTTCGTTAGCGGCAGGGATAATCAAGTAGTAAAGAGGTTTAGGACTTCAGAATTCAAAGAATAAGAACCAGCTTTAAAGACTGACAATTACATCTCTCATACAAAAATGTTAAATTAATAAGCATTAATTACACAAACTGCACTCCAATGAAACAAGCAGCGTGCACACTTCTGATGAATATACAGAGAGAAAGAAAAGATAAGAAGAGAGACAAGGACAAGGCAGATGACAAAGCAGATGCTTCTCACAAATGAAAGTTTACTACAGATGCCAAGTCATATACAGTCAACTTGTGTTAATTTGAACTCGATGGGATCGATTGAATTGGATTGAATTATTTTGCGGGTTGAGTTAAACAAGAGGCAGGAAGACAAAAAGCTGACAAAACACACTGCCAATTCATTTGGCAGCATTTGGCTGATTCTAAAACACCCCAGAACTAAGCACACACCCACTTTTTATGTATTTAAAATAGAAATCTAACATGTGCCCAATTTTTTAGCACGAGAGATGCATCATGCCGCTGACTAAACAATGAGAAACAGATGAAACTACTGAACTTTGGCTTCACAGAACCAATTTATTTACCGTATTTACTTGCATAATGATCGCATTCGCATAATGATCGCACCCCTGAATTTGTTGTCAAAATTAGATTTTTTTTCCTTCCCTGTGTAATGATCGCAGCCTGAACTTGCCACAGCGATATGTTGTGTGCAAAGCCTAGCTAATGATGATCGCACTTACCATCTGACGAATGCTGTCGAATGCTATGTGAATGACTCTTCTAAGACATACCAAGCGGTCTGCACGCACCGAACATTCTTAAGCAGATGCCCCATTTCATTCCTTTCATCACTTTCCACACTTCCATGAAAAAAGAGCTACAACCAAACTTGCCTTGGCTTTATTATTTGTAGGCTTTATAACGGTTGTGGTCAACAACAACAACAAAAAAAGTACTTTTCGATTCTTCTCGTCTGCACTCGCGGGCACGCAACAAATCACGAGTGGCAACAATAGGAGCGTTGTTAACACTGATACATTAGAAGTGTACCTTATTCATACGCCGACGCATGTAACACAGCTATTCACCCAACCATAGCGGAAACATACCGTATTAAGATAGTTGTGAAGACAAATGCCGCAGTTTCCGCAGCGTGCCCGCCATGGGTTTTTGTCACTGGCAGCTAAGCGCGCCCATCTCTCTTTCTGTCCCCTCAAAGTGGTCATGGCTATGTTATTGCGGCAGACTTGCTGGTAGTAACGATATTATTCATTACTAATACAGAAGAAACTGTTTCAATGCGCGTAGTGTACCCACAAGAAGAAAAAGAAATCACGTTTGGCTTGCCCCGCCAGCCGTCATTTTTGTTTTGGTGTCCCGCACTGTTACAGTGGCAGCCGCCTATTTGTTGACCTGTCGTCATCCCATAGCGAATGCAGGACGAAAAAAGAAAGTTTTCTTTTCGCGGGAAATTTAACCCGCATAATAATTGCACCCCTGAATTTGCTTCAACTTTTTTGACAAAAAAGTGCGATCATTATGCGAGTGAATACGGTGCACCTAATGTTCATCGTCATCACTCTCAGATGGCATTTTATTGCTGTCTGTGAACAACAATATGTGCTTTGCACAGTCTATTGCACGCTTTATATTCTGCTTTTATCAAATCACTTCGCAACAGTCGCAAGTGGTATGGTGGCTCTCACCTAGACCAACTACTTCGATATACAAGAAGGAAGAGGGGCGTGCGAGGTTGGCGATGTGATGAAGGCTTGCAGTGCGTGGTGAAGGCATGGGGCACGCAGGTGAGCTTGTATTCCCCCCCCTCCCCAGATTTTGTGGTCTTCTTCCTCCTGGCGCATACACCCAGTAGCCAGACTTGATTTTTATAATTTATAACCGATCATGCAGCATGGGAGCATTGAAGTGGTTCATTTCATCATAGAATGCACATAAAAGTTGACAGCACATCAACTACTCATTGTCATATTCGATGTAATGCTAAAACCAGTGTCATTATAAGGGGATTAGACTGTACTCTAGCATGCACACTGCGTGCTATACTTATTTTGATTTCAGCATTGCGTGACTAATTTATGAACAGACACTTACATAATCAAATACCATATTTTTGCACGTATAATCTGTCACTGCATATAACTCACACTCCCAATTACATCAGCACCGCACCCCCAAATATATATACATATATATATTTCTCTGCACGTATAATGCGCAGGAATAACGGCATACAACAGCACTCAAATCTTTCCAAAAACAGCCTCCACTCCCAGACGCACGAATCGTCCTTGTAGTATCTATGGCCAGTGGCTCGGTTCCCCCCATTCTTCAGCGATGCTGCAAAGCTAGATTCACACGGTGGATGTTATCGTGGATGAATTATTCAAGTGATATGTGACGAGATTGGATCACTTCGCAACTAGAACTCACATGACAGTGGATGAGAGAGTGGACGGAGAAGCCCCGCATGGGCAACGGCGATGGAGAAAACACGACTGAGCTGATTAAACGACTGAAACACTGATTTGGCTCACTGCTGTATCGCAAAGTGCTTTTTGCGGACCAAGGGAGCGCCGCGGGAACAGATGATGTACAAGCTTGTGGGCGCAGCATGCACTATTCGCTAACTACTAAATGCAAAGTGGTGACCCATAAATAGGAGATTAGGCAACCATGAAAGAAGGGAGCTTCAGCACGCAGGGGTGGAGAGAAAGTAACGAAGATAAGAAACTTTGCATGGCAGACAACCACGAATTGAGGCGTGGCTTCACAGCAGTGCGGCACGTGTTACCGTGAAGCCACACTTCAAGGCAAAATGTGCATATAATCCGCACCCCCACTTTACAGTTACATTTTTAGAAATTTTGGTGCGTGCTACACATGCAAAAATACAGTAAAGGCTGCCGAGGCAGGACTGATCATAGGCAGCCTCAATTCTGAGACCATCGCTAAACCAACTAACTGCAGCATTAGAACATCATGTACTAAGAAGATCCAACACTGCATTGCAACGCATGCTCTGCGTGACACATATAAAAGCCAGTGATGACTGCAGTGTCCAGAACCAGAGCGTTATAAAAGGTTTGTAATGGAAGTGGTTAGAATAAGCATAGCCATACCAGTTGCAAGCTATGACAATGAACATTGAAAAATATCCATACACACTGTGATTAAAAATGTTCTGGAATGTAGTTAACACATTGCTTTTACACAGTTGCAATGACAGTGCACACTGTAGCCCAATCCAATTGGCATTACATCAAAGACTGATGTTTCGCAACTTGCTCCTGGTGCAGATGGTTGCCACTGTGCTGACACATCTCACAGGCATACTTGAAGGGCCCCTTTACATGCAGCATGCAAGGTAAACCATTCGTGCTTAATAATTATGAGAAAAAAATGATCTTGTTATAATGAGAGCAGTTCAAAAAACAATTTTCCTTTGTTCTTCTCGATGGCAAATATAGTTTACAGCGGGTAAAACTAGCACAGCCCAACTTTCAAAATTGTTCTAGTCCAACAGTGACTTTCAGTATTCATTCATTTCAAACATACGTTTTGGTGGATCAGCAACTCCGGCTTTTCCCTCCAGTTAGACAGAGGCACCACTTCCTTGGCTGCTGCCATAAGGGACTCAAACGATCCAAAAATGGCTGCTGCATGGTTGTCCGCTACTTTAGAAGTACTGGCTGCTGTATCCTGGAGAATCAGAAAGACAAGAACGTCACTAACTTTTCAACTAACAGCAAGCTATATGCAAAAAAGAAAAAGATGTGCAGTAATGTGTGTGAGTGACGATTGTCAATGTAAGCGAATAGCTGAATGCTTCTACAGAGCTATTCTCTCTCTTTCTTTTAAAGGAATGATGCACTTGAAGGCACGTGTTTGTTGCAGTGAAGATATTAGGTCGAATTTGTTGTTTCATTGCGTAATTCCGAAGAGCACAGAGCCATTAACCAGCGCCTCTGTATCAGTAGTATAGGTGGCTATACATCCATACCAGCCGACTCGTCATGTGTGTTGTCTCTAGCGACACAAGCACTGGTGTGGAAGGCAGCTGTCATTCTGGTCTCCTGCAACTGCTAGAGGGGGAGAGGGCAGTGGGAGAGCAGGAGGGCTGTCTTTCCTAAGAACTTTGCACAGAGCTGTGATAGCCAGCAGTCGACGACAAATGCAACCCGCAACTTGGTGGCGTGAGAGTATGAGCCCTTGTATCGGCAGTGAAAGTCCGACCACCACGGAAACAAGCAAAACAGCCAAAGAAAAGCTGTTTGCTTAAAGAATAAAAAAGCAGACTTAAAGGGGCCCTGAAATGCTTTTCATACTAATCATAGAATGACCTCACCATTAAAGTATGTCGTCCCACGAATCTCATGCCGACAAAATTTTTCGAATCCTTCAATTACCATATAGACTCGTGTGCGGGCCGCACATTTTTCCACAATTTTGACGAGGTGCAGCCTTTACACGGGACCAAACCTTTTGGTCAAGATAGCACCAGCGCAGCCTTGACTTTTGCACACCTCGGATCCCCGGACGTACCATTGCATAAGAGGTCAACGCTCGGCTCTCGTTACCTAGTAGCGGCGCACGGAACTATGCAGCATGCGCGGCATCGGGGCACAGAACACGACTGCTTCTTCGTCGCAATCTGCTTTTCCAAATATTGGGCTGCCAAGCTGGGGGTGCGGCCCTTACACGAGTGTATACGGTATAAGTGGAGTTATCGCGCTGGCCTTCTCTCTCTTTTTGTCTCTGCTAGTGTGCTGGAAGCTACACAGTGGAGCAGCAAAAGGGCTCGTTGTGGCACTAAGCTATGCAGCATGCCGCTGTCATCTCGGAGGCAATGCGCAGCAGATGCAACTATGCGCTGTGGGAAGGTGAAATGATTTTTGTCTTTTTGAAGTCCTAGACATATGTATTTTTCATTTATGTATTACTGAAGATGTTCTCACGGTCGCAAAATCAGCCAATAGCATTCGTCGACCAACTGCTTTCAATCAGCTTTTGATGACATCGCTGATGCGAGAGCAAGCGTCTGTTCACTGCTTTTGACATGAAACTGTGAATTCTCTGCTGTATGCAGCGCAACAATATTTGGCTCACAAGTTCACAAGAGCTTTGTTAACAGACAGGAAATATTTCTTTACCATATTCAAAAAGTGCTTCAGAGCCTGTTTAGGTGACTCACTTTTATTCCTTTAATTCAATTACTACAAAGAGCAGTTGTGTGTTGCTAACTACTCAACACATTTAGAAACAGTTGTCATCTAGAGAAGAAACCACTAGTTATTCTGGAAATCAAGAAAGTATCCCAAAAGTCTTTCAAATGCCGTTTTCACATGCACTTATCTTCGTTTTCAAAGTAAACGTTTCAAATTTATTATATTCTTTGGAATTCGCTGTATCCCATACACACTTTCTGCCTCACAAAAGTACACAAAATTAATTGCAGAACACTATATTGATTTTATACTGGACATTTTCCAATGTGAGAGAACAATTTACCAATTAGTATATCCGTTCAATTAGTAGTACTATACCTGTTCACTTGCACAAAGCAACTGTGGCATTGTAGAAGAATGCTTGGCTTGAAACTGAATAACCATTTGTACAAACGCAGGACTGTCTGCTTGGAGGTCTTTCCTTACATTCGCGCTGTACCATTGCGCTGTGCCTCTACAAAACTGTGGAGAACAAATGAACACAATTCGCCCATTTCTTCTGCTTCTTAACTGCTGTTCGCAGTTAAAACAACCTATTACATTGGTGCTCACTCCACTTGGTAGTAACATTCACCATGTAAGGAAAGCTTTTCCAGAAACTACTATGGGGACCATAGTGAGTACACATTTTAACAAATGCCACACAGGTTGTGCAATATGGCTAGCTTCGTGTCATGGCTTGGATGGACGCATCGACTCATGAAGACCCAAAAGCACCCATAATAGGTGTGGTTGAAAATGTGCAGTGCAACCCGCAGTTTGACATTTTAATGTCTGCCTTCAAGATTCAAGGGATGCGCAAGCCAACTGTGAATGCACAGATGCTGCTACGAGGTCAAATATTGCACGCCTTAAAACTAGGGGTGCGCGAATACCACTCAAATATCCCCAAATAGAATTGAATAGAAACATTCAAATAATTAGATTCGCGAATCTAATTATTTGAATACTATACTATACAATATATTCGGTGCAGAGACTTGCACAGGGCCACATCTCAGGTGCTCCGCAGAGCTCCTTGTGCTCAGTGCAGCCCAAGCGAGCGTTTCACTTCGTTTTTGGTGCAAAAGCAATGCCGAGCATGCTGCGGACAGGCCCGCCCTGGATGACGTGGTAACAGACTTTGTCGCCATGAGCACTCCTCGACGTCAGCCAAATGCGAGGACTGCACACAGTGCGCAAATGGCACAATTCACAGAATGGTGTTGCACGCAGCGACAAACTTCACGCCACTTCAACGGCCATCAATCGAACTTGCACGCATGATCTCGGGACCCATCATTAATGAGCCACCCGCATAAACACATCAACAGCAACCATTCCACGATGGCTAGCGGCCCGTTACTACAACAAGCCGCCTCGCAAACGAAAGCAAGTGCATGAGATGGCAACAAAGTTGCTCATGGTCGCCATATTTGCGACACACGATGTGCTTGCACTCACACACCATCTTTTCGCACTCACAAGGGGGAGGGGGGGGGGAAGAGCAGTGCATGACGTCTCTGAGTGCAGCTGTGCACTCCCTATCTTGGGAGGCAATATGCGGTGGGTTCGAAGGCTAGCTGACCCAAGATAGCTGATGGCTTTGTGTGCGCTGTGTTCTTGCGCATTAATTTCGTGTTGAAGCGAGAGGCGGCATGAAGGGAAATTCGTTCACCACTGCTACCAATTTTCATCCCACCAGTGATCTCACAGTGAGTGTCCACGGTCACTGAGTCAGGTATGTCCACATTTGCCTGTGCGCACATGACACCATGCCTGTTCATTTAGTTACTAAGCGAAAGTTTCACAGCAGTTTATGCAGCTGACAAAACTACTAGCCATACTGCATGTAGCTCTCTAGTAGTTTGCTATCACAATCAAGGCTACAACCTTTGGACAAAACTGCTTTTTTTTTTTTTTTACTGTGCAATTGTTTTTAAAGGGGGAAGTTTGCCAGGCCCACGCTGATCTGCCATAGAAAGCGGGTGACAAAATTGATTGTAGACCATATTATTCAAGAAATCGAAGAATTTTCGAGATAAGAAAAGAATTCTAAGATTTTCAAGGGCCTTAAATACATACATTTCAATTTCAAGTGTTTTTCAAGGGTCTCAAGGAGCTGTGCACACTCTGCGTATATCTTGATTTCTATGTACCTAAGCTATTGATAGCTTGCTACATTCATTCTTGTTATGCAATGCTAGGAGACTCCAGAACATGTGCCGCAGCCTATTTTCTTGTCCAAAATTTCTAAGCATTAACATTTGTTTGATATTCGGTTCTTTGTTTTTTTTCTTGATTCAATCCAAAATCTACTACAGTCGAACGCCTTTATAACAAAGTGCTTGGGACCATTATTACACAGGTCGCTTCGTTGCAAAGGTCATGCACCGCACTGCTCACCATAGAACATTCTAAGCACGCTGAACAAGAGAAGACCATTATTTCCAATTACCTATTTCAAGAGAGACAAATTGTTGCTAAATATAAGCTGCTAATTTATTTTTAGCACACTTTGTCTAACCGAATGTGGGACTGCAACTGACCTTAATGCATGGAGGTTCACGGAATAACGAAATGTGAGAGTTATGCAACGTAAAGCAGAAGATCCTCAAATGTAGCAACCACCTCTCTTGCCATCAAAACTCTTGGTTCCTTTACAGGCTCTCCATCAATGTTGCCTTCATTGACATTCGCTTGCTTTCCACTCCTGATGGGTTTGATGATGTCGTCGGTCATCAGTTACGTTTACATCATCACGTCGTCATCAATTGTGACATACTCATCAGCCGTAGCTCCCATTGTGCTTTACGACACGCACTGTACGAGTTGAGCGATTCTTAGAGCAGTGCAGCAGGACACTTGCTTCCATTGGCATGCTCTTCAAGTGTGGCACTAGAGCTTCCACTAGCGGTAGCGCGGAGTGTATCTTGCTGATCTCTGCATAGGGTAATGGGGGCATCACTACATGGCATTCATTGTAAAGCAACAATTCAGTTGTCGGGGATGCCTAAAATCTTGTGTCGTACAGGCAAATTCGTTCGAATGGTCTTTGTTGCATAGGCATTCTTTACATTACATATAGAAGATAGGAACTCATCCAGGACATAAACAGTCCTTTGTTATATAGGTTATTTTGCTGTAGAAGTGTTCGATTGAATTCAGTATTTTCACACCCCTACTTAAAACATTCTTGATCTGTGCTACAGCATTTTGTGACATTTAGATGTTACATCATCTCTTGCCTCACTAATAAGATCTTTTGAAAAGGTTCAGGTTGGCTTCCCCAGAGGGCTCAATTGCACAAAATATGGCTGCCAGAACAGTACTGTATTTTCCAGTGTATAAGTCGCATTTTTTTCTGAATTTTTCGTCGGTGCGTTTTGTAGAATGGTGCGACTTGCTTTTTCTTTAAGAAACAAACTGCCATCAAAATCGGATTGGATGCTATAGCCATGCAAAGTGTGCTGGGTTGACCTCTGGCAGTTGCTAGGTTGTGTGCAAAGTGTCGGGGTCTTCTCATGGTCTAGTTGCCGAGCGCAGCGCGAGGACGGAGCAGCAATGCAAGCGGCGGCAGGCCGATCGTGAGTCAACGGACTCCGAAGTCGCATCAGTAGATTGCTTTCAAAATACGGTGCTGGCTACTGCGCAAACTACTCAGTCGCTACCAAAGTAAAAGTCATCCCCCCTCGCTTTTGCACTGCCTTCCTGCTTTCCTCTCTTGTGCGCGATTCGGCGCGCTGTCGCACGCTTTCACTCACACATACAGTATACGGCGCGTGGGGACCATGTTATCGCACTTGGACATTTTATGGAACATTGTGGCGACCACGACGGCAGAAATGCGCCTGGAGTGTCCATGTCATTGCAATTGCAATTCGATAAGAATGGCACTGATACGCTTGCACGTGACTTGTGTACACGAAGTGAAACATCACTGTATATTTTTTAAATCATTTACTGTAAGAACAGGTGCGTTTTATACAATGGCAAGACTTACATACGTCTTCTTTTTTACTGGAAAAACTGACATTTGGAGGCGGGTGCGACTTATACAAAGGTGCGACTTTTAGACAGGAAAATACAGTACTTGGTTGCTTTCGTGATTACTTTCCCACTGTATTCTACTGTGGAGCTCGAGGGGCCTTCCTGCACCTCATCTCTCAGCTCGCATGTGGTGCTTAGTTCTATCTCCAGGAGCCGCTGCCCCAGTAGCAACATGGCAGACACGGCTAGCATGCTGGAGCTAATTTGACATGCAAATCATGCCTCTCCCTCACGGTGTCTAGTCACCATGAAACACACGTCACTGGATGCGCCCTGATTGGCCTCTCGAGTGGTGGCCCCCAGGCATCCTCTCTACTCAAGCTCTCTTCTGCTGAGTGCTTCATTGTCACAGCAGGTGCTCGCAGCCCCGCAACGAGTTGCAGGCCTTGGGTATCTAGGACCTCTGCTTCCACGACTTCTTGTTCTCATGCTTGGTGGACAGCTACCCGGTTAGCCCTAGCCAGTGTGTCGGAACAGGACAAATACCAAAACAAAAAAACAAATACGATATCTTTTTGCCAGGAACGAAAATGTAACCACAATATTTTTGACTTGTTATTAGTTCAAGGGAAAGTCGGCAATTTGAAACAACCAACTTCACGCAACGTCAGAATTAGTGCCTAAATCTCAGACAGGGATGGTGTGAGCGATAGCCAGTTGAGTGCTCCATTAATCTAAGCCCGTCGCTTGTTGCACTAGCAGATCGGCATCGTAGTAAAGCCCAGGGCTTGCGTGCTGATAGCTTATTGTTTCGTTTTCTATGGGTACAGTGTTTTGTTACCGAAGTTTTATCATTTGATTGTTTGTCGGATCCTGAAATGATTTTGTACAAACGTACTGAGCCGTTAGAGTAGGTCTTTCTGATCATTAATTGACGCATCTAAGTGCGCCGTGTAAAGCGTGTCATTTATTATAAGGTTTTAAATATGTACATTGCTGCAGATCGTAGCACACCGCTCGGCTGAATTTTCAGCCACTCCTAACCATTTGACATAAGTTGCCCTAATGATGCTAGTAGGGCGACCTATCCGATTGGCTGCCCAGGGTGCATCATCAATAATTTTTCCAACTTTATAGTGAACAAATGTTGTTCGTAATAGTTGGAATGTTTGTTAACTTGTTTCCATAAAATGAACGTAACATAAAGAGAATGCACAAGAACAATTTCTCACTACACTTAAGCACTTCCGGCACACAGCAAGCGTCATGTGCTTGTGTCACGACATGCTCCGTTTTAACGAGAGCTCCGCGGTCAGTGTCGGTATCGGTCGCATGCACCATGATTCGCCTTTGTTGCGTTGCGGGCTGCAAATGTAGCGACTGGCAATATGTCAAGCTGTGACATCGTGTCCCTCTGCAAGGCAGCAGACAAGCAGAGTGGCTGCAGCACATCGGACATACGTTATCCGATCGGCGGCAGTATTTGCGCGTTTGTGGCCATCACTTGACACCAGAGGATCAATCACAATAGCATTTCGCGAGTCTGGTATTCGGGTAAATGCAAGCGCAAGGGGACAGGGCCTGGCTGTTTGACTGTGCCATTTCACACGATGAGCAGAGAAGCACAAATGTGAATGGTCTGCACGGTGCAGCTACCTGGTGGCACAGAGCTCAGCCAAACACAGTAGCAGTAACAAAGTGTATTCTCCTTTGCTGCTGGTGCAAATTTCTTGCGGGAGTGTGATCGTTAACAAATTTTTTTTGAAATGTTTGAAATGTTTAAAAAGTCACTGACTGTGTGTGGCAAATGCTGCATATTCGTCGAACTATGGATGCAGGCTTGTAGACACAAGTAAACAGTAGTGCAATATTAATTTATGCAAAAATAAATTTACCTGAACTTATCTCGGAGTGTGACAGCCACTGGATTTCTTTTCTGGCCCAAAAAAGAAGAGTGCGCGTAAGTGGCCACCCACCTTCTTGCCGTGCTCCCGGCGGGAGACAAAAGACTGCTGGCTGAAGGAGGGGGCATTGATGTCGTCAATCAGGCGCGCCCGCTCCAACTGCTCCAGCACACTGGGCGGAGTACTTGCGCCGCTTTCAGGTGCAGCACCCTCCTTGCTGGAGCCAGAAGGAAGGAGACCACGCTCGCGCAGTTCTGCATTGGCAGTAGCTGGAATTACGATTGGTTAGTTAATTGACTTGTGCGCTAATCTATGCATGTGCCGTCCTTGACAAAGTACACAGAAGGCCCGGGACTGCACTTTTGACTGACCACCCATTGCAGTGCCTTCACTTTATGAGTATTACTGGCCTGTTTCCATTTTTAAAAAAAGCTGAAGCAGCGTAGTTTTCTGTGACAAATACACAAGAAAAAGAAAATACTGCAACTGAAATTACTGCGTCTATCACCGCAGTGATGAAATGCACCTATGATGACAAGTGATGATGGATCGTGCCACCATAACACTGCTGCAAAAACAATATTTTTCTATTGCTGCAGACGATGCACACTTCAGCACTGTTGTGAACAAAACAGGCAAGAATACTCATATACGAGGTACTAATCTGAGCCTACTGCAAAATGTTACCTCTGGGCGAAATAGGAGCAGGAATGAACTGCCAATCCAGCTGTAAGATTCATGTATACGTGGTGCTCCTATTTATGCAATGCTCATTACATTAATTCTCTGTTGTACAGTGGTGTATGTGCTAATGTATTATTAATTGTCACTGAAAGTGCGCTCAGTGTGTGCGTCAGTGGCGTGTGGTACCACATGACCACCACCTCCAGTTTCCATGATTTTGCTAGCCTCCTGCTCCAAACCCAAAGCCACAATGCACTGGAGTGTGCGTACTGAACTGATTGCATTAAAAGGCCATTTAATTATTATGTTGCGCTCTCTAGGGAATCAGACACATACCGTAATGCCAACAGCCATCTATTAAAGGAGTGCTTTCATATCAGTGCTGCTTTACGGTAGAACTTATTTCACTCTCAAAATTTTTTCTGGTATGATAAGCTTCTCCTTGAAGTGCGAAATGTTGATTTGATGCTACAGAGGTGTGATCTACAAAAATTATTTAATGTTTTCCTTAAGGTCACTTTAATATAGCCATGGGCAATGTGAAAATATACTGTGAAAGCATGTCTGATGTCTCTGCTGCTGACAACTGCACAATATCGTAACAGAAAAATAAGTGCCTAAAGAAGGGAGAAAGGTGGTTCGAGGAACTCGAAAGTGACCAGTCAAGACTACAGCCCCAGAGCAGCCATTGAGCAGTGAAGTTGGGCTCTTAGGGCAGTCCTGTCCCTCTGACTAAGCAGGATATGGAATGACAAAAGAGCCCGAGCGCTTGCTCCAGTGACTGCTAGTCACACATACGCCCAGCAATCTGTGTAGGTTACTTTGACAATGACTGCCCATGCATCAGCTGCAGAAATTCCGACTGCAGCGTGGGAGAGAGAGAGACATTGCAGGGCAGAAAGGCAGTTGTGCTACGCATGCAAAAGGAGTGCAGAAGGCTTTGGAAAAAGGCTTGCCATTAGCAATTCTGCCCCAGATCTACATGTTGAGCCTTCTGGTGGTCCACTATTACGGGTTTATTATTTCACCTTGATTTGCATCGGGACACACAATAACAAGATAAAAGGATGGTGGTGGTTACCACGAACCACTGTTTGTGCCTTCAGTTGTACTGCTTCTCTGACTTTCTTGCTGGTTTTGTAAGGCAGCACTGCGCTGCTATGACAGGTGACATTTGACTACTTTTAGTGCTCATCTCAACAAGACTATTTTCTTGACAGTCGTTGCTGCTACGTGAGCTGAATGATGCCGCTAGTTCAAAGGTGGAACAGTGGCACTATTTGTGCTACTGCACAGAAAGCAACTCATAAGCAGCCCGCAGACTTCACTTCAAATTAGCCTAGCCTCTAGAATGCAACTTACTTAGGTGAGGCTACTTCTCAGTGCATTTGCTATGGTGCAATGATGATGACTAGGAGCTGCATTTTGAATGCACTAGATGCACTGGGAAGTCTATTCAAACATAATGGTCTTGCATTCTGATGTAACATATGCACTCTTTGAAACACAAACTGAACAATGAAAACAGGATGCACATACAAATTTAGGCAGCATTCTCAGTGATAACAAGCAGCAATGACAACCATGAGAGCCACTTCCTCACAGCAGTATTTATGATGAGACATGCTTCCTTTATCATTTTATGCTTTCTTATGCAGAAGACCTGTTATAAAACAAATGGCTGAATGAAATGCAGTTCAGAAGCAAGTGACACTGTTTCTGAATTAGGCATCCAAACAGATAGGCTGCCTGTAAATGTTGTCCTAGGCCTTTTGTTTCTAAAGCTGTTGTTAAATTGTGTTTAATTACATATTCCACTAAGACTAACATGGCAATGATTTGTACAACAAGAAATGTAACTTGGTCAAACTTGCTGCACAAACAGACATCTAGTCAAATCTTCCTTTTCTCTACAGGCACTGGCTCTGTACTGAGCAGTAGAAAGACAACAATGAAACGTAAGCTCTGTGCTAAAGCTATGCTAAAAGGTGCGAGCAAGGCTTAGGAGTTGCTTTGAGCTCTCTTGATCACATATGGCAGTGAATTAAGGTGAAGAAATGTCACCAAAGGTAGCTCACTAAATTATTCACACTGTCGCCAAGCTCTCCCTTATTACTTGTTCCATCAACAAACTCTGGCATGTGAGAACATGATATGAAAGGCACACCTGCGGCTTTGATCACCTGTTGAATCTTTTGCTTTAGCTGGTCAGCTTCATTCTGTAAGCGAAAAGAAAGGTTGTTAGTGCAATGTCGCCAAGAGCTTGGAACATCAATAGGCTAAGCCAGAGTACAGAACTCACCCCAGTCCTCGGTGGCAAGGGGTCTCCTGGCCTCCTCACTCTCCTGAGAGTACATAAGGAACAAAAAGGGAAGCATGTACGTACCAAGAAATTGTATGCTGGAACAATGCAGTGAGACACACAAAGAGGGGGGGAACCACTAAATGGAAGTGTGAGTGGTTATTGCTGCACAAGGAAATGGCAAAGAAAAAAAAAATGCAGATTGGGGAGGGCAAAATCTTGCCAGCACCTTATTGCACGAAACACAAGCATGCCTAGTTACTGGATCTGTCATGGGTCGGTAACAAGGCCGCTGCATTTTTTGGGCGCAGAATGACTTGCAAGGCCTCTGGGTCGCTCACAACATATGTCACATTCCTCAGCCATACCACGCTGTGCAGCTTCTGTTTCTGAACATTTCTTTATCAATGTACTGAACACAGCGACTAAGTTCTTCCAGTTCAAGGTTCATTATGGGTATCGCTCAACAAGAAGTGCCAAAAGATGTGGTTGCTCAGGCTGAACATTATCTAGATGCCAGTTGCTTAAAGAGGTCGTGAACCGTCCCTTGGGCTTAGTGAAGAAACAGTCGGTGGATAGCATGCGCTGCTAAGAAAATCTCAGCCAAGTTTTGCTGTTGTACGTGGTATGTGAAGCTCGCAAGTGCAATGCGAAATCACTTTTCTCTCAAACGATCTCGTTTTTACAGAAGCCTACTGCTCACTTTCTTCTGGATGCTTTATTTCGAAATAAAGCAGATTCCCATACGCAGCTGCTGTTGGCTAATAGCTGACATCAATCAAGAAAAGTGTTTGGATCAGTGCGCTTCTTCCTGCTTTTACAGTGTGTATTTATTGACGAAGTCGATAAACAGGCTGAAGTAAGCGAAAATGTGCTTCCGAATTTCTATAATAATTACTTACTTCTGGAAGAAGCCAATTATCGTCTGCTCACATACACTCGGCTGCAGCCACCCGCGAAGGAATTAAACTTTGGCCAACCTGCTTATTGGTGTCATAGCCAGTGGGTCTCACTAATTTTGACTAGTTTTGAATGCTGAACTAGCCTCGAACCATGCGAAACTTAAGGTTAGACTACACGCGTGCTTGCCAGCACACACTGACTCCTGGCCACTCCTGGTTAGACACCTTGACAGACTAACTGATAGCGCTTCAAAAAAGCACAAGTTGGACGTGGCTACTGCCCGTCGGTCAAGCTGGCGAAGGACAAAGCCGGTCCTCACCACAGAGCATGGTCAGACTGTAGCATACGAGCGCGAGCACACACTCAAGCCCTGTCGTGCAAAAGCAAACGTTACGGATACGCACTACGGTTGCATGTAGCTGCGGTCTTCTACGTAGTGTAGATACTGCACCCGCCGCGATGTGCCACCATGAGTCCACTGGCTGAGCGCACTGTGACTCAGTGAGGACAACCGCGTGTCGCTTACGTTTGGCCTGTCGTAGGCGCCAAAATAGGAAGTAGCGGCATCTATGTTCACATCCAAAAGCACATCTGAAGTGTGCACAACATTGACATTTAGAAGGCAGAGAGCTGTGGGCATGCTCCGCTCCACTGTAGCCTTCGCAGTGCATGGCATTGAAGAAGGAGCGGGAGCACAGCAAAAAGAGTGTTTGATTGCCAATAACTCCACTTCTGCTGAGCACATTGAAATACCTTTTGCAACAATATAAAGCCAACAGACAATGAAACCAAGGCAATCATCAGGGAAGTTAACTGTGGTTGAAATTGAAATGTAGAAAATAATAAAGAAAGGGAAATGAAAGTGGACGAAAAGATAAAGTGTTGCCGGTGGGAGCCGAACCCATAACCTCCGTCTGTTAGCTTTATATGGTCATGATTAACAAAATCGGGCTCCTCGGATCCCCTTCTTCTTTCTTTTATCCATAGCGAGGGTGTCAAATCTGGCAGCCTTGATCTCATTAAGCAGCATGCGAGGGTTTATTAGCCACGTGCCCGCTCTCCTAAGATCACGTGTTACGTGACGCCATCGGGCAATAAAAGATGTCGCATGTCCACCCACTATGGCTCTGAGTGGCGCTGGCTAACACTCCTAGGGCTAGATCTAGTAAACATAAACACCCAAGCTAGTGGACGAATTGGTAGCCGTAGCACAATTCGTAGTGAAACGCACGCGTAATGTGGAGGTTGTGGGTTCAGCTCCCATCGACGACAGATTATCTTTTCGTCCACCTTCATTTTCCTTTCTTGATTATTTTATACATTTAAATTTCCACCACAGTTAGCTACCCACCCCTATGCTTGCCTTGGCTTCATTGTCTGTTGGCTTTATATGGTCATGATTAACAAAGTGGAGCCCCTCGATTCCCCTTCTTCTCTTGTTTTGCGACAAAGTATTTCTGAAATAGCCTATTTTAACTTCAAATGCATTTCTCCTCTTTGACAAAAAAGTGGCTCAGGGCCCCCCTTTAAGGGGCACTAACTAAAGTTAGAATAAAGGAAGAAAAAAAGAAGGAAACTAGGTAATGGGCAACTATTCCATTAGTGCTTGTGCTGAGGATGTTTTAAGCATGTTGCCACGTGAATGTAGCACAGGAATACACACACACGCACACATACACACACACAAAAATCTGGTTACATATTTGTACAGTTCCCATATCAATCACTAAGATGCCGCTAAAATTAGGTTGGAAAATGCCACTTTATAACTACAACGGAATCAAGAATATGCAGATATTGCCATGGTTTTGACCATGGCCTAAGTTCACTGCTTTGGTACTAGGACCGACAAAGTAAAGCATGGGTACACGGTTTTCACCATCACAGAAAGAAAGTGTGCAATACATAGGACATGCGCTCAATATACTAAGTGTGCATACGTATTTCAGTCAAGCATGCCAAGAATTCTTGATTATACATCAATCCTTCAGAAATCTGAAAATTTTAGGGAAAGAAAGTTATTGCTATTACGTGAGCTACTGAACAGCAGTATAATGTGCATAAAGTAACTGGCTGACGCTTCTGAACCAATCCACACTTCTCGAACTCTAGGAATGAACAAATTTTTCTTAACATTGCCATTATGTGTCCTTCACCAACTTATTAATCCTTCTTTATTTTTTTTTTCTGCTTGTATGCAAACAAGAGAACATATTTTACGTGTTGTAATGTAAAGCAATGCCAGGTTTCAACTTGATGGAAATTTACTAGTTTCTCACCCTCATGGTGCTGCCTAAGTAATGTCAGTTTGATAAGCCCGAAATAAGAGTACATTTTGCAAATCTGGCTACGAACTTACAAAGCTCCTAAACAGCAGCTCTTTCTTTATCATGGTACTTTATCCATACCAGAACAGTGCTCCCATCATCAAGCCAGCTGCAATTCCTGCCGCTCACTGCACGCGCACAATCACATCAGCATGCATGCTGCTACAACCACTGATGAAGGACATGTTGGTTGTGTTACTTGTGCCCTCGTGCCACATTATAACCTTAATAACCCCTGAGCTTTAGAATATTGTGGTGTTTAACGTCCCGAAAATGCACAGTGGTTTATGAGGCACGCCGTAGTGGAGGACTCTGGGTTAATTTTGCCCTCTGGGGTTCTTCAAAATGCACCTAATCTAGGTACAAGAGAGTTTCTGCATGTCATACACATCGAAATGAAGTCGTTGCTGTCGGGATTAGAACCCACAACTTTGTGCTCAGTGGCAGAATGCCACAGTCAGTGAAATTTGTTGTGAGGATGCTGGGAGGCATTGGCACAAGTTCTCACAGAGGTGCTAAAAAGTAGGAACTGTGTGACCTGACTGACTGGGCTTGTTGGTAATTCATTTAGTAAGCAAGTAGCACAAAAGGTGAACTGGGATGTACACAATATAGAGACGAGTGCTAGGTCTTTGTCCTGTTTACATACTGGTCTGCCTTTCGTGCAGTTAGCCCACAAATGCTGCAATACTCACTTCGGGGAAATTGACGCTGATGCTTTCCTGCTTCTCCTCGGTGAATCACTGCCTGACCACGAGCGTCTCCGGGAACTTGAGCTGCTGCGAGACCTCCGTGATCGATGCTTTGGAGTTCTGAAAGGCCACAAATAGTGAAGCTAGTGAGAATGTGAGGAATAAATATATAAAAAAGAAACAAAAGCACTCGTTAACACAATTATGATGTGTTTGCATTTTCTAATAATATAATGGCAATGAATGAGAGCTGTGCTTTAAATGCTGTGGATGTGGTATAAAGTCCATGCAACAAACTACAACCTACTGAAATGCATGCAAATGCTCCCGAAGCTTGAATGGACACTAAAAGAGAAACATGAAATCAGTCTATGTCAATAAAGCATTATTTCAAAACTTTATTTTCGTTAATTTCACAGTAAGAGGTTCACTAGGAGAGGAAGTGAAGTCCAAGCTTCCATTACATGAATTTTGCGGCGAACCTCAGTGCCAGTATGCGAGTGACATCACAGATTTCAAAGTATACTTAGTTATTTGTGCCGCTGAACCACGGTAAAAATTATCGAACCTTGCTAAGTTCGCTCTCTGGCTCCTTTAGAATACAAGCTGGTCAATCTATACTGATAAAATATTACCTAGGCCCGAGCAGACTCCATTAACATCAACGATGTCATGGCTGGCTGGTGCAGGAACTTGAGCTGGCATCACCATCAATCTTTCATGTTTTGTGTGTTTTCTGGCTTAGCAAGCCTACTCATACTATTGGTGTTCTAGAAAGGTAGTTAACTAATACTGCTCTAGTTAATTTCTTTCTTTAGTGTCCCTTTAAAAAGGCCCACTTTTGATCTAGTCAGACTGATATTGTTATACAGTAGTTTGTGCCGCTACAGAAAGACGTTGTGAGAAGAGGAAGATGAGGTGACACTGACATTGTTCAGTGGTATCGCTCTACCCTGCGGTTCTTGAGCTACGTGTTATCCCTGTAAATATTCTTCCCCGTAATAACGTGATGGAGTTCAAAGTGCTGAAAGGACTCGGAAGTGGGAAAGGGCACAAAAAGTGTGTTTATGTCCTTAGTGTTCACGTCACTTCAGCAATTTGAACTTCCGTATTTCTAGGCTGGTCATCCATGTTGCATGCATGGTGTCAGTGCATAACAGGGGGTGTGTTGACCAGGTAAGTTTTGAGGTGCTGTGCTTAAAATACTACTGTTCTTGGCAGTTTTATTTTTGCTAAACGTGGGAAGAAAAAGACACTGGGAAAGGAAAAATATAGAAGAAGAGGTAGTCAGAGTAAAGCCAGGTGTGCATAGGGACAGCCTCTTTCCTCTTTACAAAAATTAATAAGGGCGACTATGGTGATTTCATTTATCAAGCCAGGAAAGTGGTTGTCTTATACGAGGGTGAATCAGAAAGTCTTTCCTTATATTTTGTTAGCCAAAATAAGGCCACATACAGGTAATTACAAATATATGTACTATACTATGTACTTTACACTATTTTTCCACATAGTCCCCACACGGGTTCAGACATTTGTCCCATCGCAGCACTAAATTTGAGATGCCCCTGTGCTATGTTGTCAGTCAGCGATGCATGCGGCGACCCCGAACGCTCACTGTCATGCAAGTCTTCACGGCCTTTTGCGAACTTACAACACCACTGCCTCACACTTCTGAAAACGAGACACCTTTCCCCATACATGGACTGCATTTCCTTGTGTATTTCGATGGGCGTTCGTCCCTTATTCCACAGAAAACGAATCACACTTCGTTGCTTGTACGCCATGGATGTGTGAAACACAACTGCCATCTTCGACAACTGACAGAAGCACCGTGCTGCAAAGTTGCTGGCAGATAAGGCCGGGCCAGTCCAAGAAAGGCCCATCGCTGAGAATGGATAGGTTGACTTCACATTTACAGGCATAATTTGGCTAAAAAAATACAGGTGCAAAGACTTTCTGATTTGCCTTCGTAATTTTCACTGACTGTTGTGAAATGTAGTTGAATGCAGAGAAAGAAAAAAAAAAGGGTGGGGGGTGGGGTGTGGAATAACTTCAGAGAAACAATCAAACCAAAATCAAAACCAAAACTAGAACCAAGAGTCAGAGTTTCTTAATCATAAAACTAGTGATGACAACAGCACAGGCACGCAAGAACACGAATACCGATGCCACCCCTTAAGAAATGCGTTCAGCAACTTCCACAAAAAATAAAACAAAAAGATGGTGTTATGAAGACTGCACTGCTGTCAAAACATTTATGCCAGCAGATTGGTAATACGCAGTTGCTAGAGGCATAAGAATTTTGCAAATTTTGTTTTAAAGGCAGCTTTGCAAGATGTCAACACCAGCACTGCATCTTTGATGCTGAAGAACAAAAAGCAAGAACAGGCTGGCAAATAGAAACCATATGTATGAACAAACAGTCTGAGATTGCACAAACCAATCATCAAAATTAGCTTGCAGAAAAACTATACAATTCTTAGTCATTCTGTTCAGCTCACATGACCGAAGTGCCCAGGAGAGGTCACAATACAAATTAAAAAAAGATCAGTAGAACGCACAACATTGCTGCAGTACCATCGACCATTTGCAGTAGGCACTGGCAGTAAAGAGAGCAGAAAAAAAAAATTCACAAAAGCTTGTCGGTGCCACAGAGCATGTATAAACATATCACTAAAGATTAAACATTTTCCTGATGGTTAGTCTACGTATGTGCAAGTGGGCTCCAAACTTTACCAGCCTGCTTCATAAGCTGTGTGCCTTCCGTAAGAGGTCGCCTTTCGTTTGTTTTCGCACAATCATGTGTATGGCAATACGTCCACATACGCAATCTGTTACTCGTTTTGCTCCTTTGTCTCCTGATAAGTGCTGTAACTTCCTCAGAATATTTCACCCGGGAAAGTGCATCCTCCGATCAAAGTTTCACCGTCCCGTTTTCTTTTTTTCCTGTGCCAGTTATACGTATGCTGCATCCGCCAAGTAATGCCAATGTAACACGGCCACTTTCGATCGCGAGTGGGCGCGATCGAGATCGAAATTATCGACCGCGATTAGCTCCCTTCTGTAGATTGAGCAAAGAAGCCAATTGCGACCGATAAATTAAATCCCGATCAGGCTCGATCGCGATCAACAGAGCGCCGTGTGACACCCGTATAAGTCTCAACATAGTCGTGGTTCACATAGAAGCACCACACAAATAACAACGCTTGGTGACGCGGATGAAATTTTCTAAACCCTATCAGAACCACTGCTTCGAAATTAATCTGGTGGCAGACGTACTTACTCCGATTTTTTTCGGTATCTGCAACTTTCATTGCCACGAGAACGATTGCAAATGAAGTGTCTTGCCAGTAACGTTAACGTGCATGAAAGATGAACAAATGAAGTTAGCCATTTAAGTTGCGACAAGGGCTGTGTTAAACAAAGATAGCGAAGACACGTCACTACACTGACCTGGACCGCCTCCGTGGTCCTGGGGACCAAGAGCGGGATCGCCGGTGCCGCGAACCCGAACGGCGCCTCCTTGATGAAGACCCTTTGGTCGAGGAATAACGCGACGAAGAGTTTGATCGTGACCGCCGCCGCCTGGATTTGTCGTGCGAGCTGTGTCCACTCTTCTTCTTGCGCCGGTAGCGATCCGACGAGTTGTCCGAGGACGATGAACTACGGTAGCGACAGGAGAACAAACTCTGTTACAGCGCGACGCTGAACATTATGGAGACTTTAAATGCCAGCGCGTTTCCCCCACTAATGAGCCTGCATTTAAGGCACATGCCGAACGCAGTGACGCTCAAACAATTACGAAATCCTCGGAAAAAACGTAACGATACAAGGCTGATAGAAGAGAAACTTACCTAGATCTTGCATGCGTCCTCTTTTTACGCTTGCGTCTGGAAGAGCTAGCTGTGTCCGAATCGCTGTCGCGGTGTGGCATTGTGCAACGCTGGAGGTATTTACATGTGTCTTCTCACTTTTTCATTGCGTAATTCGCTCATCGCTGTTTTGTTACACGCGCTAAAAACCATACAAAAAGGCATCTTACCGGCGAAAACTACTCATAAACAACGCGATAGTATGCGCCATTTTTTTCTTTTCCAATGTTGGCGCTCCAACAATCGGAAACGGTTATGTGAACAAAGGGATGACTAAATTACAGACCTTACGTTCGGTACTTCATAAGTGCCCCCAAGAAGTTATAAAATTACAAAAATATAAATCATAGACACTTTGAAACTAAGCAAATAATAAATAATTAAAGGACATCAAAGGAACCTTTCTTTTTACCAACATCATCATCAGCAGCATATGTCCTCTGCAGTATAGTCGTTTTGTAGGAAACCCTGAAGAAACCCAACGCACACAACCAGCCCGCACACTCTCAAGTTCAACAAATGGCCACAGAGGGCGAAAAATCAATCAAGGCGTGTTTCAGCGTAAGCGCGCAAGTGGAGCTACTGTAATTTGGTCGACTACTTTAATTTGTGCTTTTTCTGCTAGAGGCGCTGAACATGCTGAATTTTTGCGCAACCTTGTCGTAGTAGCAGGTGGGCTAAATGACGTCCTGAACAGGAAAGGGCCAGGACTAGCCCAGCGCTTGGCGAAGGGGGTGGACGACTTGCGCGAGCTATCCCCTCAGGTGCAGATCGTGGTGTGCACGGTGCCGGAGGTGCCTGTGCGTGACAGTCATGTACAAAGAGCCGTAATGGCTGCCAATGAGGCAATATGGAAAATGAGCCGAGAGAAAGGATTCGAAGTTGTCGAGGTAAACAGGGAAGTGAGAAGTTGTGGTGGTTTTAAACGAGATGGGATCCACTTCAATTACAGGCTAGCACGAGAAGTGGGCTGGCGACTTGGGGGTCGCGCTGTTGCTTTTTTAGGGGGCCCGCGGGCGCTCAGGAGGTCAGAGTAGGTAGTAATAAAGAAGGTCCCCTAGGGGAACATCAGAAGAGCATCGCCGTCGATAACAGGAAAAGGAGGAAAACAAGAACAAGAGCTCGCCATGCAATAGGCTACATAAACATGCAGGGCGGCAGAAGAAAGGAAAAGTGGGCAGAGATTGAGGAGCAGTTACATAGAGAACAAATAGGGGTGTATGCGGTTACAGAAACGCACCTTAGAGACTCAGAAGAGCCGCCAGTTATTGGGAATTATGTATGGGAAGGGTGCAACAGAACTAAGTCGGAAAGAAAGGGAGGGGGAGTCGGAATGCTCATCCATCAGGGAGCCAAATGGAAAAGAGTAAATTCACAATGTCAAGAGCATCTTTGGTTATCAGGTACAATGAGTGGGAAAGAAACTTGGCTTGGAGTTACGTATTTGTGGACCGGAATAAATTGCACAGAGAAGAATAAAGAGTTAGTGGAATGCATAAGCGCTGATATCAGGGGTTTCGGGAATGGTGCTGAGATAGTCCTATTAGGTGACATGAATGCCCACATACAGGATTTAGACGGCTATACCGACAATAACGGGAAGTCAATGCTAGACCTTTGCGAGCAACATAATCTCGTGATCGTGAATACAGGGCCTAAGTGTGAAGGACAGATCACGTGGGAAGTGGGAAACCGGCAATCGACCATTGATTACTGTCTGATGACAGAAGGAATTCATGATAAGTTGAGAGAAATGGTCATCGATGAGGAAGGGTTTAGCAGCATAGGGAGTGACCATAAACGCATCATTTTGAAAATGGGATATGTAGTTGGGAAAGAGAGCAACGAAAGCAAAATGGCCAGTCCAAATTTGAACGCTGAACAAATAGCAAATATAGTCACTAGAGTGGAGGAAGAAATTGGCAAGTTGCCAAGTAAGGGGTGGGAATATGGTGAGCTTCTAAGTGTAGTAACGACAGAAATACGGAAAGAGAAACAACATGTTCATTGGAAAGGAAAAAAGAAACCGAAAAGCTGGTGGAACAAGGAGATACGAGAAGCCATCGCCGAACGACAGAAAGCATCTCGAGAGCACAGGCAGGCAAAGAAGGCGCAGTTGCCACAGGATGAAGTAACCAGTAAATGGGAAATATACCGGGAGAAAAAGTCCATGGTTCAAATACTGGTGCAAGCAAAATTAAAAGGTGAAAGTGAACGTTGGTTGTCAGAAATACGTGAGAAAAAGAAGGCTGCACCTAGAATATTTTGGAATCACATAAAATTATTAGGCAGGAAGGCAACAACAATACAACAACATATCCTAGACGAAGATGAAAACAGACTGGAAGGAGAAGCAGCAATAAATTACATCCAAAAAGTAACAGCCGAATCTTTCCAAGGCAAGGACAAGGTTGTATTTGAAGAAAAAAAGAGCATGAAAGAGAACCAAGGGGGAAAGGAGCTAGTGCTTACAAATTTAAACTGGAAGAAAGCGGAAGAGAAAATTCCTAAGCGCACAGCCACAGGGCTAGACGAGGTTCCCGTTAGGCTGATAAATGAACTGGGACCAAAAAGTAAGGAAGCTCTCGTGAAAGCAGTTGAAAAAACTTTAAAAGATAGACGAATACCAGACAGTTGGCGACAAAGTAGAATGAATTTAATTTATAAAGGTAAGGGGGAGAAAGACAGAATTCACTCGTATAGACCGTTGACCATTACATCGGTAATATACAGGCTAGCAATGCAGGCAGTGAAATTAAAGCTTCAAGCATGGGCAGAAAATAATGGCATTTTGGGAGAGCTTCAGAATGGCTTTAGAATAGGTAGGCGTTTGGATGATAACTTGTTTGTTCTTACTCAGTGTATTGAAATATCAAAAGCAGAAAGCAGACCGTTGTATGTAGCCTTTTTGGACATTACAGGAGCATACGACAACGTAGACCGCAGCATTTTGTGGGATATTCTGGAAGGGGAAGGCTTAGGTAACGATTGTATACAGCTCTTGAGAGAGATTTACCTAGAAAATACTGTTTGCGTTGAATGGGAAGGGATGAGGAGCGCGGAGAAAGTTCATATCAACAAGGGACTGAGGCAGGGGTGCCCTTTATCCCCGCTGCTGTTTATGATGTACATGGTGAGGATGGAGAGGGCGCTAGAAGGAAGTAATATCGGGTTTAATCTCTCATACAAACAGGCAGGTACAGTAATAGAGCAGCAACTCCCAGGTTTATTTTATGCGGACGACATTGTGTTGCTCGCAAACAAGCAAAGTGATTTGCAACGTCTGGCTAATATCTGTGGACAGGAGGGCAACAAGTTAGGTTTGAAATTTAGTGTTAGAAAATCAGGTGTTATTGTATTCAATGAAAACAGTGAACAGACAGTGGAGATACAGGGCCAAGAAATACCTCGGGTAACAGAATATAAATACCTTGGTATATGGATAAACGAAGGCAACGGATATATGGAAACACAGGAAAAAAACCATAACAGTCAAGGGGAAGAGAAATGCAGCCATAATGAAGCACAGAGCGCTATGGGGATACAATAGGTACGAGGTCCTCCGAGGTATGTGGAAAGGGGTAATGGTTCCAGGACTTACTTTTGGAAATGCGGTTGTTTGCTTTAAATCAGGGGTACAATCAGGACTCGACGGGAACCAAAGGTCAGTGGGTCGCCTCGCATTGGGCGCTCACGGGAAGACTACAAATGAAGCTGTGCAAGGGGATATGGGCTGGACTAGTTTTGAAGTGAGGGAAGCCCGCAGTAAAATTGAGTACGAAGAACGGCTGAGGAATATGGAGGAAAGTAAATGGGCTGGGAGAGTGTTCAGGTATCTGTACAGGCAAAACATTGATTCACAGTGGAGGAAAAGAACTAGGAAGCTTACCAGCAAGTATGCGGCCTGTGGGGTGGGCAACACAGCAACAAAGAAGGTCAAGCGGAAAGTCAGAGAGGCTGAATTAATCTCATGGGTGGCGGCAATGGAAAAGAAACCTGCCATGAGTAACTACTTAAGGGGAAAAAACGAAATTAGGAAAGAAACCATTTATGATAACTCAAAGGGAAGCTCATTACTTTTCGAAGCGAGATCGGGATGCCTTAGAACACGCACCTATAAAGCGAGATATAAGAATGAAGAAGAAACATGTGCTTGCTGCGGTAAAGCTAGGGAAACGACGGAACATATTTTATTAGAATGTGAGGACGTCTACCCAGCGGTCGATTTAGGCACCACTGGCCTCCTTGAAGCCCTTGGGTTCAGCGGGAGCAGTGGTAAAGCAAACAGGTCCGCAATAGACATCAGTAAGAGGCGATTGGAGGATTGGTGGAAGAAAAGTAGGGAAACGACAAAAGACGGAGACGTACAAAAGCACAGTTCGCAATAGGGTGTCAGAAAATTTGGACGTGGTAGTTCATAGTGGTTTTTTTTTTTTTTTTTTTCATTGGTGAACATAGGTAGGATATTAGGCAGCATAGTAGTAAGAGCTTGGTGGCGCAAGCCACCGCCCCGTTCCAAAGGGGACGCTCATAACATCCATCCATCCACCCATCCATCCTTTTTACTTTACACAAACCATTGACATAAACAATCGAGGTGTCTAAGGATGTTTTGTTACCTCAGGCAAATAGGCAGTTGATTTTTTTAAATTTGATTGTTGAAGCTGCTTTTTAATCATAGCGTCAAGGTTTTTGTACTTGATTAACCGCCGACAGCCCATTGGTATCGATGTGTTTCCTGGCCGTTGGCGTTCGAATACTACGGCGGTAAAACATTTTCGAAAGCATGCTGGTTTCGTCTGCGAGTCATTACATAGACTTGCTGTAAAGAGGTCTACTCTTGGCAAAACATAGTGCCTCATTTTGTTTAGGCGTTGATTATCATAATGAATGCGGCGGAGGTTGAGGGAGTACGCTTGAAGGTACGTTTTTATGCCGTTGATCTCCATAACACCTTAAGTACGCAAACCGATGTCACAGAACACCCGATGCATCATTGTGTGTTCTCCGTCATCGCTTGTTTGCTGTACGCCTACTAATTCTTCATTTCTTCAAGTGTTGTATCCTCCTTTTGTCCTTGTTCTCTTGTGCTTCACTTACAGTATGTCGTTCCGTCAGCTGTAATGCGCATTTGCAAAACCAATATGTTTGACAAGACGCAGTGGTTATCATAATTTCACTACACATGTATTAAGCTGGCACATATGGTTCAGATACAGATGCCTGTATGCGGACTTGCACGACGTTGATGCGGAGATTAGGATAATTATTACACCCGTAAGGAAGAGGCAGCTGACGGCCGTAAGCTGTTGCGTTCTTTCCGCCAAACTACCCGGCCTGGTAGTGCTGTAAAGATGCTGTATAAAAGTGACACGCGGTGACAGGGAAATTATTATACTTAGCAGCCGACCGTACGTTTTGTAGCTTAGGTGTTCTTTCTTGTGCGTTTGTGCTACCCTTATTAATGAGCCATTTCTTGACTATGTTCTTGACTATGTAACCGCGTTTGTGTGGATGCGTAGACGTGTGCTTTTTGTTGTACTTGTAAAATGCAAATAAAATATTTTCAGGCTTACTCAATCTTTGGTGTCGTGTGCGTTTATTCCAGTCGAGGCCATCGTGCCACCTGGAAACCGCATTCTGTCAGTAGCCCTACACGAAATGCAACAGCTGTAGCGCGGCGGCACAACTCGGGGTAACGGCTGCGTAATAAACGAAAAACCGCTCGGGATGCCCTTAAAAGTCAGTGTAGAGTGTGCCTTAACTCGATATGACTCTGCGCTACATGTATTCTGCTGCGCCTCGATCGTGCTCCCGCCAGTTTGGTTGCTGTGTGGCAAACGTAGCGCCTACATATATACGTAGGCGCTACGTTTGCCACACAGCAACTAAACTGGCGGGAGCACGATCGAGGCGCAGCAGCTAGAAACCCACTAAAGCCACAGAACACCTGGTAAAGCGTGTGCAAAACCCCGTTTCCGTTTCCTGTTGTACAGCGCCACCTGTGGTCGCATACTTTAGTTCACGACGCCACCGCTACGCTTATTTCCGTAGCACTGTGGAAGGTACAGTTTCCCTTCTCGAAGTTTGTATAGGTGTTCTGTGACACAACCCTCTGCAAACCTGCAAAATGCTGTCGGTGGAGTTCTTTGCAGCGTAGAGTGATGGAGTTTCGTACTGAAACTTGTGGACGTTCCAGCCACTGGCAGCGGCAGCAGCCGCCAGTGTTCCCAGTTGCTCCCAAGTCCCACGGTGCTCCGAAGTCACTGCTTCTGTTCACTCCAGTAACTCCGAAGCAACGTTATTCTCGGAAGAGCCTGCTGTTTCTGCTGGCAGGAATTAACGTTTGCGCTGCGTAATTCAGTCTCATAACAATTTTCAGTGCGAAAATAGGAAAAGTTTGCGTGCTACCGGGAAATGGGAACAAGCTTTTTTGCCACCACCAGTGTTTATTATTTAAATCGATATTGGCGGCGAGGAGTTACGGAGTCGCCATCTGCCGGAAGCTAGGGTGCCTCGATCTCCTCCTCGCCCGCCGCTCCGTTCAGGGTGGAGACAAGTGCGTCGTCTGCTACAGCATAGCCATGTTCTTGCCCGCTGCGAGCGGCGCGTTGTTGGCGCGCGTGTGGATGAGCGGTTGGACGGAAGCAATGCGCTGTTTTGATTACTTCGATTACTTCGATTACAAATTTCTCTACTATTAAGAAATATTTTTGCACCGAAACAATATGTGCGCATTCCCTAAGGCCCCTCTTTTATGCCAGCTCAACTTCCTAGCTGTTTCTATTTAGGTCATTTATAGCTGTCGTCTGGAAGTACCCTCGTAAAACGCGTTGCAACCACTGATCAGCGGCCTGGCGTGTTTTGTTTACGAACTGTACATACAGAAATTAAGTTGCGCGGCAATCACTTTTTTTCACAGTGGGGAATGATGCGTTTAACACAAGCATTCATAGAGGAATGCAAAAATTGCTACGCTACCAGCATTCCTGTTCTTCGCGAAGAGTTACGCTGTGAACCTGTGTTGCTTGTGAGCATGTTGGTATGCAGCCCTGAAAATTCCTATTGCATAAGAAGATGCCGGTGGTAAAGAAAAGAGGTCAATAAGTGACGAGTAGATACGTGATTTGGGCCACGACGTTTGGATCGCCATGCAGGTTTTTATTGTCAGCTGTCAGGAGGTGTCAATTGCCACAAGTCTTTCGGAGATCTCAGACCGACGACCAGAAACTACAAAGAAGCCTTGAATTAACTTGAACAAAATAAATTAGAATGTCAGCTTGCAGCTCAGCTCGATAAGTTGGGGAAAAAAAAAAGCGGAAAACTTGTACAGACACAAGGTGAAAAATCAGCACGCACAGCAAAGTAAGAATAAACACATGACTGAAAGCTATATTAAAAGAGTAACAAAAATGAAACGAAAGTTTTTGAATTCTGGCGATATGCATTAAAATTTAATTTCAGTGTTCACTGTAGGCTCACTCCTGCACACGTCTTGCTTGCATGCCCGTCAAGTCCCGTTGCCGCGGCTTGACGCAGGTGCACACGCAGCCTCAGACTCGCGTAGTTTGACAAAGGGAGCTTTTCCACTGTTTCTTTGTGTTCCTGACAGGCGCCTGTTACGCCCCACCGCAACATCTTTGTCAAGTATGCGGTTACAGCCTTCAAAGGAGATATCATGGTGAAAGCGCTTTCCGTCCAGGTGGTGATACCATTAAAATGTTCCTCGCAAGATTTGAGAACTAGCATGACTGCATCGCTTGGGTAATGAAGGTTGCTGCCTTCAGAGACGTATTCCTTGAGGGACGTCAAGTACGCATGCTCACTGCTGCTTGAGCCTAACAATGCAGGCTTGCACTGCTCGCAGTGGCCAATAGATTTGAGGATCCCTTTTATAAGAAACCCACTGATATGAAACAAAATCTCGCACTCAGATGATGTTAGCTCTTCGACAAACGGGATCTCCGCGTCGTCGATAGCTTCAATCTCGGCTGCCGCTTCTTCTTGCACACCTGCCGACAGCAGGTCGATCAGGTACTGTGCGTCATCGACATCGTAGCTAGTCGTTGACGGTGTGTGGAAGAATTGGCTGACACAAACACCTTGAGTGATTACTGCACAACGGCACGCAGCAGCCGGGCATTTTGTGCCGACGACACCCAGCGAACTCGTCGCAGCAACGTCCTACCACCTGCACCATGCAGCGCGCGCGGCGGGCATGAACATGGCGGCGGTGGCTAGAACGAACCGGTTCGAGGAGGACATCGAGGCACCCTAGTTTCAGCGTTTCCCAGTTGAACTTTGCAAGTTTTATATTAACCACATCATCAACGTGGGGACGGGCATTGTCGTGGAACAAGAAGACCCCATTCGTCAATTTTCCACCTCGTTTCTCCTTGATTGCGACTCGCAGCCGATCCGGCGTTTCACAATATCGGCAATAATTGATAGTCTCTCAAGATTTAGCAGATTCTATCAGTAATGGCTCCTGACGATAGAGAAAAAAAAAAAAACTCACCAACACCTTTCCGGTGGAAATGACGGCCTTTGCTTTGTTTGGGGGTGGTGAATTCGAATGTTTCCACTGTAAGCTTTGCCGTCGTGTTTCAGGCTCGTAGTAGTGGCACCATGGTTCGTCCCCGATGACAATTGCAGACAAGAAGGCGTCACCCTCATTATGATACCGGATCAGATGAGTCAAGGCAGCGCCGAACTTCTCCGTCTTGTGGAGGTGGTTCAAAATCTTGGGCATCCATTGCAGACCCAAAAGCCGATAACCGAGATGTTCATGAATTATGGCGTGAACCGAACAGTGACTGATGTCCACATGCTCTGCCAGTTCATCGATGCTTCCTATCAAACTTTGCAATTTTGTTGGGGTTGATTGCACGATGGGTTTGGCCCGGTTTTGGATCGTCTTTGCAACTTTCACGTCCTTCTTTGAACCGTTTGGTCCAACACTTCACAGTGGCCAATGAAATGCAATGTTCAACGTACACGGCAGCCATACGGCGACTAATTTCTTTTTGGGAAACATATTCAGCTGTCAAAAACCTCACGACACCACGCTGCTCAACTTCTGGAGCATCCATTACGTCACGCTACCATGTTCAACCCAGTGTATGAGAGCATTAAAGAACATTTTTCCTCACACCTGCGAGTCACTTTTGTAAATGAGAGATGCCTGTGTGCTACACGCAGGCCTTGCAGATAATGAACAGAACCATAATTGCGCAGGGTGGGTAGGCTCACTTTCATTTGACTCGCCCTCGTACATTAGAAATGCGAAGATACAATGGAATATACAAATGCGAATATACAGCTTGATAAAGGGCAAAAAGTGTCACTAGAAACAAAGTTCACTGCACATATACACAAAACCTGGCAACAAGATATTCAAGTATACGTATAAGTCTCCAATAAATCGACCTATCTAAGAAAAAGTCCGTGTATATAATGCGTCAAACAAGGCAAATAAACATTATGTGCAATCACACATTCACAAAATCCCGCTGCCATTCCATCCACTCCCCCCGATGTATCGCGCGTGACGGAAGGCGCCGCGCTTCCTCCCCACTTTTCTCCCTTGTGCACGCAAGACAGAGCGACCATCGTCGGCTCACCCATTCCACCCCCCGCCCCCGCCCCAACGCTTTCACTCACACATGCACCATGCGGCGCGCGGTCACAATGTTACCGCCCTTGGACTTTATACGAAACAAGAGGGCAACAGCGACGGCAGGAATGCGCCATGAGTGTCCATATAATTGCTATCGCAATAATATAATAAGAGTATCCGGCAACTGAAGCGTCCCGTGGCTAATTACTTTCCGCAAAAGAAGAAGTAACAAAATCGAACTTTCACCATGCCACAATTCACTGCGCCGCAGCAATGTACTTTTTTTTTTCCTTTTGTGGAGCGGGGCACTCATATGAAAAGAAAACGCAAGGGAAAATATGTTGGCCACAATCGAATGCCTGCCCTGGGCACCTAATGTGGCTACCGAACGAATATCAAAGAAAACGTGAGACGCTTGTTCCACCGAGAACCATACGCATACCGCTCGGTACCTTGCACCGGCGAGACAAGAGTTTCCGGAGAGGTTGCGCTCAAGCAAACGTGGTGCAATCCGTCGAGTCCCCACAGTGATGGCGGCAAGCGACCATTGTTTCTTTTTCTCGTCTGCTAGCCAGAAAGCGTCCAAATCTCTTCAGGTGAAAGTCCACTCGGCCAGAGCAAACCGAACGCGCACCGAAGTGCGCCGCGCGATGGTCGGGGCAACACGAGAAAAACGCATGCGGTCTGGCTGGCTCTGGCAGCCCGCAGGTAGGGTAGCGAGAGCAAAAAAATTGAAGAGGCTCAATGTGTCATCGCGAATAAAAGTCAAAGTAGAAAAAATAAATAAGAACGTAGTTACCTTGGATGCGTTAATGTCTTGACATGGATGCTTTGGCATAGGTGAAAAAAAATGTTGATACTTTTTTATGTGACATGACGGCGCGAATGATCCACCACAACGCTTCGTCTCATCGGACCTCGCTGCGTGCTTTGTCAACTTGTCTGATAGTGTGTTGATTAGGCTTGTCTCGTTGTGTGTTCCGATGCAAGACTTCAGAAAACTCAATGGACCTTTGGCGTCAAATGTTTATAACAACATTAAACACACAAAGTTCCGCAATCGAAAATCTAAACCACAGCTTTGGAAATGTCAATGCACCTTTTCCGTCAAAAGTTTATGTGAACTTTACACCCATAAAGTTTCGGAATTTACATCCATGCGCTCCGTAGATTCCGCGGCCTCAGCGAGGTGCCGCAGTGAGCCCGTTCGCCATCAAGACGTCCTTGTAACTTGGTGCTCGGATGGGGCTCCTGGCGTTATGACTCCCAGTGCATGGGCGTTGTCGCGAAATGCAGCCCGAGTTCGCAATGCTCGCGGTGAAATGTCTTTTCGAGCGTGAAAAGGACATCCTAGAAAAAAATACAAGAATGATTTCCGGCACCGGAGGTTGCTTCGGTCGGCCGTGTATGGACAGCACGAAAAAATTTCGGGGGGGGACTGAAGCCCCATAAGCCCCCCCCCCCCCCCCTCCCCCCCCCCCCCCTGGCTACGCCCCTGGCCGGAAGCGCCTCCTTAGCGCAGTATGAGGGATCACGCGGTGCGCTCCTCATAAGTTTCGCTTACGGCGCTCAATAAGAACACCACGCGGCAGCCCTCCTGGACATTTGTGTAGATACTCTCAAAACAAGGGAAGTTTTTGACTGTCGATATAGTAATCTTGGGCAAACTGAAAGCACAGAATCGTTTACAGACGCTATCTCTTTACCGAATATGCACAGTGAACGCCACTGTGCGCGGTTGCCGCGATGGCGTCTCTCGAACCGGCTTCTTGCGTGAAAGGTAGCCAAACGCTGAGAATAAACTATGTGAAATATATTGTTATAGTGGGCTGTCTGTATAACCAAATGGGGCATAACAGAATAAAGCCTCAATCCAGCGATCGCACGGGTTCGCAGCGACCGACTGCGCGTCTGCATGCATGTCCGCGCACTATGTTTTGCTTTCGCTGTGAGCGCGTTTTCGCACCGTGCCGTGAGCTTTAGCCCGCAGCATATGAGCATTTGACAGTACACTAGCAACCATTGTTGCGTAGACGCTATCAGAACTGCTCAAAAATTATTTCGTTATAGAGACTTCGGCGCCTACGGTGACTGTGATGTGCCGTAGCGACAATTCAATGTTTTTTGTCTTCTAAATTCTTGGACATTTCAATATTATTCCTCAAGTTGCGTTGCACTGCGTGTTTATGGGTCTTCTCAGCGTGCGATTTCCCTCTGCTTTTTTTTCGTAATCCAGTGCATTAATTCATAACACAAACACGACCATATGCCATGCCTTTCTTTAATATGCATCTTACCGTCCCCTTTCCGTTCCAGTGAACTTGCCAGTATCTAGCATCAACACGTTCATAGACCAAACCGTTATGACATTAGCCGGGCAGCGGACGCGGGCGAGCGTCTCAGTGCGCGTTTTCTGCTACTCACCGAACATCGCACAGTACTGACGCCGTAGCAGAAATATTCCTCGCGTCTGTGCTTGCTGCATACCCGGGTTGTAGCCGATGGCTGTCTGCCGGTTCTAAGTTTCGCGAGCCAAGGTTCACGCAGCTCCTTGTCCTGCGGCTACGTGTGAATAAGGCTGACAGCGGGCTCCGTTGCGTACGTCCGGCACTGCGGCAACCAGCAGTAGCCTACCATGCTGCACGCCTCCAAAGGCAGCCACTACCTATTATAGTACTTTCAAATGTTGTCAAGCAGACACCCAAGGCGGTAAAGCCTCACCACTTAATCCGAACCGCGGTGCAGGTGGGACTTTAAAATTTCGTTTTCAGCTCGCTTCGGCGCTTCCGAAGCAGCCGACGCGGCCGCTGTGTCCACGTGATCCCTCATGCTACGTCACGCCGACGGTGGCGCTAGCTTTTCCAGTGGTGGAGCTCGCCTCCAATACCAACAGAGACGCGGCGGTAAAACCAAAGTTCTAACCCTAAAATAATTATTTCGCTCTCCTTTCTGGACGTTATGCCAGAAGGTCAGCGTAACTAAGGTAATAAATATTTAAATAAAGCACGTCGTGATTAACTGCTTGTTCACACTAATTAATTCTGCTCCAAGCAGACACCTACAATAGGTTGGTGTGGTTTGAGAAGCGTCATCATTCTTTACAAAGGGCCCTTTGTCTTTCTGGTGCAGCCTTTACGCGAATCCGATATTTGTACTAAACCATATTGACATTTTTTTTTGTTTTTTGCATAGTGTTTGCGTTTCGGTGGTGTAGAAGTTCAGGCCAGTTGGTGCAGCATTGGCAAGAATAAAATAGTGCTATATACACGTCGCACAGAGAGCGCTCGTGTTGTTTCGTTTTGCTTTGCCGGACAGGGGTAATTGCAGATCGCAGGGAGAGGCTTTCGTCCTGCAGTGGATATAAAACAGGCTGATGATGACGATGCTTTCTCTCGTGTATTGCGCATTTTTATACTTGGGAGTTGCCAGAAAAGACGACTCGCATTTGAAAAACCACCCCATTTTTCTTTCTATACTCTCTGTTCGCAGACATGCAGCCTTAATTGACCTATGTTGTGTATGCTGTGGGTATGCTATTTCGTAAATAATTATTGCCGTACTGGATACACCCTACTAGTTCTTCAAGAATACAAATTACATAAAGAGATATCTTCAGGGTTGCGCACAAGTTATTTAGGATGGAATGCTTTCTTTCTTTCTTGCGTGGTTGAACCGATTAAACCGGTAGAAAATGTTTTTGCGACAGTGCTACTTATAAATTATTCCATACTTAATCAACCAAATCGTAAACTCTAAAATGTACGTATGCCTTTCATCGCAGGTTTTCAAGTGAAAAAAAAAATAAGAAACAGCACTGTGAGGCAAATGGTTTCAAGTGATTTATTTGGAAACTTCCTATATACATAATAATTACAGTGCACCATGTATAGCTGTGAAACAGAATACATCGAGCTTCCTTCCGGAGCACACAAGAACCTCACAATATTCACAGAGAACAGGAGATGAATCAAAATGGCACATACAGCGATGACAACGTGGGACCGCACTGAAACGAGGCATGAAACACAATATGCATGAAGTCGGAGGGAAAATTTAACATAATTTGGTCATATTCCACGCCAACTGTCCCAACCATGGCGCTCGAGCAATATCAATTGCTCTCTAAAGATTTAAAAAAAAAAATTACACATATATAAGCATTACTTGCACAGTATCGTCCCAAAGTATATTGTGTGCAAAAAATGTTTTGCGCCCTTGAGGGCCATTTGAATTTTACGAAACGATGGAAAGCCAGCTGCGAAAAAAAAATTTGCCCAAAGTCTACCGCTTCGCGCATTCTTTCAAGCTTTGCTGAGCACTGTGCTTTCCAATTATAAAATAGTTTCACAAAATTGTAGTAGCGCGAGTGACAGCAACACACGCAGTAGGCGCAAGCCAAATAATGGTTTATTGCAGATAGCGTAGCTGCTTTTATGCAGTGCGCATTTGGTCGAGAATGCGCACTTCGAGCGATGAACGGGCTTCCGACGACGCGACACGGCAAAAATGCTTTTATGTTTTTCAATCCTTAGCACCGAGGTAAGAATGCGCAAATTACAGTGTTCTTGGGAAATGTTTCGCAAGAAACGGTCTCAGAGGGAAACCTGGAATTATTTTAATATAAGTGTCCCTAAAACGCACCGTCTTCTATATTTTCGCACCGATGTGCTGCGCACAGGCTCTAAAACAGAAGCCTGACTTTGGCAAAAAATACTTTTACGGCCTATATACGTTTAGACGTTCGTAACACACTAATGTGGCCTATGGAAAAATACGCGGGAAAGCGTATATAATGTAGAAGCATAACAGCTTTCGCCTAAGAAATCTTATACGAAGTAATTTGAGTTTTCACCGAGAAAGAGATTTTTATTTGAGTGCCACCATTGCAATATTTTGTTTCGCGCTTCGACTTCACCTCATTCAGCACTATAACTATATGATAAGTGCCAATGGCGAAATTGTAAAGCAGCATGAAAAACTCCCGATACAGCTTTCTGTTGATCAATATGTGCTACATAAAATTGTTTTTACAAGCATGAAAGAAGTCCGTGAATACACGAAAAATTGCCGCGCGACTGGCAGCTCGAGGCACTTTGCGTGTATTTGCAGGTTTCTCTCATGCTTAGAAAAACACCTTTAGTAGCGCGTATTGAGCAACAGAAAGCGGTATCGGAGTTTTCTCCTGTTGTTCTACAATTTTCCACACTTTTAATGCAATTATAATATTTGCGAAAGTTGATTAAATAATTAAGGCTAATTATGCATTTAGGCCGAATGCAAAAAAAAAAAAAAATCGAACTCCAAGCGACGGCAAATAACATTATCTTGGTTCTGCCCAGCTACGTGGCATCTGCATATTTTTGAAGTTTGGCTCAAGTTACGGGTGCACACGGGGTAAGCGTACTATCAGAGTGGCACAAATTGAAGCGCACGCAAATTGGAACATATTAAAGCAGAAACAGGTGATAAACATCAAATGTGATAATCGCGCCCTTAAATGTATGTGGAATAGAATACTCAGTAAAATAACTCAGGTGAAAAGAAACTATTTCCGTATTTACTTTAGCATGTATTTACATATTGGGAAGCATGGGATGACAGAAAAATGTCGCACAGGCACTAGTCAGTATTCACTATACAAGCTGTTTTTATTTGCTGCAATTTTTTTTTAAAGATTGCGTATGTCAGATAGCACAATTCTAACCCTTGAACTAAATTACTCGATGAGGTGGCCATTACTTCTACTAGAAATCAAAATGTTCGATTGAATCATCATCATCATCATCATCATCATCATCATCATCATCATCATCATTTCACTTTATGTCCACTGCAGGACGAAGCCACCTCCCTGCGATCTCCAATTACCCCCGTCATGCGCCAACAGATTCCAACTAGTGTCCGCGAATTTCCTAATTTCATCGCCTCATCTAGTCTTCTGCCGTCCTCGACTGCGCTTCCCTTCTCTTGGTACCCATTCTATAACCCTAATGGTCCAACGGTTATCTAACCTGCGGATTACGTGACTTGCCCAGCTCCATTTTCTTTCTCTTAATCTGAATTAGAAAATCGGCTATACACGTTTGCTCTCTGATTAAAACCGCTCGCCTCCTGTCTCTTAACGTTATGCCTAGCATTCTTCGTTCCATCGCTCTTTGCGCGCTTCTTAACTTGTTCTCAAGCTTCTTTGTCAGTCTCCAAGCCTCTGTCCCGTATATCAGCACCGGTAAAATGCAGTGCTTGTACACCTTCCTTTTCAATGATAATGGTAAGCTTCGAATCAGGAGCTGACAATGTCTACCGTACGCGGCCCAACCCATCTTTATTCTATGAATTTCCTCGTCATGATCAGGGTTCCCTGCGATTAATTGACCTAGGTATACGTACTCATTCAAAGACCTTAGAGGCTGACTGGCAATCCTGAACTCTTGTTCCCTTGCCCTGCTATTCATGATTATCTTAGTCTTCTGCATATTAATCTTCAACCCCACTCTTGCACTCTCTCTGTTAAGGTCCTCAATCATTTGTTGTAACTTGTCTGCAGTATTGTTGAATAGAACAATGCCATCGGCAAACCGAAGGTTACTTCGTCGATCGTTACTCTTAAGCCTTCCCAATTTAATAGCTTGAATACTACTTCTAAGCAAGAAGTGAATAGCATTGGAGAGATTGTCTCCTTGTCTGACCCATTTCTTTATAGTTATCTTCCTACTTTTCTTGTGCAGAATTAAGGTAGCTGTGGAGTCTCTGTAAATATTTTCCAAGATATTTACGTAGGCGGTCCGTACTCTTTAAATACGTAATGCCTCTATGACTGTTGGTACCTCTACTGAATCAAATGCCTTTTTGTAATCTATGAAAGCCATATAGAGAGACTGATTGTACACTGCGGATTTCTCGATAACCTGATTGATGACATAGATGTGATCCATTGTAGAGTATCCCTTCCTAAAGCCAGCCTGTTCCCTTGGTTGACTAAAGTTCAGTGCTGCCCTTATTTTATTGGAGGTTATTTTGGTAAATATTTTATATAATACTGGGAGTACGCTAATGGGCCTATAATTTTTCAATTCTCTAACGTCCCCCTCTTTCTAGATTAGTATAATGTTTGCATTCTTCCATTTTTCTACGACCCTTGTAGTCAATAGACACTTTGTATAGAGAGCCGCCAGTTTTCCAAGCATTATGTCTCCTCCACCTTTGATTAAATTGACTGTTATTCCATCTTCTCCTGCCACTCTTCCTCGTTTCATGTCTTGCAAGGCCCTTCTGACCTCATCGCTAGTTATAGGAGGAATTTCTGTATCCTGTTCATTACTGCTTCGAATGGAGGCATTCTGACTCCTCTGGGTAGTGTAAAGGTCAGTATAGAATTCTTCCGTTGCTGTTACTATACCTTCGAGATTGCTGATGATATTACCCTGCTTATCTTTCAATGCATACATCTTGGTTTGTCCTATGCCAAGTTTCCTCCTCACTGATGTCAGACTGCGTCAATTTTTTACGGCTTCTTCAGTCTTTCTCACTTTATAATTTCGAATATCCCTTGTTTTCGCCTTGTTGATCAGTTTTGAATGTTCCGCGAATTCTATCTTATCTCTTGAGTTGGACACTTTCATTCTTTCTCGTTTCTTTATTAGGTCCTTTGTTACTTGGGAGAGCTTGCCTACTGGTTGCCTTGGTGCCTTGCTTCCCACTTCAATTGCTGCCTCTGAAGCCAGCCTAGTTACGGTTTCATTCATTACCTCTATGCCATCTTCATCTCTCTGCTCTAAAACTGCATATTTGTTTGCAAGTACCAGCCTGAATTTGTCTGCTTTTACCCTTACGGCCTCTAGGTTGACCTGTTTCTTCTTGACCAATTTTACTCTTTCTCTCTTCAAACTGAGGTGAATCCTAGCCCTCACTAACCTATGATCACTACACTTTACCCTTCCTATCACTTCTACATCCTGCATTATGCTGGGATCGGCAGAAAGTATGAAATCAATTTAATTTCTTGTTTCACCATACGGCTTTTGCAGGTCCACTTTCTGTTGCTACGCTTCCTGAAAAAAGGTGTTAATTATTCTCAGCTTATTCTTTTCTGCGAATTCTACCAGCATCTGTCCTCTAGCGCTCCTAGAATCGATGCCGTAGTTGCCAACAGCTTGTTCACCGGCTTGCTTTTTTCCCACTTTTGCATTGAAGTCACCCATCACTACAGTACACTGAGTTTTCACTTTTCTCATCGCTAATTCATCATCTTCATAAAACTGATCTACTCCATCATCGTGACTGGATGTTGGAGCGTAGGTTTGTACTACCTTTAACCTATATCACGTATTAAGTTTGATTACGACTGCTGCTACACTCTCATTAATGCTGTAGAATTCATCAATGCTGCCCGCTATCTCCTTATGGATTGGGAATCCTACCCCGTATTGCTTCTCATCTGGGAGACCTCTATATAAGCTTGTATATGGAGGTCTCCCAGATATATATATATATATATATATATATATATATATATATATATATATATATATATATATATATATATATATATATATATATATATATATATATATATATATATATATATATAAGCACTGTATAAGCTTCACCAGTTCTTCTAATTCCACTAAGGTTAATGTTATGACAGAGGTCGGGTGTTATAAGGTTGCCAGTAATAATTAACGTAATTATATTAATTAACCTTTTAATTAATCAATTTACGCCAAATATTTCAGTCTACGAATTATAGCCGCTGAGTTCGCGCGGCGTATCCACTTGGAACGAATTCTCTAGACAGCACCAGTTCCGAAACAATAATTTTCAGTGTCGTCGAAATGCATTGGTGTTCCAGTTACTTTGGTGCTTCAATACATAAAACAGCGGTTTCCTAACAGGGAAAGCGGAATGCAGCACTATTGAAACATAGAGCTCTTTGGGGCCCCGATAAATATGAGGTACTGTGTGGAATTTGAAAAGGAGTAACGTTGGCAAGTGCCATTCTGTGCTTAAAATCTATCGGCAATGCACGTACTTAAAAGCTTCCGGCACTATGCGCACTCTGAAAATATCGCAAATCGCTTTGAAGATGAGGCCCGCGCGGGCACGCACTTTGGCCACGTCGCAGATGTGAATAAATTTGCATATGTGGGCGGGCAAGTGAATTTAGCGTAGCACTTCAACTTTTTCCCTCGTTGAAGTGCTACGCTGGATTCACTTACCCGCCCACATATGTAAGTTTATTCACACCTTTCTTACATCTCGTGAATTCGCCATCCGCATCAACAAGGAGAATGTGGGGTCCTTTCGGCCACATCGCGGTGTACCGCAAGGGTCAGTGCTGGCCCCCATACTTTTCAACATTAGCCTCCTACCCTTGGCATGGCGATTGGGCGACATTGCTGACCTGCACGCACTCATTTATGCGGATGACATCACAGTCTGGACCGTCCACCCGTCTCTCCAAATACAAGCCACAAGGTTGCAGCTCGCTCTTACAATTACAGATCAAAGGTGTTCTTTTCTGGGACTCACGTTGCCGCCTCAAAAGACGGCTCTGCTTCCGGTCGCAAATGCGCGCGGCCGCCGTGCGTTTAACACCACCCCTATCGTCCTTCTCTTGCACGGAAGCAGAATTCCAATCGTCAACTCACTCCGAGTCCTCGGCCTGGACCTGTACGATTCCGGCTCTGCCGGCCCCTGGATTCGCACAGCACGTCAGAAGACATCCCAAATGCTGCAACTCATCCGTAGGATTTCTCAAAAGTCAGGTGGTGCCACAACCACCATCGCCCGCCTCCTCATACGTACTGTGCTACAGCCAAGATTGATATACCAAGCCCAGTTTCATCACATGACACGAGCAGAGTGGGACCGCTTGGAATCTATCAATCGAGCAGCAATGCGGGTTATTACGGGCCTCCCACAAATTACGCCCATTCACGCACTCCAGGCCGAAGCGCAATTAAATACGCTAGACGAACTGGTCCACCAGCGTCGCCAAGCTCGTTCCGCTAAGTGCCATAATATCCATGAAGCTGCAGCTCTTGAGAAGTATATGGCAGACGGTTCAGTGATGCCCTGCGATTCCTGCTCGCCACGACCACCTTGGCTTTATCAGCAAGTTACGGACAATCGGCCTCTGACTCGCATACACACACGATCCATTGGCCACCTTAGAGAGTCGAGTATAATAGCAAATAGCTCATCAGCTACGAGTGCAAGCTCTTCGAGCAGACATGTAGCGTATGTCGACGCTAGTGTGAGTGATGATCACGTCACCACGGCTATCGCTTGTCCGGAAATATTGTCAGAAATCGCAACCTGCTCGTATGCTTGCTCCCCTGCCTGGCCGTCGACACAGGCGGAGCTCTTGGCAATCCGAGACGCAATATCCATCCCCTGTCCGCTGCTTCCGCCGTCTAGTAGACACATTGACATCTTCACCTATTCCTCAGCTGCCATCCGTTGTCTGCGGCGCGTTCTGAATTCCGACGTTTTGGCACAGGAGATTCAGGACACAGTGGAGAAATTACCCGTTACAGTACGTGTACAATGGATACGTCGCAATGCACATCCCACACAAGCCTTAGTGGATGCAGCGAGCCATAACAAACCTTCGCGTCCACTTCAACTGGCCCCCACATCTCTGGAGACAAGGCTCCTCACAGAAAAAGAACACCTTCGGCGCACCACGCGAGCACTTCTCCCACCGTGTGGCACCGACCTCCCTGGCGGCCTATCGCGCTGGGAAGAGGTCTTGTTACGGAGGTTACGCCTCCGTGTCGCCCTCACCCCTGCGGTAACCTGGTCGTGGTCGGCACAGTACCGTGCCTCCATCAGCGATTCCTGCCCCTCCTGTCCCGCTCCTGTCTGCGAGGTGAACACTGGGCACCTCCTCTGGACTTGCCCTTCTCTACATGCCCTCCGCCAGAAACACCTGCTTCGATGTGGACTACCCCCGGGTCGGCCGCCAGATGTAGAAAGTTGGATCTTGGGGCCCCACCACCGGACATTGCTGGACGTCCTCCGCGAATCCGCAGTGTATCTACACGTTTAAATATTTCTTTATTCCAGAAGGCACGCTGTCGCAATAAAAAAATAAAGATCTCTTTCAAGACACGAGCGCCAGCAACGCTTACGCGTGGCCAAACCCTAGTAGACGCCACGGTTGTCTGCACTCTGTACGGAGCGGCGGGCGAGGAGGACATCGAGACACCCTAGCAGCCGCCGCAGAAGAACGCCCCTCCTTCCTCGCCTGACCCTCCTGCCTTGCGCGCCACAGGAGAGCGCACGCATCTGGGTCGCGTTCCTCACTCGCGCACGCGAGATTTTACCTCGTTCGCCGGCTCGCCATCACACGCCTTCACATACGGAACCTCACGGCGACGGCAGAAATGCGCCTGGAATGTCGGAACATCGCAACACCGAACGCCAGTGCTCCACAGTTGGAAACCTTTTATCCCAAATTTTGGGCTGCCAAGCTGGGGGTGTTGCCCTTACACGAGTCTATACGGTATGTCCATATAATTGATAACGCAATAAAAGAGTGAGAGAAACAGACAGTTAATTGGATGCAACGAATGGAAACCAAAAGGACGTGGAGATTTACAAGAATGGGAAGAACAAAATTAAAAGGGAAAATCTGTACGATAACACAAAGGGCAGTGCTTTGCTATTTGAGGCATGAGCTGGTTGCCTAAGGACAAAAACATACCGGAACAAATACTCGCAGCAAGATGAGGCTTGTGTCTGCTGCAGCAAAAATTCGGGGATTACTCAGCACAACATAATGGAATGCAAAGATATTCACCCAGTGAGACCTGTAGGTAACATAAATCTTGCAGAAGCGCTTGGATGTAAAGTGAACGGAAGCATCAACCAGTCAGCACTCGAGCTAAGCAAGAGACATATGTAGCATTGGTGGAGAAAGAGTAGGGAAGAGATTGACATGACTGGATCCGTTACAAGTATAAATACCTGTACAAGGTAGATAGAGAAGTTTTGAGGAAGAGAAAAAAGATTAAGAAGGTGTATGGAAAAATGTTAGAATAAAAAGCAGGTATAACATAATTGAATAACTCAGGCAGGCTAGGTGACTCTTCGCCGCCGTTTGTCGTACAGAAATATGCGAGCCACAAGTACCATAGCACCACTTATTAATTAGCACTTGCTCTGATTTAGTATAGACCTTACACAGGACGTCGGTCGGTGCAGAAGCCTCATGACATCGCTGCCTGAAGTATTCATACTAAGACCGAGTCAATCAGTAGCCGTCGGCTACTCCATGCGTATATGTCTGACCGAGACGTCCTCGACAAAAGTGGGTAGGGATGGGGTCTTATGGAACTTGTGGCTGGGATTCTTGACGCATAAATCTTAAGGGGGCCATTAAAAGAGCTGTTGAAAGTTCGCGTTTGTGACTGTGTTCGTTTCTTGTGCCCTTGCTCTTGGTTCGCTATACTTCATGCCATCCCATTAGCCTATACATTCCTGTTAGGGCCGCAATTTTTTTTCCCATAATTTTGACTAGATGCGGCTCTTGCACGGGATCTAATCTAGTGGTCAAAATGGTTCCGGCGCAGCCGGCGACTCGTGCACATCCTGGCTCTAGCCATCTAGTAGCGGCACGGGTAAGTACGCAGAGCCCGAAAATTCGCCGAAGCGCGCGCGGCATCGGAACACCGAACGCGAGTGCTCCACAGTTGGAAACTTTTTATCCCAAATTTTGGGCTGCCAAGCTGGGGGTGTTGCCCTTACACGAGTCTATACGGTATGTTCAGCCAACAAGCCCTAGCCGCCCCCCTCATTACCTCAAATTTTCGAGCTTGAACTATGCATAGCATCTTAAGCCATACGCATCCAACAGCACGCTGGCAAAATTTGAGCGCTTTTGGTGGCGTAAAAAATTGCATTTGATTTTTGTATGTCGCAGTCGAATCGTAATGCTGTCCGGTGACCCTGAGAGGGGATGAAAATAGTTGGTACCACCGGGAACGGCTCCCTCGGGTAACAGAAACGAATATCAAATGCCATGATATTGTGTACTGCAAACACTGGAAGTGGTTGCAGGAGCTGGAAATACATAATCAGAAAAACAAAATAGATGGCGCTATGCGGTGTTTTGTTTTTGCGTCTCGGCATGTGTCTCGCCAGTTTGTTGCTGGTTGTTATCGCACGAGTGAAGGAATTGCGGGCACAAAAGAAACGGCGACGTTATATCTGCACCGTATAGGGTGCTAGAGCGTGGGGAGCAAGACGTCCGATTTGGTCTCGAACTGTTTCGAAGGAGATGATACAGCGGTAGTCCCTCCTTTCCAGACGTCATGCGCCCATGTCAGACTGGCAGTCCGCCTTGTGGCAGTCGCTGTCGCGGGAGGGCTTCAAAGCAATGCTTAGACGGAGCGATTTCAAATTGAAATTTCCAGTTAAAATGTACGCTGAGAGCTGACAGCCCAGTTATTTCGTGTGTATTATAGCAATATCAGGCCATCTACTCTCAGTTACAATGATAAAGAACTTTAGGACGAGCTTGTCGTGGCACTTTGAAAAACAGGCACAAGAGACAAGACCGGATGTGCTTCTAAGGTTCCTTTACTTTCGGTCTTTACTTTCATATCCGACCTTTAATGTCAAGTGTGTCGGACCTTGTAAGCGAAACGAAACCCTACCACATGTCACAAAAGACGTCGCTGTGGTCTCTTGGACAATGGAAGGCGTTGGCGAACTCAGCTGAGTGCTTCGCCATTAGGTTGCACGTGTGGTCCTCTAAATGGAAGCCGTCTGTGGTTCCTGGGACGTCGTGGCAGCGGAGCAGGCAGCGGCTCATGAAGAACAACTGGTCACTGGTGTGCTCTCTGAATCCCGGCAGCGCACAAATGCGATTGCCCCGAGCAGCGGACGCCCTCTTGTAGGCCCGAAAGAACGCCTGCGCGCCAACTGACACGCCGGCCAGTGGATCAACCTCGCTATCCCGGACTTCCGACATGAGGTCGCAGTGGTACCGGTCTTCAAAATCTGCCCGTTCTTCGGCCGACCAGGTGATCGCGGTGCCAAACCCGTCGGTCAACATATTGTTGTGGCCAAAGGCGCGCATCAAGTTCTGCATGATGACACTGCCCAATAGGCCGTAGTTGATTGCCGGTGAGCCCCCATAGCTGAACAACGGGCTCAGCATGGAAGCAGCAGGGACTACGAGGACGTTGGGGCCCTCGTAGAACGCGCCCACAACGTCGCTTCTGAAGTTGAAGTCCACATCTCGGCGGTGACGCGTAAGTTCAAAGAATTTTTGCACGTGTGCTTCATTCGTGTTGACGTAGTCCGATAGAAATATGCCCGAGGCGAACGGATAGCTTTTATAGTAATCTTTGAGGCTGGGCCATCCTCCGAGTTTCTTATCGTAGCCGAGTTTCCATGTGACGAACCGAAGTTTTCTAGTCAAATTGGCCTTCGTCTCAGGTAGCAGCCAGTCCGAGTCCTCAATGCTCGAGTAAATTTCACTCGCCAGCGTCCTGATCATTGTTCGGACTTGGCGTAGCCTGCTCCTGTTGACGGATGGGAACAGGACAGGAGCGGCAATCGCAGGACCGTAGATTGTGTAGGACATCTCAAAACAGTAAGACTGCCTGTCCGGGCTGCTTTCTATTTCAACGAAGCCGCTCGCGGTGGCCAGGTGTCGCGCCACTTCCCAGGTGATGTAGACTGATTGTTCTGCATCGTTAGCCTTGAACATCATTTGGTGGAAGAACCCGGCTGGCTTCGACCGCAAGCTGAGCTTGTATGGCCCCATGAATGTTCCCTGAGAGTGAATGTGAAGCAGTTCCTTCCATTTGGCCTCGAGCTTGTGCCTACTGGGCTCCTTATTCGGCTTGATGGCGCGGCTCATAAGTTTCGACTCAACGTACCAGATCTTGCGAACGAGGCCGGAGGTAGCGTTCCCGTCAAAACCCGTGGCCATAATTACAGCGCTCGCAAACCTAGCGTACGTGCCGCTCTTGAACAAAGTCTTCCTGACCCGTTTCCATTCTTCGTACAGACGACTGGAACCGAGGTAGACGTAACGGAAAGTCTGTTGAAAGCGCGGATAAGGGTCCACCATCAGTGTGAAGAAAATCTGGAGGCCGAACTTCAGCTGAAGCTCAAGTGTCGTCTCCAAGAAGCCGTTGATCTTAGTGTGGAAAGAGAAGTCCTGCTCCTTGAAGAAAGACGCCAAGACGTGAGTCTCTCCATCCATGTGGATGGGCTTCACGCAACTCCTGTAGAATGCCAGCGCCTTTGACAGTGCTTCTGGCATGGACTTCTTGACTCCACGCGCTACGTGGAGGAAGAAGCGATAGATGGCTGAGGTCACGTTCTTTTCGATTTCATCGAGCAAAGATGTGCGTACGGTTCGCTTGAATCCGCTGCACACGTACGAGTGGAAGTCCTTGCACGGGTCCGCTGTCGTGTTCAAGCTACTTGCCAGCAAACGAGCCACGTGGCTCATTTCTTTTTCGTCACAACCGCCTGGCACGTCCTCGTCGAGCGAGGAGTCGTTGAACACGTTGGCGTTTGGGGGCGTGAAGTTGAACATCGGGAGGTAGATCGCAAGTCCCTGCGGTCTGCGAAGCAGGCGAGGAGACACCAATGCGAGCGTTGCCGCGGAAGTGACCAGGGCGGCCATCATTACAGCTGCGCGCCTCCGCGATAGCCCTGCTGACCCGATGCCGTCGTCGAAGACCGAAGGGCGTCTCAAAGAGTAGCTGATAAAAGCTAGCCGAACAACCTTGCGTAAGACGCGGCGACACATGCTCATAACGATCATGGCTTCGTTAAACGCGATAGCTAACCTGCTAGGCCTGTTCCTTGTAGGTGCTCGATTAATTGCTCCTTGCAACATGGCACTTACCCACTGCGGGGTATCGACAAACGAGCCAGCGGTTGTTGTTGTCCGGAGAAAATGTCGTTCATACCAAATATGGGCCAAGAAAATGCTGGGATATCTTAAGTTATGGTCGGAAATAAATTTTCAGGACTTCTATAAATGCTGCTGAAAGGGGAAATCACGGGTTAAACGGAGCAGGAGGGATAAAACTTAGAATAGAAGGTAACACAGCATAGGGTGTAAATTCTACGAATAATATTAAAGTAGGATAATCACAGAGTCTATTTTTCTTAAGGAAAAGGTGTGATTTAGAAAAGGACAGTAGAGTTAGAGGTTTAAAATGATTTCAACTACGACTGGCGATTTGGCGAAGGATTCAGTTAATAATTTGAATAATAAGCCGGTACTCTTCCTTTGTCGAAGGGGTACTCGCAAGTAGCCGCGTAGTCGTTTTTGTGGCTAAAGCCTAATGGGAGCAGGATTCGCGAAGGAGGTGACTGGCTGTATACTGGTTAAGGTATCGGTGTTGTCGTGTTGTCGATATTTCATAGTCCTCGCCTTACGCACTGTTACCCCTTCCGACTGTATACTGATGTTGATTCCCTGAAACATGACACATACCCACAAGGGGATTGCCACGCTAAGAGAAATTAAGTGATTAGCTATAAATAACAAAATATGGAAATAAAGAATGCAAAAAAAAGATAAATTGGGAGAATGACAATTTTAAAAAAATCCGAGGGCACCTAAACACTTCTTGCGAGTTGTGAATGCGAAAGCTGTAGTGCTTCGTGCTTTCTAGTGCGACCCTTTCCTTGAACTTCGCGTTGTCGAAGGGCTTCACCCTCTTTTCAATTGAGAGGCTTTGCTTGGCGATCCGCTTCCGCCTCACGCTTTCGAGTGGCTTCGTGGTGTCTCCTAGCGCGTTGCACCACTGCTCGCTTCGCCCGCCATGTATTGGCAGAGTTGACGGCGATGGTGGATTTCGCTGCCTTCGTATTCGCTCGTTTTAACACGATAGCGTTATGGGTCCCATGTCGCAGGAAATCCGGCGTCTGCGTCCCGTTTCGTCGTGCGACCAGTCGTGCGACCAGTTGGTCCTCGCGTGTTGTTGGACACAATGCCTTCGTTTACTACAGACTTTGCGCCTGTCTTTGGTGCGGCGCGCTACCTGACTGACATAACACAGGCTCGACTGCTTCACACGCTTGAATTCCTACCTAACCTCGGCGTGTGCTTGCCACGCCTACTATGTGCGCGTATTACGAAACCCTCGCGGCAGACGCAACCAAAGCGAGCCGACTAAATCTACCGCTTGCTTATCACGTGAGGGCTTATTTCCCCTGTAAATTTTTTATGACTAAGTTTGAAGGTTTTCACGTAACGCTCCCTCCTAGTCGCTTCCTTCCTCCATGCTACAGACTAGAGACGCCGGCTTTTTCGCTCAATGGGCCATTTGACGCTTTCGCACCAATCCAAAATGGATCATAAAAAAAAATATATGTGGTAAAAATCGCAACGGCGACGGAACCTCTAGCAACGTAACTTGCTGAATGGTTCTATGAAGTGCATTGCACATTGCCTTGCGGCTGTGGTTTCCCTCTACAGCTCTGAACGATAATATATTTAGAACAGTAATAGAAAACGCGAGTTGACAAAGAATGAGCTCAAGGAAAATTTCGCGCAAGCAGGTAAAATGACGACAAAGATAAATATAAATATAGGACCGACAATAGTAAAATTTAGAGACGGGATTCTACGTTGGAAGCCAGTCAAGATAACCTCGCGTTGACTAGACAGGTATTGATCTACATTCCATATGGGCAACGTAAACGCTTGAGGTCGACCAACGATATTAGCTTGGACGGTCCAGAGCACTTCAACGATAGACGCTGCTTGAAAAGGGCGTTTGCGAGTAAAGAAAAAAAAATGCGGCAGAACCGATTTAACGATGATGGTAGGCGGTGATGCGTTAGCATTGGATTAATACAGCTACACAACGTATGGCCAACGTGGAAAAGAATTATGTATGAGGCGTGTACAGCGTGCATATTCCTTTGACGCTAATAGTGTGCGCCACGTTCGATGGGGCAGGAGGTGGAAGAAGAAGAAGATGCCAATGCTCTGCCTGCTGTCTACATCCACATCTACTTCCAGGTACAACAAACTGAACCAAACAGCCGACTCCGCCGTCGAAGACACAAACGTCGACCAGCGATCTTCTCGGTTTCCGGAACGCCATGCTGTGGTGCCTATGGAAGAAGGCGAGCCGATTATTCGAGCGCACGAGCTTGTTCAGCGGCTTCCTGCGGGATCTGAGTCGCCACGGAACGGTTGGTACAAGGCTGCATAGAAATCTTAAGTTTATAGAATGTAAACTTAGCGTATACATATCTTAAGTTTAAATGTGCGGAAGGCGTGCTCGCCTGCATTTCCCTTGCAGTAGACGTTTCAGTATATTTTTTAAAAAGGTTGGCACGATCTGTGGAACTGAACTTAGTGTAAAACGTTATGCTCTCGTGCGTTCACCGCGAGCCGACGGGCCCACGTGCCAAGCCCTTAATTATGCCAAGTATGCGTCCAAGCCCGCGCGCCAGCAGCCAGTTGAGTCTCGCGTTCTTCGTGGAATCTGCACATTTGTTAAGATTGCATGCATAAAATGAGCGCCGGTTTAACTATTTACACGTATTCCCAAGCGTCGCAAGCCCCCCCACAAGCCCCCGCGCGTTACAGTTATCCTTTAATTCTCTAGAGCCGTGACTAGCGCATGCGCTGCTGCTCTACTTCACTATCGGTGTGGTGCATTGAGCGTCGAGTGCGAAGCTGCTCTGCTCCAAGTAGCTGCATCCGTGCTGGTCGATGCAAGGGCGGCGTCCGTCGCCGCTGCTCTTGAGACTCTCGCAACTCGCACGGCGCGCGTTTAGGCTTGCCGAGCATTTAAATCGTGACAGTAGTTTTGAAGAGATTACGGATTGCCATTGCATAAGGATGTGTATATGCTGTCGGTGCATTCCTGATCACCCCCAGTTAAAAGAAAAAAAAAATGAAGGAAGGGTCAACCAAATGTCCACGCTAAAAAAAGACGAGGTTGACGTACATGGTGGTTCAAATGATTCGATGATTAAATGCTTATTATATATATCTATTTTGTCTAATTATCGTGTTCATTATTCAATGATTTCGGTTCTTATTCGTGTCATTTCAAGTGCAATTACGTCGACCATGTCCTCTTTAGCTTCGAAACTTACTTGACCCTTTCATTTTTTGACCAAAAGGTCAGGTGTTTCGATCACGGAGATAGTCCAGTCTATGGTGCAATGTGGTTAATTTCGACTATATCGGCACTGATTACTACCAATAATTGTGCTTATTCAGCGAGTAATTCTCGTCGAGATGTAGATCTTGGTACCTTTTTTCAGTTTCCTAAGACATTCCAAAGTAACGAAACTGCCCCTTTTGTTAGGAGGTTATATGCATAAATAGCCGGATCCTAGATGCCCCAAACCGGTATGAAATCAGCAAAGAAGACTTTGCTACAAAGTTTCTTTGCGTTTGGCACTAAATAACACCCACAATAATTTACACATCATTTATTGTGACAGAGGTAGCTACATTGCAGAACGTTCTTCCTTATACATGCAGGTATATTTATTCAAGCAAGGTACGTGGTGCACCTTCATCTTGCTTCCTCTGCTTGTGGTGATGGGTGTCACCTGGGCCCTGCGGCGTGCCCCAGACAGTCACTGGAAGCTGGATATCGCGACCACCGTCACCACAGGTTAGTGATCACGGTCATACTTCGATGTGCCTTTGGAGTCAGTTACTGTGAATATATCTCAGGTCATAGCAACTGCTTCAAGTAAAGATTGTGAAATTGGCAGAGTGGTGTATCAGAGTTAATGGTGGATGCAAACGTGGCAGTGTTGACTGCCCGGGAAGCAGATGAACTAAGGCTAACTAGCGCGTAGCTCTTTCAAAACAAGCCCGAGTGAGAGGTGAGACAAAAAAAAAAATAACGACGAAATCATTTGCTTCACTAAACCTGGCCTTGAGCTGACCACGAAGAAGCGTCGCTTTGCTAACAAGACTAATAAAGTGCTCGGCCCCCTCGTCAGTAAAAAAAAAAAATGCATTTGACCTAATCCTGCAAAATTTCAGCAGGGCTCGTCTTCCCTCGCCGGCGAAGCACTATGGAGCTGCGCAGATTTCTCGGTCTCTCTTCTCGTACTCGTCAGTCATCAGGAACTTCGTTACCATCGCGGTGCCCCTCCACAAAACTAGAACTTCCAGCATGTACCCTTCGTGTGGTCAGCTGAATGTGAACCTGCCTTTCAAGACATATGACGTGCTCTGATTATATCAGAACTCATGTTACTTGCTTGCGCCCACACTTTTGCAGACCGACGTTATTGGCCACGGAATCAACACTGTTTTGCGGCGTGATTTTTCTTCTCTGGTGAAAGCTGTCGCCTGAGCTAGCCACGCCCTGTCCACAGTATAACAAAATCACATGGCTACTGAGCAAGACTGCCTTGCTTTCCTGTAGTCGTGGTTTCGAACGTTCGGCCCCTACTTGTACGGTCATCGCTTTACTGCTGTCACTGATCAACTCACCTTATGTTGGTTTTCCACAATGAAGTAGTTATCTGTCAGTGGGTTTCTCGTTAGCAACACTGTGATTTATACATTGTGTAACAATATCGCAGGAAAAATGCTGACGTGAACGCTCTTTCCAGGTGATCCGTGCCAGATACAAATAGTGCCGTGGCAGCTCCTCTAGGTTACCTTACTACTTCTCTCGCAACGTAGTTTCACCGGTGCCACTTCTTTTGTAATAACCATCATACACTCTCCTCTTGCTCCGCACTAACAGCAGTCTGCTTATCAGGCGCACTATCGCCGACACAACAATATGCGTGTCATGTACCTCGATACTTTTTATGGTAGTGTCTGGGCTGCCCTGCAGTGTGTGTATGTTGTGTGAACGGCGACAGTCAAGGAAGTCGCTAAAATCTTGGCGCAACTGTAGTAGGATACAACTTAACAATACAGCAGTCGGTAACCAAGGCCCACGGACCGCACGGGGTTGTTACTCCGCCAGCCAATCACAGATGCAAACCAAATCGTTGTCATGTGACCATTTAAAAATGGCGTTGTACTTATAATACCTCCGGAGCGTCTGCTGTTCTCGAAGAATCTTTTCATCGGCGGAAGCGACAAGGTGTACAGCAGACATGGACAAAGTGTATGGAGTCTGAGAATTTCACCCTTCAAAAGTCCGCGGTACAGTTCTTTTCACTGCTAACCCCGTTGTACCCATGAAAATTCACTGCCAACTGAAGTGAAACTTGACAATACATAGTTGCAGGGAAGCAAGCGTTTTATTTCAGTTCAATAAACAATTAGGCTATCACCGTTCAACTATATTAGACAAACGAAAACGTAAAAAATTACGCGCTTATAATTTTATTTTTGTCGTTACCGCTTTATTTAGGTAACAGGGAAAGTTTGAAGTACGAACTCTTTGCAGCCTCGCGGAGGAACAGTGGCTGGCGGTTATGCAGGCATGGGCGGGGCTTCACTGCAGACTTGAGTTGTATCCGACTATAGGCAGTAAATTTGACACATTCAGCTCGAAAGTCCGCGCAGAAATTCACGAAATGAATACACAGTTCCAATAACTTAAAGTCACGATTGAAAGAGTGAAATAGGAGCATGTAGTACTGAAGAATGAAAATAGACAGCTAAATGATCAGCTAAGGAAAACCCAGAAAGAGCTTACAGAAATGAAGCAATACAGTCGTCAACAGAATTTCTAGATGAAGGGCCTTCCTAAAAAGTCAAATGAAAAGCTAGCCGATACCGTAGTAGAAGTGGGAAAAAACAAACTAAGCGCTCTACTGACATGCGCAGATGTGGAAGTAATTCATCGTGTTACGAGCAAGGACAAGGAAAGGCCGAACATGATCGTGAAATTCGTGTCTCACTCAGTGCGTGATTGCGCTTTGAAAACCGGCTTAAAAAAGAAAAAGAAGGCTGTTCCTACAGAATTTGGATGTGAAGGCACTAATTCAGTGTAGAGCAATGAGAATTTATGCATAGAAAATGAAAGTCTTCTAGGCAAGGCTGCAGCACGCAAAAAAGGAGCCAAATGAAAGTATACCTGGGTGACAAAGGAAAAAAATCTTTTTAGGAAAGTACATAATCATAGCGTTCTACATTTTCAAACTGAGTAGCATCTACTGAAAATCTGCTAACTTTCGCAGTCGTGGCTACGTATCAATTGCCACTAGATTGCAACAACATTAACTCTTGTTGACAATGACATCGACGCTCATTGCTCTTTCCTACTCGTTGCTTATTTTCAATTCGATTTCACTGCTGTTTAGGAGACCTTCTGAAACCAGGCAATGTTCAGAATATCTCAGGCAATTAAATCTTTTTGATGCCTTGGCAGGCTTGCGCTCGAGACGGTGGTGTTGGTCTATTCACGAGAAGCAATATCGAATGTCACTTTGTTCCTCAATTCTCTTACCTTTATCTACATCACTGACTTGTGGTAAAATAAACCACTTTAGCCATTAATATTCATCGTGCCACGAACCAAAACATGCAGGCATTTAGGCACCATTTTGAAGCATATTGCTTGTTTATTTGAACAGCTGCAACACAAGAGCAATAATAATATGTGGGGACTTCAACATTGGCTCCCTAAAAGTGACAGCAATCAATACTTTATTCTTATTATCTCTTGTGGGTTTCACAGCGTCATTACGAGTCCCACCAGGGTCCCTGCTTCTTCAGCAGCATCAATTGATCATATGCTGCGCAATTTCGGCGCAACAATCAGTGAGTGCAACGTTTATGACGCGGTGATTTCATATGATTATCAGGCTATTTTTTTTCACCGTACTAGTAGCACTATCCAACGCACAGCAACTTATCGCGACACAATCAATCTCCGCGTTTTAAAACAGCACTTCTAGCTTAGCAGTTAATGATATTATTTGTGCTAGATCTTACGGATGCACAGCAGCAATATGGCATTTTAAGTTGTAACCTAATGGCAGCCATTGTGCAGTCTGCAGTCACGCGCAAAACAGCGTTGGTCCATAGATGACCAATGCTATTTTCCAACCCACGAAAGAAAAACACTATTGGCACACAAAAGTTAATGAAAAGAAAGGTAACTAGTGCTATGACGGGAAATTCCGGGCAGCCGGAAATAAGGTGACGCAAGTCACCAATATTCGTAAGAAATAGTACTATTCACAGCTCATTGCTAAGAATTCTAGAAACTCTAAAATAGCATGGCAGATTATAAACTCTGCAATCAAACCCACCGATAATAAACACACTATGTCTGATGTAGAAATGTTGATAATATCAGCCTACTTAATATGTGACTTTGAAGCGTTATTTTACAGCGAAGCTGTATATGGCTAGGGTTCCGTGTGTTTTTGTTCTGCGTCAACAAAAACTATCATCATAAGTAGCTCATACTCCCGTAAGCATTCATACTACCGTAAGCAAGCAAAAAATTCAATGACTCATAGCCCCGTAAGGCAGAGGCTACAAGCACTGAGCAAAGTGAAGCGAACAGTGCTTAAATTCTTTCTAACCTCGCCTACAATATACAGAACAGCCTGTCGAAAACTGTCATCAGCTTTCTGCAATGCATTGCAAGGCGCCGGCACAGAGTAAAACCACCCGTAGGGCCCTGCAGTGTGCGTTTATTAATTGTGCCGCTAGGGACAGCGCCATGCAATGAGAGAAAGTATTTTTTTTACTCTACTTTTTCACGGCAATGGATGCAGACGATGTGAAAGCCAAAGGGCCTGAGGCAACACACACACACACACACACACACACACACACGCACGCACGCACACACGCACGCGCGGGCACACACACACACACACACACACACACACACACACACACACACACACACACACACACACACACACACACACACACACACACACACACACACGCACGCACGCACGCACGCACGCACGCACGCACGCACGCACGCACGCACGCACACACACACACACACACACACACACACACACACACACACACACACACACACACACACACACACTTGTCTGCATCCCAGTGCCGCTTGAGGTCGGTCTGAGTAATTCAGCGAAACTATAGATACAAAGGCTCCGCCATAAACTGGACCCTGTCGTATCTTGCACCCTTTGTTCCGTTCCGTACATGTAAACCTTTGTCACGTTCTTTTCTCTTGCGGTCAAACAACTCTGTCACGGTGTGTGCTGGGCCAGAAGTACTAGGGAAGTTTCCAGTGCCCGAGGTGGTGAGCTGCGTCAACTGCTCGTCGTCGGCGCCCACGGGCGGCCGCCTGGTGTGGCGCGCGGTGTCGAATGCGGGCCACGAGGCGCTGCTGGAGTTCCCGGACCTGCTGAGGGACGCTTACGCCATCTGGGCGCCCTGCCCGAGGCTCACCGTACTCGTCACCTCGGCCCCCGAGCGGAGGGCGCAGAGGGACGCCATCCGGACAACCTGGGGGCGACCGGATCGCCACTCCAACTGCAGCCACCGCGTCGTCTTCTTCACGAGCGCGCAGTCTCGTACGAAGCAATACAGCGACCTCAGGGTGTGTAGCATCATCATCACCACCACCACCACCATCATCATCGTATCTTTGTCGGCTGGACGAATGCCTCTCGCAGCGATCTCCAATTACCTTTGTCTTGCGCCAGCTGACGCCGCCTGCCAAATTCCATATTTCATCGCCACCTAATTCTCTTCCGCCCTTGACTACGCTTTCCTTCTCTTGGCACCCATTCTCATATCTCTTAATACACGAGCTGTTATCTGTCCAACACATTACATGGCCACCCGGCTCCCTTTATTCTCATTATCGACAACTGTAGCATCGGCTTCCCCGGTTCGCTCTCTAATGCACACCGCTGTCTTCCTGCCCCTGTCGTATATACTCGCGGTCAGCGTTCTGCGGCAATGAAGGGATATACACGGAAGTAAAGCGCGCACAACTAAGAGCGCCCCTGAAAAAAAAGGAAAATCTCCCGTCTTTATCCGCGTTAGCTTAAGCTGGCGAAGAAATGACATAAACATCCTATTTACAACAGCAAAATAAGAGAAAAATGCACCACTGAGTGTTGAATTCGACTTATTTTTCTGCTATACCATTGGCGGCGTTTGAGCAAACGCAAAACCATCGCACGTGGAAGCTACGCTGATTCAGTATCTGTTCCAGGGAAGCAACAGCGCTGTTAGACAACCTAGCACTCTAGCGCTGTCAAACGCTGCCGGACTACTTGGCGCAGTAACCCGTGTGCAAAAGATCCGTCCCTGTGGCTTCTTTCTTCATTGTCACAAAATGTTGTCCGCTAGTATAGTAACTATATACCTCCCTGTGATTCTTGCAATTTATACACCCTTATCGGTGTATTAAGTTTGTTAATTGCCCCATGGTTTGCCCGTCAACTTAACGGGTAGGAAAGAATCGTTAGTGAGCAGAAATAAAGTCTTTCTTTTCATTTCTTATTTGCGACATATTGTGGCAAGTAAACGTGGTGAAAGCTATACGACAGACGACGCGAAAACACCATGCATGATACAAACTGTGATAGCTGTCGCCGTCAAGCTCTTGTGTCATTTCGGTGTGCACCAGGTGGTCAAAATTAATAAGTACAGTTTTCAACCACGGCGCCTCTCATTGCAGCAGTATAGTTTGGTCTCGCGGTCTTGTGCAGCCAATTTTTTTTTGTAACCTTAATGGCAAGAGTATTCGCCATGGAACAAACCAGTACCTTCAATATGGGAGCAAAAATATATCGTCTATAGTAACTTGCACACGACAAAGAACAATATGTTTAAATTATTTGGATTATATATCGCCTTAGTTGCATCGACATGGGTTTGAAGCGTAATAAATCACATGATGCGGCGCTGCCACCGATAGATATCACAATTTTATTTTTATTTTGTGTCACTGTACTTTTCTTGTTATTTTCTTATTCGGTTGACGGTTAATTTAGTTGAGAAATTCAACCCTCACTAATGACGAGTGTATGGAAGAAAGGAGCGCACGCACGGAAGCGCTGTTCGCAGCTCATGTTTTTGTTTAAAGGAAATCGTAAATAAATGATTCACAAAGGAACCGAATCCGCACAAACTCGCCCAGTTTTTCTGTTCTGCTGCGGTTGAGTGTTGTCTCTTCGCTACAAGGGGCTGCCCTGCAGGCCTTATGTGGCTTCGGTAGAACTACAATTTGTAGCAGGCCACTTTTATTCACAATATACCCGCCGTGGTTGCTTATTGGCTTTAGTGTTGCGCTGCTAAGCACGGAGGTCGCGGGATCAAATCCTGGCAGCGGCGGCCGCATTTCGAAGGCGGCTAGATGCAAGAACGCCCGCGTACCTTGCATTTTGTGCACGTTAAAGAACCCCAGATGGCTAAAAAAAAAAAAAAAAAAATCCGGGGTCTCTCACTGCGGCGCGCCTCATAATCAGATGGTGGTTTTGCAAGGTGAAACACCAGAATATAATTTAAAATTATTGATAATGTAAGACATTTTCTTATTGTCGATGAGAAAGCTACTTGCGCCACAGTGCTTTTTGAACGGTATATGCCGTGTCTGCACGATACTAGCGCGCCCCCGATTATAACGGGCTGTTATATTACTGCCCAAATATTAAGAAACAATAACTTGGTGCTGATTCTACCGCGCACGAGTAACGAAACCTGAGTCGATGCGTACCGCGCTGAAACAATTTTACAGAACTTACTAAGGCAAAGAAACGTATTTTTTTTCCATCTTGCCACTGGACTACCTCAACAGAAGGCGGTTGAGAAGAAGCGCTATGACAGGTGTACAGCAGACTGGAAAACGGCGACCGCAAACCAAGGCACAAAAAAAGAAATATGTCTGTTCGATGGCAGTGTGGCCACAGAACACCTATACAAACTTAGAGAAGGGAAACTGTACCTTCCACAGTGCTACGGAAATAAGCATAGCGGTGACGTCGTGAACTAAAGTATGCGACCACAGGTGGCGCTGTACAACAGGAAACGGAAACGGGGTTTTGCACACGCTTTACCAGGTGTCCTGTGGCTTTACTGGGTTTCTGGCTGCTGCGCCTCGATCGTGCTCCCCCCAGTTTGGTTGCTGTGTGGCAAACGTAGCGCCTACATACGCCTCGATCGTGCTCCCGCCAGTTTAGTTGCTGTGTAGCAAACGTAGCGCCTACATATTTATGTAGGCGCTACGTTTGCCACACAGCAACCAAACTGGCGGGAGCACGATCGAGGCGCAGCAGAATACATGTAGCGCTGAGTCATATCGAGTTAAGGCACACTCTAAACTGACTTTTAAGGGCATCCCGAGCGGTTTTTCGTTTATTACGCCGCCGTTACCCTGAGTTAAATTGTGCCGCCGCGCTCCAGCTGCTGCATTTCGTGTAGGGCTACTGACAGAATGCGGTTTCCAGGTGGCACGATGGCCTCGACTGGAATAAACGCACACGACACCAAAGATTGAGTAAGCCTGAAAATATTTTATTTGCATTTTACAAGTACAACAAAAAGCACACGTCTACGCATCCACACAAACGCGGTTACATAGTCAAGAACATAGTCAAGAAATGGCTCATTAATAAGGGTAGCACAAACGCACAAGAAAGAAGACCTAAGCTACAAAACGTACGGTCGGCTGCTAAGTATAATAATTTCCCTGTCACCGCGTGTCACTTTTATACAGCATCTTTACAGCACTACCAGGCCGGGTAGTTTGGCGGAAAGAACGCAACAGCTTATACGGCCGTCAGCTGCCTCTTCCTTACGGGTGTCATAATTATCCTAATCTCCGCATCAACGTCGTGCAAGTTCGCATACAGGTATCTGTATCTGAACCATATGTGCCAGCTTAATACACGTGTAGTGAAATTATGATAACCACTGCGTCTTATCAAACGTATTGGTTTTGCAAATGCGCATTACAGCTGACGGAACGACGTACTGTAAGTGAAGCACAAGAGAGCAAGGACAAAAGGAGGATACAACACTTGAAGAAATGAAGAATTAGTAGGCACACAGCAAACAAGCGATGACGGAGAACACACAATGATGCATCGGGTGTTCTGTGACATCGGTTTGCGTACTTGCGGTGTTATGGAGATCAACGGCATAAAAACGTACCTTCAAGCGTACTCCCTCAACCTCCGCCGCATTCATTATGATAATCAACGCCTAAACAAAATGAGGCACTATTCTTTGCCAAGAGTAGACCTTTTTACAGCAAGTCTATGTAATGACTCGCAGACGAAACCAGCATGCTTTCGAAAATGTTTTACCGCCATAGTATTCGAACGCCAACGGTACAGTGCACTAGAAAAAAAATACTTCTAGTTCACTGTAGCCAACGGCCAGGAAACACATCGATACCAATAGGCTGTCGGCTGTCGGTGGTTAATCAAGCACAAAAACCTTGACGCTATGATTAAAAAGCCGCTTCAACAACTGCCTATTTGCCTGAGGTAAAAAAGCATCCTTAGACACCTCGATTGTTCATGTAAATGGTTTGTGTAAATTAAAAAATTCAGCATGTTCAGCGCCCCTAGCAGAGAAAGCACAAATTAAAGTATTCGACCAAATTACAGTAGCTCCACTTGCGCGCTTACGCTGAAACGCGCCTCGATTGATTTTTCGCCCTCTGTGGCCATTTGTTGAACTTGAGAGTGTGCGGGGCCTGGTGTGGCTAGCTACCTTGCATCGAGTTTTATATCTTTAGTAAGAAACGGCTTCCTTATTTATTTTGAGTGGAATTACAACTTTACGATGCATGCAAATTTGAGCGCCCTTTTTATTCAAAAAAAGGTGCGCGTTAGAATCGTGCAAGTATGATGGAAGGAAAAGGTAAAAGAAAAATCCGCAGACGCATTCGCGAGACAGATGTGCCTCATGTTTCTGTGAATACGTGAACTGTTAATGTTACATAACACGGAGGAAGGAAACTAAGGAGAGGCCCTACCCCCTCCGCGCGCTAGGAGAAAAGTGTGGCGGAAATGACGTAGTAGGTTCTCATTTTTTTGCTGCTTTTTTATTTTTTTTTGTTGCATGGCCACGCCTTTTGGGCCACAATGGCGGCGTTGTTATGGTTTTGAGCGCTCACACGTGTTGCTCTGGTAGGTTTCGGGCCGTGGCAAAGGCGCTGAGTGGGCGGGTTTGCGTTAGTCACCGTGTCTTGTTGCGCTGTGTTACCTGCACCGTGCTTTGCCAGATGTGGCGCGAGCGCGCGCGCTCCGCGCGCGACACCACGCGCAGCGCGGCGTGGTTTCGCGAAAGATGTAAACAAGAGAGGAGGGTGGCCCAAAAGGCGGAGCATCGCCATGAGCAACGCCAAATTCCGGCTTCACTTTTGCTTCACAAAGAGTGACGTCAGGGCCTCTCCTTAGTTTCCTTCCTCCGTGTTACATAACATTCCCCCCTCCCCCTGCCTCCTCCGCCGGAATAAGGAAGAAGAAAGCAGGTGCAGGGAGTACCAGAATATTACATGTCAAGACTTCACGTCAAACAAGAAAAGCAGGAAAGAACAAAAATGATCTAAATCCCACGCACTGCAGAAATCAGTGACATGAGAAGCGTTTTGCAGACATAAGCTGGCCGTTTAACCTTGTTTGGCGTTACGCACACTACTACCAGATGGCGCTACATGTCCGTGGAAGGCGAGCAATTGTGTGTGTGCGACAAGTTTGGCAAGGCGTCGGTGACATGTGCGGTTAATTAGGCCACGATGGCGGCATGACTGATTGTTATGCACTACCCGAAACAGAAACGTCACAACTCGTTCCTTTTGGTTGATCCCCGAGGCGGTGCGCTGTCACGTATAGCGACTGAAACCGCTCGTTGCCCCAAGGGACGTGTAGGGAACTGGCATGCTCTTCATTTTGCAAGCAAATTGTTGATACGCGCACGCACCAATAATTTCACGAGCGCTAGCGTAGGTGCCACGAGGGTCGTTTCATGTATGCGCCTCCATGGCCTAATGGCTGCGGGCTATTGCATTAGGGGACCACGTGAAGCCCATCATACCATTCCGTTTTTCTTTTTAAGCGAAATTTTCTTTGCTTCTCATTCCTGAGGTGGCGCCGAGGAGTGCAGACGTGTTCGCATCGGCTCTGTCAATAATCTTGCCTAGTAGCGGTCAAAATCATGTGACCACCACGGAATTCGCAGGATTTGTGTAGGAAGACACCAGGAACACGCTGATACCCCCTTTTTTGACAAGTGGACCCGGTTTCTTCCAAGGAGATAAGACCACCGCCCGAGCATGTCGGCCCGCCACGCTAAGCCTAACGGCGTAGCGGAGCGCGGACCCCCGGCAGTCAGCTCCCGGCCCAAGCGTAGCGCCGCCACGGCCCAACTTCCAACGGACAACGACCCGGAAATAGCCCAGGACACCATGGACACGGATGACCAAGCCATCGAAACCCAAGCGGCATCTGCGGCCGACGCTGAAGAGGACTTCCTCTCGCCTGACGAGGTGACGAAGCCAAGAACGGTCAGTGGCAACTTGCACTATCTTTGCGAGAACGAAAAGGTTTAAGAAAACAATTGCGAGCAGCCACTGATGACAGCGGAGCTCGAGGCGACGGTGAGGGCAACAGCAGCTGCATTGCCAGGGCGCCTGCAGGAGAGCGAGCTAAACGCGGCTTAGCGTCTATAAGAGCCCGACGGCGAACGCGCGCGGCGCCGCTGCCCAGAAATGACATGAAAATTATCATGCGTCCCAAGCCAGGGCTGGTTGTAAAAGAACTTAAAATCTACGAAGTTGTGCGAGCGATAGAACGTGCAAGCGGCGACCCGGAGACCTGCAGGAGCGATAAATTTCTGCTTCGCCTCCGCAACGGGTCAAACATAATCATTGTAAGTACCCCATACGAACAAGTGGCGGAGAAGATCGTGAAGATCAAAACGCTGGAGCTCAATGGCACTAAACATCCGATGAGCACCTACATAACCACCCCTGAAGGGTACCTTAAAGGAGTGGTACACGGACTGGAACGCGAAACTCCAGAAGAGGAACTTTTAAGCCATCTCCGAGTGCGCACTCAAGGAGTGACAATCGTCCAAGCCCGGATGCTCGGCAAGTCTGAAACCGCAGTGATAACGTTTGATGGACCGATAGTGCCACGCTTCGTCTACTATTACGGTGGCGAAATGCCATGTGTGCCTTATCAGCCCACGAGACAATACTGCAAACTGTGCAAAAGCAAGGGACATAGAACGGACGTTTGTCCAACGCCCACGGCAAAGGCGTGCAGCAATTGTTGGCTAAGGGACCCTCCTGAGGACCACACCTGTGATCCAGAGTGTCCCCTGTGCGGGGGGGCTCATCCCACGGCGTCATCGGAGTGCACCAAGAAACTCAAACGGGTCCCCCAAAGGGGCAGGCCACCACTGTCGCAACAGCTACGCCGACCACAAGCCAACGGAATCCTCAAGAGGCGCTGGTTCAGCATAGACCGTGAGGACTCTGCATCACCAGATGGGGCCCGTTCCAGGTCCCGATCCAGTTCCCGATCCAGGTCCAGCTCCCGAGACCGCTCCAACTCCAGGGACAGTGGCCAACAGAGGGGCCAAACAACAAAACAACAGCAGAAGAGCAAGAAGACGCTGAACAAGGAAGGCAAAAACAAGGTGAGCTGGGCAGCAATCGCCTCCCAACCCCCACACCAAACAACACAACTCACACGCCTAGAACACGAACTAGAGCTAATGCGAGTGCGAATAGGAGACCTAGAAAGAGAAAATAGGCAATTGAAAAAGCAACAAATGCAGCAACCACAACGAGAGCCTAAACCAGTCCAGACAGGACAGAAAGGACAAAAACTACCGAATTTAGAAGGCGACACCGTAATTAGCTTGTCGATATTGAAAGAAACCATAAAAGAAGTTATACCCACAATCATAGAGCAGGTGATGGTTCAGGTAGATCGAAAACTAGAAGCTCTGTACAAGAAAATCCAGGCACAACAAATAGAATTTACGAAAGCATTGAGAAAACATGCCACAGGCAGCAGCATAAGAGAAAAGGCAGAGAAAGTATACAACAGGCCAGGCTTGTCGGCCATGACCCAGGCGACACACAATGCCTAAACACCAAAAGCACGCTTCCGAAGAGTGCGAAATATGGCAGTGGAACTGCCGCGGGTTCCGGCGTAAAATGGGACAACTGTCGCAGCTGGTGACGACACAAAAAAGATCACCAGCTATCATTGCATTGCAAGAAGCCGGAACAAACCCAAAATTACAGGGATACGAAACCTTCAATACCGAAGGTGAAAACTGGAAGGTCGCAACATTGGTGGACAAGAAAGTAACGGCGATATGTCACAAATCCATAGAAGGAACGGACATTCCGCATATAATAACAGAAATCACATATAACGACACCAGAGGAAAGAATGCCTTCATAATTAATGTCTACAGCCCGCCGAGTCAGAAAAGAGCAACGTTCGACAAACTATTTTAAGAGGCAGCAAAAATGGCGAAGGGGAGACCTCTAGTGATAGTTGGGGATTTTAATGCCAGGCACTCAAGCTGGGGGTATCCAACCCAGAACAGTAAAGGCAAAAATATCATGGGACAAATAGAAGCACTCGGCATGACACTTCTAACAGACCCTGCAATGCCAACAAGAACAGGGAATAGTATCTCCGCAGACACAAGTCCGGACCTAACAATAACCAAAAATTGTCCAAATGCGGAGTGGTGCAACACCCTCGAAAATCTAGGAAGTGACCATTGCATTATAAGCACCACAATCCGCACAGCTCAAATCCGCAAACAAATAGGTACAGCTAAAATAACAGACTGGCGGGCGTACCGAGAATCGCTTAAAGAACATACCACGGACATAAATGATTTAGATAATTGGTGCGAACGCATACGAAATATAAAGCAGAAACATACCAAAACCATCACCAGGACAGACAAAACACTTGAAGTGGACCCTCACCTATTGCATCTGTGGGATGCAAGACGAAGCCTGACCAAAAGATGGAAGCGACAGAAATGCAACCGCAAACTCAAAATGAAAATCAAAGAAATAACCCAGAAGGCCGAGGAATATGCTAATCAACTTACAACAGCCAACTGGGAACGCTTCTGCGGATCACTTAATGGAACCCTAGGGACGGCAAAAACGTGGAACATCCTCAGAGGAATGATTCACCCGCTCAAAACCAGACGCGAGGGACAAAATAACTTGGAGAGATTGCTACACTCTTACCCAGGCACAAAAGAAGAACTCCTACAGGCAGTCCATAGAAAATGCTTCGGTAACAAAGCCCCGATACCCCCATACCAAGCTGATTACATCGGACACCCAAACCCAGAAATGGATGAACTCTTCACGGTGGCAGAAGTTAAAGCAGCAATCGCCAGTACAAAACGGAACACAGCGGCAGGGGCGGACCAAATATCAAATGCCATGATTAGAAACATGAATGATGAAGCCATAACAGCCCTTACGAACTTTATAAATGACCATTGGGTCAAAGGAACGATACCACAGCAATGGAAGCACGCTGTGATAATCATGATTCCAAATCCAGGGAAGAAATTTACTTTAGACAACCTTAGGCCCATCTCTCTTACATCATGTCTAGGAAAGGTGTTCGAAAGATTAGTAAACACTAGACTCCAACGTCATCTTGAAGAAAACAACCTAATGCCTGATACCATGTTTGGCTTCAGACCACATCTGTCAACACAGGACATGCTTCTGCTTTTAAAGGAGGAAGTATTAACGAACGTCCCCAAGGCCGGAGAACACATTGTCATGGCTGTCGACATAAAAGGGGCCTTCGACAACGTAAGTCACAAAGGGATACTGGATGGACTTGCAGAGACCAGCTGCGGTCAAAGGACGTACCAGTACATCCGAAGCTTCCTCAACCAGAGAACAGCAGTTATAAAAGTAGGAAACGATGAATCTGAAGTCATCCATCCTCCCAACAAAGGAACGCCACAGGGTGCGGTGATTTCGCCTACACTCTTCAACATAGCCATGATTGGACTAGCTAAAAAACTCCAAGAAATCCCCGACGTCCACCATTCCCTATACGCGGATGATATAACGATATGGATAACCAAGGGCAACTTGGGAGAGAAGGAGGAAAAGCTCCAACGGGCAGCCAATATAATAGAAAACTATACGCAACAAAGAGGACTCCAGTGCTCTGCGGAGAAGTCAGAACTCATTCGCCTCACAAAAACCAAAAAACAAAGAACTGACCCGAGACTCAAACTCGAGATCAGGCTGGACGGGAAAATTATTCCTGAGAGGTCAACAGTAAGAGTGTTGGGGATGTGGCTGCAATCTAATGTCAGATGTTTACACACTTTAAACACGATCAGAAAAACAACGCAACAAATTAACCGGATGATAGCCCGTGTGGCTCATAATCGGACAGGAATGGGGGAACAAGACACCCTCAGACTGGTGAAAAGCCTGGTCATTAGCAGACTAATGTACTCCCTACCTTACCATACCATGAACAGGTAGGAAGAAGAAAAGGCTGATACAATAATACGGATGGCATATAAGACAGCCCTGAGGTTGCCACGCAACACTTCAAATCAGAAGCTTCTAGCCCTCGGCCTCCACAATACATTTCATGAGCTGGCTGAGGCCCAACTCATAGCGCAGAGGAGTCGATTGGCGCAAACGACAGTCGGCAGAGCTCTTCTTCTAAGAGTCGGCCTTGGAGAATGCATACAAATATACCAAAACGCCAAAGGTCTACCCTGCCAGATTAGAGCTTTGTATGGGGTATCACCAATACCACAATACATGGATCCGACATTACACGCAGGAAGGAGAAAAGCTAGAGCAGAATATATAGACAAAACAACAAAATACTTGGACACTGCACGATTCACGGATGCTTCACCATGTCGGGCCAACGCAAAGAACATGGTGGCAGTTGTCGTAAACCGTAAAGGGAAAATCACGGCCTGTGCTTCGGTTTCCCGAGCAACCATTTTAGAAGCCGAAGAGATAGCCATCGCCTTAGCTATACGAGAAGGCATAGAGCGCAATGCTCCACTAACAATAGTCACAGATTCTCAGGCCGCATGTAGGAACTATCAGAGGGGACAGATCGGCGCGAGGGCACGCCGGATACTTACCGAAATCAACAGAGACCTTGACGTCAGGTATACCTAAACGATAACATGGGCCCCGGGACACGAGGGTGTTACTGGGAACCTCCATGCAGATGAGGCGGCTCGAGGTTTTACTAATTGCCGAGCTGCCCATGGCAACATGGTGGAGGACCCGACACCCATCGATCCAAGGTATAGAGCGATCTTGCAACACTACAGGGAAATCAGAAGGCTCTACCCAGCCCCGCATAGGAACCTTTCAGCCGTGGACTCAGCGACGTTACGCAGGCTCCAAACAGACACATACATAAACCTACATAAATTGCACATATACTACCCAACAGCATACAAGGACATATGCCCGTGGTGTGGGAGCACACCAACGCTCTACCACATCACATGGGAGTGCACAGCTCACACAGAAGAACAAGAAGATAATAACACGAGAGCGAGGTGGGAGGCATTGCTATCCAGCTCCGCCCTCTGGGATCAGCTCAGGCTCGTCCGCAGGGCAGAAAGGATGGCGAGGGCCAGCGGTGCCTTGGAATAGGGGCCCGACCACACGGCGTTACCCCATTTTAGGGGCAACGAAGTTCTTTCTACGAATAAAGTTTTGTTGTTCTTCTTCTCATTCCTCTTACTTTGCGGGTGCCGACTGACCGGCATGGACGTCAGACTCTGGAGTTTTGCAAGACGCGTAGCGCCACCTGTCGTTGCGAAGAGGCAGTAATTGAGTAGTGCGAAGAGCGACTTCCTTGCTAAGTTGCCTATGCAGCTAGCGACTGCGGAACAACGATTTAACTAGATTTTGGTCCATATTGCGAGTGTTTTGCGCATTTAACGCCCAGACAGAGAGCTATGAATTTCTACGCTAGTCGGACGCGCCGCTGAACTGCCATAAAGCGCTTGCTGGCTCACTTTTCAGACTGATGGAGGAAACGACGGCAACCGCGATAGCTCCGCGTGCTGCGAAGAAACGCCGCAATCGACGCTACTGTTGTGCTGTAAATTGCCATGAACGTGAAGGACGGAATAACAACGTTCAGTTTTACCGATTTCCATCGCGATCGTATGAAGGGGAAAGGCGGGAGCGCTGGATACGGGCCGTTCAACCTGTTGGGTAATCGGATTACTTGCATTCCCCACAACACAGCGGCTCGCATGAGAAAGTGCGACAATTTTGTTCTTCTGTAATTGTGTTGAGTAGCCCTGACGGAGGACCGTGGTAACCAAGCGAAAACTCAAGAATCTGCAGCGAACACTTCGTTGGTAACAGAAAAAACAACGTTGCGAACCATCACGCTTATGTGCCATCGATATCTCCACCTTTTAACAGACGTCCGCCTCCGCTTGACTCAAGTGGAACGGAGAGATTTGGCAGGTCAGCTTAACCAAACATTTTGGTTCGTTTATGAATTCAAAATCCTGTTCTAGAGCATCGTTGTATCGCGAGCTCATTTCTACTTTCGGTATTTTGCATGTCCTGCGCCGATACAACAAGCACGCTTCGCAATGTGCTGAGCCTGCCCGACTGCGTTTTCCAAATGTGAGCAATGATGTTGCTGTAGGAGCACTGGATGAGTAATTGCGAAGTAACGCACGTGTGTAAGGAAAAAAAAATGTCACGTTTATTTACATTTATTTGTGCGCGCTTGTTGCTCGAAGCGTCTGCGAAAAGTTCAAATTAAGGTACTGAGCGATGCTGTAGCTTCTGCGAGAAAGAAAGATGCAGCGCGTAGGCACTGTAGGAAGCTTACTTTCGTTATGATCGCACGCTGTTTGCAGCCTTGGAAAACGTTTTGTTTGCTGCCCTGGAAAAGGCTATGAAAAGATTTACTCTCTGTAAATAATTGCGAGACAAAACATTACCATAACATACATAAAAATAGAGGAGATACCTAAGTCTTGGGTTCAGGACATATTCAATATGAACCAATTTGAAATACTTCGATTTTTATGCTGATATGCCTATAGAAAAACCTGATGCTCTCTGTACTTGCGAGTTGCAGCACGCCGAAATAACACTTGCGACTTTATTTTATATTGCACACGTACTTCGCCCTACTGAGCTTCCTTTTCGAAACGTGGATGGGCGGGAGAAGCTTTCCAGGTCCTTGATTTTTAGGAAACCGTGCCTCAACACAAACGAAAGAGAAGGGTCCATTGTGGCCTATGCACCGGCTTCGCTTGCGGGCACTCTCCATGCACTACTCAGTTAGCGCCAAGGCTGCGATGGGGGCGCTGGTGACGGGTTTTTCCGCAGCGCCGCCTGGGCAGAGTCTGAGGTCTATAGACAACAACCACTGAGTTGGACAGTTGCGGCGGCTTTTCCATTTAGCTCTTTCTACAGAGTCGTTTTCCTCCTCATTGGCGCTGTGCAATAATAGTTGTAACTTATAGTAGCTTCTGAGCTTCGGCGAATGTTACGCATTCAGGTTATCCTGAAATTTCGGTTTACGCAGAACTGCTAGCGAGTCAAAAGGCTCACGAGACTGAAAAATTATGGGGATCCCACGCCCTGTAGGAATCGGTTTAAGCGAAGCTTAATCTTTGGTGTTCGCGTGAAATGCTGCTGTTGTTTTGCAATCGTGTGCAACTCTACACCACGCGACCACGTTGGACATATAACAAAATGCCTCGCTCAACTTAATCATGCATGAGGCGCTGCATGATCGCTGACACGTCCGGCGGGAACCACAGCCTGTCGCACGCATTACAGCGAACCGAACTCGACCCTCATGATTCCTCTAAGTACTTGCTCGCACTCGAAACGACGTCGATCTCGTTGCACGTCGCCGCCAGGCTTCGCGTTTTCGAACAAGTGTGCACTCTGCGTGCGTATCGGCCCCGCCACGCTTCGCTAAACCGCGCTTTGCTGTTTGGCGAAGACGTTACTGCTACGCTCCACGCTTCCGAGCCTCTGTCTTCGACTCAGTACACGCTTCGACGTCATTTTGTTTGTGTTGGGGCTCCGTGCCTATGCTTAACTTATAAAGCTCCTGGTCGCCCCGGACCACCTCAGTTTGCATTATGTCATGATGAGCTCGTGGAATAACGCGAAGTGCCAGACAACCGCAAGGTGTGGGAAAGAGGAGAAAGAAAAAGCTTTGCTTGATGAGTGTTACCGCGTTGAACCGAGGCCATCAGCCAACCACCACTACCGCATGACGAATGAGGGTAGTTCTAGCAATGACTCTTCGGGACCCGTCGTGCAAGGCAGCAGCCAGTAGCGACCACCAGCTTCATTTCAAAACATGTTCATTTCAGTGCAGAATTAGTGATCACAGAGTAATACTGCAGAGGAGAAGGTGCCAATTGGAATTTTAATTACAGGAAATTGTGAATGAGCCTCACAGACAGACATCCACAGGACTGTGTTGGTGAGAGCAGCTTGCATGCATAGCAGACGACTAGTCCAATCTAACTTGAAATAAGTGGAAGTGGTCATCCCGTTGCCGCATATTCGTATATAGTGTTCCTTAATTCACCGGGCACGTCGTGTGTGCACGTGTGTGTGTATGCACAGTACGAGTACCGGCCCCTCAAGGATATCGTGGTCCAGGCGAGAGTCGCCGGTGTGCCCGAGCCGACCTGGTGGATGTCCGCGCTGCTCGTAGAGTGGGTCCCCACACACGTGTCCGGTTCGAGGCTCGCGCTGCGCGTCACCGACGACACGTACGTCAACGTGCCGGCGCTTCTGGCCGCCGTGGACAGCCTGCCCACGTCCGACGAGAGGCTCCGCATGTACGGCCGTTTCTCGTCGGACCGGACGCACCTGGAAGACTGCGTCTACATGGCCAAGTCCGATGGCTTCAGGCAGCTGCAACTGCCGTTCGCCGACGTGGTGGCAGCGAATCGGAGTGACGTGCCCCTGGTCACGGGACCGCTGGCACGCGAGGCGGGGCTCTCCTTGGTGCAGCTGGACGGCATCGGCAGCTGCGACGTTCAGCGCGCCGCCATAGCGGCGCGAGAATGGTTGCGAAAAGGCGGCGCCTCTTCGTCGCACCTGACGGTGCGCGGGATGTCGCCCGAGCTGATGGCCACGCTTCACCGAGTAGTCTCGAAGCTCGAACTGCCTGTCTCTGCATGAGTGTGCGAGAGAAATAACTGTGACTGTGTCGAATAGACTCGAAACGCGGTTATATTTTAGTTGCGTTTCCCCTGAGGCATTCATGTGCACGCAGTACAGAAGTCTATGTATGCGGAAGGTGTTTGAAACTGTGAAACGATGTCTTACAAGATCACTCCACCGTTCAGGAGTGGTGACTGTCACGCTAGCATTCCTTTGATTGAGCCATAGATTATTCAAATGAGATTTGTATGTTTCGCGTTACGAGTTAAATGCTGAGTGGTTGTTGATGTGTTGCCGGCCTCGTCAGTAATATATAGATATACGCCATTGAACATTCTGGGTATAATAGCTTAATTGTGCCTAGATGCAAACTACGGTGACATTTCAATGCTCTTCTGACCAAAAGCTTGCCGTATGGATACCGTGGCGTTCAGAAGTGACCATAAATCATTTAAAGTGAGCATATATCTTTTTTATGAGAGTTCGATCTCTCCGATGCTAGCAAAGCGTGAACTGTCTCAGCATATTCAACCTCTGCATGAATAATTTTTTTCGATACACACATGGTTTTATGGGTTGTTATCGAAAAGATTAAGCGTTTGAGTTTTATTGCGATAGCAATTATATGGACACTCCAGGCGCCTTTCTGCCGCCGCCGTGAGGTTCCGTATGAGTGAAAGCGTGTGAGGGTGAGCAGGCGAACGCGGTTCAATCTCGCGTGCGCGAACGCGTCCTCTCCTATGGCGCGTGAGGCAAGGGGGTCAGGCGAGGGAGGAGGGGTGTTCTGCTCCGGCGGCTGCCAGGGCGTCTAGATGTCCTCCTCGCCCGCCGCTCCGTACAGACTGGAGACAGAGAATTTTAGTGCATCCGGTATTCCGGCAAGCGCGGGCGGCACGGAGGAAGGAAACTAAGGAGAGGCCCTACCCCCTCCGCGCGCTAGGAGAAAAGTGTGGCGGAAATGACGTAGTAGGTTCTCATTTTTTTGCTGCTTTTTTGGTTTTTTTTGTTGTATGGCCACGCCTTTTGGGCCACAATGGCGGCGTTGTTATGGTTTTGAGCGCTCACACGTGTTGCTCTGGTAGGTTTCGGGCCGCGGCAAAGGCGCTGAGTGGGCGGGTTTACGTTAGTCACCGTGTCTTGTTGCGCTGTGTTACCTGCACCGTGCTCTGCCAGATGTTGCGCGAGCGCGCGCGACACCACGCGCAACGCGGCGTGGTTTCGCGAAAGATGTAAACAAGGGAGGAGGGTGGCCCAAAAGGCGGAGCATCGCCATGAGCAACGCCAAATTCCGGCTTCACTTTTGCTTCACAAAGAGTGACGTCAGGGCCTCTCCTTAGTTTCCTTCCTCCGTGGCGGGCGGTTTGCCGGTTGAGCGGAGGCGTAAACGTGAGCGGCCCGATTGGTGGCGCCAGCTGGTGGTGCAAAGCTTAACCACACAAACACAAAGCCAATTACTATATTCTGCTTAGCTGCTGGTGTAAATTTTCAACAGCGGCGTAATCGTCCTCACCATTGCGCCACTGCCGAAAATTTGCACCAGCAGCGAAGCAGGATATAGTGGGTTACTGCAATTTTAGCTCTGTGTTTGTCTGGTTGAACTCTACGCCACCAAGTGGCTGCACCACTCCGGCCGCTAACGTCTACGCCCCTGGAAATCCGGCAATCCGCCCATACCGCCCCCGTTTGCCGGAATAGCGGACAGGCTAAACGTCTCTATTGCGGCGTCAACTACGGAATTGGCCACGCGAATCGCGGACGCCGTAGTAGACGCCTTTGGCGGACAACGTAGGGGCGCGTTACCGGCGCTCGTGTGTCTTGAAAGCAATCTGCGACGTGGCCAAAGTGCGCGCCCGCACGGGTCTCCATCTTGAAAACGATCTCCGATCTTTGCAGAGTGCGCGTAGTGCCGATCGCTCCGTATGCGCGCTTGGACGTTTCGTTCACGTTGAAGCGACAGATGCACGGAGGTCAATTGGCTCGCGCCAGCTGCCGCGATTCCTAACTCCAACGTGTTCACAGACAATTAATTTCCGCTGTCATTGAGCGAGATGTGTTCATGTTTACCTGTGCACGCGTGATACCATGTTGGCTAATTTAGTTAAAACGTGTTGACGGGCTAAATGGTTTGAATCCATGATAGAATAGGTAAGCGCGACTGAACAATGGCGTAGAAAGAAGCGGATACACAAAGATAGCACTGTCTCCGTGTGCCTGTTTCCTTCTACGTCCTCGTTGAGTCACGCTTACACATTCTACAATTGTTAATTAATTTATGATTTATTTATTTATTCATGCCTCAAATGCTCCATTTGGGGTTTTACATGAGGGGTGGGCATATTTAGGTCATATTTTCAATGAATGCCTTGAACGATTAATTACTGGAGTGGTGCACAGCTTCAGCAGGTAGATGATTATTCCAGTATTTCGCTGTTTGGACGAAGAAAGAGTTAAGATGAGTGGTGGTGCGAGCTGGAGTGGGATAAACAGCCTCTGAATGGCTATGACAGGATGAAGTGCGACGCGTAGAAGTTATGTCGGTCTGGTGAAGCAGCGAGTGATCAAAGTGATCAGCGGTGCTCGAGGGTTGGAAGGTTCAGAGATGACTTAAGATAAGTGACGCTAGTGTGGTAAGAGCCGTCAAAATGAATGAACCTTTCTGCACGATTCTGTATAGATTCCGGTGCTGTTGTCAGGTTAGATTGGTATAGGTCCCACACTGAGCACGCGTATTCCAGTTTGGGTCGAACAAGTGTTAAATATGCAAGTAGTTTTACTAAGGGGGGAAGACGTAGAATATGGCGCAGGTAGCATAGTACATGATTGGCATCATTGCTAATGCTGTACATGTGTGAGGACCAACCGAGGTTACTGGACGAGTTAATACCTAAGTACTTATAAGAGTCACAGCACATATTGTTACACACGAGGTGTTTAATGCAGAACCAGATGAATCTGGTTGACAGGCGCGGTTGTTGAAGAGCGGTCTCGCGGCAGCTTGGCTAATGTCGTTGTTCTCTTTCTTTGATCTGGTTGTTTGCGCGGCAGGCGTGGTTCATGACAGCTTGTGACATTTCCCCGCTGGCAGACGAAGCCCGCCGGGCGAGTCAGTCATCTCGTGGGTTGTAACGCCTCAGACGCGCGACGTGTGTCATTTCAGCCTTGGCCGAGCGTCGTCCACTGCTCGTGAGACGCGCAATGCGGTAGTTTACTTCGCTGGGGCGCTCCAGAATAACGTAAGGGCCGACGTAGTGGGCGAGAAACTTCTGGCACAAGCCACGCTTCCGCAACGGCGTCCAGAGCCACACAAGGTCACCAGGATCGAAGTAAACGTGGCGGTGACGCCCGTCATAGCGTATCTTGGAACGGTCCTGCGATGCTAGGGTGCGTAGCCTAGCGAGGCGTCACGCTTCTTCTGCTCGACATAGGATCTCATCAATTGATTCGTTGTCATGAGCGAAGTAGGGAAATATGGTGTCGAAGGTGTAGCGCGGCGGACGAGCATACAGAAGGAAAAATGGTGAGTAACCAGTGGTCTCGTGTCTCGCGGTATTGAAGGCATAGGTAATGAAAGGCAAGATACTGTCCCAATTCTTGTGTGCTGAATCGACGTACATGGACAGCATGTTGGCAAGCGTTCTGTTTGTGCGCTCGACCAGACCATTAGTTTGTGGATGGTAGGGCGTAGAATGGCGGAAGCTACATGAACACAGACGAAGGGTTTCTTCAACCACGTCCGCGGTAAACTGTCGCCCACGATCGCTGATTACTATGCGAGGAGGTCCATGTCGGAGTATAACGTTAGCCAGCAAGAAGATAGAAACTTCTGTAGCTGTGGCCGATGGCAATGCGGCGGTCTCACAATAGCGGGTAAGGTGATCTACGCAAACGATAACCCAACGATTACCCTTGGAGGATCGCGGGAAAGGGCCCAGAAGATCTATACCAACTTGCTCAAAGGGGACGCTAGAAGGGGAAACTGGTTGAAGCAGGCCATGTGGCACTTGTGGCGGACGCTTGTAGCGCTGGCATTGAGAGCAGCTGGCGACGTACCGTTCGATATCTTTCCGCATCTTAGGCCAGTAAAAACGTTCTTGAGCCCGGTAGAGTGTACGTGTGGAACCAAGATGACCTTAAGTTGGGTCATCGTGCATGGCGTGTAATACTTGGTGGCGAAGGTTCTTGCGGACAACTAAAAGGTAGCGTGCACCGGTGGTCGAGTAGCTCTTCTTATACAGCGCGCCTCCATCACGTAGGCGAAAGCGACTGCCTGCAGGTGACTCCTGTGCTGCCGCGAAGAGCGGTTGTAAGCTCTCGTCCTTGTGCTGCTCGGATATGACGGTACCCATATCCGGATATTCCGGGGACACAAAAGCGATGTATTCATCAAAATTGTCCGCATCACATTCAGTTGTTTGAAGTGTCATCCGAGAGAGACAATCAGCGCCAGCATGCCGCCGGCCACTTTTGTAGCAAATAACGAAATCGTATTCCTGTAGACGGAGGGCCCAGCGCGCTAGTCGTCCTGAGGGATCCCGCAGATTCACAAGCCAGCATAGCGAATGATGATCTGTTATCACAATGAAGGGGCGCCCATAGAGATACGAACGAAACCGTTGCACGGCGAAGGTGACCGCCAGACACTCTTGTTCGGTGACTGTGTAGTTGCGGTCGGAGCGGCTCAAGGACCGGCTAGCGTAAGAGATCACGTGCTCACTGTCGCCAACACGCTGAAATAGCACAGCACCGATGCCTACGCCGCTGGCATCGGTGTGAATCTCAGTTGGTGATGAAGGATCAAAGTGGCGAAGAATTGGTTGGGATGTCAACAGGAACTTGAGCTGGCGAAACGATGAGTCGCAATCTGCAGTCCACTCAAAGGGAACGCCTTTTTGGAGAAGGCGTGTAAGGGGATGAGCCATATGTCAGCAAACCGGGGAATGAATCGGCGAAAATAGGAGCACAAGCCCAAGAAACTTCTTAACTGCTTGACAGAGTTGGGTACTCTAAATGCTTCTACGGCCGCAGTCTTTTGTGGATCTGGTCGGATGCCTTCTTTAGCAACCAGATGGCCAAGCACTAGAGTTTGTCGTTCCCCAAAACGGCATTTTTTTGAATTGAGCACAAGACCCGCTTTCTCCAAGCAGTTCAAGACCAAATCCAAACGTTTGTTGTGCTCACTAAACGTTCGCCCGAAGATCACAACGTCGTCTAAGTAGCACATGCAAACTTCCCATTTTAAGCCGCGTAATATCGTGTCCATGAACCTTTCGAACGTTGCGGGCGCGTTACACAACCCGAAAGGCATCACGTTAAACTCGAATAGTCCGTCGGGTGTTACAAATGCTGTCTTTTCTCTGTCTTCCTTGTGTATAGGAATTTGCCAGTAACCTGACCGTAAATCGATTGAGGAAAAGTAAGATGCCGCAAAGAGACAGTCGATGGCGTCGTCAATTCGTGGGAGCGGATATACATCTTTCTTAGTAACGGCGTTTAGGCGACGGTAATCAACACAGAACCGCCAGTACCGTCTTTCTTCTTCACCAATATCACGGGGGCTGCCCAAGGACTAGATGATTCTCGAATGACGCCTTTGCATAGCATTTCTTGGACCTGATCGCTGATTATCTTGCGACTTGCGAACAGCAACTTGAAATTGCATTAAGCAAACTCATGCAGTGGGCATCTGAAAACGGTTTTCGTTTCTCAACTGAAAAAAAAAAAAAAACTATCAGTGTTGCCTTTTCACAAAAGAGAGGCCTACAACCAGATCCCATCCTTAAGCTACATGAAGCCACACTACCGGTAAAACATGGACACACATTTTTGGCTGTTCTATTTGATAAAAAGTTGAACTTTCCAACACATATAGATAGCCTTAAAATTAAAGCGAACAATGCACTTAATATCCTCAAGGTCCTGTCCCGGAAACGCTGGGGCTCTGACCATAAATGACTGCTACGCATCTACCATACCTTGGTACGTAGCATATTATACTATGGCAGCATCATATATGGTTCAGCCAGACACCCTTACATCGGACGACTTGATCCAGTTCATAACCTTGGACTACGACTTGCAAGTGGTGCTTACAGAACATCACCTTTCCAGAGTTTATACGTTGACTGTAATGAGCCTTCTCTAGAGCAATGCGGAGTCCTACTAACTGTTTCCTACATGCTCGGAATGTAGTCCTCACCACAACACATATGATACAACGGCGTCACACAATGCCACTCACGCTTACACTATATACAAATAAACCGAACATGATTAGGCCGCTTGTCTTGCGATACGAGGAATATTGTCCGGATTATGACATTCCTCGCGAAGTCCTCCCCGTCGCCAAAAAGCCAAGGTGTTTGCCCCCGTATAGGTTATAGTGGTGGTATATAGCTGGCGTCTGCAGGTTCTTCGGAACCTGAAGCGTCCCCTTGTTGGGCTCAGTGGTCGGTGGCTACCACCGCCACCGAATTTTGAAACCATCCATTGGCAGAAGCGTTCGCGCGACTTTCAGATCGGCCACTGAAAAGAGGTCGCACCGATGCACTTTTTCTATTCACCCTCCGAACCGACCTAGACGACTTCCCACGTTACCACGTCTTGCATAGTGAAGGAACAAGAAGGCGTAAGCTATCCCCTTTCTTGGTGGCGAAATGCCTCGTAGAAAAAATTGGTAAAGATTACAAAGCCTTGAAAATGACCAGCGGAGACTTGCTAATAGAACTCAGAAACAAAGAACAAGTGCAAAAGCTGTCCGAACTCGCCAGTATTGGTGAATTCAAAGTCACGATTTCCCTCCATCGCTACCTAAACACCTACAGGGGCGTTATCGCGGAGGAATGTTTTCTCAACTTGAGTGATGAACTCCTCGAGAGGTCCCAAAAGCAAGATGTTATCAAAGTTCAAAGAAATTACAATCCGAAGAAACGATGAACAACTCCCCACTAAACAAGTGATTCTTACTTTTGGCACTAGCAATCTCCCCACATCTCTCGACGCAGGATATCTAAAGATCAATGTGAGACCATACATACCGAGGCCAAGGCGGTGTTTCAAGTGTCAGATGTTCGGCCGTGCATCACAATCATGTAAAGGCAAAGAAACATGCGCGAAATGCAGTGCCAACGACCATCCGTCTGAAAACTGTAACGCTCCCCCACGCTGTGTAAACTGCAAAGGGGATCATACAGCATATTCACGATAATATCCCTGTTGGAAGAAGGAGGTGATTGCCCTAACAGTAAAAGAGAAGATTTCATTTTTTGAAGCGAGGAAGAAGCTTTCAGTCTTACCTCAAACAACTTATGCCAATGTGGCGCGGTAGGGGGCAGCACCACATCGGTCTCGGGAGTCTACGGGGGTCACAGTCAGTGGTCCTGTAGCAACCGCATCCACCCCCTTGGTGGCAGCAGCCAGTGCTGCTCCACCATCATCCAAGATGGCCCTGCAGGCAGCTGTTCCGGAGGTCCCGACACTAAACAGAATGTAAAGGCCCGAGACGCGTGTCTCGGTGCCTGGCTCTTGACCATCCAGCGCCTCAGAGAAGGCGATGGAGGTCGATGCGAAAACCCTGGCGTCATCGACGCCAAAGGAAAAGCGTTCTTCTGAGCGCTCTAAGAAGGACAAGCTCCTTGTAATTGCGCTGAAAAAGGGACGGGTAACCTGAATGGTTACCGTCCATCAAACGTGTATTATTTCCTATCGCTTGTCACCTTTAATGTTTAAGTTTACACACATAATTACATTTTTCATTTCACAACCATGGCTTTCATTGTACACTGGAATTGCAGAGGTCTTGTACACAATATAGGTGACATCAAACACAGCATCAACACCTTTTCGCCAGTTGCAGTGTATCTTCAGGAAATGGATCTCGGTCCGAAAAATAGTCAAATTCTCAAAGGTTTCGCCGTTGTCTGAAGGGACCGCGTATGTTCCAGCCGCTTGTCAGGAGGAGTCGCTATCGTCGTGCAGGGCGGCACTCCTACACGAAATATCCAATTGAGTACATCTTTCGAGGCCGTAGTCATCACCATTCTGTCTCACAAAACCATTACCATTTGTTCACTGTATCACCCCACACCCATTTTACTACTAGACACAAAATTTAACAGCTCAGTTACCGGAGCCATTTGTTTTAGTAAGGTATTTTAATGCTCACAGTACTCTTTGGGGCAGTGTCAAAACTGACCAAAGAGGGCAGCTGGTTGACGAGTTTATTCTTTCCAATGACATCTGCCTTTTAAGCTCAGGTGCACCGACCTATTTTCACCGACTTCCCTCACTTTTAGTTGTTTAGATTTAGCTTTTTGCTCACCATCTCTTTTTAATAATCTTAAATGGGAAGCCCTTGAGTCTTCATAGGGTAGCGATCACTTACCCGCAGTCATCACACTCCTCTCACCACCACAAACCTTAGTAACTAGGCCACGCCGGTGGAAATTACAGCACGATGGCTGGCCGGTTTTTATTTAGAACGCGAAACTCGAAGTTGTCTTTTCGCGAGAGCTAATTGTTGACGAACTTAAAAAAAAAAAAATCCCTGAGTTTATAATCTCAGCGGCAGAAAAGGCAATACCCCAGTCATCCAGTATTGTACGCAACAAGCTAAATCCCTGGTGGACAAACTAGTGTGCTGAAGCCTAAAAAGAACGATTTGCACGATTATGGGGAACGGGCCGACGGCCTCGTCGAAATGGTTCTCGACACGGATGAATTATGACCAGCTCGGAAATACCCCGTTCAGGAGACGTTTGAGTAACTGGCAATGATACGGCTGTCAGCTGAGCTGCACAAATTGGCGTGTCCAAACCGGAGACGCGGTCAGTGCGATGATCCGGCCATCACCTGTCAGAATACGATCGGAATCAGCGAAAAGGGCAACCTACCTCCGGATTGGTGGGACCTGACGTCATCGGTGTCCTGACACCGGATAGGTGGGACCTGATGTCATCGGCCTCCTGACACCAGATTTAGGGAAGTGATTAAGCAGTGATCACGCAAGGCATAAAAGGAGCCACGGACGGCGGCAGTGATCGGCGACTACCACTTCATCATCAACTTTTCTGTATTTGAATTGTGCTGAAGGCTTTGCCATTATGAGTTTCTGTATTACTTCGCATTTTCTTGTACATATGTAAATATATACGTGTTTTTAAAACGTCCTGAATATCGAACCCAGCCTCACGTTCACTTACCCCGACACGAGGAAAGAGGATCCCACGTCTTCGAACCCCCGAGTCGCAACAGGAGGTACCCCACTTATAGCAAGCTTTTATATTTCGAACAGGCCAAAGCCAAAGCACGATTTATTCGAAGAAAGGCGGATAAATTATCATGGCAAAAATCTATATCTTCAATCAATAGTACAGTCACATCAAAACAAATGTGGGACCAGGTGAGGAAATTTAAAGGAGAGTACTCATCATACACAATACCACTATTTACGTGCCCAGGCACACAAACAACACTACAGGACCAGGCCGACTTATTAGGCGAACAATATTACAACGTCTCCAGCTCAGCAAACTACTCAAATACATACTTAAATATATAGAGTCGGCTGAGAAACAGAGACTGCCCCCTACTGGGGCTTCAAATGAACTTTGTAATAACGTCCTCACAGTACAAGAATCGAACAGAGTTCTCTTTGCCGGTAAAAAAAACGGCAACAGGTCTTGACCGTGTCCACTACACAATGCTGGCACACCTATCTCAAGCATCGAGGCACTTCTTAAATTTTTCAATAAGATATGGGAGTCGGGGGTAATGTTTACAGATTGGAAAAATGCAGTAGTAGGGCCTTTTCTGAAATCAGGTAAACCCGCAACATCCCCAAGCAGCTACAGACCCAATGCACTAGCAAGTTGTCTAGCCAAATCCTACGAAAGTATCATAAACATAAGACTCTCATTCATCCTTGAATCAAGAAGCCTAATAGACATGCACCAGTGCGTATACAGAAAGGGCTGCTCGACAACTGACCACCTTGTACGACTAGAACATGAAATATGTAATGCGTTTCATACAAACAACACTGTCTCGCAGTTTTCTTCGATTTAGAAAAAGCATATGATACCACGTCGCGATATGAAATGTTGAGAGCTGGCTGACCTGGGAATTGGCGGTAGAATGCTAAGTTGTCTATGTGATTTCATGTCAAATAGAACATTTCAAGTACGTCTCAGCACAATACTTTCACGCACATTTGCACAAGAAAGTGGCGTTCCACAAAGTTGCATTCTGAACACGACACTGTTCATAGTCAAAATGAACTCTGTAAATAAGATCATCCCGTCATCTGTTACGCACCCAATATAGGTCGACGATTTGCAAGTGGCTTGCCACGCCTCAAACTTACCCACCTGCGAAAGACAACTACAAATAACGATAAATAATTTCACACAGTGGGCTGACAAAACTGGTTTCCGGTTTTCAACACACAAAACTGTTACAGTTCTCTTTTCCCAGAAGCGAGGGTTACACTGCAGTCCAGTTCTCACATTGGATGGTACAACGCTGCCGGACAAAGAAGACTGCAAATTTTTAGGCGTAACTTCTGACACAAACTGAACTTCCATTAACACAACTAAGATTAAAGACAATAAGGCACTAAATATCCTCAAGGTTTTATCGCACGAGCACTGGGAATCTGACCGAACATGTCTACTACGTATATACTGGTCCCTTGTACGTAGCATGCTTGACGGTAGTGTAGTTTATGGTGAAGCTAGGCAGTCCTACATTAAACGACTTAATCCAGTTCATAATCTTGGCCTACGACTGGTGAGCGGTGCCTACAGAACACCGCCTGTCCAAAGTTTATACGTTGACTGCAATGAGCCTTCCTCACAGCGATCCGCAGAGCACTACTTACACTTTGCTATGTACTGAGAATTCGCTCATCACCACAACATATATGCCACAACATCGTAACACAGTGGAAATCACGGGTACACTACACGAATAAACCGAACATGATTCGGCCACTTACGACACGAAGAATACTGTCAAACTTACGATGTTCCTCATGAGGCCCTGCAGATTGCTGAAAGGCCACCAAGATTGCCCCCATGGTACAACTTTTCACAACTATGTGACTGGACACTAACACATCTAAAGAAAAAAGACATTCCACAAGAACGCATAATACAAGACTTCCGAGCTATTCAAGAAAAGCATAAAAACTACACAAAATTTTACACTGACGGCTCTAAAACACAAAAACACGTAGGTGTCGGGATCATAACGAAAAATTGGGATTATAGCATTCAGATAAATAAATTTTCTTCAGTCTTTACCGCCGAAGTTTATGCGATATGGACGGCAGGAAAAAAAATTACTACCGACAAGCAGATGAATGCTATCATATATACCGATTTGTTGAGCGCACTCAGAGCTCTAAACTTTGACTCCGCGTCTGAACTCCTGCTTGGCGATATCCTAAACATGATGACTTATAATAAATACGGAAGAATCATACGATTCTGCTAGGTCCGAAGCCATGTTGGGATACCAGGGAATGAAGCAGCAGATAGATGCGCGTTCATGGCAGCGCACGAAGGCATAACGCAGACAACGCAGAGACAGTATCCGATCGATTCATAAGGCCTTGGCATCAAAGTGGCAACTAGAATGGGACTCTTGCATAAATAACAAGTTACACACAATAAAACCCCTGCTTAGTGGAAGTCGCGCAGTCACCAGCAACGCTTCTATGAGGTGATCGTATGTGGACTCCGAATTGGGCATACACACCTGACACACAATTTTCTACTTCAAAATGAAAACCCGCCAACCTGCGAGAAGTGCCATGAACCACTTACAATAGTGCACATTATTATGACATGTCCAGATGCTGAAAAACAGAGACGGAAGCTTTTACAGAATCTCTATAACTTACCGATACCTTTACACCCCGCCTCAATACTCGGAAGTGAACCGCTAGTGCCTTTCACTGACTTGCTGAGCTCTTTAGAAGAAACCGGTTTTTTTTTGCACAGACTATAAAGTAGCGCAGCTTTCGCTGCTTTAACATTTGATTTCTTAATATCTTGTGGCTGGCGCAGTACGGCCTTAGTCGCTTTTGCGCCATTAAAGCCGAATTAACTAAGTAACGCATCTAACACACAATTTTCTATTTCGGAAAGAAAACCCACCAACTTGCGAGAAATGGCATGAATCGCTTACAGTAAACCACATCCTTATGTCATGTCCACATACTGAAACACAGAGGCGGAAACCATTCAACAGTTTGTATCACTTGCATATACCTTTACACTCTGCCTTAATATTGGGTGACGAGCCGCTAGTGCCATTTACTAACTTGTTCGAGTTTTTAAATGGAACTGGGTATTTACATCGACTTTAAGGTAACGCAGCTATGGCTGCCTTAACATTGGATCTTGTACTGTCCTGTGACTGGCGCAGCATGGCCTTAGTCACTTTTGCGCCATTAAACTCGAATTAATTAACTTGGTGATCGCGGAAACTCGCTGTCAAAACGCTGGAGTGAGGAAGCGCGGCAGCAGCGAGGAAGCCCGGCAGCAGCAGCGAGCGAATTGACCTTGTGTGCATCTCGCTTCAACGCGAACTCAGCGGCGAAGGCACAGCGCGCACGAAGCTATCGGCACTCGACGCACTCTGCCCCACCACAGATCGATTTCAACGTAGGGCCCGCGTGCCCGAGCCATACGCAGCCGTCACCAAAATAGACTCCCCCCACCCATTCCTCTCCTCCTACCGGTGCCTTGCGCGCGACGGAAGACGGCGCGCTTCATCCCCGGTTTCCGGCCTTGTGCGCGCGAGATCGAACATCGCACGCTTGCAGTGGCACATATAACATACGGCGCGCGGCGACGATGTTATCGCCCTTGGACTTTATACGGAACATCGTGGTGACGGTAGAAATGCGCCTGGAGTGTCCATATAATTGCTACCGCAATAACAGTTACAGGAAAGAAGCACTTAAAATACAATTAAAACATTGCGTACAATAACACACACACAGTACACTGCACTCGTGTATATGGCCTAAATACAAGCACCTTCGCCCAAATTACCTCGAAAGGGCTCTGATTGGTTTCGGGGCTTATGACACATGAAGACGGAGTGCCACAAAACTTATTTCCGAGCACAGTTCATTACCCGAACGCCGTCGGAAATGAAAAGGCTCTAGTAAGAAAGCCACTGCAGAGCCTGGGGGAGCCAATACGTGCGGCAATTTCTACAAGTGCTATCACTAGATCCATGCTTTTGTACATGTTGCATTTGGCTCACTGGCGAATGCAGAGGGGGACGGGAGGAGGGTGAGTGGCCTGGAGGCCCGGGCACCCTACGAATTATGTCAGCATTTCTTGTCAGCATTTTTTGAGTTAGTTCTGGTATACAATGTGTGGCACAGGAAATTCGTACGCTGACGAAATTGAGGAGGCAGCGGATCATGATTTATAGAGTATAGGGAAATGAGAACCGGCTACCATCATCCCCAGTTTCTCCCTCTCCCGTTTTCAATTAGTTTTGTTAGGGCCACCCCTTGATGCTACCCTCGATCCCACCTTGATTGTACCTTTCTTTTTTGATAGGATTCACATCGAGGCGCTCTTTATAAACTAGCCCCCGTAATGCTCGGTCTTCGGCTTTGTCTGTTTTATTCGGGTTAACATGGCTTCACTAAGTTTATAACGTAACTGATGCACCCACTCCCGAGCAAACCACACGTATAGTTGCGCGTAGTGTGCATGCAGGGCGCCCTAGCTAACGTTGGCCAAGCTTTTTTTTTAAAGGCATTTGAGTTTCAGGGTTGGGACAAAAGGTGTTTTGTTAGCAGTCGTCTTGCGCAAGATGCAATTTATTATCATTATTTAGATAAATAATGAAGGCAATTTGGCTAGGTTATTAAACACTAGCGAATTACGTAAGCTCAAATGTTAAACACCTACGCAATATCTAAATGCTACTGATGCATCCCTTTTGTTTTATGGGTGTTTGTTTTTCGTATACGTCGTACTACCTTGTCACTTACAGCTCCCGCCTTATGTAATGAAATGAAATATGAAGGCATGTTCTACGGTAAATGAAATGAAATATGAAGGCATGTCAAGACTCGAAAGGAAAGCGCAAGACAAACTAGAATTAAGAACCAAGCCCCTTGGGTTCTCTCTGATTCTTCACTCTCGTTGCATAACGAGGTCTGGACTTAGGCAGCCTTGAGGCCTTTAGGTACCAAATGGGGACCTTATTGGCTAATTGCCTGCTCTCAAGTTCACGTACTACGTGGTGACTGCGGTTGAAGGGGATGTTCCACATCCGCCACCATGGTAGCCAGTGACACTGGAAATAGCACTCCCAGGATTAAGTTTTATACGTGCAAACAAACAGCCGTGATAGTGGATGGAGGGACAGCCATTGCAATAGCCTTATCTGTCCAGCATCCTACGTGTCGTGCGAAGGTTGTGGGTTCGGCTCCCAACAGTGGCAAGCCGTCCATTTTTTTAACTTTCATTCATTTTATTAAGAATGCGAGACCAATCACGATATTATCACTTATTCATAATTAAAGTGACGTTTCACATAAAAAGAACAGTTAACTGCTGGCTTCACAGCCTTTATAAGCACTTTTATGTACTAATACAAAATTAAGGAGGCCGACAGATGGAGTAGCACACTGCGGTATAAGTGTTACAGAGAAAAGGCGCCTCAGGAAGATTGGCTAACGTTTCGATAGGAGAATCTAGATCATCCTATGGAAACGTTGGCCAGCCTTTCTGAGGCACCTTATCCCTGTTTGTAAGATCATCCTATCGAAACTTTGGAAACCTTTCCAAAGCAGCTTGTTCCTGTTGGTAACTTTTATACAACTTTGTGCACTAATAGTATCTTTACTGTGTATCACAAGCACCTCAGACATTACATTCAGCGAACTATATTTAGCGGACGCACAGATTAGAAAAGCCACTGCAAAGCAGATGCTGACCAGACATAAAGATGTTGACGGGACGAGCGCACAGTACGAGTGCTTGTCTTGTCCACATATGTGTGCGTGCTGTGCATTTCGCGTTGTATTTATCGACACAAAGATGACTGACTAGCCAGATAGATGTCTTAATATTGAACATGAATTCAAACATTCGTAGCTGAGCCGCGTATTATAGCTAGGAATAATTGCGGAATGTGTCCGTGATTACAAAACGCTCCAAACTTTTGCGTAAGTTCTGCCTTTTTCATGGGGCACGTTGAAGCGACTGTTGTACTGTGGTCAATGTGCGCCATCTTGGCACGGAAGAATTGCCTTACAGTGGCTGCGCATTTATACAGTACCAGTGGCACCCAAGACGATAATGGAAGAGAAAATAGTCTAGAGGAATTCGAAATCCCACAGGTAACGCCGGAAGAAGTAAAGAAAGCCTTGGGAGATATGCAAAGGGGGAAGGTAGCTGGGGAGGATCAGGTAACAGCAGATTTGTTGAACGATGGTGGGAAGATTGTTCTAGAAAAACTGGCCACGCTGTATACGCAATGTCTCATGACATCAAGCGTACCGGAATCTTGGAAGAACGCCAACATATTCTTAATCCATAAGAAAGGGGACGCCAAAGACTTGAAAAATTATAGACCGATCAGGTTACTGTCCGTTGCCTACAAAGTGTTTACTAAGGTAATCGCAAATAGAATCAGGAGCACCTTAGACTTCTTTCAACCAAAGGACCAGGCAGGATTTCGTAAAGGCTACTGAACAATAGACCATATTCACACTATCAATCAGGTGATAGAGAAATGTACGGAATATAACCAACCCTTATATGTAGCTTTCATTGACTACGAGAAAGCGTTTGATTCAGTCGAAACCTCAGCAGTCATGGAGGCATTATAGAATCAGCGTGTAGACGAGCCGTATGTAAAGATACTGAAAGATATCTATAGCGGCTCCACAGCCACCGTAGTTCTCCATAAAGAAAGCAACGAAATCCCAATAAAGAAGGGCGTCAGGCAGGGAGATACGATCTCTTCAATGCTATTCACAGCGTGTTTACAGGAGGTATTCAGAGACCTGGATTGGGAAGAATTGTGGATAAAGGTTAATGGAGAATACCTTAGTAACATGCTATTCGTTGATGATATTGCCTTGCTTAGTAACTCAGGGGACCAATTGCAATGCATGCTCACTGACCTGGAAATGCAACGCAGGAGGGTGAGTCTAAAAATTAATCTGCAGAAAACTAAAGTAATGTTTAACAGTCTCGGAAGAGAACAGCAGTTTACGATAGGTAGGCAGGCACTGGAAGTGGTAAGGGAATACATCTACTTAGGGTAGATAGTGACCGCGGATCCGGATCATGAGACTGAAATAATCAGAAGAATAAGAGTGGGGGGGGGGGGGGTGCGTTTGGCAGGCAGTTTCAGATCATGAACAGCAGGTTGCCATTATTCCTCAAGAGAAAAGCGCGTATAACAGCTGTGTGTTACAAGTACTCACCTACGGGGCAGAAACATGGAGTCTTACGAAAAGGGTTCTACTTAAATTGAGGACTACAAAACGACCTATGGAAAGAAGAATGATGGATGTAACGTTAAGGGATAAGAGAGCAGATTGGGTGAGGGAATGAACGCGAGTTAATGACATCTTAGTTGAAATCAAGAAAAAGAAACGGGCATGGGCAGGGCATGTAATGAGGAGGGAAGATAACCGATGGTCATTGAGGGTTACGGACTGGATTCCAAGAGAAGGGAAGCGTAGCAGGGGGTGGCAGAAAGTTAGGTGGGCGGATGAGATAAAAAGTTTGCAGGGACAACATGGCCAAAATTAGGACATGACCGGGGTAGTTGGAGAAATATGGGAGAGGCCTTTGCACTGCAGTGGGCGTAGACAGGCTGATGATGATGATGGCTGCGCATACATCCGTCAGAGATGCGACCAACGTGTCGTGCTGGGCTGGTTATGTTCCCACACTGTCTTGCTTGGTCTGAGGCAAAAACCAGCCCAGCTTTTCGCTGTAATGCGTGGTGCATGCCAGTAGGGTCAAGTTGGACAAGATGACATTTATTCGTGTTTTCGCAGCACTTTGAATATAGATCATATGTTGCGCTAGAGAGTGTAGACGATATTTTCCGTGCAGTGGGCGGTGGTTCAGCGGGCTGCGTGATCGCCAACAGGCTGCCGGCGGACCCTGACGTCTCGGTGCAGCTTCTGGAAGCCGGAGGACTGTAGACAGCTTCCAGACAGATACCGGCCATTGCCGGCATGGTCATGGGTGGTCATGATGATTGGGCCTACTGGACCGTCCCGTTGAAGAATGCGTGTCTTTCTTATCGGGATCAGGTGTGTAAATGTTTCTAAGGAAAATGCAAGAAGGAAAGGCAGAAAAATGCAGCTCTAATTCTTCCTTCAGCATCACTGTAGATCATGTGCGCAGCGGGGATTTTATAGTTCAGCCTCAGGGTAGCCGCCTTGTCGTCACGTGTAAGTGTGCATGACAGTAATTGAACCATAACTATTTATGTGTCATCGAGACATTAAACATATGGCTCATGGACAGGCCACCGGTGGATATGTACGCCGTAATTCCTTGGCAGTTCTGGCCGAGGTTGATGATCACCAGAAGAAGTCTTGACGCTGAGACAGTGATGCTATAAATTACTTTCTGTGTTGCTCAGTCATGTACCAGTTACGGTAAAATATAGCTAGCTGTGCTTGATTTCGCCCTTCTGATGCTTATTATAACACTCACGATCATAGTTGCCAATTGATATCAGAGTGGCACATGTGAGTTAACACAAGAAGGAAAGAAAAGATACATACTTACTATCGCGTTCAGTACGAGCTACAATGAAAAAGCGCGTGCTATAGCGGTCGCTCGTTTTAGCACATACTTAACCTTATAGTAGGCATACACGCACGCCCACCTTTATTTTTCAGTCAGTATAACAGCACGAATTGTAGGCAAACCTCATGGGCTTGAAAAGCCGCGCCTGGCTGACAGAAGGGATCCACTATTTACCAAATAAATGGAATTCGAAGTATAATACAATTTAGTAATAACGTCGTAAAAAGTATATAATGTAGAACGCCCCACGTTCATCAGCAGTAAGATTTATCCCCTGCTACACAGTTCACTATTTTAAGTTGGAACGGTGATTTAACTTGAAAAAAATAAACAAGGAAAAACAGATTGAAACATTGGAAAAGTTTCCCCTATATTAACGGCCTGGTACGTACGGTGGTTTGAACGGGCTCGACCAAAAGTGCTTTACTGCAACAGATAACGCGCATAACGCTGGCGATGCTGTTAGGGATGGGCGAGAAATACAAACCCATGCCAATGCATCAGAACAAATGTTCTTGTGTATTGGCGTGGGTTTGTTTCATTTCAACTTGCACAATAAGTGCACCTTATTTTGCACGGGAAGTCTACTTCAAATAGCAAAAGACAGCGGCTTTTGTATTGAAGAACAATTATTTACCTCGCGCCTCAAGCCCCGTGATTCAAGAATTTATCGCAGTGGAAAGGCCGCCGATGTGTTTGTTGCCATTACTCTCAATACAGTAATCAATCAACGCACGTTCATCTCTACAGAGACAGCCTGACCTTCGATACGGATATACATGGCAGTGGTTACCCCACACACTCGTCATACAATTCCCTAAAGCCGACATCACTGCTAACATTCATGAGAGCTCGTTCTTGGTGATGTATAAAAGTGATACTTTCCACGTGCATTGAAGCTATATCGTGATTTTTTGGGGCTCGTATTCACAAAAAGTGCTTTCACTAGAATTGTTCGTAAGAGCAAATTCTAGCCAATCCTGATGCTGTGCATATTATTAGAAAATACCGCCAGCCAATGATACAGACCACTCAAGAACGATAGGGTTTGAGAATACGGGCCCCTGGTGTCCAGCATAGGCCTCTTAGCACGGCACGCTCTTGAGAGTGAATGTTCTTGGGCATACATTTATACCGGTGTCCCACGGTCAAGTTTTGTCGCGGTTAGGCCCGATCAGAATTGAGATCGATCCGCATGAAGTGCTGCTAATCCGTCACTTTCGATCGCGATCTTGCTCGATCTGCATCTATACAGTCACGATCCGGGCATCGCGATCGAGGCTTTTCATCGCGGTCGTAGGCTAACGACCATGTAGTCCTGAGAGTTGCAGACAATCAGCAGACGATGATAGTCTTACTGGTAATGACAAACGAAATATTTTATAAAAACAGAGTTGTATGTTACAATTTTTACAGCACTATTGTCGTTCGCGATCAGGAAATTTGATCCTGATCGGATCAGATGGCGATCAAGTGATCATGTGACATTGGTATTACACTTGTCCATATTGTCCATATTGGGGCAAGGTGCTCGGCGGAAGCAGCGTGATGAACGCGATGCTCCAGGTGAGAGGGAACCGGCACGACTACGACCGTTGGGAACGATAGTATGGAGCAAAGGGTTGGGCATACGAGGACGTGCTGCCACATTTCAGAGGCATAGAAGACTATCGCGTGGGACAACTTGATGGTGAGTACTCAGAACAAAGAGTGATTCGTGTAGCTGATTTACAACATCGCTAGTACAAAAAAGGACCTGTTTTAATGATGTTGGATGACTGCACGTCGCTGAATGACCCGATTTCTAAAGGAGTATCGACGCGCACAAATAGACAGCCAAAGAAAGCAATGGACGTGAACCAGTGTAGAAGATTTGCATACTTGCAGCATACGGTGCATTTATTAAGTTATTCAATGGTATTACGACGCAGTTATATCGTGGTGAAGAGATACATTAGAGTTAACAAGCGCCTACATTTCCAAAAGCTAGTCTATAATTAAGCAGCACGGCTCATTCCAAAAAGAAAATGATGAAAAAGTGGATCACCAGCAAAGCTGTTGGAAAACCATTCAAATGCCGTCGATGGGGATATAAAATGTTTTATTGTTCAGCCTGTAGTCTTAGTACGACACCGTTGTTGAGCATTACGATTTTGCACTCCTCCGACGCTCATCGTATTCACGCTGCTCTTCGGGAGTCTTAAAATTGCGTGGTCTACCCACAGCGGTCTTTCAGTGAACTTAACGAGTTGCTAAGCAGATCTCCCTTTTATATATGAAGTTGGGTGACGTGACTCACTGATTCGTATCCTGATGATGCTCTTTTCTCACCGGAGCAGTTTATGTAACCGTAATATTTACCGGGAAACACAGGGGGCAGGGAATGTGCCTCGCATTGTTCACAGGCGCCTTATCATCCATCACATGGTTTGGACGCTTATTTTGTGCTTTTCTGTATTGAAGTTAATACTGAGATGTGTGTTGTACGCCGAATTCCAAAGGAGATATGCACATTTTTTTTTTTTTTTTGCTGACGAACACGAAAAATCGTTACCTGCTATAGGCTAACAGCTTCGCTATAAAACGCTCCCAAATAAGCGGGATAGTTCACGGTTAAATCTATTAAAAACTTTGGTAACACTACATACTTGCACGTGTATGCTTTTTTTCTCAGCCAGCCAGCTCGGGCCTAAAGGGACAAGGCATTGCCTTTCGCACTTCTGTAAAAATTTTCTCTCCTGATTTCTTGCTTGTTGTCTTTGCACATTTCCACAAACTGTTTTATTACCATCTTTTGCATCTTGCGTCATTCTGCGACACAGCATTGTGGAACCATCTGGCATGCACTCGGCGAACGCCGGTTGTTATCTCTGAGATTCAGGGGTGGAGCTGTGATCATTTCAGGGCGGAGCTTTGATCAGCTTTGACGTTACACGCAAGAGGCTTTATACAAGACGACGGGGACCAACGTAAGTCGTAATTACATCTTGCTACTGAAGTAAAGAAACGACGCAAACATGGCCACAATTCACATGAAGTTACGCACTGCACAAAGCAGCGAACGGAATGATAAGGACGACGCCATGACAACGCCGATGGCGACGATGATGCTTAGTTAACTGACAACAAAGAGAACGACAAGAATGTTGCGCTAAAAATCGGCGCTGCAAATTACCGCGCTTAATTTCGCAAAACGGCGTCGCCTTTTTTTTTAATGATCGCGGAGAGCTATGCCCATTATCCCATGACCTTGAAGTTTTGCACATATCGCCTTCAACTCATCGACTCCTTCTATGCAAGACCTTACTTTCATTTCCCTTAGCAAAGGCCTTCGTGCAGACTACACGTGTTATGAGGAATACTCCTATACGGCCACCGTATTTCCCAACCCTCCAGCGCTGCGCGCAGTCTACGTCGAGGGCACAACGGAGGCACAATTAAGTTGAAAGAGTGACTGTTCCGACGGATGGCCTGCAATGTAACATACACGGAACTCCAATATGTCGCAGCGTATTGCCCCTACTTTGATGCCCACTACGTTTGTGGATGAGATGCGCGTCAAATGCCGGCAATCCAAACGCGGCTTCGCCGATTCCCTGCACAGAAAATGATGCGCTTTCGCCGAACAGCTGCGCAAACTCGCTTTGATGGTGTCGCTTTCTCTCTTCCTTTACCTTTTATGTCCCCATTTTCCTCCTCCTCCCCCTTCGAGCGCAGGTTAGGAAACCGATATTCCTATCTGTGTAACTTCCATGCCTTTACCTTGCCCATGAGAATGGCATACTATTGCGAGCATTTCGAGCATTACACAACAACGTTATACTTAACCTTGGTTCCCTAGGACATTGCTTCATTGCGCAGTAAAAAACACACCATGGCTTCTGTGTTGATCGAGTGGCAGTGCTATCGCACAGACGCAGTTGTTTGAAATACCGTGATTCGGATTACAAGTAAATTCTGTGCTACGGCATGCGTTGCCGACAATGACGGACCGATTCGAGAACTAAAATATTTCGGAAGGTCGAGCGTACCAGTCGCCTCCACAGGCGACCAAATCGCTGTTATATTTTTTTTAGGGCGATCGGCGTGGCTAGACTGCTACAATACTGACTGATGGTAACTGGAGCGCGCTTGAGATGTGGTATTATTTGTCCACGGGTGTGCGTGTGTGTATGATACTATACGTCTACACTGCCTTTTTTCTCTTTTTGCCTATTTTTGTATCGCCTTCTCTCGTTAAAGTAGGGTAACAAGTCAGATTTTCTGTTTCGATTAACCACTTTGTCCTTTCTTTTCTTTTACTCGTGAAACGACCTACGCACTGGAAATAAGAACCGCAGAGTTACATGGGGCCTTGCAGGGTGATTTGCTGGCAGTTGATGACGTAACATCTTCACTTCAAATTTCATTGGCACTATATTGAAATCTACACCATCGGCCTTGCTCAAGGAAGAGCCCGCTATTTTCGATTTCATTCAGTTCCACCGTCTGCATCTTTTTCTAACGGCGCAGAATACCACGGAGCCAGCGGCGAGATGCCGGTGAACTACGCCAACACCAGCACGCGTCTGAGCGACATCTTCCTAAAGGCGGGTCGTCAGGCTGGTTATGCCATCGGTGACTACAACGGACCCGAACAATCAGGTGGTCTTGCAGTGTCCTTAATGTGGCCAAGAAGGCTGGTCGAATAGGCAGGCAGTCGACATGCTGAATCCCGCGAGAGAGTTGAAGATTGATAAAATTGTTCCTTAAATATAATCGTGGCTCCTTGGCCTTATCAGGCTGATGAGAAATGTAACGTGGAATGACGCTAATTTTATCTATCGAATAGAACATTCATTTTTCTCGCGCTAAGTACTGTAAGACTCAACAGGAACGAAACGAACACAGGAAAAAACGCGGACACGAAGTGACATATGGTTGCATTCTTCTGTGTCACTTCGTGTCCGCTTCTTATCCTGTGTTCGTTTCATTCCTGTTGTGTCTTACAGTACTTAGCGCAAGGAAAATGGATACACACCAACTAGCCTAATTCATAGCTCTTCGAACAGAACAGTGTTTAAATCTCCAAGGTAAGGCTAGTTAAATTTCGCGTTGCAAGAGCGCACGTAGTTTCTAAATAGCTATCAGCCACAAAACCTGAGAGTGCACTGCCTCCCATAACGCGGTGCAACTCTGGAGTTGCGCGCGAAGGCTGACTGTGATGTTGGTCTCCTTTGCATCCGAGCTCGACCAGATCCATTTGTTTAGGCTTACACTGTCTTGCTATTCAGAAAAAAATATTTTTGTGCAAGTGAACTTCCGAATGAGTATGATGCGAGTGGCCACCTTCCAGCGAGAGAAAAATAAGTTGGCACAGTCGGGCCAAGCAGAATCGGAAAAGTTGATTTTTTTTTGGCTGGAAAACTGTTATGACCGATGACATTCTTAAGATGATACTTAAAATGTATGTATGTATGTATGTATGTATGTATGTATGTATGTATGTGCGAGCGAAAGCACGTGAGGTCAGCCGACGATCGCGACTGAATCTCGCACGCGCGAGGGAGGATAACGGAGAGCAAACGCGCCGCCTTCCGTCGCGCGAAAGACTGTAGGGGGACGGGAGGGATGGAGGAAGAGTGCGGCGTTGTGCTTAGTGGTGTGCTCCTGCAGCAAGTGCGTATTTCGCCACCGGGCGCAGGGGAACTCACGATGGCGGCTCAATCTTGCGCGCGATAGGGAGGAAAGTGGGGAGGCAGCGAGCGAGCGAAGCAGGGGGGGAGGGGGCAGCTTCGACTCCGCCAAGTGCGTGCTTTGCACGGCCGCGCACGGTCGCACGCGCCGTATCTTCAAAGGGATCTGCAGACGGCTCAGGCATCTGTGCGCGCTGTGTTCTCGCCGCTCTTGCGTTGAAGCGATAGACATCACGAAGAGCACTTCACTTACTGCTACTCCCGCGCTTGCTCATGCCAGCGGCTTGACAGCGTGTACGCGCCGAGCTCATCGAGTGCGATGTGTTCATGTTTGCTTATGCGCGCTGACACCATGCTTGTTAATTCTGTTAGTAAGCGAATGTTTCCAAGTTTATACGGCCGATAAAGCTACTATCCTTACTTTGTATAGCTGCCTACTAATTTGCTATCGCAATCGATGCTTCGGCTTTCGGGCGAAACTACGACTAATTTACTTTGGGTGCTCGTCTTTGTTCGCTTTGAAGTAGGTACACACGTGTGTTTGTTTTGAGCTCATGTATGCGTGTGCGTTTGCTTTTGTGTTGGCGTGTGTTTCTTTTTGTGTTTGTATGTGTGTTGGGGCGCGCAAATATTGTGTACGCTAGGTATGCGCATTCGCTTCGCATATCTTTCAGCTGCTTAAATTCTAATTATTCCATTGGTACTCCGCTACCCACACATGTTCTTGGTGGGTAACATCGCATCGGGATCAAACTTATACCTTTCCTGCTGCTCACCGCTTGTTTCGGTATGTTCTGGCATGTTCTCTGCTGTGTACCGCTCGCTCTAAACACTTTTGTTGAGGCGTTAGCGCTACTGCGAACAAGCAGGCTGGCAAGGGAATATTAATCTTTTTTTTTGTTCCCACTGTCCCCGCCAGGTATTATTTCAATCCCGGCAGGCATCGAAGCTCTTCAGTTCCTAAGCTCCGAGTATGCGGCTGAGTCCGACATACCCAATATTGAAGTGACTCTCACTTCCAGTACACCGGCCACGCAAGTAGACAGGGCTCAGCAACTCAACATAGGCATTTTGCCGGAGGTGATGTGTTGACTTCATTTAATAAATTAGAGATCGTAACGCAGCCGCATTAGAGACTACAGAACTAGACAACATAAGACGCGAGACAACATCTCGTGTTTATTGCTCCAGTATTTCTGGATACAAGCCTTGAATTGCTATCGGGCAAATGTGCCTTTCTGCTCTTCTCTGTAATAGCTTCAGGTCACGGGATTATGATTATTGGAACATGAATATATGATCACAAACAAAACCTGGTTAACTTGAAGCACGAGTGTTTTTAAGAGGTATTTTGTGATTTTGATTTGATCTGGCATGTTCTCTGCTGTTTACTGGCTTCCCCCCCTATCTAATGCACGCATGGGCCTTTAGGGTATATAAATAAATAAATAAATAAATAAATAAATTTATTAATTAGCTTCTATTTTATTTGTGTACAGGATTATGACCGCTTCTACGGCCCAAGATTCAACGAACCGGGATTCCGAGTGTCCATGACTAACAATCGGCCGAAATCACGTGGACACGTTACTCTGCGTTCCAAGGATCCCGATGAATACCCGGATATCAACCCCGGCATTTTTCAACACCCAGATGACATTAAAGCGGCTGCTCGAGGTAACAAGCTTGGTGACCTCAATGAGTGCGGGCACCTTAAAGCCAGGCGACGCACTCAGTAGGCCTCGGTTTTCTTTGCTGGCGAGCACTCAAGTAGTGTTAGTGTAGTAAATGTGCTAAGACTGTGTTGCTTTCATTCTCATGTTTTATGTCTATTAGTGGCACGAGCATCGAGTGACACCCTCGTTTCTTGCGCAGCACTTGCGGTTCACCTCCTGAGAGGATTGGGGAGGAAATACAAAATAAATCAGAAAAAAGGAAAAAAAAGAGTAGTACAGTACAAAATTCATGGGTTTTGTTATACATATGATATCAGAGAATAAGCTTAGTTACAAGTTGAGTTACTGAAATATCTGGAATAATTAGAATTAATTAGAAATCACTGAGATGGCCTGGGACGAAATTCAAAATAAACCAGAAAAATTAGAAAAAGATAGTACAGTACAATATTCATGGGTTCCATTGCCGACATGATATCAGAGCATAAGTTTAGTTACAAGTTCAATTACTAAAGTGTCTGAAATAATTAGAAATAATTAGAAATCACTGATTGCCGCTCAACAAAGCACAGAATCGTAGACTTAGAGACCCGCCACGGGAGCACAACCTTGGCGGACTTCCTGGAAACCCGGAAGCAGAAAGCGGAAGTAATGACATCACTAGTGACGTCACACGCAAGAAGGTGGCATCATACTTAACTGGCTACTTAATGGAAAACAGTTGTCTCTGAGTTCACTTCGTGCGTTGCGTTCACCTAAAGTTAACCTAAAGAACTCCAACGCCGAGGTTCGAGTGCCACTAAGAGACAGTTTACATTTATTACGTTGCAAAATAAAATACATGTACAGTACTTGCGCGTTTGTGCATGTACCCTTGAACATTACCAGTCGAATGTCATTTCGTTTTGACTGTATATGCCTTTTTCCTGAAATTGTTAGTGATTATTAGTTAACTAAAGTCTGGGGTTTTACTTGCGAAAATCACGATTCGGCTATGAGGCTATGTAAGGGGGAAAACCCTGATTAATTTTGACCAGCTGGGGCTCTTTAATATACGCATAAATCTTGTTTTTTTTCTGTTTTTTCGAAATGCAAGGCGTTTTTGCAATTCACCTCCATAAAAACACGGCCTTCGCTGCCGGGATCAAAATCACGACCTCGAGCCCCGCAGCTCAACACCATAGCCATTAAGCTACCACGGTGGGTCGAACCCTCCTTATCGTGGTCATAAGTGAATTCTTATCCATGTATTTTATGCGACGACATATCGCGCCGTCGTGGATATTCCTACTGTGAACTGGGAAGCACGAGAAGACACGGACAAAAGGAAAGAAATAATTGTCACATGGGTGAGTGAAAACTTTATTCTAAATGTCCGGCGATTTGGGCGGGGTGGGGCCATAAGGACCCCAGCTTAGGTGTCGGCCTCGAGTCCTTGGACTCAGGCGGCTTCCTCGGCCTGCCCGACGGCCCACAATTGATCGGCGAGGTCGTGCCTGAGCAGGGCCGCCTCCCAACGCGCCCCGCGGTTCGAGACTGCCATGTCTACCCCGTTCGTCGGGGACTCCTGCTGCTCGCTACCGGTGCATGCCCCCAGCATGTGCTGCAGCGTCGCTCTGGCTCCGCACGCTTTACCATCGTCGGACGAATAAATGTCGGGGTATCAGAGGTGAAAGATCGCCGGGTTCGGATACGTGGGTGTCTGCAATTGCCTCCTGGCAACCGCCTGTTTCATGTTTAGTTTGGAGTGCGGTGGTGGGCATTTACATCTGTTCAATCTGTAGTGTTGCGTGACGTCTCTGAAAGTGGTCATGCGATCCCTCCACGTCCACTTCCGCATCGCTCTCGCGGTCGGCTAGACGTCGGGATTGCCAGCGGGCGCCGCGGCTTGGCATGCAAGTCCTCGAGCCGCGGCATGGGCCGTCTCGTTTCCCGGGAGCGGGGGATCCGTGTGGGCGGGGGTCCGTACGAATAAACTGTCCTTTTGACGGCAAATATTGCCCTGTTGAATTTGGAGAATGCGGGCCGCTTCCCGGGAGATCCGGCCGCCAGCGTAGTTGCGTATCGCTGCCTGCGAGTCGCTTATTATCACCTCGGCGTCCGTGGTGGCTACCGCGAGGGCTATCGCTGCTTCCTAGGCCACCTCCGTCTGTTCCGTGCGTATCGTCGCGCTCGCAACGCAAGTTCCGCTGTGGTCCGTGATTGCGACCGCAAAACCGCGTCGCCGCTTGTAACGGGCCGCATCTACATAAACGGTTTCTTTGCTGCTGCCGTATTTCTTTTGCAAGTCTCACGCGCGCCTGTTGCGCCGGCCGATGTAATGCGTCGGGCGCATCACGGGGGCAACGGCGAAACGACGATGCGCTCGCGAATCGGTGTGGGTATCGCGGCCTTTTCGCCCTGCTGCGTGTGGTAGCTGATGCCCAGCGTCTCGAGGATGTGCCGTCCGGTTCTGGTTTTTGCCAAACGCTCGTACTGCGCGACGCTGTGCGCTTCTATTATCTCGTCTAGGGTATTGTGTGAACCCAGTTTGAGAAATTTATCCGTGCTGGTATTGACTGGCAATCCGATGGCAGGTTTGTACGCCTTGCGGATGAGGCGGTCTAGCTTCGTTCGTTCGGTCACCTGCCACTTGAGGTAGGTGGCGACGTACTTTATGTGACTGGTTACGAACGCCTGTACCAGGCGATTGCTTTCTTTCGTTCTACTATGTCTGTTTGTGGTACCTTTCCGCAACCGGATTGTTTCATCAACCGCACGCTCTAGCCTGCGTAGGGTTTCGCCGTTGTGGCCATTGGCCGATAGGTTCAAGCCCAGTACCCTAATATTGTGAACATGCGGGATGACGGTGCTGTCCGATAGTGGCTACTCTAATTTCTGTGTCTGTGCACTCGGCTGCGGAATCGGCGTTATTGGGTTTGCGGGCCCTGTGCGTGGGTCTGTAGAGCAGGAGCTCCGATTTGGCCGCGGAGCATTCGAGGCCCGTGTCGCGCAAATACTCCTGCACCGCGTCGACAGCCTCCTGCAACGTTTGCTCAACGTGGCCGTCATTTCCCTCAGCAACCCAGAGCATGCTGTCATCGGCGTACAATCTGTGGTGGAGGCCTTCTATCCCTGCTAGTTTCTGGGGTAAACCGAGAAGCACGAGGTTAAAGAACATGGGCGAGATGACGGAGCCCTGCGGCGTGCCCGTGCAACCTATGTCTATGTCTTGCGATTCCAGTCCGCCGATCGCTATGCGTGCACGGCGGCCAGTAAGGAAGTCCCGTACGTTGTCGTACGTTCTCTCGCCCAGTCCCAATTCTCGTATGCTTTCAAGTATCGTGGCGTGTTTTACGTTGTCGAACGCCTTTTTGAGGTCAAGACCGAGCAGTGCTTTTGTGGATCGCGTGGGATTGTTTACGATGTGGTGTTTGAGTTGGATCATGACGTCCTACATAGAAAGGTCACGACGGAACCACAGCATCGTGTGCGGTACCATGTCTCGGTCCTCGAGGTAGTTGGTAAGGCGAGTAAGAACCGCGTGTTCTATGACCTTGCGGACGCAGGACGTCAGGGATATTGGTCGAAGATTGTCGATCTGTACCCGTTTGCCCGGTTTGGGGATCATAATTATGCGCGCCGTTTTCCACGATCTCCGTGTGGCGCCCGCATTCCAGCACGCGTTGATGTTCTCCGTCAGCCGTTCTATCGACTCGTCCTCGGAGTTACGGAGCGTTTTTTTCGTTATCCCGTCCGGGCCTGACGCCGATTTTCTGTTGAGCTTGTGCAGTACCGCCCTCACCTCAGCTACGCTGAAGTCCTCATCTAGCTGCGCGTTACTCTCCCCCGCGTGCGCCGGATGCGCGACGAGGCTAGGTGCCTTGACGTAACGGGTTCGCACGGCTTCTAGAAAGTCCGCGGACGTGCCTTCGTAGTCATGTACTCGCCTCTTGATCTTATGCGCGTGCGCTTATATGGTCTCCTCAGAACCCAAGAGATGCCGAAGGAGGTGTCATATCTTGGCCTGCTAGCTGGTTCTCCATACCGTTACACGTCTCCTCCCATTGTGGTTGGCATACCTGCAATGCGTGGTATTCTATGTCCCTGTTTAGCCGTGCTATGCGTCTGCGTAGCGTTCGATTGTGTCGTTGACGCTTCCACCTGTCTTGCAGGCTGCGCTTGGCTTCCCACATGTGTAGGATTTCACTATCTATCACCTCTAGGTGTGCTTCCGGCGGTACTTCCCGCGTTGCCGCCTCAACGTCCTTCCTGAGCGTCGCGGTCCAGCTCTCGATGTCGTCGACTGCCTCGCTGCCGTGATTATGCGATTATGCTCTTTCCGGGCTTTGCGAAACGCGTCCCATTCCACCAGTCGATAGTGGTTGCCCTTGGTGCCGTCCCGATGACCGTGGTGATGGTTGCGCGGTCCCACGTCCACCTGGATCTCGATTACCGAGTTATCGTTACCGAAGTCCTCCTGCGTGTTATGCCACCGCGCGCCAGTGACGTTCTTCGTGAACGTGAGGTCGGGCGAAGTGTCCGCGCATATGCTGTTGCCCTTGCGTGTGGGCGCGGCAGGGTCCGTAACGAGCAGCGGCCCCTCATTCTGCGTGTCTTCCCACAGGCGCTTACCAACTTCGGCGTTTCGTACTTGTACCCCCACGCCGCGTGGGGCGGGTTCATCACCCGCGATGATTAAGGGTCCGTCGCCGGCTGCCTCGCTCGCCTTTCGCAGTAATGTGCTAAAGCGATGTTTGCCTTTGGGTCTGCTGTACACGTTCAATACAAACAGGCCACGCCCTTTTGTCGGAATAAGCTCGATCGGTATGTGCGGTATTGTAACGTTCTTGAGTTCGCGTTGCGCCACGGTGAGGTTACGTCTCACTAGAGTTGTAGCGGCCGGCGGTGCTCCCGCGGTCACGGCCTCGTCGATCGCTTTGTAACCGGCCAGCTTGACCGGGTCGTTGGTTTCTTGCAATAGTATTACGTCCGGCCGTTTCCGGTTGCGTAGGAATTCTTGAAGATGCCCCCGTTTCCTCCTGTACCCTATGCAGTTCCACTGCCAGATCGTGTACGTGTTCTGTGTGTTACGCTGTCGTGGGCGTTGTGTTTGTGTGGTGTCGTGTCGAGCCATGGCGACTGTCCGCATTATTATTTGCCATTCGGCTGACCCTGCACCTCTTCGTCTGGTACCGGCCTAAGGTACGGCTTTCCGGTCGCCCGTACCGGGCGACACGCTACGTCCGGGAGCCGCATTTCAATGTTGTCTATGCGCGATTGCAGCGTCGCGACCATTTGAGTGAGTTGTGCTATTGCACTGCTCAGCTGCTTGGTTTGCGCGGTTTGGTGAGCTATTGCGCGGTTCAGCTGCATGGTTTGCTGTGCTTGTTGCGCCATCATAGAGTCAACCTTGTCTTCGAACCTGTCGACTCGCTCGCGGAGTTTCTGGTCGCGTGTTTGCAATTTGGTCTCGGCCTGTTCCGGGTCTAGCGCTTTGCATTTATTAGGTGCGTGTTGTGCGTCCTGCGCCTCCATGACTTCCTCCGCGCTCTCGACCGTTTGAGCAGCCGCGTCTGCGGCGACGGGTTTGGTCAGAGGAGGAGGAGAGGGGGTTGTTGGGCCCCCCCTTTTTAATAATTGTCACATGAGCTTATCCAATTGACATTTTTTCCCCCTTTGTCGGTGTTCTTTCGCGCTTCCCAGTTTCCAGTGGGGACAGGCTCCAACTCACCCACCTCTCAATTCTTCTGCGGCGTTATTCTTCGGAAGGTGGAAAGGGGGAAATGATATGTACATCGTCATAAGGGAAGAGCTAGGCGCTCATGCAGAATAATTGCCGGCCACGTCTTCCTGCTGTTCATGATCTGAGAATGCCTGCCAAACGCACCCCAGCCCATTCTTATTCTTCTGATTATTTCCGTCTCATGATCCGGATCCGCCGTCACTACTTGCCCTAAGTAGATGTATTCCCTTACGACTTCCAGTGCCTCGCTGCCTATTGTAAATTGCTGTTCTCTTCCGAGACTGTTAAACATTACTTTAGTTTTCTGCAGATTAATTTTTAGACCCACTCTTCTGCTTTGCCTCTCCAGGTCAGTGAGCATGCATTGCAATTGGTCCCCTGAGTTACTAAGCAAGGCAATATCATCAGCGAATCGCAAGTTACTAAGGTATTCTCCATTAATTTTTATCCCCAATTCTTCCCAATCCAGGTCTCTGAATACCTCCTGTAAACACGCTGTGAATAGCATTGGAGAGATCGTATCTCCCTGCCTGACGCCTTTCTTTATTGGGATTTTGTTGCTTTCTTTATGGAGGACTACGGTGGCTGTGGAGCCGCTATGGATATTTTTCAGTATTTTTACATACGGCTCGTCTACACCCTGATTCCTTAATGCCTCCATGACTGCTGAGGTTTCGACAGAATCAAACGCTTTCTCATAATCAATGAAAGCTATATATAAGGGTTGGTTATATTCCGCACATTTCTCTATCACCTGATTGATAGTGTGAATATGATCTATTGTTGAGTAGCCTTTACGGAATCCTGCCTGGTCCTTTGCTTGACAGAAGTCTAAGGTGTTCCTGATTCTATTTGCGATTACCTTAGTAAATATTTTGTAGGCAACGGACAGTAAGCTGATCGGTCTATAATTTTTCAAGTCTTTGGCGTCCCCTTTCTTATGGATTAGCAGCATCGCCACCACCATCACGGAGTGCTACCGTAATTACATAAAGGCTGTGGTCGGAGCATTCTCCGGTAGCTTATCTAAGATCTTTCGTCCTCTACACAGTAGAATGATTTGCTGCGCGAGTTGATACATTTCATTCTTGAGGCGAGCAGTGCGGGAAAACTTGATACGAAGGCAAGGAAGGCGGGCAGCACTCTGTCCGTCTTCCTTGCCTTCGTGTTAAGTATTTTTCGAGCAGCTCGCCTTGTAGTCTATGCTGTTCCGTTGTTCGTCGCTCGTAATGAACTAACATTTGTTTCTATGGCTCGTCTGGGCACCCGCATGGCGGAACACAAAACCAGAAGGCGAACACAAAACCAGGGAAGGTGACCAGAAAAGAACCACGTCTGCTAATCTTGACGAGAGGAAGCAGGCATGAGAATATGACGAGAAGGGAAGCAGAAGGAAGGAGGAGAACGTATAACTCACGTATACAAATGACGGGGCATTAAGAAGCATTGTGATAAGCTGCTTTATGTAAATGGAAGCCTGCGTCCCGAAAAGTTCAGTGTGGGATCTCAAAGCTCAGTCAATAAAGCAAACAACTTGTAGCGCGACTAAAGTTTGCCTTTGAAGTTTCAAAATCGGCGGAAAATATGGCCCAGATCCCGTCGATTGGTCGCCCCAATCGATAGCAAGCCGCCACTGCATGACGCAAACACGTGACTGCGTCAAACTGGTCACGTGGTTCTCTGCGCACCTTGGTGCATGTGTCCCCAACACTTGATAAGTCGACGGAACTCAAGATCAAGGGGGAGTCTGTTTCGAGTCACCGTGGCGCGTGTGGGCCTGCGCCCAGCCGTGGCCAAGGGTAACATCACAGTGCTTGAGGCGAATTGTCGTTTTCACCAAATTTCTGGAAATTACTTTCGTCGTGTTCATTTCTGATGTCGCGAAGTTGTTCTTGTTTTTCAAACGTTTAGCTATTAAATAACAATTCATCCTTGCGTCAACGGCTCCCGCTTGCGCCTGTTCTTGGCGAGGGCGAGGGCAGTTCTTGGCGAACGCAACCAAAAAGCAAAGTTACTTGAAATCTTGATAACCGATTCGGTTCACCGATAAACAGTCGTGCGTGAACTTGCTCGTAGGTACGAGGGTCTTCATCGATTCGATGCTCAACACGAGCGCCATGAAGAGCATCGGTGCCAAGCCATGGGGCGTCACCTTTCCACCTTGTGCTGAGGCAGGTGCCCAGTGGAGCTTGGGGTACATCGAGTGCCTTTTCCGCCATTGGGCATATCCATCCTGGCACACGTGCTGCACCGTGCCGATGGGTTCACATGCGGAGGCGATCCTGGACGAAAGGCTCAGGTCGGTATATCAATATAGGACTCCTGCGAGATCGCACATGGTGTCCTACACCAATACATGGGAATACTGCCACAACCTAAGATACCATAAAATGGAGGAACGTATGTTCTGGCCTACAGCCCAGGCACACCCTTGACTCGTAAGAAGTGATAAGGGATATCGAAATCCTTAAAGCTTATAAGCGCTTTTGAGCACTTCTAGTGCACAAGTGCTCCGTAAGCCATTGGATTGGGTAACATGTATTGGAGAACCAGGCGTGTACTATGGCACACAACAAAATGGAGTATCCCATTCTGAGCAGAAATGGCCTGTGGAAACGATCGCTGATACCCTTTTTTAGACACCAGGGAGTAGCGCTTACAGCGTACCCTGTTCAACAACCGAAATATGTTGATACCGTTAGCTGACAACTGTATAAGAGGAAAAACATGTCCACGAAGGAGTTAGGCACGTGGAACAACACATATGTGTAGAACTCCTTATCTAGTTCCACTATGTGTAGAACTCCTTATCTAGTTCCACTATGTGTAGACCTCCTTATCTAGTTCCACGATGTCCGGCTCTGTACCCTTGTGCAATTGTGCGTTGTGCTTTGTGGTAATAACAAGCGAAGAACATGTGCCTAGCTTTGCAACTGGGGCCTGTAAAAAGAAACTTGACTTGGTGTCGGTTCGCAGTGTCACAATTCACGGAACTCTATGTCTATATTGATTTGGTTATCCATTGAAGTCATGTTATGATGACCATAAGAAGTCAGTAACAAAAAGGCTGATACACAAGTGTGAGAATGAAAAATATAGTCCACTTAGCTAGCATAGAGTAATTAAGCCTCCAACTACTTCTTGGTCTGTGCAAGGAGGGGAAATTGTCTAATTCGCAAAAAATAGAATCGCAGTACTAAAGGGAACGCTCCAAATGTCAATAAAATTATTTGTTACAGCGTAACAATGTTGGCAGCAGAAAGAACGTTCGTCTTCTAGAAATGGCTGCTCTGGTGGATAGAGTTTTCTTTACTCAATTGGCATAAACATCATATCCTTCTTTACTAGTTGAACGACCAAGCAAATATGTAGTGCTGCAATCAGCACTGTAAAAGTCTGAAGTTACTCAGCAGAACGTCAACAATGTGGTACATTTACAGCGAAGCTGTTTATGCGGACCTTGTGACGTCGTTGTCGGACTTCGCTAAAAAGAGGCCATATGACCTAGCGGGAGAGGAAAAGAGCTCAAAAGGGGGAAAGGGGTTGGGGTGACCCCGTTCTCCCAGTGAGAATGCTATTCTATACGCGAATCTCATACGGTTGTCACATGGTGCATTTTCGGCGATCGAGCCAGATCGGCATCGAATTTACCGACTATTGATTCCACCCTGCCGCGAAAGAAACATATGATATTCCAGCAGTTTGCGGCCAACGAAGAGTGCCCAGCGAGTTAAACTCGATACTGGGAGCGCGCGCGTGGATGCCGATACCTTTTGCTGGCGCAAGAAGTGCCGGCAGCCACGTCACTTGTCAGACCATAAGACGTCAGTTAGAAAAAACGCCGATACACAGGCGTGTGAATGAAAAATGCCCACTTAGCTAGCGTAGAGTAATTAAGCCTCTAACTACTACTTGATCGCCAAAACGATTGCATCGCTCGCATCTCCAGTGGTGGACCTTGCGCCCAATGTACAGAGCTTTGGATAAGTGCTTCCGCACATTCCATCCCAACTGCAACTATTGGAAGACCACGAGTAGTGCGTACTCCTGAGGAAGAAGCTGCCTACTGCTCGCGTCAGCGAGAGTTCGCTCGTGAACGGGCTCGTGGTCGTAGGGCCGACCCCGAGCTGCGCGCTAGAGATGCCAGATGCCAGAGATGCCGCAAGAGAAGCACACGTAAACCATGATCACCACACGAAGCACGCAAAAGCGGAAAGAAGTGAAAAAATGGTGAAACAAAAATTTACAATATCGACTGCAAGCAAAGTTTGAGTTACGTGGTTTAACCCTCGGTGTAACTAACACAGCTTCGCTGTTCGAACATCTTCACGGACTGAAAAGGACGGGGATATTTCATTATAACACTTTAACAACAATCGATGCAATGAAAGTATCATAAAAAATATAAGAGGGGAAACATTTAGATGCTTTCAAAACTTGCTCATAATACTGACTTACGGTTCTCCTACGCTGGGTTCGAGGCAACTTGACCGGACTCCGAGTGGCCGATGCCTCCGTGATGCCAGATATCGTGAGCGGAAACACTAACGCGCCAACCATGATGATCGGCAGCAAGGCGGCTGAGATGATAATACAAGACAGCGGACCTTAGTGACAAAAGCATTGCCAGACTTTCTCATGCCGAACAGCTTGGATTATGGAAAAGGAAAGACAAAGAGGACGCCGTCGTCAACGGCGTTAGCACTGCTGGACGCAGACTGACTAGTCAGTTGCCGCACTTTGCATTTCACACTTTTCATCGCTCGGACATTGAACATCGAATTCAAAAATTCTCAGGAGCACTCAGGGCTGTGTAGTCAGCTGCTATACTTGTTTTAAAATAAAACATCATAAAAAAGTGTGATAAAGTTTTAGAACCATATCAGTGAATGATTTCTAAACAGCTGAACAAATAATGTATTTCGATCAAGATTGGCGTTTCAAACCTCCATATTTAAGTTGAAATACAATTTTCAGCTTTTCACATTTACAAACTGCGTTCTCTGCTGTCAATTTGGTGTCGTCAAAACTTCAACAGATGAATGGTAAGGAACGTTCACGCATTTCAGAGAATCCCCCAAATTTAGCGAGAAGTGATAGGATATAGTATGATTCGGAAGTATTAAGGTGATAGCATTCCCTGCTCTGTGGCTATGGTGTTAGGCTACCGAGCACGAGGTCGCGGGATCGAATCCCGGCCACGGCGGCCGCATTTTGGTGGGGGCGAAATGCGAAAACACCTGTGTACTTAGATTTAGGCGCACGTTAAAGAACCCCAGGTGGTCAAAATTTCCGGAGTCCCCCACTACGGCGTGCCTCATAATCAGAAAGTGGTTTTGGCACGTAAAACCCCATATTTTTTTTTTGTTAGCTTTCTTGCGGTACTTCAGACTTTTCGGGGACTAAGTTTGCATGTATGTGCCTAACCGTATTCCCGCCAACCTGGGCCGCTGTGTATGGTCGAATGGGTAACGCTGCTGTGCTTTGTTTAGTATTGAATCAATATAGCGGCACAATGTATTGTCACCATCGAAACGAGCTATGTATGAGGCGTGCACTGAAGCGGGACTTCTCTTGGCGCTTTCCTAAGAACATCATCATAATCATCAGCCTGGTTACGCCCACTGCAGGGCAAAGGCCTCACCCATATTTCTCCAACTACCCCGGTCATGTACTAATTGTGGCCATGTTGTCCCTGCAAACTCCTTAATCTCATCCGCCCACCTAACTTTCTGCCGTCCCCTGCTACGCTTCCCTTCCCTTGGAATCCAGTTCGTAACCCTTAATGACCATCGGTTATCTTCCCTCCTCATTACATGTCCCGCCCATGACCATTTATTTTTCTTGATTTCAACTAAGATGTCATGAACTCGCGTTTGTTCCCTCACCCAATCTGCTCTCTTCCTATCACCCTTAACGTTACACCCATCATTCTTCTTTCCATAGCTCGTTGCGTCGTCCTCAATTTAAGCAGAACCCCTTTTCCTAAGCCTCCAGGTTTCTGCCCCGTAGTTGAGTACTGGTAAGACACAGCTGTTATACATTTTTCTCCTGAGGGATGATGGCAACCTGCTGTTCATGATCTGAGAATGCCTGAAAGACGCTCCCCAGCCCATTCTTATTCATCAGATTATTTCAGTCTCATGATCCGGATCTGCGGTCACTACCTATCCTAAGTAGATGTATTCCCTTACCACTTCCAGTGCCTCGCTAGCTATCGTGAACTGCTGTTCTCTTCCGGGACTGTTAAACATTACTTTAGTTTTCTGCAGATTAATTTTTAGACCCACCCTTCTGCTTTGCCTCTCCAGGTCAGTGAGCATGCATTGCAATTGGTCCCCTGAGTTACTAAGCAAGGCAATATCATCAGCGAATCGCAAGTTACTAAGGTATTCTCCATTAACTTTTATCCCCAATTCTTCCCAATCCAGATCTCTGAATACCTCCTGTAAACACGCTGTGAATAGCATAGGAGAGATCGTATCTCCCTGCCTGACGCCTTTCTTTATTGGGATTTCGTTGCTTTCTTTATGGAGGACTACGGTGGCTGTGGAGCCGCTATAGATATCTTTCAGTATTTTTATATACGGCTCGTCTACACCCTGATTCCGTAATGTCTCCATGACTGCTGAGGTTTCGACAGAATCAAACGCTTTCTCGTAATCAATGAAAGCTATATATAAGGGTTGGTTGTCAACAAATCTGCTGTTACCTGATCCTCCCCAGCCGCCTTCTCCCTTTGCATATCTCCCAAGGCTTTCTTTACTTCTTCCGGCGTTACCTGTGGGATTTCGATATCCTCTAGACTATTTTCTGTTCCATTATCGTCGTAGGTGCCACTGGTACTGTATAAATCTCTATAGAACTCCTCAGCCACTTGAACTATCTCATCCATATCAGTGATGATATTGCCGGCTTTGTCTCTTAATGCATACATCTGATTCCTGCCAATTCCTAGTTTCTTCTTCACTGCTTTTAGGCTTCCTCCGTTCCTGAGAGCATGTTCAATTATGTGTTATTCTTACTTTTGTAACGATAGCAATTATGTAGACAGTAGAAGCGCATTTCTGCCGTCGGCGTTGATGACGCCGTGATGTTCGGTATAAAGTTCAAGGGCGATAACATTGTCGGCCCTCGTCGTATGCTGTATGCACGAGTGCAAGCGTGCGGCGAGGGTGAGCCGACGATGGTGGCTCAAGCTAGCGCGCGCAAGGGAGGAAACGCCCCGTTCTTCCTTCGCGCGCAAGGCACGGGGAGGAAAGTGAGGGGGGTGGCGTTTTACTCTGGCGGCGGCCACGATGGCGTCATCTTAAACGCGATCAACGAAGAGGACAGAGTGCTCCGAGTGCTGATAGCTTCTTGTGCGCTATATTCTCGCCGCTTGGTTCTCGTTGAAACGAGAGTTAGCATTGTTGTGTACTCCAGGGTAGCATATCGTACTGCTGCCGAGTTGTAGCGGCGCCTGGCTATCGGAGCTCGACCGACGTTAATTATTGGGTAGCGTGGCGTTGTCGGCGGGCTGCAGGCATCCGGTAGACCAAGGCGACCAAGGAAGGGCGAGACGATTTCTAGCGCGAAATTTGCACGGTTTATTCAAAGGTAGATGAAAGATGATGAGAAGAGAATGAAGTGATCAAAAGTACATTTCGGAGCCCCTTAAATAGGCTCTCTACAATCGTTGGAGGGATCTTGCTTCCGTCGACGTCCCGTGACCGTCACAGAAAAAGGGCCCCTCCTCCTCTGATTATAGCGAGCCTGCTGCAAGGAGGAGGCCGTTTCGCCTCCTGGAATTGTAGACGCCTGTCCGTCTCTTCTGCGCGTTGCGGGTTCATGGAAGCTCTCCTGTAGTGTTTGTTCGAGGAAAGGGTCTCTCTAAACTCGCACGCACGCACGCACGCACACGCACACACACACGCACACACACACACACACACACACACACACACACACACACACACACACACACACACACACACACACACAAACACAAAAGAGGCCTGTACACTGCGGGGCTTCCGCCAAACCGGCAGACACTCGAAATGGCCATGGCGAATTAGGAAGTCACGCTTCATTTCGACGAGGCCTGGAGGAAGAAGGGCGGGTGAGAGAAAGTTCTTTCTGCACGAGGTGCGGGACGCCAACCATAGCAGGCGAAGTAACGCCTCATTTCAACGAGGCAGGGTGAGAGGTGGTCGGTTGAAATTCCTTTCTGCACGTGGTGCCAGGCGCCAACCCTAACAGCACGAAGGTCACTTCGATCAACGCTCCTGCCTCTCTTCCTCATACCAGCATTTTGACAGCGAGTGTCTGCGGTCATTGCGTAAGATGAGTCCATGTTTCCTCCTGCGCGCGTCACATTATGCTTGTTAATTTAGTTAGTAAGCGAATGTTTACAAGTTTATACAGCCAATAAGACTTCTCATAGATTTCTAATAATTTGCTATCGCAATCGATGCTTAGCTGGGACTTCTATAAGGATACTCCAGGCGCAATTCTGCCATCGCCGTGAGGTTCCGTATGAAGTCCAAGGCAATGAAATTGTCGCCCTGCGCCGTATGCTGTTTGTGCGAGTGAAAGCGTGCGAGGAGGGAGCCGGTGAAGGCGGCTTAATCTCGCGTGTGCGAGCGAGGAAGGCGGGCAGGAAGCGCACCCTCTCCTGTCGCACGCGAGGCATGGGGCTGAGGCGAGGCGAGGAGGGGGCGGGGGGCATTCTTCACCAGAGGCTGCTAAGGTCCCTCTATGGAGGCTGCTGCTGACGGCGCCTCCGTGGGGGCGCCGTATCTTGAAAGCGATCTGGGACGTGGCTATGTGAGCGCCTGTGCGGGCCTCATCTTCAAAGCGATCTGCGATGTTTGCCGAGTGCGCGTAGTGGGGGGCTTCGAAGCTTCGTATGCACTGTGCTTTCGACGTTTCGTTTGCGTTGAAACGAGAGTTGCACAAAGGTCAATTAGATTGCTGCTGCTGCCGAGATTCCCCACTACAGCATTTTGAAAGCGGTTTTCCGCGCTCATCGAGCAAAAAGTGTTCATGTTTATCTGTGCGTGCATGACACCGTGCTTGTTCATTTAGTTAAAACACGTTGGCGGGCTAGTTGGTTTGGATTTATCATAGAATGTGTAAGCGCGACTGAACGAGGACGTAGAAAGAGACAGAGACACAGAGACAGGGCTGTCGCATTGTGTCTGTTTCTTTCTACGTCCTCATTCAGTCCCGTTTACACATCATATCACTGTTAGTCTTGTTAGTAAGCAAATGTTTACACGTTTATACGGCCGACAAAACTACTATCCTTACTTCGTATAGCTATCTACTAATTTCTATTTGAATCGATGCTTCGCCTTTCGGGAGAAAATGCGACTTCTTTATTTGCCTGATTTTCTGACCTTGCGACATGGAGGGGTTGATGCGGCGGCAGAGGTCTACGACATCTTCAATGCGGGCTGTAAAGCTCCCGCCGGATTCAAAGTTTCAAAGTTTCAAAGGTTGGGCACGACCGCGCAAGCGCAGTTCTACGTGAAGCCTGCGCACAGCGAGTTCGCCAAATACTTCCGCGAATATCGTCATGAAAGACGACCGGACGTCAATGTCCGCTTCGTGATTTTGCTGTCGTAGTCGATGCTTCCCCTTTCAAGCTAAACTGCAACTTTATTTATTTATTTACCCCAGACGGCCCCAACAGGTTACACAGGGGCGGGTAGGTTACGAGCATACACTGTCGCGAATAACACTGATGAAGTTGGCTTTTCTAGCGCACCAAGAATAACAAACAACGCAGGATACGCAGAAAAGAATACGTTATACCTTGTACAACAGCAGAACATAGTAAGATAGAGGCAGAGAACTACGCGCTTTAACAAACTAACCGTGTTGAGCAATACAAGCAATTTCACGCATATGGCTGTCACACATATGGCCACTCTGAAGCATCAAGCAAAAATCGAGAATTTCCTATGTTAGACGTCGCATAAATGGCATTAAGTTTGAATGGGCGATCTAGACGAGAACAGTTATGGCGGGCAGGAAGCAGGATGCAGTGCAGATTTTGTATATTTTGGCCAAGTTTCACGAGCGCTGATTCAGCCACAGCTGGACAGCCACACAGACGCTCCAAAATCGAATTCGAAGTGCGAACGCAGGCGGTAAACAGCAGAGCAATGTTTTATTTTACTCATTCTGCTCACCGCGGTCGCCCCGCCACCGCTGTCCCCCCTACCATCACGCCATCGTAGAGTTCGAAGTCACATAATTAAAAAGCGCTACCTGCCAGATTATTTCTCGGCAGCTGCACAAGATGTGGACAGCTGTTCACCACTCGGAAGTATCTCGATTACATGAGCCAGAACAACATGCTGCCGTCACACTTAGCAAGCTGCATGGGGAGGTGTTTTAAGTGGTTGCAGAATCTGGTTTCAGCCTTTGGCGTCTGCGCATTAACTTTATAACTCCGGCCGCTTTTTACGGTTCTCTACCGCCACGTACACTTATTTTCTCCTACAACTTTTCCAGCTCAAGCCCATCTACAGGGTAAGTACATACTTATTGACCGTAATATGAATACTTTGGTATGATAACAACACAGGTCGAATAGGTTGCACTATTTCCAGCTGCCGCTAAATACGAACAGTTGCATCGACAAGCTTTCTCATTTAGTGTTCAGGTAGATCCCTTATATGGGTTCGAAGAGCAGTAGTGCTCAGCACTTTGAACAATCATAAAAGTTCATTTTCTGGTTTCATTCTTTGGTGTTCAACGTGGCTCTATAAATGGCTTCCTTTGGCTCCTGTCGTGCCTATCCAGCATGCGACTTCTGCTTGGCGGTCTTAAGTTAACATGTGTGTTTCCTCTGCAGCGGCCACACATCTGTGAACCTACTATTTACTGGTTAATCGTGGCACACACGCTCATTTTCTACACTATTAGCAAACCAGGATGATTTGGGCGAATTGGTCGAATGTTATCAGGTAAAAGCAACGCAGAGCACAGAAGTGCGGGAGTGTGCGGTTAAAGGACCCCTCGCCCGGTCAGACCATTTCGAACTGACAAACTGAGTGCATACAATGCGCGCTCGCGATCGTGTCTGCCAAGAATTACATCACTACTTGCTGCGGAAAGAGCTGAAGTTACAGACTAAACACCGTCTGCCCTTTTCCTCGCGGTTACCGCGCTCCAACACGGGGGGATGACGTACGTCAGCACGTGTGCCTACATAGTACATGGATATGCGGTGACGTCGCTCAAAGGGACCCAAGACACTTCGAGAATCCTTCAAGGCAACATCTGTTATTTGTGAAATTTTTTATTTATTTATGTGTACATACTGGAGCGCAACAAGCGCTATAACCGGAGTGGATTAGCAGAGGAAAATTATACAGAGAAAAGTATGATACAACGATGCGGGTGATGTGCTAGGACCATTCATCCTGGATGGCAGATACAAAACTTTGGGGTGAGAATGAGTGAATAGACCTAGGTAAAGAATTCTAGTCTGCTATGGAACGAGGGAAAAAGCTGAATTTAAACGTATTAGTATCGTGCAAAGTAGGACAAGTTCAAGTTGTGATCTCGTCTCGTCGATGACTGTTGCGCGAGGCTAGTATAGCTTTTCGATAGTCTAACGGTAGAATTGACGGTGCAGTGCAAGAAATCTAACGATGCTATGCGGCGACGTGAATAGAGCGAAATTAAATTCAAGGAACGAAGTGCAGAAGAGGTTGAAACGTCACGATAATAACGGTGAGATAAATCATACAGCTTTTTTTCTGAATAGCTTCTAGTTTGTTAATATCACACTGCTTACAAAAAAAATTATTGGGTTTTACGTGCCAAATTCACTTTCTGATTATGAGGCACGCCGTAGTGGGGGACTCCGGAAATTTAGACAACCTGGGGTTCTTTAATGTGCACCTAAATCTAAGTACACGGGTGTTTTCGCCCTCATCGAAATGCGGCCGCCGTGGCCGGGATTCGATCCCGCGACCTCGTGCTCAGCAGCCTAACACCATAGCCACTGAGCAACCACGGTGGGCCTGCTTATAAGGGTTCCAAACGACAGACGCATAGTCAACAACAGGAAGCATTAGAGATTTATATAACGTTAAGTAGCAGTATTTTCTGGAGAGTTGGATAGTGTACGACGTAGGTAACCTAATTTTTTAGTGCTTTGTTACAAATGTAATCAATGTGATTAGACCATGCCGTGTTATGCGTAAAAGTGACACCGAGATACTTAGGGCCAAACAATGAAAGCTTCTTTACCTCAGTAAGGAAGCCTTCACTGCGGTGAGGCTACCTTACGTCACTCTGAAAGCTTCCTTACTCAGGGGCCCTCGGTGAAGGCTTCCTTGGTGCTTCCTCAGCATAAGGTAGCTCCAAAGCTACCTTCATGCGTCCTTACGCCGCTCCTGGCCCTGAGCGAGCGCTTCACCTCACTGCTTAACCACGTGACGCTTGCTTGCGCATGCGCGCTGTCGCCCACCTGCGGAGAAGCGCAAGTACGGTACGTCTTGCCAGGCATGTTTGTTTCAGTCACGCTTGCGGCATGAAAGCGTTGCTAGGCGTTGCACACGGAGGAAGGAAACTAAGGAGAGGCCCTGACGTCACTCTTTGTGAAGCAAAAGTGAAGCCGGAATTAGGCGTTGCTCATGGCGATGCTCCGCCTTTTGGGCCACCCTCCTCTCTTGTTTACATCTTTCGCGAAACCACGCCGCGCTGCGCAACATGTGACAGAGCACGGTGCAGGTAACACAGCGCAACAAGACACGGTGACTAACGCAAACCCGCCCACTCAGCGCCTTTGCCACGGCCCGAAACCTACCGGAGCAACACGTGTGAGCGCTCAAAACCATAACAACGCCGCCATTGTGGCCCAAAAGGCATGGCCATACAACAAAAAAAATAAAAAAGCAGCAAAAAATGAGAACCGACTACGTCATTTCCGCCACACTTTTCTCCTAGCGCGCGGAGGGGGTAGGGCACGGAGGAAGGAAACTAAGGAGAGGCCCTGACGTCACTCTTTGTGAAGCAAAAGTGAAGCCGGAATTTGGCGTTGCTCATGGCGATGCTCCGCCTTTTGGGCCACCCTCCTCTCTTGTTTACATCTTTCGCGAAACCACGCCGCGCTGCGCAACATGTGACAGAGCACGGTGCAGGTAACACAGCGCAACAAGACACGGTGACTAACGCAAACCCGCCCACTCAGCGCCTTTGCCACGGCCCGAAACCTACCGGAGCAACACGTGTGAGCGCTCAAAACCATAACAACGCCGCCATTGTGGCCCAAAAGGCATGGCCATACAACAAAAAAAATAAAAAAGCAGCAAAAAATGAGAACCGACTACGTCATTTCCGCCACACTTTTCTCCTAGCGCGCGGAGGGGGTAGGGCACGGAGGAAGGAAACTAAGGAGAGGCCCTGACGTCACTCTTTGTGAAGCAAAAGTGAAGCCGGAATTAGGCGTTGCTCATGGCGATGCTCCGCCTTTTGGGCCACCCTCCTCTCTTGTTTACATCTTTCGCGAAACCACGCCGCGCTGCGCAACATGTGACAGAGCACGGTGCAGGTAACACAGCGCAACAAGACACGGTGACTAACGCAAACCCGCCCACTCAGCGCCTTTGCCACGGCCCGAAACCTACCGGAGCAACACGTGTGAGCGCTCAAAACCATAACAACGCCGCCATTGTGGCCCAAAAGGCATGGCCATACAACAAAAAAAATAAAAAAGCAGCAAAAAATGAGAACCGACTACGTCATTTCCGCCACACTTTTCTCCTAGCGCGCGGAGGGGGTAGGGCACGGAGGAAGGAAACTAAGAAGAGGCCCTGACGTCACTCTTTGTGAAGCAAAAGTGAAGCCGGAATTTGGCGTTGCTCATGGCGATGCTCCGCCTTTTGGGCCACCCTCCTCTCTTGTTTACATCTTTCGCGAAACCACGCCGCGCTGCGCGTGGTGTCGCGCGCGGAGCGCGCGCGCTCGCGCAACATCTGGCAGAGCACGGTGCAGGTAACACAGCGCAACAAGACACGGTGACTAACGCAAACCCGCCCACTCAGCGCCTTTGCCACGGCCCGAAACCTACCAGAGCAACACGTGTGAGCGCTCAAAACCATAACAACGCCGCCATTGTGGCCCAAAAGGCGTGGCCATACAACAAAAAAAATAAAAAAGCAGCAAAAAAATGAGAACCGACTACGTCATTTCCGCCACACTTTTCTCCTAGCGCGCGGAGGGGGTAGGGCCTCTCCTTAGTTTCCTTCCTCCGTGGCGTTGCACGACGCCGGCGTGCCAGCGTTGATGGAGCACATCAAGTTTTGCACTATAATGCGCTACTTTTTCTAACTTTAGTAAACAAAACTAGAAGAAAGCGTTCTCTATATTAGCTCTTCAATTTAAAGATTATGCGGCGATAGAACGTTTTTCAATAGAATAATGGTGTTCGCGTAAAGATTTTAAGAGATAATCTCGAACCCAGGCATGCGGCAACCGCTCCTTACGTGAGGACGGGTGAAAGGAGCTTTCAAAGTACGCTTGCTTTCTCCATCGGTATTTCGCTGTAAGGAGGCCTCACGTAAGGTTAGGAAGCGCTCGAAGGAAAGGAACGTTTCATTGTTTGGGTCTTATACTCAGATACCCTACACACAGCGCGGTTAATAAAGGAGTAATAAAAAAGAGCAGGAGATTTTTTAGAGAAGGCGATAAGGGCGGTTTTATCAAAGTAAATGTTCATTTGCAATGTGTTGTACCAAGAGCGAAACCTAGAAAATTGGAGACGTAACGATCATCAAAAGAGTTAATAATTTCATATAAACACAATCACCGGCATAAACACTAATGTTAGAAGAGATGTTAGCAGGCAAATCTTTTATGTAAATTAAAAAAACAGTGACATAAGAACGGAGACTTGATGCATTCCAGATGTCACATCAATAGCATTAGATTCGGTCGAGCTATAAGAGAGTAACTGGGAACGAAGTGAAAGAAAGATTGAAATCCAGTTAGCTAGCTGAGGATTATTTAGTACAACGTTAAGTGTAGCAAGGAGTTTAGAATGTAATACTGTGTCAAACGCTTTAGAGAAGTCTAGGAAGATAGCGTCAACCTGGTTGCCAACTTCAAGGTTAAGGAAAATGTGATGCCTAAACACAATTTACTGCATTGTCGTACTAAAACAGCGCCTAAACCCATGCTGTATGTTGTAGGGATTGGGAGGTCAATCGCACCGTTCGTAACCAGTTGTCAAGATTGGAGTCGTGCATGAATTAGATGGTAGCTGGCCCATGCCGTCATCTAACTTATCCACGCTGAGGACGTTGTTGAAGGGAAGGACTGCTTCTCATGGAGGACGAGGAATATGGGTTTATTTACAGTATTTACATTTTAAACAAGAGATACCTTCGACAGTCTAGCGTGGCTCCCAAATGGAGCACGCAAGACGAGCATACAGCACACAGCTTACGAGCACGATGACGAGTACATTGACGAGCACGGGCACACACTAGCAGCGACCAACAGCTGCTTATAAACACTGCGTGTTCCCTAGATCCCTAGGTGAGGGAAACGTTCGACCAGTCAGCGTAGAAAGTCCTCGTGGCCGGCCCGCCTTTGAGGGAAGGGGGTAGGGGGTTTACACACACACATTCCGCACAGGTTTCCCTGACGAGGTGAGACGGGCTTCGCAGAACTCGGGGCTCACGCATTGAAAGGCACGTTGGTTCCCCTAGCTGACCTCCGCGGCGTGGCCGCCGGTTGTCCATTGTCTTGCGTCCTGTAGTCGCCACGAGTGTCAGCAGACTGTGACGAATCCTGGGGGCCCACGTACCGCAAAGCCCCCTTTTGTTAGGGAAGCTCCTCTTGCTGCAGAGAGACCATGTCGGCAGTGGTGAGTTCAGTAACAATAGTTGGTCCACTGATCGCGTTTAGTCACAACGGCACCGAGATGTGCTGAAGCGGCACCTCGAGGTCCCAACGAAATGAGTCACTGCAGCAATGGTGATAGGCTTCCATGGTTCTCTTCGGGGAAGCTCGCAACGATCGCAGCTGCAGCTGGCTGAGAAAAACTTGCATGTTGCCACCTCGGCAGGCCATTCCTAACAATGTTAGATAGCAGATTATGAGATTCCAGGAAAAACATTATGTGTTTATGAATGATATATTCTAAGATTTTGCATGACTGTGATGTTATTAAAATCGATCTGTAGTTTACGAAAAAGGAATTCATAGACGAATTAAGGTTTAGAGAAATAGTAAAACATGTAAAACGAATGTCTGCGTGTTTTTCTTTTACTTCGGATCAAAGCAACGGAGATGTACTTCCATTTGGTCATCTTGTTGCACGTCGTGCAGTTTCGCGCGCAGACACCGAAACTGTTTCATATTCTACCGCCTTCCAGCACGCGATCATGGTCTGTGATCCGCTTGCGTCTGCCTCAGTGTTTGTGTAGTACTGTCTTATACCGCTAGTGAGGTGTTCTCGTGCACAGCGAGACAAAATGCAACAGCTCGCGCGCGCGACCGTCAGCGGAAGTGCTTCGCGCAGCAAATAAACGGGAGAGAAAAAAAAAAGAAAGGAAAAAATCCCCGCCCCAACACTCAGTACAGATCGTTAGCCAGCTAAGGTGAAATCCCGACGGCTGATTAAGCGACGGCTTGATAGGCTGCTGGATCCTCGGTTCGCTGTTGCGGCTTGCGCTCGGCTGCACGAGCCGGTTCTTGTGCCCGGGCTGCCGTATCGGTATGGCGTAGACGCGCTCGTTCCCGGTTCTGCTTGCGGCGTTGCTGATCCAAAGGTACCTGCTTCTCAGGACCAGGCAGGTGGGTATGACGCGTGGCCTACGCATGTCGGAGCCGGAGAGAAACTGCTGCGTGTGTTCGGCTGCGACGGAGAGCAATGACGTCACTAATGGCGCAGCGAATCCAACATCGCCTAGATAGCACAAGGCCTTTTCAATCCGATCTATGACGTCACGTTACCTGGCCCGACTGCCATAGAATCTAATGGGGATGCTCCCGAGGAGGCAACAGTGATTTTGACGTCACCGCTGTCATGACGCCAGCCTTGACAATGGTAACTTCGGGCAGGAAGCGTGACGTGATGGATTGGAGTAAACAGGCCTTGTGCTATTTAGGTGGTGTTGGCTAATGGGTGCCTCTCTTTCGCTCTTTCTCGTTCTTTCCTCTAACCAAACAGCTATTTTTTTCCCGTACTTCGGTACCTTGCGCTGCTTTCACATCATAATTAACACTGTTGCGCTGAGCGCCGAAGGGACAGGACTTCAGCGAGAAAACATTACATGACACCTGAGCGCAAGCTATCAACTGGTTTATTTTTCAGAAAACGAAGCGTATATATAGCCTAGACTGCGGAATTTTCCTTAATTACATTTCAAATTATGTTGCTCAACACTTTTGGAAAGTTGTCAACGTTCTTTCATAATTTTCCAACGCCAACTCATGAGAATGAGTTTGTTGTGAAATTCGCGGTGTTCGTGCCGCCGTTGATTTGATTACGGTGGCACTGATTATGGTCACATTGATTTGATCAATCTCGCGGTCATTGATTGTAAGGACTGACTATTGAGGTACAAATTCTTCTAGCCGCAAGAAAGCTACGTATAGAGAGTAACATGTGTGCTCAGTGAGCCTGTTTATTGAGGCGATGCCTTCCATTTGCCAGCGGGAAACGGACATAAAGTGTTAGCGCAACTCAACTGGGCGCACATGTTACTCGCGCTCAAGTCATCTGAGAATGTGAAAAATGTCATCTTTGACAGTTGATCTAGGAGACTGTTTGACATGAAAGCGGAGTGGGCATGTCAAAAGCATAGCGTTTAGGCCAGTTGATATGTCATTAATTTTTTAGGCTTGTAGCGCAGCTCAGAACGAGCAAAAAGGAAGGCGGAAGCGGTAATGAAAAGGAACGCAGAACAGGGTGAGCGTTAACTTCCAAATGATGGTTTATTTCGTGACTTTCGTGAATTTCGTGAAGAAAAATTCAGACAGCCTGTAGCGGCAGTCCGATATGAACCATGCTTACAAAAGCATGGTCAAAACATTAACGGTCCCGTTCAGTATGGGCATGCCCAGATGTCATTATCCGAGAGTTAGGACGGAGCAAGATGTTTTCAGCAGTCTTGGTCATGCATCCGTGGCTTTGTAATCAGTGCAGTCATTCGTTATATAGCTCAGGCGCTCTGCTTCGCAATACGATATGGAACTTTGATCCCCGACCCCTGCTGGATCTTTAATCATGAGATGAGTAATGAATCACTGCAACAGCAAAAAAAAAAGGATATTAGAAAGGATGTTAGAAAGGATATTATAAAGGATTTTCGCACTGTCTTCTCCATCATGATCAATTCACTAGCTAGCTAAGCTTTGTGTTCCACTTCAGCATTTCATACTAATAGTCAAGCAACATAAAGCCTGGAAATAGCTACTCAAAAACCCACAGGGCAAGTTGGGGATGAGGATGAAATGCTGAGGAATCTTAGACGAAGCGGAATGCGGTTATAATGAAACACAGCACAGTGTGACAACAATAATTATGACATTGTGTGAGGAATGAAAAATGTCGCAGTCTCACCCGAAAGGCGAAGCATCGATTGCGATAGCAATTGAATAAATAGTTCTACTAAGTAAGGATAGTAGTTTTATCGGCCGTATAAACTTGGAAACACTCTTACTAACTGAATTAACAAGCCTGGTGTCAGCGCGCACAAGCAACTATGAACACATCACACTCGATGAGCACGGGCACCCTCTGTCAAAATGCTGAACGCTGGTGCGAGCAAGCGCGGCAACAGCAGCAGCGAGAGAAATGACCTTCGTGCGATCCATTGCTTCCACGCAAGAGCGGCGAGAACACAGCGCGCACAAAGGTTTGAGCCGTCTGCAGATCCCTTTCAAGATAAGGCGTGCATGACCGCGCGCGCCCGCACAAATTACGCAGTTGCTTTACTCCTTCAATATCACGCGCAAAGTACGCTTTCTTCACTAGCGCGTGGCATTGTGCCGCGATCGTCGGTTCCCATAGCGCGCGATCGCGAAATACGCAGTTGCTGCCAAAAAACAACGCCGCCCGCCCTCCCTCCCTCCTGTCCTGTCCTCCCACCGCCTCTAGTGTGATGGAAGACTGCGCATTTCCTTTCATCTTTCCGCCCTACGCGCACCAGATTGAGCCGCGATCATCGGGTCCCCTCGCGCGCTTTCACTCGCATATACAGCATACTGCGCTCGGCGACGGTGTTATCGTCCTTGGACTTTATACTGAACATCACCGCGACGGCGACAACAGAAGTGCGCCTTTAGTGTCCATATGATTGCTATTGAAATAAAAAAAGTCGCAGTTTCACACAAAAGGCAAACCATCAATTGCGACAGCAAATGCGCGGACAGCAATACGAAGTAAGAATAGTAGATTTATCGGCACTATAAACTTGGACACATACGCTTACTGTCTAAATTAACAAGCATGATGTCAGCGCGCACTAGCCAACATGGACAAGTCACACTCGATGACCGCTGACACTCGCTGTTTAAACGCTAGAGTGACAGAGCGCTGAAGCAGCAACGAGCGAAGCGACCTTCGTGCTGTCTACCGTTTCAATGCAACAGATAGCACGAGAACGCAGCACGCGTAAAGGTATGAGCTGTCGAAGCACCAAGACTCGGCCCCCCTCGCAGATCGCTTTCACCATAGGGAGCGCGCAGCCACCCAATAGGCAGTTGCTAGCGGCACACGAAGGCACACGAAGGCATGTAGGCACACGAACGGTCTTTTTCTTTGGAAACCACTGCAGTGGCTTTAACGAGATTTATTGCGTCTAAAAAAGTTAAAACATAATAAATATAAGAGGGAAGTTTTCAATACATGCCGCCACTCTATAAAAATTGTCACAAATTGCGAAATTAAAAAAAGAAACTTTACAAATGACCATTGAAATGTTGTTGGTACATTGTTGATGAATTGTTCACTCAATAAGCTTTCAACAATACCTCAATAATTATTAAAAAAGGCACAAAGCAATAATTCAATAATAATGTATTTGTACTTCACAACAAAAAAGTCGTTGACTAAACACTGTTGCCATATAGTTGAATAGTATTGAGTATTATGGAGCCATAGTTGAGTACTTCAGAACAGTAGAGTCGTTGACTAAATTCTGTTGACATATTGTTGAATGACATTGAGTATTATTGAGCCATTGTTGAGTGTTTGAACAATGAAGTCGTTGACTAATTAATTCTAACTTATTGTTGAGGAATGTTGAGTTTTATTGAGAAATAGTGAGTTTCGAAATATCTGTGAAAAACACACGCACATGTGTATCTGTACCTCTTTTGCACATATATATTGTTTTATTGATCACTTTGTGACAATTGCATATATACAGGGTGTTTCACGTTACTTGAACCATAGACGTATCTAACGAGTGGGCAGGGGACCAGTGCACTCTCTGCCCAGCATGTAGATACGTCTATAGTTCAAGTTGCCTGACTTGGCCCCTACCCTAGTTGTAAGAGTGGGGGAAGTGATGTGCCCGCTTCACTTTACTGGTTGGGCGCCCCTGTCTGCCCAGTAGATACGTCTGTAGTTCAAGTTAGAAGAAACACACTATATATATATATATATATATATATATATATATATATATATATATATATATATATATATATATATATATATATATATATATATATATGTATATACATATATATATGTATATACAATTGCGTCACCCACGAACAGACCTTCTCCGACTAATGTTATTGATGCACATGTGGACGGCGTCGCTGCATTCGCCCTTGTTGAAACTGGTGCCGCAATTTCAGCTATTAGTGCCAACCTTTGCCGTTCGCTCAGAAAAGTTACGACGCCACTGTCCAACGTGTCACTTCGTACTGCCAGCGCAGACCGCATCACACCTGCAGCTGCGTGTACTGCTCGCGTTGTGATCAACGACCGTATCATATTAGATTCTGGTGGAAGTGCTGCGGTTTTCCCTCAACCTGGAATAACCACCCGAACACTGACATCCGTCACGCCAGACGACCCCAGCCCGACATCCCCACCGGTTACTCCAGCCATCGTATGTGCCGGTACCCAGCACCTCCACCAGAATCTAACACGAATACGGTCCAAGAGAGCAGAAGGCAGCGTGTCTTAACCTGAGCAGCTCAGGCAATCTTGAGCTCACGCCTCCCGGACGACTGGCGATGTGTCTGCAGCGCTGGGCATTCCTCTTCACTACAATATACGTACACACACACACACACACACACACACACACACACACACACACACACACACACACACACACACACACACACACACACACACACACACACACACACACACACACACACACACACACACACACACACACACACACACACACACACACACACACACACACACACACACACACACACACACACACACACACGCGCACGCACACACACACACACACGCACACACGCACGCACACGCACACACACACACACACACACGCACGCACGCACGCACGCACGCACGCACACGCACATACACACACACACGCACGCACGCACACATATATATATATATATATATATGTAACTTTATGCTAGAGGCAGCTATGGTTGCCGCAAGGTTTTTTTGAAAAGTTGATGCACTTCTTGAAAAACTCTCATTCACACACAATTTTCTTATGCCGGGTGTCCCAACTAATTCAAAAAATGTTCAAAAATGGGAATGCCATGTAGCTGGATAGAACCAAGGTAATGTTGTCCCAAATTGTCCGTGTACAAACGAACATAGCATCTAGCAGGGCGTGCTGCCACTTAAAAGGGGACAGGGCAGTGACGAAGGCGTCGGCTGTGCTATTTACGCCAGCGATAATCTTCCTTCGCGGCGGTTCATGATAGCGATAATCAGACGGGTGTTCACACCGGCTAAATGCTATGTTCGTTTGCGCGAGGAAGGCTTGGGAGCAGCGCAATCACGACTCGCAAGCGGGCATATCGCGTGCTGTTTCTTTTGTATTTCGCGGGCATCCGCAGTAAGCTGAAGAACACTAATACTTAACATATAGAAAGACGGAAACTGTTTATTCGGACGTTTTGCAAACCGCTCTGCCACTTTCTAATTGGAATTTTTCTCCTGGATTCGTTGGTTCAGAAGTGGGTTGATTAATCTTGACTAACTATGTAATAAAGCAAAATACGGAGATAGCGCGATACACTACATACAAAAGTGAGCAATATGCATTTGGTCGCGTCGTCTTAGAGTTCACTGGCTGTGTGTAAGGAAACGGCATTGCCTCCATGTTAAATATGGGCACGATGGCGGAGAAAGTTAACAAAATTCAAGCATGTGGTTTTACATGCCAAAACCACGCTTTGATTATGAGCCATGCCGTAGTAAGTGACTGCGGATTTATTTTCACCACCTGGGGTTCTTTAGCCTGTAGCGAACGCACAGTACACGGGCGTTTTTGCATTTGATCCCCATCGAAGGGCAGCCGCAGCGGCCGGCATTAGATCCTGCGCACTCGGGTTAGTAGAGCAACACCTCAGCCACTACACCACGGCGGGTGTGGCGGAGAAAGTAGTGAACATACATGTAGATTTTAAAGAGTGCGTTTCGCTTAGATGTTACCCCTTAGCGCACTAAAAAAACGAAACGAAAAGTTTGGCCGTTATCTACGACATGGGTGCTCGTATTTTACATGGAGGCCAAAGTCCTTTCTGTGACATAGAAGGGGTGCTGGCCAATGTGCCGGGAATCCAATGTGCTGGGCCACCAAGCGCAATCTGCGCTGCTATACTTTCCCGGTGACAAATCGTATAGCGCAGAAGCACACGCACAAATGTTTAAAGGATGGAACGACAGACCCTCTGCGGTTTGCCATGATGTCGAAATAACAAGCACACACAACGACAATTCTGAACTTTTCTGGTCAATAGATCAGTTCGTTTGGTTGATGCACGCATTAGTTATATTTTCAAAATCCAAACGATGAAAACTATGTGCGCACACATGGCACGGCATTTGCGAAGTTTGAATATTGCGCCATTTCCTGCGCACTCCATTAGCGGCGGCCGGTGCACTGCGTTACTGCGATAAAAAAAGTAGTTCATCAAAGCAGCCAAGCAAAACGCTTTCATACACTTGAAAATCGCAAAAATTGTTAAGCAATAACATTATACTACAAAAGCTGTTATTATATATTACAATTCATGATGATATAAGCGTGTATTTGTATTCGTGTACTTGAATGATTTCGCGTCTGCCCTGTTGACGCTTCGGCGCGTTGCGCGAACTTTTGCACGTGGGTTGCTTGATAGCTTCGTGAGTGTTCTGCGTTCTTTGTGTGCTTCGCTGTGACTTCCTTGGAATATTCCTGCGTGTTGCTCGCTTTTTATGGGCTTGTTGCCTCGAAGATCACCATGATCGCCTCCGACTCAGCGACATCAAAGGTGAGTGAGTGTTTTGAATTCCCCTTCTTCGCCCATTGCGACTCGGTAACAAAACCGCGGAAATGCGTACAGCGCCTGTGCGTGTCTTCCGCGGGCCTCTTTTCCAGTTTTCATTCCTACTGCTATCCTTTCGTTGCGAGAATTGGTTGTACAGCTCTAGATTTGTGGTATTGAACAGGGATTTTTGTCCTAGTTACCACAATCCGCTTGTGGTGACGTAAGGCAGCTATGTAGTGCCAGCTAAAACAGGGCATGTTATACGCCACGATTTCTGGTATGGTGTTCAAGCACCGATTGAGTTAGCCTTATTAATGAGCGAAAAACAATGCTACGTGAAGCCATCTGAACTGTACTGTAATCGCAGATATTTCGTTTGCGCCATGCCGTCTAGTACGTAATGTTGCGACTCGGTTCGAAGAAGTGGGATCCTCTTTCCTCGTGGAGAGGTAAGTGAACGTGAGGCTGGGCCTGTTGCATCTGGGTCGCAAGCCCCAAGGGTAGCGTTGGCCTGGCGGCCTGGGGCATAACTGGAAGCATCCGAAGGTGCTGGCAAAGGATGAGTCGACTGATAACAGAACAACTTGTTTATTCTAGCATCGCAAAAGAGCGGCCGGTCAGATCGACCGAAGTGGAGAGACGGGAGAGCATGTTACTCAACGGAAGAAATCGGAGCCTCCCTTTTGGCGTCCGGGGGCAGCTGCTTTTATACTCTCGGAGTTGAGGGCAAGAAGGAACGACTCTGGACGTGACGGCGCCGCTCGGGCACGTTGAGACGAGTAGGTGACGCATCCGCCGGGCCGGCGCCGGTCAGACCTCCTCGCTTCACAGGTGGGGGAGCTCCTCTCCCCGGCTGCCGCGCTTTGACAAGCGTGGGCACCAACATGCACACACACACACACGCACACACGAAGACACGTGGCATTGAAACATGCCTGGACGCGCTTGGCGGGGAGGCGTTGCGGCAGCGCTGAACGGGCCAAAATGTCCGCCGCTTTGAACGAAGCCCCGGCGTCCGTTGCATCCGCGCCGGCTATACCGCGCGTCGTAGGCGAAACGTAACAGACCACCCCACCGGGAGAAGGAGATCCCGATGGTCAGGGGACTGCATCCGCTGTCCGGAGGGATGTCGCTCGATGATGCTCATAACCGAAGTCGGTCGTCCTTCGGCGTTTCTTGAGCGCAGCGCACAGAGAAGGCCTCGTTCTCACGTTCAGGTTCACACAGGACACTGCAATGTGACTTCGGGGGAGTTGCCATTTTTGTTTCTCGTTCCCAGCAAGCGTTAGAACTACGCCGAAACTCAACCGCTCAGTCAGCAAGCACGGCACAACCCTCACTAAGTCATGCCAGGCTCTTTCCCCTTTTATACTACTGCCTAGTTCCTTACAGTAGTTTAGCAGCACTCAGAACGCGTCCACAAATGGGAAAATTGCACTAGAAAGCACGTCATGACTTTGAAACACTAAACAAAAGCAATATGTTAAAAATCCTGCCTCAGGAAGAAAAACATCAGTAACAAATAACTTTGAGGCTGATTCCTACGTTAGGGGACTCGACTTAAGCCATCGGCGTTGCTGTTGAGACTCCCCTTTTTGTAACGCACCTCAAAGGAATATTGCTGCAAAGCGAGGCTCCAGCGCAGGAGGCGGCCATTTTTGGGAGAGATGGTCTGCAGCCAATGGAGAGGGCAGTGATCCGTCTGAATGATAAACCTCGAGCCGGCTAGGTAGCATGACAATTTCTGAACGGCCCATACGAGACACGCACACTCTTTCTCGGTGGCGCTGTACGCCTGCTCACGACTGGTCAGCTTACGACTAGCATACAGGACGGGGTGTTCCACTTCTCCATTTTCCCGTTGGCACAGTACAACGCCCATGCCTCGCTCACTAGCATCGCACTGAACAACGAACCCTTTTGTGTAGTCTGGCGATCGTAGCACAGGCTGGCTTGTTAGGGCGCTCTTTAGGGCGCTAAAAGCTCTTTCCTTTGTCTCGTCCCAGACGACTGTTTGGGGCTCTGTTTTTCTTAGAGCATCCGTCAGGGGAGCCGCGATATTAGAGTACCTGGGGATGTACCTCTGATAGTAGCCGGCGACACCTAAGAACGACCGAATATCGGTCTTCGTGCGCGGTTGCGGGAAGTCTCGCACAGCGGCCACCTTTATTTCAGAGGGGCGGCGACGACCCCGTCCAATCACGTGACCGAGGTAGACAACCTCGGCCTGTGCTAACTGGCACTTGGGAGCCTTGACTGTCTAGCCCGCATCGCGCAGGCGGGTTAGCACTGCCCGCAAGTGGGCCATATGCTCAGGCCAGGATGTGGAGAATATCGCTACGTCATCTAGATACGGTAAAGCGAATTCTTGCTGTCCCCGCAACACTTTATCCATGAGGCTTGAAAAGCAGTATGGCGCGTTCTTCAAACCAAAACTCAAAACTTTAGGACGGAACGTTCCCATTGGTGAAATGAACGCCGCATACCTACTAGCCTCTTCTGTAAGTGGAACCTGCCAATAACCCCTGACAAGATCTAGGGTGGAAATAAACTGAGCGCTACTCACTTTCTCAATGCGCTCCTCGATGTTAGGGATCGGATAAATTTGATCCTTAGTGATGGAATTAAGCCTGCGGTAGTCGACGCAAGGACGAGGTTCCTTGCCCGATACCTCAACTAAAATCAAAGGGGAGGTATAATCACTCTCACCCGCCTCAATAACACCGAGCTGTAGCATTTTCTTTACCTCAGCCTCCATAATATCGCCCTGGCGGGGTGACACCCGGTACGCCTTGGATCGTACTGGCTCTGGGGAGGTAAGTTCTATGTCATGAGTAAGGACAGAAGTCCTACCAGGCCTCTCAGAGAACAGACCTTGAAACTCTTGTAAGAGCTGGTGTAGTTCGGTTTTCTGCTCAGGCGACAGCGGTGCTTTACTGATTAAGTCACTAATGACTTGATCGGTGTCTTTCCTGTTCGTCACTGAGCCTAGTCCGGGAAGCTCGACCGGAAGCTCTTCGGGAACGTTTACCATCATGTTCACCACGGCTTCCCGTTGTCTATAGGGTTTGAGCAGATTACAGTGGTAAACTTGCTGTGCTTTCCGCTTTCCTGGCAGACTCACCACGTAGTTAACGTCCCACAGTTTTTGAACAATCCGTGCTGGGCCCTCCCACTGCACGTCGAGTTTGTTTTTTAGCGATGTGCGCAATATCATTACCTCATCGCCCACCTCAAAACGACGGGCCCTGGCTGTCCGATCATAATAAACCTTGGCCCTCTGCTGGGCCTTTGCCATTGCTTCACCTGACAACTCCTGTGCCCTTCTTAAGCGTTCGAGGAGCCTAAGCACGGACTCCACCACGACTGGGTCGTCGCCCCTGCCTTCCCACGAGTCTCGAAGCATGCGAAGCGGAGACCGCAGCGAGCGACCGTACACCAGCTCAGCTGGCGAAAACCCTGTAGCCACATGCAGCGCGGTCCTTAATGCAAACATCACCCCAGGCAGACACAGCTCCCAGTCAGTTTGTTGTTCAAAACACAATGCTCTCAACACGCGCTTCATGACGGAGTGGAGCTTCTCAACGGAATTCGACTGTGGGTGGTACACTGAGCTGTGTAACAGCTTTACCCCGCACCTTTCGAGAAAGGCTGTCGTCAAAGCGCTAGTAAACACTGTGCCCTGATCTGATTGGATTTCCGCAGGAAAACCAACTCGCGCAAATATGGACAGTAGTGCATTGACTATCTCAACTGAGCTGAGTTCTTTAAGCGGCACTGCTTCAGGGAACTTTGTCGCTGGGCAGATCACAGTCAAAATGTGTCTGTACCCCGTGGCTGTTACCGGCAGAGGTCCCACTGTATCAATAACGAGACGTCTAAAAGGCTCCGTAATGATAGGTACCAACTTCAACGGCGCCCTCGATTTGTCCCCTGGTTTGCCCACCCGCTGACAGGTGTCGCATGTCTTCACAAAGTGGTCTGCGTCCCGAAAACACCCTGGCCAATAGTACTCTTGCAAGAGACGGTCCTTAGTTTTCTTAACTCCTAGGTGTCCGGACCACGAACCCCCATGCGACAAGCGCAACAGATCCTGACGGTAGCACTGCGGCACGATTAGCTGATCGAACTCCACTCCCCTGCGGTCTAGATACTTCCGGTACAGGACCCCACCTCTTTCCACAAAACGAGCATTTTTCTTGGCGATACCTTCCTTGACATTGCAGCGCATGTTTTCTAGGCTGGCATCCTTTTTTTGCTCGGCTATCAAAGCCGACCGGCTGACTTTTAGCAACCTATTGAGTCCATCTGACGTAGGCGCGATGAGCAAATCTGCGGATAGCTCTTCTAACTTTCCCGTGTCGGGCATTTCCTCTCCAGTATCTGGTGCCTTCAACGCTACAGGCTCAAGTTTATTCAGTTCGGACGTGCTCTGAATATCAGCTTGCTGCGCCTCCGACCCTTTCTCATTGTTCGACAACGTCGGCCCCGCAACTACCGCCTTTGCAGCGAGCTCCCGAACTCTCGATCTGGTTAAGGCCAGAACGCTAGCCTCACCAAACAAAAGCCCCTTCTCGCGCAGGAGGTGATCGGACCTGTTCGAAAATAGGTACGGGTACTGGGGGGCAGCATAGATGACACTGCGGCCTCCGTCTCAAGTGCTCCGAAAGGTCCTTCAATAAGCACTTTTGCTACGGGCAGACACACGCTATGAGCTTCCACGGCTTGCTTGATCCATGCGCACTCGCCCGTGAACATATCGGGTTCTACGTAAGAGGGGTGAACTACATCCATTGTAGCTGCGGTATCGCGAAGCACTCGGCATTCTTTCCCGTTCACGAGGAGGTCTCGCATGTAAGGCTCGAGAAGCTTCATGTTCTCGTCAGTGCTGCATAATGACAAAAACACGACTTTTGTTTTCGTTTCTGGACACTGCGCCGAAACGTGACCCGGCTTCTGGCACGTATAACAAACGCGCGCTTGCCTCGTCTCGAACCGCTTTCTGCGTTCGGCTTCGGCTGCCGCCGTCTCTTTACGTTCGGTCGGACTGCTTTCACCCGCATCCGCACTACGTGTGTCGCCCCTTGCTCTCATGGGTGTGAACTTCGGCCTCTGAAACTTGGAGCCAAATTGACTTTTTGACCGTCTTTAGCTCCGCGAGCCCGACGCGTCACAAACTCCTCGGCTAGCTCGGCGGCTTTAGCCACCGTACTAACGTCTGGCCTATCCAAGACCCAGTGCCGCACGTTCTCAGGTAACCGACTATAAAACTGTTCCAGCCCGAAACACTGCAGAACTTTCTCGTGGTCACCAAACGCTTTCTCTTCTTTGAGCCACTCCTGCATGTTTGACATAAGCCTGTAGGCAAACTCTGTATATGACTCACTTCTGCCCTTCTTATTTTCCCGAAACTTCCGACGGAACGCCTCCGCTGACAGCCTGTACTTTTTTAGCAGACTCGATTTCACTTTGTCGAAATCCTCTGCCTCCTCTCTCTTCAAGCGAGCGACTACGTCGGCCGCCTCGCCGGGTAACAAAGTGAGCAAGCGCTGTGGCCACGTTTCCCGAGAGAACCCCTGCTTCTCGCACGTTCGCTCAAAGTTAACCAGGAACAAACCAATGTCCTCTCCAAGCTTAAACGGCCGCATCAGGTCAGTCATATTGAACAATACTCGTTCTCCTGCACCGTGTGCCTGACTTCCATTACGAGCGCGTTCCATCTCTACCTCGAGACGCTTCATTTCCAAAGCGTGTTGACGGTCGCGCTCTTTTTCTTGTTGCTCTCGCTCTTTCCGTTCTTTACGTTCGCGCTCATCTTTCTCTTTTTGCTCTTTAAGTTCGCGCTCATCTTTCTCTTTTTGCTCTTTAAGTTCGCGCTCCTGTCTTTTTGCCCTCTCCTCAATGGTCTCAAGGCATTCCGACAGCTCGTCATCCTCAGCTTCTAACTCAAGAATAGCCCTTAGCAGTTCTGGTTTTCTGAGTTTGTCTGAGACATCCAGACCCAACTCTCTTGCAAGCTCCAGCAATTTCGGTTTGCGCAACGACTTCCAATCCATGGCTGCTCTGAATGCTGCTTTCTCTACTGCCTACTATTGTCTTGCCGCAAACGAACCCGGCAGCAACGACAACCACAATTACCAGCTCTGTTTCTGACACTAAGAAAAGCCTGGCAAAACTCAGAAGAAAGTCCCGCACTCACCAAACCTCGCAGCCAAGAATTCAGCACAGTCATTCCGCTGCAGGCAACCAGTCATCACACAGGGCTCGTTGCACTGCTCCCGGATGGTCGTTGTGCTGCTCTGCATACAGTCAACCGCATATCTTCGCTGCTGGCCTCCGTTGTCGCGATCTCACTGCTAGCAGCCAGTTGTTGCATCTGGGTCGCAAGCCCCAAGGGTAGCGTTGGCCTGGCGGCCTGGGGCACAACTGGAAGCATCCGAAGGTGCTGGCAAAGGATGAGTCGACTGCTAACAGAACAACTTGTTTATTCTAGCATCGCAAAAGAGCGGCCGGTCAGATCGACCGAAGTGGAGAGACGGGAGAGCACGTTACTCAACGGAAGAAATCGGAGCCTCCCTCTTGGCGTCCGGGGGCAGCTGCTTTTATACTCTCGGAGTTGAGGGCAAGCAGGAATGACTCTGGATGGGGCGCACGTGACGGCGCCGCTCGGGCACGTTGAGACGAGTAGGTGACGCATCCGCCGGGCCGGCGTCGGTCAGACCTCCTCGCTTCACAGTTGGGGGAGCTCCTCTCCCCGGCTGCCGCGCTTTGACAAGCGTGGGCACCAACATGCACACACACACACACACGCACACACGAAGACACGTGGCATTGAAACATGCCTGGACGCGCTTGGCGGGGAGGCGTTGCGGCAGCGCTGAACGGGCCAAAATGTCCGCCGCTTTGAACGAAGCCCCGGCGTCCGTTGCATCCGCGCCGGCTATACCGCGCGTCGTAGGCGAAACGTAACAGGCCCGATATTCAGGATGTTTGACAAACACGTTTATGTTTACATATGTCACTTGGTCACAGTGACACACTTGGTCACGTACCAAGTGATACTTGGTCACTTGGTCACTTGGTCACATACCAAGTGACACAAGCAGCAGGAGTTGCCCAAAATGATGCGAAAGAGATTCATTGAAGAGTGGCACATGCCCGGGATCACATACCAGGTGACCCAAGCTGATGTGTCTGCTGCTTGAGCCACTTGGTGACATACCAAGTGACACAAGCAGCAGCAGTTGCCCAAAATGATGTGAAAGAGATTAATTGAAGAGTGGCACATGCCCAGGGTCACATATCAAGTGACCCAAGCTGATGTGTCTGCTGGTTGGGTCACTTGGTCACATACCAAGTGACACAAGCAGCAGCAGTGGCCCAAAATGATGTGAAAGAGATTGATTGAAGAGTGGCACATGCCCAGGGTCACATACCAGGTGACCCAAGCTGATGTGTCCGCTGCTTGGGTCACTTGGTCACATACCAAGTGACACAAGCAGCAGCAGTTGCCCAAACTGATGTGAAAGATATTGATTGAATAGTGGCACACGCCCAGGGTCACATACAAAGTGACCCAAGCTGATGTGTCTGCTGCTTGGGTCACTTGGTCACATACCAAGTGACACAAGCAGCAGCAGTTGCCCAAAATGATGTGAAAGAGATTCATTGAAGAGTGGCACATGCCCGGGGTCACATACCAGGTGACCCAAGCTGATGTGTCTGCTGCTTGGGCCACTTGGTCACATACCAAGTGACACAAGCAGCAACAGTTGCCCAAAATGATGTGAAAGAGATTAATTGAAGTGTGGCACATGCCCAGGGTCACATACCAGGTGACCCAAGCTGATGTGTCTGCTGCTTGGGTCACTTGGTCACAAACCAAATGACACAAGCAGCAGCAGTTGCCCAAAATGATGTGAAAGAGATTAATTGAAGAGTGGCACATGCCCAGGGTCACATATCAAGTGACCCAAGCTGATGTGTTTGCTGTTTGGGTCACTTGGTCACATAGTTATTGAAAAACTTATCGAAAAACGTTTAACAAAATATTTAGACAAATTTAGTATTCTTTCCCCTTTACAGTTCGGCTTTCGTTCAGGCTTTTCAACTAACCTGGCACTCATATCTCTTACTGATTATCTCAAAAAAGTAATTGATGAAGGCAAATTTGCAGCCTCGATATTCGTTGACCTATCCAAGGCCTTCGACTCAATTAATCACACAATTCTTTGTGCTAAACTTGAAGCCATCGGAATAACTGGTCCGCCTCTACTTCTAATCCGCAGTTACTTACAAGATAGAAAACAAGTCGTTAATATTTCTGGGTACTACTCTAAAGAAGCTACTACTAACATTGGTGTACCACAGGGGTCCATATTAGGTCCTCTACTTTTCCTAATTTATATTAATGATCTGCCCAGTTGCCTCTCCTCATCGAAGTGTATTCTGTACGCAGATGATACTACTATATTTAGCTCTAACAATTGTATATCAACGCTAACACGCGAGCTCAATGAAGATCTCGTGAAAATTTCCACATGGTGTGAACTTAACAAGCTACAGATTAACCATAATAAGACCAATTTTGTCGTTTTTGCCTCACATCAGCGATCACCTAAGCTCCTTCAGTCTATTTCAATCAACAATCACCTAATCAATGCAGTTGATCATTGCACCTATTTAGGTGCGGAATTCGACCGCCATCTCAAATTTCACCTTCACATTGCTAATGTTAATAAGAAAATGGCATACGGGATACGCGTTTTAATCAAAGCACGACCATATTTATCATTTTCTACTCTCATGTCACTTTATTATGCTTTTATTCATTCTCATATTAACTATAACATTGAATCATGGGGAAACACTTATATCAGTCACCTAACCTCGTTGCAAGTCATTCAGAATCGAGCTATTCGGCTAATAACATTTTCACCTCGTAGTATTAGCGCAACTCAGCTGTTACATGCACATAATATTTTGAATGTGACTGACCTCGTGAAATATAACCTGGCCATATTTATTTTTAGGGCATTAAACAATGATATTCCAGTAACCATCATACCGAAGACATCCCTTACTTATACAAATAATACTAGATTTGCTGAAGATATTAACTTCATTTTACCCTTAGTTCGCACCAACTATGGTAAGCAGTCACTACACTTTTCAGCTTTATCTCTGTGGAACACATTACCATTCCCTTTAAAATTGTTCAAAGCTCACAGATTTCGTACTGAACTTAAGCATTTTCTTTTAGCTTCCTCCGACTTTCCCATTTGAGTATAGTATAAGTTGTATTTTGAACTTTCTCTTTGTCTCTTGATTTCCTTCCCGCATATATATGTGTGTGTGTGTGTGTGTATGTATATGTATATATATATATATATATATATATATATATATATATGTGTGTATATATATTTTACTTTCTTTCTTCTTAGGTATTTTTGTAGTTTCACCTTTCGTTGACTAAGTCGAAGCCTTGTTTTTGTTTAATACGTAGATATGCTGCTTTTCTGTTCATTTATGCCCTGTCTGCTTAATCCTTTATTCCTAAATTTTTCATATTGCCATTGTTGTATGTATTATTAATTCTAGTCATCATGCACAGGAGGTCCCATTTCAGTTTCTAACTACGGGACCTCCTTCTGTATATACATATGTTGTAATTATCCTCATTTTGTCATGAATAAAACTGATTCTGATTCTGATTCTGATACCAATTGACACAAGCAGCAGCAGTTGCCCAAAATGATGTGAAAGAGATTCATTGAAGAGTGGCGCATGCCCAGGGTCACATACCAGGTGACCCAAGCTGATGTGTCTGCTGCTTGGGTCACTTTGTCACATACCAAGTGACACAAGCAGCAGCAGTTGCCCAAAATGATGTGAAAGAGATTCATTGAAGAGTGGCACATGCCCGGGGTCACATACCAGGTGACCCAAGCTGATGTGTCTGCTGCTTGGGCCACTTGGTCACATAACAAGTGACACAAGCAGCAGCAGTTGCCCAAAATGATGTGAAAGACATTAATTGACGAGTGGCACATGCCCAGTGTCACATATCAAGTGACCCAAGCTGATGTGTCTGCTGGTTGGGTCACTTGGTCACATACCAAGTGACACAAGCAGCAGCAGTGGCCCAAAATGATGTCAAAGAGATTCATTGAAGGGTGGCACATGCCCAGGGTCACATACCAGGTGATCCAAGCTGATGTGTCTGCTGCTTGGGTCACTTGGTCACATACCAAGTGACACAAGCAGCAGCAGTTGCCCAAAATGATGTGAAAGAAATTCATTGAAGAGTGGTACATGCCCAGGGTCACATACAAGTGGCCCAAGCTAGTCCGACGGTTGATTATGATCCTGCTTCCCTCAACATAACAGCCCGATCTCTTCGCATTACACCATGGACTACCCATTGACACAAATAGGTGGGAAAATAAAGACAAACGCCCGAAAGTATGAAGTATCCTAAGAACGGTAATGACATTAAATATTACTGGATGGTTTGGATACATTGGCATACTTATTGTTTTTCTTGTTTGTGCTGGATAAATTGTTGTTTTTCTGAAATACGTGGCATCCAGACAGCATAAGAAGCTAGTAAGAAGTCAAGGAAGTTTAGCCTTCTAGATCTGCAACAGGCACTGTTGTGATTTATTTGCAGTAGGGCTGTTGTGTAAATGCGCTTGAAAGGCTTAAAACTGCTTTGCTAACATTTACTTAAACATGCAAGTTCACATAGGTTGGAGGAGTGCACATAGAGAAGGTTATCCCGCACAGCTTGCCGTGGCTGACCAGGAAGGTTTGCAAGGGCCTTGCTTCACCGTATGTTCACAGAGGAGGAGCTCATGGGCCATTTACTCTTTGGAAATAACACCAAGGGGCAAAAGAGGCTTTTGAACCCACCCGGGTCAACACTGTTGTAGGCAAGTACCATACATTTTTTCCCGTTGCATGTTTACATTGACATTTTGTATCTTAAGTTAGCAACTTGCCATTAGCATAACAAATGACTCTCAAGTAGCCCGTGTGTGGAGTTGTGTGCCACAATAGCCTACCATTTGTAATGACTGTTTGTATGATCTTAAGTGCTTAATACCACCATATTCTAATGATTCTAAATTTTGAAGGCTGCCTTCACTGCCAGTAGTTTTTGGCGGCTCTACCAGATGAACAGCATTTGCACATTAGCAGTGCTACTTGACAGCCATCACAATGAATAGTTGTCTTGGATGCACGCTTCAAATCCAGTGGCATGCAGGTCATGCTTAAGTAGCCTGAAAGTGTTATTCTAATAGAGGAATTGCGGACAAGCTATGCTCAAGTGTGGTTACTGCTCTGCTCGTGAAGCAGCACATTCACCAAATTTGAGGTTCTGTAATACGAAACAGTGGTTTCACCAATTTTAACGGACCACATTAAAATAAAATTGCTCCTATCTTGAAGGAGGTCCATGTGATGCCAGACCGCAGCCTTTCAGCAGAGGGAACATGAATTGTGTGGCGTTTTTCTTTGGTAGTTTTAATCAAAGAAACAACAGGGACAGAGTTTCTAGCATCACTGTCAACAGTACTATGTTTAGTGGACGCTTATTCATTCTAAACACCTAACCCATTTATTAACATGCACTTTATCATTTGTATTCTATGATATAAAAAAATTATACCTCTGCGGCTTTTCCCCATGTTTAAATAAATTGAGCAGCACTGAATAGGCCCTTGGCGATTACTGTTTGAAACTTCTTGCCAATGGACGTGTCCACTACTACCATATTGAAGTAGTTGGAATTGTCTCTTGCTTCCTTACTTCACTTACCTGTTTACGGAGTTATTATTAACCATAAGTAAGTAGCCAATGGGCTTAACTTTAGCAAAACTACGAATGGGCTTTCCCGTCGCTTTTGTTTAGGCCGTTGAGGATCACATTTTGGGGAAAAATGTGCCTCTCCAATTTAGGAGTTGTATATATTTAGCGCTGTGCAAATACTCAAAAATCTCAAATAACGAATTGAGAATAACGTCTTTCAGTGGTCGCTATATGAAAGTGCGAATAGTCGTATATTTCAACACACCAATGAAACGTAAAATTTGAGCCAAGGTATGGTAGATTTTCACCTCCAAGAACATAGTATATACATAAAACGTGCGAAGTTGTACAAATAGCAGACCAGGCTATGTTACTTAAGTAGCTGTACTGTAGAGGCTGTACAGCAATCATTTAAGCTTACTCAAGAGTCCTGTGCATCTGAAGAAACTTTTCGCTGCTCTATTTGTGCTTTTAAGAAGAGACGCTCCTTGAACAAACATTTCTTTAATATTTGTACTAGAGATTTGAAAATCCACCCACGTATAGAGCATTTCAATTGGATTTCAAATATGTCATTATTTTCTGTGTAGCTGCTATAGTTCTTGAGTTACATCCTACACAATGGCAAAATAGAGTGAGTTTGCGGGCACTTGATTGTGTAATAAATTTTCGCAAAACGTTTTGTGCTATAGCTTATTTAGCTCTTTGTAGACAGCAAAGTGCCGACATCTATTCAAACAGTGTGTACAATTACTGGAAATATACAGAAAATATTAGGGCACATCAACACATTTTTTTCACAATCACATTAAAATAACCTTGTACATTACAACTGTCTTATACTAACAAAATTTGGCATACATGCTCTTGAAGATATGCACAGTGCTAATATCTACTTGAAATTGCAATACCTCCGAGCAGTAAGTTGCAAAAGTACATGGTTATATTTCAAAGATTGAGAAAAAAAATTGTTGAAATGTTCAAATTTTTTTGCATAGTTTCAGTAATCGTACACACTGTTTAGCTAGATATCGGCACTTTGCGATTTACGAAGGGCCAAACAAGCTACAGCACTATGCTGTTTGTGAAAATCTAGTACATAAAAATGTCCATTGTGCATCACATAGCTATAAAACAGCTAGCTACACGTAAAGTAGTGCCATATTTGAAATCTGCATAGAAAAATCTATACTTGACTGAATTTTGAAACCTCCAATAGAAGTAATAAAAAAGTTGTTTCGAGGAGCATCTCCCCTTAATAAACAGATCTTCATAACATGTTATGCAATGACAGAATCTTGCTAACTTTAAGAATACTAGGATGTGAACATAATTCAGAAGCTATCCAATATTCGATTTGCTTCTGGCATTATTCCGTTCAGTCTAAAAAACCACTATTCCCATATCCCTAATATTGTCATTGCAGATTTAAGTTCTTCAGAGTGACTTTTCGAGAAAAGAACAGGTAAATAACTTTTTTAAGTGACATGAAGCGGCAAAATCTTCTTAGTAATAGCTGTTTTGCACGATTTATATTTCTAAGCCGGATAGATCAGCATAATCTTTTTGTTTAATGAAAGTTACAAAAACTTGTTTTAGCTAAACTAGGTGAAGTGGCAACACTCCCAAACTACTGCAATGAGAGCCACCAAGGAGCCAAGCGAAAAATCAGTCTTGGAGAAGCCCAAGGGGCGACAGCACAATAACAATATTTTTAGAAGTCCCAGAAGGTTGCAAGACCTCCAGTGTGATGCTAGGCAACACTTCGTTCTAAAAAGGCTCATTTTTCAAAATGTTCTGTTGCAGCCACAGCTGTACGGCAGTGAACCTCAAAGGGTTAAAGAAGTCAGTTCGCTGGCGTGTGGCTCTTAGCAGACTGAGAACTTCTTAGTATCTGTCACATTCTGCATATGTCATGGTAACCAGCTTGGTGTACAACCACAGGGAATCCTCATTATGACAGTCGTTCAGTCGTTGAGGCAGAAGACACACTTCACTGTAAGCGGTATTTTCGTTCAAGGGCCCCTCACCAGGCACCATAGCAAATTTTAGTTATACGCTGGAAGTTGGTACATGTCCTCTAGGGAGCGTTCTGCCACAAGAATTTTTTAAATCAGCTCAATAATAGCCGAGGTAGAAATATTTCAGTGCCGCGAACCCATGATTTCAGTAGGCGAGCTCCACCGCCAAGCAAGATGCTTTCTGCACTTGCCCCGTCAAGCCTCCGCAAGTGAAATTCCTTCCCTCTGTTTTCCCATACATCGAGGATCGCCCCGCCTTCATATTTTCTCCTCGGTTTTTTTAGGCGTTACGCACTTGCGCTGACGGCGTCGCGTGCGAGCTGATGTCTCTCGCGCAGCGCATGATTTTGCGTGCTGTGCACAAGCACACATGACAGGCAGTATAATTCAGTGCTACTCGAATACTTAGGCAGAACAAGCGGATCGCACAGAATGATCACGCGCTGGAACATGGTAGAAAATGGCATAGTTTCGGTACCTGCGCACGTGACCGCACGAACGTGGGAACAAGAAGACGAAGCGGAAGTCTCTCTTGCTTCGGTGCGAAGTAACGCAGACATTCCGTTTATGTGTTTTATTATTTCTCTAAATTTCAATTCATCAATTCAATGTACACGAGTGGTACACTCGTGTATCTTGAGGCGCAGGTACACGAGTACGTCATCCTCCGGCTTGGAGCGCGGCAGCCGCGAGGAGAAGAGAAAACGGAGTTCGGTTCGAAATTTCAGATATTTTCACGGGGCGTAGCGATGTAATACTTTGCAGACAAGATCGTTATCGTGCAATGTATGCTGTGCGCTTGGCAGCTCGAAATTGCCAGACCTGGTGAAGGGCCCTTTAAAGTAGAAAGTTCTAAGCTATTGTAAGGCGAGAAGTGCACTCCAATTGCATGTGAATTCGTGAAACACAACTTCGAATGAAGCCACACTCAATTCTATTGACATGACATTATTGTATTTGGAGCATGGAAAAGTACAGCGAAGTGCTGCACATTTTAATTATGAAAGTTACAAGAAATAATTTTAGTTGTCAGTAGTATAGGTTTCTTCGCGAATGACACGAAGTGTTTTTCACCATTTTGTTTCTAAGCAAGTAAAGTTCACATCTTTGACATTGAGGATATTCGTAAAGTTATTTTGCTACAGTGTGTTGTTCCTCTTTGACTTTTTCTGAATTTGACACTTAGTGGAGTCCTGTTCCACTTTGAATAAATTTACCTGGTCATGCTGTGAAGCTGCACTCGCGGAAAGTTGGAATAAGGCAAGACAAATACACAAATAAATTTCATTAAAACGAGGAAATATTGTATGCCACACTCTTGTATGTGGAAGTTGCTATTTAAAGCTTGTTCTGTTTTTTGTTGTTTTTGCAGGGTTCACGTGTTGCAAATTTCCTGGTACCAACATGCACTATGTAAAGAACACTCTGGCCTCGCTTCTCGCATGGGACCAAAAGCCCCTGAAGAGCCCAAGTCGGACAGCTCAAACCAAAACACAAGTGTTGTCCTTTTGTAACTCTTGACATTTTTATTTTCGCTTATGTTCACGTTAGTCTCCTCAAGAGCCCAATTCGGATTTTTGAAACGAGCGTACAAATGTTGTGCCATTGTATGCCTTGATATTATTGTGTTAAATTAATTTATGTTAATTATGCTAGTATCCTCAAAAGCCCACGTTGGACGGCTCAATCGAGCACACAAGTGTTTAGCTTTGTTATATTGCACTACATATTTATGTTAGTTTTTGATATAGTTCCAGAAAGGATAGTGTTTCCGTACTATTATATTTTTAAGGTATATTCAGTCATTTCATGCCAAACCACCCAGCTTTTCAAGAACTGTTCCATTATGGTAAACCATTTCAAGAAGGGTTCAAATCTGGGCCAGTTGGTACATAGTTGGAGGAATAAACCAATCACAGAAGACGTTTCCAATAAATCTCAGTTGATAGTCCAGTCGTGCGAACCTCTCTTCTTGTCTTTTGTCTTTTGTGACTGGTTTTTTCCTTAAACCGTTTCAAGTTTGCTTGATATGCAAAAGTAGGCAGACTGAAAAATATGTTGAAAAAATTTGCTTTCATACATACACCTGAGTCATTCCACGCAAACCAACCAGCGTTTTTTTGACCATCACAGATATAGTTGAAAATTTTCGATGTTTGTTGAAGTTCCGAACTCTTTCTCCCCATTTACTTTTCTTCGCAAGAATTTTCTAGAATCTTGGCAAAAATTGATTGTTCTTGCCCAGCTAAGCTAGAAGGCACTCATCCACGCTTCTACTCAAAGGCAAATTGTATGATCCAGATATTCAGGTGGTGTTCATGTCAACAGAATGAATTGGTGTGACTGCCAAAATTGCAAAGATAGAATTTTTTTTCTTCGAACGCAGGGAAATACAGAAGACACAAAATCAATATAGAATTGCCGCCTGGTATACTTGAGATAACTGCAAAATATTTGAAGCCTTGAAGGTTCAGCTGATCGCCTAAGAAAATAGTTAAGTTCAAACGTTTCGCAAAAAGCTTCGCGTTGAAAGTAAAAAAATTAGCTTTGGTGGCCGGCGCAAAAGTATATGTGACGCATCATTACGTAGCCGTATATGTCTGTTATGCATGCGACAAGTTACGAAAATGTGTTATTCTTTAAGTGCGATAAATTATTTTTTAATGTTCATTTGTGGATGACGCATAGAGCATAAATATATGAAGCCTTGTCATCTAGCAAGGAGAGATTCTTAAAATAGCCACAAAAACTAGTCAACAAACTGCGACGGCCTTTTTTTATCAATACGAAGGCAGATGACGTCAAGTGCCGCAGTCTCGACTCATATATTTTTAACATGAACTCGAAAAGTGGTCGCCAACGACACCTGACCACATCAGACTGAACCTGGTACATATGAATTTTACAGATGAGCATATTCCGGCTCTCAAACAGTGGCAACACGCAACACCACAAGAATTTCTTCATACTCGTGTAGGCTTTCAGTTTTAATTATGAAGATTTTTTCTACTTTCATTGTCATTGGGTTCCAGGGCCCAGGGCACAAAGTGTCCTGCTCCCTTTATGTCGCATTGCATTTTGATATAGCGGATTGCATTGCAGTGCGACATGTCCTTTAAAATGCTTTGCATGAACAATATCAGCGCTCTTTCTAGATTTACTGGCTACGTAATAGCAAATATTTCTTTCTGTAAACTGCATCAAACGTATCTTTTAACACTGCAAACTCCCTCACGAATTTAACACGTATTGATATTTTATGTGCAATGGCTGTATGGTTTACATGGCGCACACCAAGCGCAAGCCTTGTTGCGTTTGGCAATAAAATGCAGACCCCAACAACGTTTCTCTGTCATCTGTGTTGCAGACGAAGCCAGCTTTGTCGTCTGCATGCCCGGCCAGCAAGCTTGTGCGCACATCGGAGAAAAGCCAGTGCTGACAAAAATTCAAAAAAGACTTTTTCGCATTTAAAAATGATGATCTTCTTTTTTAACTTCATACATGCATAGCAGACATGTAGAACTATCTAATAATGTATCATATATTTTTTGGCCTACCACCAAAGCTGTTTTTACCTCGAACAGGAAGCTTCTTGCAAAAGATTAGAATTTTACAGTTTCTTTACAGGCGATCGACTGAACCTTCAGAGCTTCAAATATTTTTCTACTACACTGCGTCACCTGGGCTACCACTCTATTTAATTTCTGCCGTCTGAATTTTTCGTTATGAAAAGAATTAACGTATTGCAATTGTACTCACTTCTGCCGGTGCCAAAGTCACTCGAAATATTCAAATATTTGAAAAATTTCTCTTATTTAAGCAGTCTTATCACTTTACCGTATTTTCATGCGCACAATTTGAAGGCCTTGATCGATACAATGTGCGTTTGAAAAAAATATGTTGATTGACGTCCTCTAGCTCAGCTGAGCAGGAAAAGTAAACTGTCACCAAAATGCAGCAAAATTTTTGGCAAAAATAAATAAAAGTGAGGAAGGAGTTTTAAACCCCAGTAAACATGTGACAATGTTTTCAGCTATATCTGCGGTGTCGAAAAAACGCTGATCGCTTCAGCATGGAATGACACACCTGCATGTGCATCTGTGCCGTTGTCAGAGTGGTTCTCTTGAGTAAACACGGCATTTTACATAATTTCGCAAAAAGGTTTATTTTGCTATCTAAAATACATGAGTGAGAATTAATAGGTATAAGTTGGCTTAAATCAAAGTGCAACAAAAGCTCTCTGTAATGGCAACGATGTACCTTTCATGTTTGCATGAAACCAGATTTTCTTGTGAATTCGTTATTTTTTTCTGGCACTGAACAAAATTGAAATGGAACTCGCACGAGGAATAATTCTTTAAAGTTTTTCAGCTCGTCACTAATCGCTGTTTTTTTTTCATCTAAACATCTGAAGTAGTCAATATGAATAAGTCGCTGGATGTGGAATGACCTGCGCAGGAACGTTATCATGGCAGAAAACACAACTGGATCATGCAACAAGCAATGCAACATAAAAACTGCTTCCATGGCATTACTCATTGCGATGGCCATGTTTAAAAAGTAGATAATGTTCACTGAAATTGCCACGCACCATTCAACCAACAAATAGGGATTGTACAAAGTGACCCTTTTTGAGTTTTACAGGTTTTTTAAGTTCCCTGTGCCAGGTAGCATAATTCTTGTACTTGAGCTGGATTATTCAGACGCGGATATAACTAGCACAAGAAATCGAAACACATAAAACTGATTCTCACAAATTTACTAATTCATTATCACATTATGGCACATATTACAGTTTACAAATTGTAGCCAGTGAGTTTGAAACACGTATTCATTTGAAATTAATTTCCAGGATGACACCAGTTTCGAGGCTTTTCCATAAATATGAGACGAAATACATGGGAATTCCAGTTACTGTTGTGCTTCAATGCATAACAGTGAGTTTTTGTTAATTAGCGGAATATGTGTCTTGATTTCTCATGCAAGTACTGTCTGGCACTGTATCTAGAATTATGTTAGCTGCAACAGTCAGTCTTTAATGAATTCCATAAAACTTAAAGATAACCAACCTGCATATCAGTGTTTCAGTGACTGCTGTGGGCTCAAGCGAATTGTGCCATGGTTATAGTACCACTGGCTAAATAAAGAAAGCAAGTACCTTTTTTGAGTGTTCTTGTTTACTTTCATGTCAGCCTGCTCGTACAATAATATATTCGGTATTTATTTTGAAGATTTATTTCTTTTGCGAAATGTATTTTACTTGAGGAGGCCACACAGACTACGTATGTCAGTATTCGATTTTGTTATGGTGTCAAGCTGCAGGAAGTTTCTACTTTGCAATTATTTTTAAGGAGTTTCTAATGTTCTCAAGCTACAAATGGTTGTACATTTACACAGATGTTTGGTTACAAATAAACAATTCGCCTAGAAAAATGGTTTTTGTCTGCATCAGTACAGCACTTTTGATTTCATGAAGGACAATTCACTTTCACAATTGAAAACTGGCATAACAGTACTGCTAGCAGCTTTACACTATGGTTTATTACAGGCTATCTAGCAGCATGCTTTTGAGGCCAGGGTTACCGAGGCCTGCATCACAGAAGCACCTCTATAAGTTTGCCCCTATCCTCTGACAGCAAACATCAACATGACATCAAATATATTTATATGCAACACAAGATATCTCAGCAGGAGAATGGCATCTGGCTAGGGATAGGCCTTTGCTTAGGAAGCGAAACGTTAGCGTGGCTCAGATCACGCACGGCCGGCGTGAGGACCAGGTGATTTATCCGCCGAGGAATGACCGTTAGCTAGGGCATTCTGTTCAATAAATATATGTTCCTGTTTATTGTGGCTCATCGTCATCACTGATGTTGCACAGCACACAAGTATCCATAAATAATGCCACCTCGATATAGGTAACCAGATGAAAAACAAGCTCCACATTGTGAAACGAGTATTACAAGAGTGGAGAAGCTGCCGGCCGAGGGACCCCTTCTACGAAGTCTTTCTCTGTCACCTTTTAATAGGACACACATGATGAAAAAAGCCACAGTTCTTTTTCTGTTGACCGAACAACAGTCAGCCCGCATGCCAACATGTCTTGAGCTATTAGCAATTACGCGCATTTTACCTTCTTTCCCACGACATAGAAATCCGCCTCCTTTCCACCCTCTTAAAGTGGAAGTAGAGCAAAGCTGTCACCGACGTTAGACAAGCACAATCGACGTTACACAAGTGAGTACCACAACCCCAGCCGATGTTAGACGACGTTAGACAACCCATTAGCACACGTCCCCATTATTCTATAAGCCCTACGCCAAGTGCACGTGCTTTAATAAACTATTTCAATTTTTCAAAGTAAATTGCGTAAGGATGAAGTTGAGAGTATGACGGAAGCCCGTCTGGTCGGGATGATGCATACTTAAAAGGAAGAGGTCTGGACACCGAACAAAATGGTTTAAAATAGTTATTTACGTTTCGGCTCCCCCACGGGAGCCTTATTCACAACGAAAGAAGCGGAAGAGCTGGCGCCCCTTTTTATGTTTGTCTCAAAACATGACTAAGGCACCTGGCATACACAGGCGGCAGATTTCCTTCGTTGCGATTAAGAGTGTGCGCTGTGGTTTGGATGATTACGGACTCAAGATAAAGACGCGAAGAATGATTTTGTTTGTCGTGAGACACATAAAAAGGGGCGCCAGCTCTGCCGCTTCTTTCATTGTGAACAAGGCTCCCGTGGGGGAGCCTAAACGTAAATAACTATTCTAAAACCATTTTGGTCGGTGTCCAGACCTCTTCCTTTTAAGTATAAATTGTGTAAGCAAGTTCGTAATCTACGACTCACACACAAGCTGCAGACATGATAGCGTCGGACAGTAATTCGAATACACGAGGAAGCATGATTATGTTTCACGGAAACTCGGACAAAGCGTTCTTCCAGCTGCGGTTTGACGTCCGTCTGAGTGGCCGCGGCCGCTAGGTGGTGGTACTGATTTGGGTGAGCTGGAGCCCACGAAAAATCTCTACCAACTAGAGGCTAACAGCTTCGCTGTAAAAGGAAAACAGAAACTTGTTGACAGATATGTTTTATATATATCAGGTACCACTGCACAGCCCTTTTTCTGGGAGATGAGTCCTTATTTTGGTTATAAGACACTTTCAAATACCTAAACACGGAAGAAATTGCGTATCAAGTCTAGCCATATGACCGCCATTGATCAACTTTTGCATGTTGTGGGGGTTTCTGGCTCGCGCGGCGTTTTTGGGGCTCTCGTGGTGGTTGTGTGTAGCCATTGCATTGTGTTGCCGGGGGCTCCGTACCCCTCTCCTTCTTGCCTGGACGGGGTGGTAGCGGGTCATAAAACACTGTCGCTCTGCTGTCATCCCGCCCACGGGAAGGTCAACAGGCTTTCCCCATTGGCTGACATTTTGGTGGGATTCGGGGCCTGCTTGCGTGCACTCCGGGTAAGCGCGCGCAAGACGGGGCCCGGGGAGACCACATCGGGGCGTCTGAAGGTGCGTACATGTTCCTCTCTGCCGGCGGCGGCCCCCTTTGTCCGCGCCGGCCGATGGTCACTTCGGCTCGTCGGGGTCCCGGCCTCGGCGGGCGCGCGCGCACTCTTCCGTCGTCTCGATGTCCTGAGGCAGCGTCTGCAGATCGTGCCCCCGTCTGTTCGTCTGTCGTTTCTTTCTATTTCCCTTTTCTCTGCTGTGGGGCGCGCGATGGCAGGCGCTGACCGAAGGATAGGCAACTTCTTACTGCTGGGGTTCTTTGTTCTTTGTTCCTCGTTTCTTTGTTCTCTCTCTGTCGCGGTGCGCCGTTAGTGGCCACCGGCGACCATTTGGCCATGTTTTGTGTCTTAATTAGCTTCAGATTCGGACGTGATGTTAAAACGTGTGTCTGTATTGAGTCCCAGTTTAATAAATGTACTTTCTGGCTTCTCGAGAGCTCCGCCTAGGGTCTCCCTTGCTGCGCGCGCGGTCTCGCCTTCCCCTAAGCTGGGGCCGGCGGGGCGCGTACGCGCGCAGCTGCGCGTCGGCACACGGAGCGGACCGGAGCAGGCGCGGACGCGTTGCCCTGCACGCATGGCGGCTCGGAGTGCTCGAACCCGCGGTGGTCGTCCGGCGCGCGCGGAATCGGAGCGTGCGCGCCGTGAGCGTCGCGAGGGGACCACAATGTAACACTTGACTACCGAACCTTACTGCTCAAGAGCACAATATATGGCGCATAATTGTAGAAAGGTCACTGCGCCATTAAAATATGAGTTAACTTACCGGTATGACAGTTTTTTATGATGTGATTATAACTATACACACTACATCTTTTTTTATTTGCAGCCAATTGTCCAGACTGCAGGCTTTCGATGGCTTTTCAAGCATCAGAGGCACGACAGGATGGCCGGTACTGCATACCGCGAGACACAAAGGAGCCGCCTCGCTTCTCCGCCAGTGAGTACGCCAAGAACAACAGCCTTCAGAGAAAGCACAACAACGTGGTTTTAGAATTTTGCCAGCCCGCATTCTTTACCCTGCCCCACGCCACCATGCAGATATTGGACATCGGCTGTGGAACTGGGGACTTCACACGGGACTTCCTTTTACCACGATGCCTGCCATGCGGCAGGTTAGTCGGCATCGACTCCAGCATCCAAATGATCGAATACGCTAGGCGACATTCGGCTCACGAGAAGATTGAATATGAGCTGCTCGACATAGGCGACGACATGACCGAGTTTATTGGCCGTCGTGGCCAGTTCGACAGAGTTTTCTCTTTTTACTGCCTTCATTGGTTGAGCAACCAGGGCGTCGCACTGAAGAACGTAGCTGCACTGATGAAACCAGGAGGACAGTGTCTTCTGGTGTTTCCAGCTTCACACCAACCTGGCGCCGTATGGCGACTTCTGGCCGAAATGGATCACTGGGAAAAATATTCAGAGGTAAAGCTATGCATTATAATATATAGTTATGGCAGCTGCCCACCGGCAGAAAAACCCGCAGGTCACTTCAGAGTATCAATAAGTATTTTGAAAAAATGACTGTCTGAAGCATGTAGACATCTGTTTTGCTTAACCACTTCGTTCCTTGAACTCAAATCTCCTTTGGAAGTGTGCCGGTACGTGGTCGTAATCACGCGGCACTTTCTCGCATTTCTTGCGCTACTATAGTATATTGCGGGAACAAAATATTTGCGCAGGACATAGCGCAAGGAAACCCAATGAATGTGATGCTTTTAAATGTAAAAATAGTTTTCTTATTCGAAGTGTTTCTCTTATTTGAACAATGAAATGCTTGGTGAATAATTTTCCTCATTAACCATGTAATTCGAACCCAAAAGTTATGCAGGAAGCAAAAGAACACGGAATGCCGAACACAGTTTGGCCTCATAATCCTACATTTTAGTAAATTTCTTTTTTAACAGCTTGGCTAACGTGAACTACGGCACACTGTATAGGTAATGCATATTGTTGTTACTATATTGAGTGCATTAGTATCAGGAGTATCATAGCATAGAGTGAATAGAAAGAACTCTAGAGTATAAGCTGCCCATGATTACCATGTACTGAAATCGGCAACCTCAAGGGTGTCGCCGTATTTCTATTCTGTGCGGGCGCCCAGGCGCAGATTATGGGATGCGATTGAGACGAGACGCGCAATCAACGCGATCTCCAGCCTCCCTCAGTATGGTGGCGCCATCTAGTCATGGCACCTGTGAACGCATCCTTGCATGCATTGTAAATTTTCGATAAAATTTTCTCAATTGCCATCCACTCTTTCTGACGAAAAGTACGGAATGAATTTTACACATGATGCATATTAACTTGGTACGTGTTTGTGCTTGGTTTGCACCATATGGTGAATATTTTTAGCGTTAGAAAAATGAGTAGTAGCAATATGGCGCCGCTTTCTTTCACTGGCCTCCAGAGTTAGTATACAAACCTACGTCAAATTGAAAAAAAAAAGTGTAGATGTGTCAAGTGTAGGAATCCGGTCAAGTGGTAGAGGTAGATAGGGTATGGGAGAACTGAGCATATATATATGTCTATATATATATATATCTTGAGACGTCGACCGATGCGATGATCTTATGGCGGGGCAGCCGCCCGAGATAGAGGCAAAAGATGATGATGAGCCGTATGGACAAATGACGACGACAATGTATAGAGATTACACTATATATATATATATATATATATATATATATATATATATATATATATATATATATATATATATATATATATATATTGCTAAGAGATTTATTAGCAACGGGCGCGAACGGGTAGCTGTCACAAGCGTTCGGCGAAAGACAGCAACCACGAGCTCATGCCGGTGGCGATGGTGCTGTGGCGCAGGCGGCTACTCTTCTTCGTTACAATATATATATATATGTGTGTGTGTGTGTGTGTGTGTGTATGTGTGTGTGTCTGTTAAACAAGGGGCCGGATCTTCATTAACCATATCACAAGAAGCCAACAAAGACACTAAGGGCAATATAGGGGAAAATTACCTGTATATACTAATTGAATTAAAAAACGATAAATTAATGGAAATGAAAGTGGAGGAAAAAGAACTTGCCGCAGGTGGGGAACGATCCCGCGTCTTCGCATTATGCGTGCGATGCTCTACCAATTGACCTACCGCGGCGCCGTTTTCCCATCCACTTTCTTGGGTATTTCGGTTTGCTACTAGAACCCTGGGAGTGTTAGCCAGCGCCACCACTCACAAAGCTTGGCGGCGGATGTGGTACATCCTTTCTGGCGCAGGCGTCACGAGTGCGTGAACGTTTTGGGTGGAAACAACTGGTCAATAAAGCCACGCATGCTACTTGAAGGCTTCAATGTTGCCGGACTCGAGACCCTCGTTATATAATAAACGAGAAGATAGGGGGCTAACCGAGGGGCCCGATTTTTATTAGGGGCGGTAGTCGACACAATATCTCCACGAGATGTCCTTCTTTTTCGCTAGTATCGCAGGAACTGCCCAAGGACTGCAAGACTCCTGAATAACGCCTTTCTGCTGCATTTTGTTGACCTGTTCGGCGATCACTTTTCTTTCCGTGTGAGATACGCGATAGGGTTTCTGACGTATCGGAGTCGCTTGCACTGTGTTGATTGGTGGTGCATGCGGGATTCCGGCTACACCCGAGAACGGTCGAGTTGAGTAAAATCAAATACTCGTGTAGCATGCAAGCACTTGGATTACGTCCTGCTCAGAAGACGGAATACGACTTATCACACGTCGCAAGTGATCCGAATTGTTGGGCGATGGTCGACTGATGTCTGAAGATGCTGCAACTGTTCGTGCATCAATTGTGGCTTTCTCCTCAAATGTTGGCAATTTAAGTCCGACTGGCAGGGTACTCCGTAGAAACGTTCACTGTCCACAAGAAAGCGCGCCCGTCGATTGCTTGGACACTAGATCGAGGGATCAACACATCCTTCTTAATCGCGTTGTTATGATCTTGCTCGACACGAGCGCTGTGTGAAGAACTTACAGGAACAAACATGGCTGTCCGACAAGGCAGTAAGACATGTTAAGGCAGCGAAAGCACGACGGCTTGATCAGTTTGCAAATAATCAAGCATGGGGATTGGCAACGTGCTCCTTAATAAAATCTCTCCAGCCCCACAGTCAAGTGTAACGATTCGAGTAGAAAATGTATGCCTAAAATAATATCATGAGTTGCGTGGACCAATACAGTGAACCCAGCTCTAAAGCTCTGTCTTCCGACCGCAACCAAAACCGAACAAACACCAACAGGGCGCAATATTTCACTTGCAACTCCACGAAAAGTTTCTTCGCGATCCAACGCGAACATAACTTTCTGTCCTAAGCTATCTTTGAAGGGAATGCTCATAAGAGAAATAGCGGCACTCGTATCGACAAGAGCAGTAGTACTTACACCGTCTATATACACACACACCTTGTTCTTCAGCATAAGAATAGACGGAGGAATTGACAAGTCTGACCGTCCCGCGACCAGCAACGGCGCGGGGATGGCGAACGGCGCTGTCGGGTTGCCGGCGGTGTAGCGCTACGTTCGGAGACAGGGGACTCATCGCGCGATTGGTACGACCGCTGTTGCCGCAGAGGATGGACTCCAAATGGCGCGGGCGTGTCTTCGTGCACACGAGCTGTGTGCACCGAGAAACGTGGCGCTCGCTGCAGGCGGAGGCGACAAAGGCATGCAATATGTCCTCGGGAAACGCAGGCGTAGCAGACGGGTAGGTCGCGGTTGAAACTAAATGGAGCGGGTACGCGTGGCGCCGGGTATGATTCCGCTGGAGCATGTCGTGGCATCGGCTATTCCGCAGCAACACGTCTTAGTGTTCGATAGTACTCTATAGTGTCACGGCGGGCTGGTGAGGAATCGCGGCGACTGAGATTCGCCGGGATAGACCGAAAGCTCGTGTTCTTCAAAAGGCGGTCGGCACTCGATGCGATGTTCTCGCGACCAGGATGGTGGTTCGCCAATGCACTCGTCAAATACGCACTGGTAACCAGCGTCTACTCCCTGAAGTCGTGCTAGTTCTTGAACCAGTCGACGCACGATCGAGGCGATGTCATCACAGGCAGCGACGTCTATACTTGCAACTGTGTTGACGTTTTCCGATCGCCCGAACTTCGGTAAGATCCTTCGGCTCTTGAGCTTCTATCGCGCGACATTGCTGCCTGAATTCGGAAGGAGTGCTCAGGTTTTCCTTTCTTAATAAAATATTGTAGACGTCTTCAGCGATGCCTTTTGACAGATGTCCGACTTTGTCTTCATCGGACATATTCGCGTTTACAATTCCGCATAGCTTCGATATTTCTTCAATATACGTTGTACACGTGTGTTCCACTTTCTTCCTTTTGGGATTGGAGTCATGAAAGCAGGTTTTCAATTCCTGAACAAAAGATTCCCGAGTGGTCAGCAGGCGTTCATGATTGTCAAACCAAAGTAGAACGGTACCGGCGAGAACAAATGCAACGTTCACAAGCTGTGCTGACGTACTCCAACCGTTAGGCCGACTTACTCTTTCGTAGTGTCTCAGTCAGTCATCCAGATCTTCATCTGTTTTACCCGAGAATATGCGCGGTTCCAGCGTCCAGTAGCCAGGTTGCCTAGGTCTCTGGCTGGCTTGAACAATGCCTTCTTCGATGGTGGTCGTTGACCTGCCTGCCAGGAGTCTGCTTCGAATATCTTGTAGGACTGGTTTGTCCAGGGCATCAAGTATCCCACAGCTCCACCGCTTGTTACGGATTTAGAATGGCTTGATTTGCAGTGAAAAGGGTAGAGAAAACATGGGACGCTCCGAACCAGACGTTCCCCCAAAAGCCTCGCGCTGCTTCTTTTTCTTCCACGCTCCTCCGATCCAGCGTTACATCATATATATATATATATATATATATCGCGTTTTGAACAATCCATATGCCCCCTTACTCCCTTTTCCAATTATCCGTAATGAGACGTATAGGATCCTATATAAAAACACGTTTTTCCTCTACGTGATATTTGTTATAGGATATAGAAGCTATGGAGAATACGTGGTTTTTCAGTAGGATATATATATATATATATATATTGTAGTGACAAATACGGGCGCCAGCAGAAGATGAATAGGAAGTAGACTGTTATTGTTGTTGTTGGAGCTCACGCTCGCCCCGGTCGGCCGTTGTCTCTTTCTGGGCATTCATATAAAACGCCGAGCGCATCTAACCTTAAACGCGTACTATCAATTCGTGGAGCGTGCTGGTTCAATTTTTCATACTGGAACTCCGTACCCGGACTCTACCCCCCGTCTCGGCAATGCCTGGCGACGTGCCACAGGAAGGTGTTACCGCAGCACCGGTGATCCTCTTCTCCGGAGTACCAAGACAGTGAGACCCTGTCATTTTCAACGACACCGACGATCCCGACGTCGAGGACTGGCTCACTTCGTATGAGCGGTTGAGCGCCCACAATAAATGGGATGACGGCGAAAAACTCAGCAACGTCAACTTTTACCTGGCGGGCGTGGCACAGCTGTGGTTCCGCAACCAAGAAGCTGATATTACCAACTGGTCGTCCTTTAAAAGGAGCTTCGCGGAAGTTTTCAGCCGACTTGCTGTTCGCTAGCTCGGCGCAGAACAGCGCTTACGCGGACGTGCCCAGAAATCCGGCCCAAATTTTACGTCCTACATAGAAGATATTGTCGACCTCTGCCGTCGCATCAACCCTGTTATGTCCGAATTGATAAAATCAGACACATCATGAAGGGAATTGAGGACGACGCCTTCCAAATGCTCATTGCCCAAAATCCCCAAACTTTCATGGATGTCGTTCAGTACTGCCAGAGCTACGATGAGTTGCGGAAACAGTGCATTTCTACACGCCTCCCGAGCTCTGACATGGCCAACATGTCAGCAATAACTGTAGGCGTCGCTTCTATTCACAAAAATACAGCAAATACAACAGTTTGTATGAGAAGAAGGGGCACGACAATTGTTCCTTGTTGCCCACGTTCCTGACTCCGTGCAGGCGCTTGCTCCGACGCTACGACAAGCCACAGAGCAGCAAATTTCTGAGGCACTACTGACTTCCTACCAGCATCCGCCTGTTTCCGCTGCTATGATTTGTGCTGAAGTCGCTATCTCACCAGCAATGCCGCTCGGCACGGATCCTGTTCGACCTGTAAATTACTTCTATGCTGCGCGTGCGCCTGTCCTCCCGAACCCGCCACCTTTTCGCCGTCCCGCACCACCTTCCACTAATCCTTCGCGCACACCGGACAACAGGCCTATCTGCTACTTCCGCTGCTGCCTACCTGGCCATGTCGCACGTTTCTGTCGTCGTCGTGACTTCCGTACTTGTGTGGGCGAAGAAAATCAAGGCTACTTGCGTCCTGAGCCACCGCACTCGATTTCCTCCCACACAACAATCGACACCTGCTCACCGAATCGCCGTGGCTACGGTACACGTCGGTCACCCTCACCACGTCGCCATTGACTTTCCCTATGGTTCGTCGCCCTCCGCCCGATCACGTGGAAAATTTGCCAACGCAGTTCCGGAGGCAAGAATTACGCTCGTGTCGATAACTTCAAGGCCTCGATTTCTAGCTGCGAACGAAATAACCGCGAATATCGAAGGTGTTTCTGTGCAAGCGCTAGCATAAGAAGCATAAGAAGCCAACAAACCGATACCAAGGACAAGATAGGGGAAATTAATTGCAGTTACTAGTTGAAATTAAGAAACCATATATTAATGAAAATGAAAGTGCATGAAAGAACTACTTTCCGAAGGCGGGGAACAGTGCACGTCTTTGAATTTCGCGTGCGATGATCTTAACAATTGAGCTACCGTGGCGCTGTTTTCCCATCCACTTTCTTGGGCAATTATGTTTCCTAGTAGAACCCTGGGAATGCTAGCCAGCGCCACCACTCACAAACCTAGGCGGCGGATGTGGAAAATCTTCTTTGCCGTAGGAGTCGAGAGTACGTGATCTATTTGGGTCAGGGCAACTGGTCCATAAACCGACACATGTTACCTGAATAAGGCATCAATGTTGCCGCATTCGAGACCCTCGTAATGTAATGAACGAGAAGAAAGGGTACCGAGCGGCCCGTTTTTTACTAATCATATCGTAACAAGACAGCAAATAAAGACACCGAGGACAACATAGGGGAAGTTACTTGCACTTACTAATTAAATAAAAAGATGATAAATAAATGGAAATGAAAGTGAAAGAAAAAAAACATGCCGCAGGTGGGACGCGAACCTACGCCTTCGTATCAATAAGCCACACATGATAAATAAACCACGTACTCGTGAGATCACGTACTCGTGACGCCTTCGGCAGAAAGGATATGATCCGCCACCTAGGTTTGTGAGTGGTGGCGCTTCGTAACACTCCCAGGGTTAGTCTAGTGAAACATGAATACTCCAGAATGTGGATGAGAAAACGGCACCGCTGTAGCTCAATTGGTAAGAGCGTCACATTTGTACTGAGAAGACGTGGGTTCGTGTCCCACCTTGGACCAGCTGATTTTTCATCCCCTTTCATTTCAATTGAATGCCTAAATCTCTTAGGTAAATTTCTAGGTTACCATTCGGTTTGTCTACATAGTTGAAGCTGCAGTGTTGTGAATGTGTGATATTTGTTTACCATGAGCTTCACGTCGACGTTTTGCTCAGACATTGTTGCAGTTCATTTCGAAGAGCCATTACATGAAGGACGAGAACGAACAGATCCAGTACATGTCGTCACTGGTGCGGGAAGCCGGCCTCTGCCCCAACATTCTTGTGCTGCCAAGGCTGGTGACATTTGACGGATGGTCTGAAGAGGACATAATCGGTAAGCGCGACAACGACGCGAATAAAAAGAAAAGCCATTTTCTACGTAGAGATTTACTTAACTGAATTACCTCATTTTTATGGAACTGCACACATCAGCCTAATTGTTACTGCGTTTAGCAGTCTTAAAGTACTTCACGGAATTCCAGAGGGCTATATACGTATCTTTGTTTCTACCCATTTTCTTGACTACCTGATTCACTGGGTAGTCCGCGGCATTATGCGTTGCTGTGCCGAAGGAAAGGATTCGAGACAAACCGTCGGGCTAACTTGGGTTACTCAGTATGCGAAAATGTGTACATAAGTGCCAGCCTTCAACGAACCGCTACCACGCTGATATGGGTGACTGTAGATGCGGTATTGGGTAGGTACCGCTGCTCAGTGATCATCTTTGATGTCTACTAGGAGCACCGGGTATGTGCCACTCGGTCTGGGCTGAGCCTCCTTTACGCAAACGGGGTTCACTGCATGTGTTCCAGCAGATGTGTGCTGCTCTTCAAGGAACGTATTTAGCGCCAACTCGGGTAATTAAGTATTTGCTACTGGTAATGTGCCGCTCTCCAATAATGAAAAAGAAATTCCTCCGAGTTGCAGTGGAATCGAACCCACGTCTAAAAGGTGCCTTACGCTTCAGCAGTCTGCGCCACACAGGCACTGGTTATGCGCCGCTTTTCTATAAACCAATCACCAACTTGCGCAACTTAGAATGTGCCACTGCGTGTGCGACAAGCGAGGGAATAGTTCTCGGAGTTCGCAGCTACCGGCGCGCCACGCTTCTGGTCGCGGAGGTCACGCGCGCACTTCTCGACAGCGTCACTAGATGGCGCATCGTGTCTCGAAAAAATTATAGGCTTCGGCGGACTGGAATCGCAAGACATAGACATAGGTTGCACGGGCACGCCGCAGGGCTCCGTCATCTCGCCCATGCTGTTTAACGTCGTGCTTCTCGGGTTACCCCAGAAACTGGCAGAGATAGCAGGCCTCCACCACAGCTTGTACGCCGATGACATCACGCTCTGGGTTGCTGAGGGAAATGACGGCCACGTAGAGCTAAAGTTAAAGGCGGCTGTGGACGCGGTGCAGGAGTATCTGCGCGACACGGGCCTCGAATGCTATGCGGCCAAATCGGTGCTCCTGCTCTACAGACCCACGCGCAGGGCCCGTAAATCCAAGAACGTCGATTCCGCAGCTGAGCGCGCAGGCAGAGAAATTAGAGTACTCACATCGGACGGCATCGTTATCCCACATGTTCACAACATTAGGGAACTGGACTTGCACCTGTCGGCCAACGGCCACAACAGCGAAACCGTACGCAGACTAGAGCGCGCGGTCGATGAAACGATTCGGTTACTGAAACGTGTCACGAACAGATAATAGTGGAATGAAAGAAAGCAATACGATCCGCATGGTACAGGCGTTCGTAACCAGTCACATAAAGTACGTTGCCTCCTATCTCAAGTGGCAGGTGGCCGAACGAACGAAACTAGACCGCCTCATCTGCAAGGCGTACAAACGTGCCATAGGATTGCCGATCACTACCAGCACGGATAAATTTCTCGAACTGGGTTTACACAATACCCTAGACGAGATAATAGAAGCTCACAGCGTCGCGCAGTACGAGCGTTTGGCAAAAAGCAGAACCGGACGACACATTCTCGAGACGCTGGGCATCAGCTACCACACGCAGCAGGGCGAAAAGGTCGCGATACCCCCACCGATTCGCGAGCGCATCGCCGTTTCGCCGTTGCCCAAGAACATGCATCCGACGCATCACGTTGGCTGGCGCAACAAGCGCGCGCGAGACTTGCAAAATAAATACGGCAGCAACGAAAAACCGCTTGCGTTGATGCAGCCCGTTACGAGCGGCGACGCGGTTTCGCGGTCACAATCACGGACCACAGCGGAACTTGCGTCGCGAGCGCGACGATACGCACGGAAGAGACGGAGGCGGCCGAGGAAGCAGCGATAGCCCTCGCGGTAGCCACCACGGACGCCGAGGTGATAACAAGCGACTCGCGGGCAGCGATACGCCAGTACGCTAGCGGCCGGGTCTCCCGGGAAGCGGCCCACATTCTCCAAATTCAACATGGCAATATTTGCCGCAAGAACGACAGTTTCCTCGTATGGACCCCGTCCACACGGACCCTCCGCTCCCGGGAAACGAGACGGCCCATGCCGGGGCTCGAGGACTTGCACGCCGAGCCGCGGCGCGCGCCGGGAATCCCGAGGTCTCGCCGACCGCGAGAGCGATGCGGGAGTGGACGCGGGGGGATCGCATGACCACTTTGAGAGACATCACGCAACACTACAGTGTGAACAGATGCAAATACCCACCACCGCACGCCAAACTAAACAAGAAACAGGCGGTTGCCTGGAGGCAATTGCAGACACACACGTATCCGAACCCGGCGATCCTTCCCCTCTGCTACCTCGACATTTATTCGTTTGACGATTGCAAAGCGTGCGGAGCCAGAGCGACGCTGCAGCACATGCTGTGGGCATGCACCTGTAGCGAGCAGCACGAGTCCCCGACGAACGGGCCTGTCGAAATTTGAACGCTGAACAAAAAACAAATGCAGTGACTAGAGTCGAGGAAGAACTTCGCAAATGGCCAAGTAACGAGTGGGAATATAGCGAGCTTCTCAGTGTAATAACGGCAGAAATATGAAGAGAGAAACAACATGTTTATTGGAAAGGAAAAAACAAATCGGAAAGCTGGTGGAACAGGGAGATACGAGAAGCGATCGCCAAACGACAGAAAGCATCCCGAGAGCACAGGCAGGCAAAGAAGGCGCAGTTGCCGCATGATCAAGTAGCCAGTAAATGGGAAATATACCAGGACAAAAAGTCTATAGTTTAAATACTGGTGCAAGTAAAGATAAAAGAAATACGTGAGAAAAAGAAGGCCGCACCTAGAATATTTTGGAACCACATAAAATTATTAGGCAGGAAGTCAGCAACAATACAACATATCCTAGACGAAGATGGAAACAAACTGGTAGGGGAAGCGGCAATAAATTACATCCGAAAAATAACAGCCGAATCTTTCCAAGGCAATGACGAGGTTGTATTTGAAGAAAAAAAAAGAGCATGAAACAGACCCAGGTGGAAAAGGAGCTGGTGCTGACAAATTTCAGCTAGAAGAAAGTCGAAGAGAAAGTTCCTGAGTGCACAGCCACAGGGCTAGACGAGGTTGCCGTTAGGCTGATTAATGAACTAGGACCAAGAAGTAAGGAAGCTCTGGTGAGAGCAGTGGAAAAAACTTTAAAATATAGACGAATACCAGACAGTTGGCGACAAAACAGAATGAATTTAATTTATAAAGGTAAGGGGGAGGAAGATAGAATTCACTCGTATAGAACGTTGACTGTTACATCGGTAATATACAGGCTAGCAATGCCGGCAATCAAATTCAAGCTGCAAGCATGGGCAGAGAGTAATGAGATTTTGGCTGAACTTGAGAATGGCTTCAGAATAGGTAGACGTTTGGATGATAACCTATTTGTTCTCACTCAGTATACTGATATATCAAAAGTACGAAGCAGACCGTTAAATGTGGCCTTTTTAGACATTACAGGAGCCTGTGACAGCGTACACCGCAACATTTTGTGGGATATTATGGAAGAGGAAGGCTTAGGTGACGATTGTCTACAGCTTTTGAGAGAAATTTACTTAGAAAATACAATTTGCGTTAAATGGGAAGGAATGAGGAGCGAGGAGAAAGTTGATATCAACAAGGGACTGAGGCAGGGGTGCCTTTTATCCCCTTTGCTGTTCATGATGTACATGGTGAAGATGGAGAGGGCGCAACAAAGAAGCAATATCGGGTTTAATCTCTCATGCAAACAGGCGGGTACAGTAGTAGAGCAGCAGCTTCCAGGTTTATTTGATGCGGATCACATTGTGTTGTTAGCTAACAAGCAAAGTGAGTTGCAACGTCTGGCTAATATCTGTGGACAGGAAGGCAACAATTTACGTGTTAAATTTAGTGTTAAAAATCAGGTGTTATGGTATTCAATGAAAACAGTGAACAGACAGTGGCAATATAGGACCAGGAAATACTTCGGATAAGAAAATATACATACCTTGGTATATGGATAAACGAAGGCTATAGATATATGGAAACACAGGAAAAAACAATGACAGTGAAGGGGAAGAGAAGTAGGCAGCCATAATGAAGCACAGAGTGCTTGGAGATACAATAGGTACCAGGTGCTCCGGGGTACGTGGAAAGGTGTAACTACTCTAGGACTTACTTTTGGAAATGCGGTTGTTTGCTTTAAATCAGGGGTACAGTCAGGACTCGATGGGAACCAAAGGTCAGTGGGACGCCTCGAATTGGGCTCTCACGGGAAGACTACAAATGAAGCTGTGCAGTGTGATATGGGCTGGACAAGTTTTGTAGTGTGGGAAGCTCGCAGTAAAATTGATTACGAAGCACGACTGAGGAATATGGAAGAAAGTAAATGGGCTGGGAGACTGTTGAGGTATCTGTACAGGAATAAAATTGATTCGCAGTTGAAGAAAGGAACTAGGAAGCTTACCAGCAAGTGTGTGGCCTGTAGGGTGCGCAACACCGCAACAAAGTGCGTCAAGCGGAAATTCAGATGGGCTGAACTGATGTAATGGGTGGCGGCAATGGAAAAGAAACCTGCCATGAGTAACCACTTCAGACTAAAAAACAATATCAGGAAAGAAACAATCTATGATAGGACGCTCATTACTTTTCGAAGCGAGATCGGGATGCCTTAGAACACGCACCTATAAGGCGAGACATAAGAAGGAAGAAGAAGCATGTGCTTGCTGCGGTAACGCTAGGGAAACGATGGAGCATGTTTTATTAGAATGGGAAGACGTCTTCCCAGCGGTCGATTTAGGCACCACTGGCCTCTTTGAAGCCTTTGGGTTCAGCGTGAGCAGTGGAAAAGTAAACATGTCCTCAATAGAGATTAGTAAGAGGCTGTTGGAAGAGTGGTGGAAGAAAAGTAGGGAAATGACAAAAAACGGAGACGTACAAAAGCAAAGTTTGCAATAGGGGATCAGAAAATTTGGTTGTGGGTGTTCGTAGGGTGTTTTTTTTTCTATTTTTTTCTTTTCTAAACTAGATAGGACATTAGGCTGGATAATAACACGAGCTTGGTGGCGCAACCCACTGCCCCGTTCCAAAGGGGACGCTGATAACATCCATCCATCCATCCATCCATCCATCCGAATAAAGCCCCTTAAACTTCGTGAAGTAGTGAAACTCTCCTCCTCCGCTTGCGCTCTTCGTTTCCCCTCTCTTTCACGCTCCCTCCTCGACGCTACACCTCCTACACCGCTCCAGCGTAGCAACGGCGCCAACATGCGCTCCTCCTCACTCCGAAGACGCTTCTCAAGCGAAAATGGCGCTGAAGAACGACTCAAGAAACGAAGCCGGCGCGAGGGCCCACGTGATGATAATGAGCCAATAGCGACGCGGCGTGGGCCTCGGCCAGAGCACGCGAGTAGAAGGCGGCATTCTTCTCAAGCGAAAATGGCGCTTAAGAATGACTCTAAACAAATGAAGCCAGCCTGAGGGCCCACGTGATGCTGTTAGGCCACTAGCGACGCTGCGTTGGCCTCGGCCACAGCGCGCGAGGAGGAGGCGGCATTCTTCAAAGCGTGTCGCTACCTTACCAAGTTTAAGGGGTTTTAAGAAAGAAGCGCGAGCCACGAGCACGGTTGCCGCATTGCACGTTTGTCAGCGTTCGCACGCGCCAGCGAAGCGAATTTCGGAGGCGACGGAAGGTCTTCGCGGCAGCGCCTCTAGATGGCCCCGAGTGTACTCAGGGAAGCGCTAAAGAGAAGGCCCGCCTGCAGTACACACCTCATACACAACTCGTTTCGACGGTAACAACATACGTTGTGTCACTATATTTATTAAAGTCATCGTGAGATGGCTTGTGTCGAATTTTTGCAAGAATGGTTTCAGATTAGTCTAAAGCGAAGCTTCCTTTGCGTTCGATCGCGGCCTTTTCTGAACGTGGCTAAGTCTCGATGTATTGCCGAATACCTCATTCGCAGAACGGCGCTACTTTACTATACTTTTACAGGTGTCGTTACTGCTGCCCCTGTGTTTCTACGAATTACTCAGCGATTAAAGAAACGATGCCTAAATATGACTTTGAAACAAATATATGTCGTCAGGAGTATAATCTCATTAATAAACCAAGTCTTTCTATGCATAATTTTTAGGGTCTGGCGTTTGGCGCATCTGCTTGGCCACTGTTTCGCCGAATAGAGTGCTGTTTAGTGTTCCACTATGTCCTGGACCGTCCCGCTCTAATTGGCGCACCGACCCTGGACGCAATGTCACTACAAAGGGGGCCAATCGCGGTGACCATATAATGTGCGTTCAAGTGGGTCGCGCGCGTGATGAGGGTCCTCGCGTCTAGCCGTCGTCACTGGCAAGCAGGTAATTGCTATAATACAATTAACTGTGCTGAATATAATCCCTTGCAAGACATTTATTTAAACCTTTCACGAAAGCTTTGTATCTCAGGTTCCAACATGTGGGTTGAAACTGCATAGTATTTTCATAATATGCCCTGATTGAAGGCTACAAATCGGCAATTTTTTTAATGACCATGTTTAGCATAAGTCGCTAGGAATACTCTTGAGACATTCTTCCTAGGGTGTGAATGACGCTATGAAACAATTTATGACAAACTAAGGCGCCAAACTGCATAATACATGTTTGGGCCCTTGCAACGCTTGATTTGAGGAAACGAATGAAAAAGGCTGGAAATAAGGTTAAAAATGCATAAGCTACAGCTGCACTACAATTAAAAATTATGGCCAACGCTTCTCTGACATCCAGGGGCGGAGCAGAGAGAGGTTCTTCAGTTTTCAGCTGTGTTTAAGAGTTTGCTGTGTAACCTAAACATTGCCATTTGTTCGGACAGCAAGAAAAATTTTCACGTACTCGCGATTGAAAAATTTGTGCTCGCACAATATTGCGCATTCTCTGGTGGTGCATCGTGAGAGAACCACTTGCCCACTTTCTCGTTCAGAGGTGCCAGACTTGCTTTCTGGTAAATGCTTGCGAGGCTGCTATCGCTAAGCTTTAACCTTGAAAGTTCTCTCCATGTGCGACATCTAGAACAATAGCGGGGATCAAAAGTAAAAGATAGTATGGCATAGGCCAGCTTTAGCATACTTTGTAACTGAGCACATATAAAACTCCTACAACGCTGGCTTTTCATATTTATGCTGGTGATTCTGTCATACCCGCCGCCTCATCCGTGCGCATCAGGGTCCCATGAACGAAGGCCACAATCTTGGCAGATCTCAGTCACATGACATCTGCCTAAAATACTGACCTGGCTGCACTGCTGATTGCTCTCACTGTAGCTCGCCTATTCCCTATAGTTATCGTTGAACTTTAGATTTTTCTCAGTAAGAAAAGAAAACGTAAAAAAAAGAAAAAGGTGCAATTTTCCGCTTTTATTGTTTGTGACATCAATGAACTGCTCCTGGTGTGCAATGTAGATAAAAGCAATACCCATGCACACGGGCACACAAAATGACATTAACCTGCTAATTCCTTAAATTTTACAGCCATTTGCTTCTTGCCACACGAAAAACCTAATGCCGTCTGCCCTGATGTAATTCGTGACCTGACGCGCTCACCAGAACTCATTAGACTGAGAAAGGCGTTCTCTCGACGCCATAACATGCGCAGTGCACTATACTTGATATATTGAAGCAGCCCATTTCATGCGAAAAGTAGTTTCTACATAACTTTCAACTTCAACGCTCCTGTCAGGAGTTGTAGTCGGCGAACTTCCTCAAGTGGACGTTGGAATGGCGTCGACGGGGCAGACGCCATTGGGCTTTCGGGCTTCGGATTCGAGATGCAATTGCTAAAGTTACTGTGGTCGATTGAAACATTGCAAAAGACAGGCACGAGCTCAAGCTATAACCGCGCAATAGTATTCTTGCTGTTACATTGCACTATTCACTAAGGTGGAACAACCTTTTAAGCACATGTTTATTTTTAATTTGCACCTTCAAATTTCTCACTTCAAAAGGTGCTGTCATCGATATCATTGTGTCAAATGTCACTAAATTTGCACATGTGGCAGATACGCCGAAAAAATTTCATTACGGAAGTTAACGCAGTAGCGAGTGAATGCAATTTGTGGTAGTCTAGTCCAAAGTTGGACAAGATCTCGTCAGGCGAGGGTGATACATTGTCAAATGAACTGGCACTCGCCTCATGTTCAAAATAAAAGATAAAATGACCTTTGGAGAGCCCTGCGGTTCCCTTGTTCACAATGAAATCATTGTTTCGCAGGAGCGCACATGAGTCTCCTTCCTATCAACCACCTTGTTTCCAACACGGAGAGGGCGCAGCTTCTCGAAGACGTCACGGCGTTGGTCCGGAAAGTGCACGGCCCCGAGACTGACCAGTCGATATTCAGGACGTATATCATCATGGCCTCCAAACAGAGAGGCTAAGGCGCGATAATTCATGACATAACGCATGCATATATCTAGCCAACGTATTAGTGTTCAGACCTACCACAAAAATGACAATGAATGCGACTTTACACTAAATTGAATGTTCAATGCTCCTGACACAGGATCGGGCAATGCATGTAGTTTATTCTACTCAAATAAAAAGCGAGGTTTTTCTGCAAGTGTTTCGCGTTCTCGCGTTCTCGCATTTAGCCTGCTCTGTGTCTTCAAGTGCTCGCAGCCTTCCCCCAACATCTTTTGACGCCAGCATTTTCATACGGCTTTGACCAGCGTACACTGTTGCCATCAGGCAGCGGGGATCGTGACCTTCTAACTACTCCTAGCCCGGTGCGACGAATCGCTTCCTGAAGCCAACAATGCGCGACCCTCGGACAGACTTGCGGCGCCACCAAAGGCGTGGCCCGTTTCGCGGACCGAGTATTGTTAGCCGGTTTGCTGTCGCCTTCACGGACCAATGGGAGCAAGAAAACTCATGGAAAAGTGTGTTCTGAGGCGTTTTCTAACAGATCCCGGTAGCCGCCACGGTCATTTGACAGACGCTGCAGCCAACTTCAGGGTCATCTCAGGAACCAAGACGCGCCAGCTTGAGTCAAGCGTGACAACCCCTGTGTACCACTAATGTCCTACAAATGTCGCACAGATGTCCGGAACGAGACATTCAAACGTCCCTAGTACATACGCAAAAAACCTGTGAATCATTTTTGGATGTCCATGGGATCGTCCCATGCACGCGAACTTAAGTTCGTACAAACGTCCCACGAACGTCACAAAGGGATATTCGGACGTCTAAGAGATGTACAAATATGGATTATTTTTTCTTGCATTTTCGAATGTACGTCGTACGGATATCTTTTCAGGATCGTAGGACGCTTCTGGGACATCTTGTGTTACCATTCGTACAGAGTACGTTTGTGGGACATTTGGTTGTAGATTTAAGATATCCACAGGACATCAATACTGACCATAAATTAACATAATCGGGACGTTCCTCAGAATGTGACCTAGCTGTGCAGCAAGCTTGCTGCATTTTACATACCAATAACAAAGTAAGCTTCGTCTGGTTTTATGTTGGCTTGTGGGGCAATGATTAAAAAGAACTGCATGGCGCCCGGTGCTGTCACTCGCTAGTAAGCATGCTAAAAAACTACTTAACCCAGTTTGAATAGTAAGGAGTATCACTTATTTTATAAAAACAAATCTCGAGCGAGTGCTTAGCAAAATGCACAGCGAAAAAAATATATTCGAAAAAAATGATAGAACTCATTGCAAATCAAGTGGAACATTCTCAAATATTAATGAAAAGGAGATGAATACATAAACAAATGTTTTCGAATATCCACTTCCGTCACGAATTATGATCGACTGTCGATACATGTGCGTGAAACATAGGTGATGCTTCAGACTGAACCGAAAGCAAATAAAGGTGATAGAATGACTCTTTGAGCATTTTATAAAGAGTCATTATATTTAGTCAGTAAGCAAATATTTAAATATTGTAAAGTCAGTCATGCTACGTCTCTTCATAAAGAGGATTAAATCCCCAGCTCGAACTACGTGCACAAGGTATTCATTAGCCTCATGCATTTCAAGAAAGAAAGAAATATATATATATTTCAAGATTGCTACCGACATGCCTCAAATCAAGCGTCATGTAAAACATGGTAGTGCCTTCACCAAAGCGATACTCTGTAACGATGCATATCACTCAGTAGCAAAACGGAAGTAAGTTAGGTCATCAGAATGTTCAAGTTGCCGTAAGCATAATGTTTATGCTCTATTCCTAGCTACCGCTGCACAGAAATGGCAAAAAAGGTCACGTCTACAAATGTGGACGCCGTGACTGAAGGTGATATGAGCTATTTTTATCAATTTATAGCAAGCTCATTGGTGTGAGGCCCGAACTTCGTCACAAATGAGATTCTTAACAGCTGGCTTGTCAACGTCATCTGTCCTAACATACTCTCAGCCGGCGCACAACGCCTCAGTGTTGTGTTTCACTGCTTTAAAGAGTTTATTTCGGTTTGTATGAGGGACACCTGCATTCCGGCGTCAGCCAACACTTTGTTTGTTGAGCTCAAGCTCCTTGAAAGAAACGGCGGCTGGCTTCCCTTCTCGTTCATTCCTCAGTGCTTTGGTCCTTTCTGTTCTCGTCGTCCTTCCACCGCGCGTTCGCCCCACGGACCATTTGAAGCATCCTCTTCGTGAGCTGTACAGTCAACATCTGATTTTTCGGACACCCTAAGGGCCTCGAAAATGTCCGTAAAATCGGGCAGTCCGAAAAAAGTGAATGCATGTCTTTTACTGCTATTAAAGGCTCAAATTGCCACAGGCACATGCGGAAAGGCCTACCAGCAGACTTATTAGGCGTATCGGTGCTCGTACTGTGACAGGAGATGGCGGATGCAAGCGTGTATAACTAAGGAATAGATGCCGTGTCCCGTGACAATTGCCCCTTCTCACGCCTGTTATGGTTCGCCGCTTAACAATTCTGTATTGAGACGAAGCTGATTTTTGGGAACCGGCATTATGCAACGCGCCGTGCTTTCCGAGCTTCGAAGGCAATCGAGAAGTCCGCAAAGATGGAGTCGGTGCCATTGCTTACCGTAGCGAATTCTTTCAATGAATAACACGGCGGTGAACGGCAAGAAGCTTAATAGCGAACGTTGAAGCAGCTAGGCCTAGTGTTTACTTCGGCCGCGAGGTAATAAAAAAGGCAGCAGTGGTGGCTTTGATTAACGCCGTTTCGGACTTGCGGTCACGGCAAAGAGTCTGGAAAATCAGACGGCGAAGGGATCTTGCGTCCGAAATTTCAGACGTTCTCATACATTGGCTCTATGGGGTACGTGGTGGTGCCGCGGAGCCACGGGCGTCCGGAAAGTCGGCCATTGACTTTACACTGGCAACTCCTCCAGCCGACGACACGGCGTCGAAAGACGATTTGTTACGATCCCTTTCTGTTACGCGAGCCGGCATTACTGCGACTTTCGTTCCCTTTCAGTAAAGTTACAGCTAATTTCCCCTGATAAGACACCAATTCCCTGAGTTTCTGTGAGTATTTCTAGACTATTCAAAATCCCTGAGAATTCCTGGTTTTCTCGGTTTTCCCCCATTGGAAGACATCCTGATTCCACCCTTACGCTGTTTTACGATTGCAATCGCAATTGCAGTTACACAAACAAAATGTAAACGGCTTCATCAACACGATTAATCAGTGAGGGCGGGCGCGTGACACAAGTTTAACAGACAACAGACAAACTCTCCCCACTACTAAAAAAATACGACCACCTGCGGGTGAGCAATATTCCAAGTAGAGTAAACGTTTCGATCACTACCGGAAGCTGAGACGGAAGGTTGATCTTACCATCATAATGGCATGTATGCGACTGCATGCAAAGGGCAGGAACCCAACAAATCACCCTAAGGATTCTTTATTGCTAGAAACTTGCCGGGAACTTTTTCACCAGAATATGCAAGCCGTAAGGACAAGCGTGGTAAAATGCAGCAACGCCGCCGTCCAACTAACCGTGACGTGCAGCAACTGCTTCCACCGTTATACAGATGCCTACATCTGTATTCCACGTCCCAAGTTCGCGTACAAACCTATACACTTATTCCTTCATTCCATGGACAGCGACCAGCTGTTCCATCATCCTTCAAAACCGTGATTTCCACTTATTTAAAGAATGCCATTCCTCTCCGTAACGCCCTGCGTGGAATTCAGAGTATTGAAATAAATAAATAAATAAATAAATAAATAAATAAATAAATAAATAAATAAATAAATAAATAAATAAATAAAACAAGTTCAGTTGATTCATCCTTACGCAGTTTTACGATTGCTATCGAGGATTGTTACGCAAAATAAATGCCACTGGCAGATGAAGATCAAGCGACACGGTTGCACTTTACGAGCACGTGACAGAAAGAGTCAACTCAGACACTTTCATATTAAAAAATGGGACCACGTGCGAACGAGGTTATCAACGCAAACGCTTCGAGCATTACAGAGCTGAGACGTGAAGTTGACCTTTACGCCATACCAGCATGCACCCGTTCACATGTAAATAAGGATAAGTCTAAGAAGTCGCCCAGTAATTTTGTTATTCTGTCAACGTACGCGATGCTCTTTTGGCAAAAAGAAATACTAGCCTTAAAAGACACGCGTGGTTAAATTCAGCACCGCGACCGGCCATCATCTGCAGCAAGTTCTCCGATCGCGATACAAATGCCATCAAAAGTTCTGTTCTTCCAAACGCACGCAGTTTTACGTTTACCTTCGCAATCGCGGTTACGCAGACAAAATGCCAACAGGACACGTGCGCAGTTTAAGCGACACGGATACCATTACGAGCGCGTGACAGAAACAGCCAACTGAGAAAACTTTCACTTTATTCCAAACATTTTTTTTCCAACCTTAGGCGGTCCTATAATTGCTATCGCAATCGCGGTTACGCAAACAAAAGGCTAACGAAGCTCAAGCGAGGCTATTCCGGAATGTGCGAGTAGGGAATAGTTACTATTTCGTTATTATTCGCCACTGTTCACGCAATAAACAACGATAACTTTCGCGGACCTATCCTGTGGACTGCATGGCTGCAATTAGCGGTTGTAAAGGGTCGAATTCAGAAATTTCGGTGGATTTCAGCGCTGCACAGAGACAATATAGGACAGAGCAAGCTAGGAAGTTTGCAGAAAAGCAGTACGAATTGGCCAAAGTCACTATTGTGGGGGCACAATGGATGATTTGTCGTAAACCAAGGGGTTGTACAGAGTGCGGCATGCGATTACGCTCAGATACGACGACACGATACTCGAAGAGCTTTCAGGGCTGTTATTAGAAAAACATTGATTCCATGAACTATCGCTTACCCCTTGATAGACATCAGACGTACAGGCACCGCGGAGATGGAGCTCCAGAGCGCACGACGATAACGTTACCTGGAACTGACAAACGTTCATGCTGGAACTGATTAGCACATGACACAACCGCCATGCTCTGAGAGAAAGCGCACACTGAGCGCTGAGCACACGAAACATGACTACAAGAAGGGTGATGGGATGCAATTAAACAGCGGCGTTAAGTCATGTGACCGACTACGCTCAAATCAACACAAAGCACGCATGCAACAGACAGTGTCGATTCGACTGGGTAAAGGTAGTCACTGCTCTGCTCTACGGCAGGCGTCAATTCTACATCCAACGCACTGGCATCTGTATAGGATCAGCCATTGCCCCCACTTTATGTGACATTTTTTTATCCTCTGTTGACAATGTAATTTCTGCTAAGTTGGTGGACATGCCTGTAACGCGAGTGTTTAGATATGTTGACGACTACTTAATTGTTATGAAGAAAGATACTTGTATGCATTTTCATGACGTGGTCGAAGAAATTTTGAACTTGTTCATCAACTCATCGCGAGGACTTAAGTTCACGTTTGAATTGCCAATTAACAACCGTATTCAGTTTCCAGATATTTTTTCTTTGGACGAGCACGCATGCTGGGGATATCATCCCAGATTTAAGAAAACCTTGTTGCGTTACGACAGCGCACACTCTAAATTGATTAAGAGAGGCATAGCAACAACGTGCATTAAGGCAGCACTTAGTAAGTCATGGGAGCATGAGTGCGATCAAAGTTTTTTAAATCAGATAGCGCCACTACAGAACGCAGGCTTTCCCAGTTCTGTGATCACTTCAGTATGCGAAGCCATTTTGCAGAAAGAGAAAAGAAGTTCCGATGCTTCCCAAAAAGAAAACCAAGGCAAAAGACAAACGCACGTGGTGCCATACCTACACAAGTTGTCACACAATCTGAAGAAAGTTTCCAATAGACACAATATTAATTTGGTTTTCAGTGCCCCGTGTAAGTCGTCCTCAATATGTAATCGCATGAACAAGCGCGAAATGCACCTGTGCACCACAAATCATAAAACTCGTTTCACAGAGTGCAGGCGCAACGTCATCTATCAAATACCGCTCAGCTGTGGAAAATATTATATCGGTCACACGGGACAGTGCTTCAATGAAAGAGCTCGTCAGCACAGCACTAACCTAAAGAATGGCTATGGGAGTCATTTTGCTGGACACTGTAACAAGTGTCAATGCACCCCCATATTTGATAAGACAAAATTCATAGGAAAAGGAAAGGGTAAGAAGAAAAGGGAAATAGTAGAGGCCTTTCATATAAGAAAGGAAGGAGATAAAAGTGTAAGCACTCCCTCTCTTGCCTTGTCGGGAAAAGAAATCACATTTTTGGAAGAAAGGTTAAAATCTTGTTGATTTGCAGATGTTTTTGCGAGTGATGTGCGCATGCCTATGCTGAAAAAAGGTATAAATGTCCGGTGAATTTCAAGTAAACTTCTAGTTGGCAGTCAGCGCTTGTCTGTGGTACTTGTTTCCTTGTGTCCTCGTCATTTTCGCGCTGTTTCACCTCGGTTCTATGCTTTCCATGTATGTTGCGTCCGATCACAAGAATTGGGGTGAAGTTCTACCGTTTATTACTTACGCCTACAGCACCGCCAAACACAAGACAACCGGCTACAGCCCCTTCTTCCTTCTATATGCTCGGCCGCCCCGGTGTACCTCGACACTGTCCTCCCTTTTTACCACCACGACACTACTACGGTCGCCGATACGCTATGCCTTGCTGAAGAGGCTCGGGGACTTGCGCGTCTGCAGACTTTGGCATCGCAAGAAAACTCCAAGGCCCACTACGACACACGACATCGGCCTGTTACATATCACCCTGGTGATCTCGTTTGGCTTTGGACTCCCACAAGGAAACGCGGTTCGTGCCAAAAGCTGCTCGTAAACTACGATGGACCGTATGTTGTCATCGACAAGAGAGAGAGAGAGAGAATGAAGAGGAAAGGCAGGGAGGTTAACCAGATATGAGTCTCCGGTTTGATACCCTACACTGGGGATGGGGGATAGGGGTTAGAAAGATGACAGAGAGGAAAACGCTAAAAAAAGGGGGAATGAAAGGAACGCGCAGACATGGAGACACACGCACAAAAGGCGTTCCAGTTAAAGTCGTTCACACAGGCCGGTAGATCGCAAAAAGCGCAATAGCGCTTGCACGGCCTTCTTCTGTGACGGTAGGTCCTTTCGATGTTGCAGAATTCTTTTTTCGGATAGCGATTGGTCGTACAGTTGGTCAAGTTCGTGGCAAGGCATGGCCTCTGTGGACTGTACTGCGGGCAGGCGCACAAAATATGGCCAATTGATTCTTCATGCCCGCAGTGGTCACAGGTTGGGCTGTCGGTCATCCCTATGCGGAATTCATAGGCTTTGGTAAAGGCAACGCCCAACCAAAGTCGATATAGAAGCGTGGTGTCTCTACGGCGAAGCTGTGATGGCGCTCGAAGACTCTTAGTGCGGGATCAAGTGAGTACAGTCGCGTATTTCTTAAATGTGGCTCATTCCATTGCGACGCGGTGCACTGCCGAGCAAGTTCTAGAAAGAGGAATTGGGACGTGGTGCTCCTCAGTATGGGCTGAGCGGGCAGCGTGATCCGTCCGTTCATTGCTCATAATCCCGCAGTGACTTGGAAGCCACTGGAAGGTTATTTTATGGCCTGCATCACTTATATGGTGTAACGTCTCTGTAATATGGAATATTAGTTGTTCGTGCGGTCCGCGTCGTAAAGGTGACAGTAGAGACTGTAGTGCCGCCTTCGAATCGCAGAATATTGTCCACTTGTGTGGCGGTTCATCACCAATGTGATGAAGGGCAGTAAAGAGCGCTGCAAGCTCTGCTGCCGTCGATGTTGTCGCGTGGGTCGTCTTAAATTTGATTGTTGTAGCTTTCGCTGGTATGACGATTGCCGCCGCGGAGCTGCTTGGAAGGACAGATGCAGCAGTGTAAATATGCGTAGAGTCACGGTAGTTCTCGTACAAATATAGTAGCGTGAGCTGTCTAAGGGCTGGTGATGACAGATCAGCTTTTTTCCAGATACCAGGTATTGCGAGGTTGATTTTTGGCTGAGTGAGGTACCATGGAGGAATCGAAGGTCTCGCAGCCGGAGTGAAACAAGCTGGCAATGATTCATCATATGCAGTTATCGTTTGGCTGAAAGATGTGTGTGGTCTGTGCGCTGGTAGAGATGCTAAATGGTGACGAGGAGTCCTGGCTAGATGCCTTATATGGGTCCTGAGTACTTCAACTTCAATGTGGGTCTTGACAAGGTGGTCTCTAGCGATTGCGATCGTAGCCACTGTTGAAGCACTCTGAGGCAGGCCTAGACAGATCCGGAGCAGTTGACCCTGAAGACTTTGTATTGTGCGTAGATTCGACAAAGTCAGCGAAGTGAACTATACTCTCGCGCGCCTCACGAATACTGGTAGACGTTAAGCTAGGACACAAGTCGCGCAGGTCGCAAGCTTGAAACCACGCACGCCACGACAAGCTAGTTGACTCACCCAGTGGGCTTTGTCTGCGAGGAGAGGTATGTTGCGTCCAAGCGCGTAAAAGGGACGCTGGGATCAAGAAGAGAAGGGAAGAGGATAACGAAGACTGTGCAGCGGCCACTCCTGCTGTTCGTCGCCTACCGTTCCGGCTCTCCCACGCCTAAATAAACCCCTTTTCCCCGTGCTTGTAACAATACTTAATTAGTAATTTTCTTTATAATTAGTCGACTATGTATTTCAATTTTTCCTGGAAGTAATGTCTACCTCTTGGAGTAGACAAGCTCACGGAATAGAATTGCGCTGACTGCAAATGACAATTAAATAAAATTGAAAGTGCTTGCTGTAACACCCGTTATATGAAGCCACAATTTGATACGTGTACATTTACTAGCAATGCAAGAACTTTTGTCATTTCAATGCGTTACCATTTTTAGGGTGCTTGGAGCCCATTCCAGGGGCAAGAGAATGAGAGAGGCATACAAGGAAGGCAGGGATGTTAACCAGTCAGGAGTCTGATAACCTACCCTACGCTGGGGGAAGGGAGAAGGGGAAAAGAGAGAACGGAGAGAGATGGTATAGAGACGCGCACAGCCAGTCATTGAGTGAAAGCCGCTCGCGGAAACCAGAAGTTATCCGTGAGCGCAGAGGTGTTTTCACTGCGTTCTGAGCCGATGATCTGTGGGGACGGTGATCTAGTATTCTTTGTTCACTGAGAGGACGATCATCCAGTTTCCTCAATGTGTTGGACAAAGATTGTCTTTGTGCTTGAAATTGAGGACAGTGGCACTATAGGGGGTCAATGTTCACTTCGCATCCGCAAACATCACATGCAGGGCTATCAGTCGTTCCAGTTAGTGTTGACTAAGTTTTCGTCAAAGCAACTACCAGCCACAACCGACACAGAAGAGACTTCTCTGGGGGCAAAGTTTCTATGTATCTATGTCTCCAACAGTTTTCCCATCTACCTGCGATACTGGGTAGTCCATGGCCCAATGGGAAGCGCATCGGGTTGCTGTGCTGAGGCAAAAGGGTTCAAACCAACCCTAGGAACATGTGTAACTGAGTATATGGCACTGTGTACATATATGTGCCGCACTTCAGGGAACCTCTATCACTCCTACATGGGTCACTGTAGATGAGTGACTGTGTATGTACTGTACTCCAATCGAACTCTTTGACGCCGACTTGGAGAACTGTGTACGTGCAACTCGGTCGGTGCTGGTCTCTAATGAACCTCTTTGAGGCCAACGTCTGTCACTGGTTATCCGCCAGTAGCTGTGTGTCGCTCTTTAATGAACGCCTTCTGACGCCAACTTGGGTAAATGAATATTTGCCACGGTGAATGTATTACTCTGCAATGACACGTAGATCCTATGCATTTTTCCTATGCTGGAGAAATTTACACGTTACAAGGGTTCCTCAGAGACAGCAACCCGAAACTTTACTAGGCTGCGCCACAGATGAACTCGGTAAGTCCAGCTTTTCAATGAGCGTCTATCAAACCAATGGTTTAAAGGGACGCTAAAGGCAATTACTAAGTCAAGTTAAAGTGATACATTAGTGTTTGAGAATCTCTAAGGCGTTAATATTATAGCGAACAGAGCCTTAGTAATCGTGAAATCGAGGTAAATGCTGGACATTATTAGAGACTCCCCCCGGACATTGAAGCACTTGCCCGATGATGAACGCATTCCTCAGTTAAATTCTGTCACTAGTACTCAGTTACTCGCTGCAAAAAAAAAAAATCCTCGTATTGAATTATAAGATGAAATAAAATAATGCTTGTCCAGTCCTATTTCATGTTTAGAAACAAAAAATACTGGTTAAAATTGCCATTAACAACGACGCAGGCGGTCGAAAGGTTTCATTTTTACTCGACTCTGCGCCGCCCACGCTTTCGCGTTTCAGCACTTTCGTGAGCCCGTAATGCTGCGGTGGTTTTTCTGGCTCAAGAAACTCGCACAAACTGCAAGTAGCAGATAATTCCGCTTCCATGTGATGTCGCAGAATGCCCGAACGGTCTACGCCACTTGACCAAAAAGCAGCTGCAGCGGCGAATCCGCTGCTCTGTCCCGGCTCGGTGGCGCCGTCTGCCGGGCGCCATTTTACTCACCGATGGCAGCAAAGGCCAGTGATGGCGTATGCAACGTCACCACTCCCCCCGGTTGGGTGCGGGAGATTTGAATTTCGAAAAAGGTATTTGGACTCTTCAGATATAGTTTTCTCGTAAACTCTTTTCTTGGCATGAAACAAGCGTTTGCGAGGTTTCTGGAATTGCATTTCAAGAGTGCACGTCGACTTAGTATTTGCCTTTAGTGTCCCTTTAACGAGCTACGCATCCCGTATGGGCGGCTATTCGATCAACCGTTCGCCTACTTAGCTCACTGTGTATGTGCCACTGAGTGTGCGGCCGGCGAGGGAACAACTCTCAGGAAAGGAGTCCCGTTGCAATACACGCCTCATCGTCAACTTTGTGTCACTACCAACATTGTGCAAGGCTTACTATCGGTGATCCGAATGCAAAGAGCATGGATTGGAGAGTGCGTACAAAATTGGCAAGTACTGCGTAGTAACTGCAGAAGGTAGCACTGTGCAAGCGTCGAATCTTGATATCGGTTGGTTTCTCAAGCTATCTCGCATTTTATCGTATACGGAATGGAAGCTACATCATCGTCGTGGACTCAGTTTTCATATATTGGTGCTACCCGCACCTTTGTCTTATTCTTCCGCCAGCACAAACCGCTAGTTCGGGCCTTTGCGGGCATCCTACGTCGTTGGCATTTGTGATGACCCACTTATGGGGGCTAAGGTTCGTGTACTCAATGGTTCGGTTGGTTCCTTTAGGCGGAGCCCCCGAGAACCGAATTGAGGACAAAGCCGTTGGTTTGAACACACACACAAAGACTTTTAATCAAACTAAAAGAAAGGCTTAAGATAAATAGAAGAAAATAGAAAACATGTCTAAAATAAACACTCAAGAAGACATTGCGGCAAGGAACACACATAGGGCTTGCATGAGTTTAACGGGTGCGCGAGTCCGGGCTTGCCACGAAGGCGGGGACGCGTCACACTCTCGACGCGGCGACGCGGCGACAAGCTGGCGAAAGAAGTGGTGCCGGTCTCACCATAGGTCGCGGTGTAAGCTGACCGACCGGGCGACCGGAGTGCGCCAGCTCTGGCTAGGCGAGGAAAAGTGGGCGGCTTGGTGGCAGGAGTGGACGGCGGCGGCGTTCTGGGCGGGCAGAGAGCTCGGGCCCGTAGCCCGACTGCTCCTGTCTCGCCCACGGCGCGGAAGCTCGAACGCCAGCCTCGAGCAGCAGGCGGCACGGCAGACGGGGGTGGCGTTCTGGCCGGGCAGCTGGCGTAGAACTCGGGCCTGAAGCCCGACTGTTCTCGTCCTGCCCACTGGCGCAAAAGCTCACCGGCCTTGAGGAGCTGACGGCACGCTCAGGTAGACGGGCGACGCACAGGAACCGGTTGGCAGGAGGCCCCGGGCGGGAGAAGTCCTGGTGGGCTCGGGTCCGGAACCCGACGGCCCGTCTTCAACGCCCGCTCCGGTGGTTGACCTCCTCCTGCCGTCGCTTCCTGGGACTCTCCTGGCGTCTCCCCGGCGTCTCCCTGCGTGTCCTCTTGCGTGTACCCCTGCAAACCCAATCGCTGGGCTACGGTGGCTAAGTCAGACAGACTAGTTTCTGGCTGTTTCTTGCCTACATATGCGCCTTCTGCCTCTGCGACTTTTAGCCGCAGTTGTAAATTATTCTCCTCCAATGCAAGTTGCTCCCTTCTAGCATTGCGCTCCGCTACTCGCTCTTCTCGCTCCGCTGCCCGCTCTTCTCGTGCCCGCGCTTCCTGCTCGTTTAACCATGCCCTCAACTCCGCACCTTCCAGCCCCATGCGTTCGGCTAAGGCTAACAAGTCTCGTGCGCTAGCCATAGTTCCTAGCCGCTAGAAAAAAGATCCAAACGAACGGCTTTGTCCTGTCGCGGACGCCAATTTGTGACGACCCACTTATGGGGGGCAAAGGTTCGTGTACTCAATGGTTCGGTTGGTTCTCTTAGGCCGAGCCTCCGAGAACCCAATTGAGGACAAAGCCGTTGGTTTGAACACACACACAAATACATTTAGTCAAACTAAAAAAGGCTTAAGATAAATAGAAGAAAATAGAAAACATGCCTAAAATAAACACTTAAGCAGACATTGCGGCAAGGAACACACATAGGGCTTGCATGAGGTTAACGAGTGCGCGAGTCCGGGCTTGCCATGAGGGCGGGGACGCGTCACAGTCTCGACGCGGCGACGCGGCGACAAGCTGGCGAAAGGAGTGGTGCCGGTCTCACCATAGGTCGCGGTGTAAGCTGACCGACCGGGCGACCGAAGTGCGCCAGCTCTGGCTAGGCGAGGAAAAGTGGGCGGCTTGGTGGCAGGAGTGGACGGCGGCGGCGTTCTGGCCGGGCAGAGAGCTCGGGCCTGTAGCCCGACTGCTCCTGTCTCGCCCACGGCGCGGAAGCTCGAACGCCAGCCTCGAGCAGCAGGCGGCACGACAGACGGGGGTGGCGTTCTGGCCGGGCAGCTGGCGTAGAACTCGGGCCCGAAGCCCGACTGTTCTCGTCCTGCCCACTGGCGCAGAAGCTCACCGGCGTTGAGGAGCTGACGGCACGCTCGGGAAGACAGGCCGTCGGGTTCCGGACCCGAGCCCACCAGGACTTCACCCGCCCGGGGCCTCCTGCCAACCTGTTCCTGTGCGTCGCCCGTCTACCCGAGCGTGCCGTCAGCTCCTCAACGCCGGTGAGCTTCTGCGCCATTGGGCAGGACGAGAACAGTCGGGCTTCGGGCCCGAGTTCTACGCCAGCTGCCCGGCCAGAACGCCACCCCCGTCTGTCGTGCCGCCTGCTGCTCGAGGCTGGCGTTCGAGCTTCCGCGCCGTGGGCGAGACAGGAGCTGTCGGGCTACGGGCCCGAGCTCTCTGCCCGGCCAGAACGCCGCCGCCGTCCACTCCTGCCACCAAGCCGCCCACTTTTCCTCGCCTAGCCAGAGCTGGCGCACTTCGGTCGCCCGGTCGGTCAGCTTACACCGCGACCTATGGTGAGACCGGCACCACTCCTTTCGCCAGCTTGTCGCCGCGTCGCCGCGTCGAGACTGTGACGCGTCCCCGCCTTCGTGGCAAGCCCAGACTCGCGCACTCGTTAACCTCATGCAAGCCCTATGTGTGTTCCTTGCCGCAATGTCTGCTTAAGTGTTTATTTTAGGCATGTTTTCTATTTTCTTCTATTTATCTTAAGCCTTTTTTAGTTTGATTAAAAGTATTTGTGTGTGTGTTCAAACCAACGGCTTTGTCCTCAATTGGGTTCTCGGAGGCTCCGCCTATAAGAGAACCAACCGAACCATTGAGTACACGAACCTTTGCCCCCCATAAGTGGGTCATCACAGCATTAACGGTAGCTACAGCGCAGAAACATCTCAGAAACTTGAAGCTCGTGGAGCTTGTGAACAATGCAGAAAAATATAAACGACGCAGAACCCGTCTCGCCATGATTGCCGATGCTACTGAGCATAACATTGAATCAATACAGCGATGCAACCAGTCGGCACCGTTGAAACGAGTTATTAATGAGGCGTGTACTGCAGCAGTACTCCTCTTTGGCGCTTCCCTAAGAAGACTCGGTGCCATGCAGCGGCGCCGCCGCGAAGCCTTCCCGTGACCTCCGAAATAAATGGCACGTCGGTGCGTGCGAACACTGAGGAACGCATCATGCCACAGACGTGCTCCTCTCTCGAGCATCTTTATAGACAGGCTTTGCCATATAAAGGAACTGTCGAGGAGTGCACGCGTTGCCTCCGAGACGAAAAGCGTGAGGCGCCGGCTGAGAATTGTTCCCTCGATGGCCGCACATCCAATGGTACAGACTCAGTGATGCAAGGCGGCGTGAGGTTTATTGAAAAACAGCACATACCGAATGCGTTACTCGTTAAAGCGTTGGCGTGAAAGATGTTCATTGAAAAGCTGCACATACCGAGTGCACCTGTGGCGCATCCTAGTAATGTGTCCAGTGGGTATTCTTGAGCAACCCTTGTAACGTGTACATTTCTCCAGCATCGGATAAATTTATAGGACCTATGTTTCAGTACAAACACATTCCCATTGTCAAATACCCAGCTACTCATATTGGCGTAGCCACTGGATTGGGTAACATGCATTGGAGGACCACGTATCTGCTGTAGCACACGACAAGATGGAGTATCACATTCTGAGCAGATCGCTGATTCCCCTTTTTAGACGACAGGGTGTAGCTTCGCTTACAGCGTACCCTGCTCAACAACCGAAACATGTTGATACCGTTAGCTGACAACTATAAAAAAAGTAGAAACATGTCCACGAAGCGGTTAAGCACGTGGAACAACACATATGTGTAGACCTCCTCATCTAGTCCCACGATGTCCAGCTGTGTACTCTTGTGTACTTGTGCGTTGCGCTTTGTGGTAATAACAAGCGAAGAACGTGTGCCTGGCTTCGCAACTGGGGCTATGTAGTAAGAAACTTGACTTGGTCACTATTTGCAGGGTCACAATTCTGTGAGCTATATTCAGTGGCTATTCAGTGAGCTACATACAAGGGCTATATTGATTTGATTTCGTATTGAATTCGTGGTATAATGACCATAAAAAGTCAGAAAAAGAAACGCCCCTACACTGGCGTGTGCATGAAAAATATAGTCCTCTTAGCTAGCGTAGAGTAAGCATCTAACTAGTTTTTGATCTGTACAAGCAGGGGCGAATTGTCTAATTGTCAAAAAATAGAGTCGTAGTACTAAAGTGAACGCTCGAAATGCCAGTAGAATTATTTGTTATAGCCTAACGACGTCGGCAGCAGGAAGAACGTTCGGCTTCTACAGGTGGCTGCTCTGGTGGATAGCGTCTTCTTTACGCGAAATGAACATCATATCCTTCTTTCCTAGTTGAACGACCAAGCAGATATGTAGTGCTGCAATCGATTCTGTAAAAGTCTGAAGTTACTCAGCAGGACGTCATCCATGCGTTACGTGTACAACAAAGGTGTTTATGCGGACCTTTGCGGACCTTTTGCGGACCTTTCACGGGCTGGAAGGGGCGGGGATTTTCTATAGCAACACTTTAACAACAATCGATGCAATGAAAGCATCATAAAAATATAAGAGGGAGAAACATTTAGGTGCTTTCAAAACTTGCTCATAACACTGACTTTCGGTTCTCCAACGCAGGGTTCGAAGCAACTGGACCGCGCTGCGAGTGGCCGATGCCTCCGTGATGCCCGATATCGTGAGCGGCAACACTAACGCGCCGAGCGTGATGATCGGCAGCAAGGCGGCTGAGATGATAGTACAAGACAACGGGCCTTAATGACAAAAACATTGCCAGACTTTCTCATGTCGAACAGCTTGGATTATGGAAAAGGAGAGACAAACAGGACGCCATCGTTAACGCCGTTAGCATTCTTGTATGCAGACCGACTAGTCGAATGCCGCACTTTGCACTTCACACCTTTCATCGATAAGACATTAAACATTGAATTCAAAAATTCTAAGGCGCACTCAGGGCTGTGGAAGTCATCTGCTATGCTTGTCTACAAATAAAACATCATAACAAAGTGTGATAGCGTTTTAGAAGCATATCAGGTGAATGCTTTCTGAACAGCTTAACAAGGAATGTATTTCAATCAGGATTGGTGCTTGAACTTCCCTATTTAAGCTGAAATACATTTTTCAGCTTTCGACCTTCACAAAGTGTGTTCTCTACTGGTAGTTTGGTGTCGTTAATATTTCAACAGATGAGTGGTAAGGAACGTTCACGCATTTCAGACAAACGTCCAAATTTAGCTATAAATTATATAATATAGTTTAGTTCTGAAGTATTAGGGCGTTAGCACTCTTGCGGTACTTCAGAGACTCTTCGGGAGCTAAGTTTGTATGTGCCTAACCGTCTTCCCGCCAACCTGGGCCGCTGTGAATGGTCCAATGGGTAGCGCATCAGGCTGCTGTGCTTTGTTTAGTACTGAATCAATATAGCGACACAATGTATTGTCACCGTCGAAATGAGCTATTTATGTGGCTTGCACCGCAGCGGGACTTCTGTTTCGCGCTTTCCTAAAAACACTCGGCGCCACTCGGCGCCATCTAGTGCTGCCGCTGCGAATCCATGCGCGTAGCCTCTGAAACGTGTGGCGCGCCTGAACGCTGAGAAACTCGTCATGCGGCGGCGCGGCTCCTCTCTCGCGCTTCTTTCTGGACACGCTGCGCCATCTAGTCGCGCTGCCGTGAAGTCCGTGCATGGCCTCTCAGACAAAAAGCGTGGCTTGCCGTTGGCGGTGAACGCTGAGAATCGTTCCGTCGCTAGCCACGCACACACAGTGACACATACCCTGGGACCAAAGTTGACGAGAGGTTCGATGAAGAGCGGCAGATAGGCTGTGCCTTCATGGCGCACCTCGCTGATGCGTTGGCCTGAAATACTTTCATTGAAATGCGGCACATACGCAGTGCATTTGTAGGGGCAGCCTGCTAAAGCGTCGGGTTGCTATCTTTGTGATACCATGGCGACGCATAGGGGTACGACTCCGCCAAGTCTCGTAGAAATTTAAAGGATAGTTTTCCTCGTTGCAGAGCCCAGTGCTAAATACCTAGTTACTAAAGTTGGCATCGCGGAGGTTCATTGAGGAACGACTTGTACACGTTACACAAAATAAATCCGCTACAATTAGTTCTTTTAGAAACGTAATTCATTGCTTCTACTAATTACAGCGCCGTAAAAGGAACTGAGCAGTTACGACAAAAAGTAATCAATTACTTTAACGTTACTTTCCTCCCTTAGATTTTTAAACAATGCACAAATAAAGTAGACAGAACGAGCGGGCGTGGCTCATTCAATGCGCTCTCTGTATAGCCCTTCAGACGTTGTTTATTTTCAAGAAGAATTTCTTTAAAAAATTTTTCCGGCAATTTTGACTCGTTTTCTTGTGAAGGCCTCTGCTGGGACACTAAAGACTCACTCGATGTGCACTTTGGAGAGAAGAACAGCGTTCTAGAGTGCGAATATATTGCTCACAAGATTGTGATTACACAATGCCACGATGCACACGTCTGGGCCAGGGCCGGATTAAGACAAATGGGCGCCCTGGGCTAATGCGCATGCAGGCCCCTTTTCCCTATACTGCCGCCCCCCCCCCCCCCCTGTCACCTGCTACGCTACTGGAAATATGCCATGTTTCATTTTAATTCCACCAAATTAAAGAGAACGAAGTGCGGTCGACGGGATTATTATTATTGTTATTATTATAAGGAAAACAACAAAACTTGCTTGAAACGCGTGCTGTTGTAAACAACAACACTTATGTTCACTTTGTGATTGATCTGCATTTTGTTTTCAGCAAAAGCTATGCTTTAAGGAAATCTTTAGTGCACTCAAGACGAACAAGAACATAGTAAAGACAACACAGCTCAGATGTCGATCCTTCTGAAGCTAGGCCTTGTTTGCATCACTAAGTTTAATCCCGTGAGGAGACGCATAGTTGTATCCAAAACATTCTTTATTAAAATTCAAGCATCAGACTGCAGTAATTGTTATACACATTACTCTATAAATATGCAACACATGTATACAATGCTTAAGGCAATACAAACACCATAAATATGCACTAGAATACAGATGACAAATTACCAACTGTAATTACAAAACATTATTTGAAAATATTTTCGTTAAAGGTAAGACAAGCAAGGACAACACCACATAAAGGTGGCACTGTCAAAAACAGCAAAAATACAGTTCTTTATAAGCACGCTAAATATAACAAGAAAAACAAACAAGAGACAAACAACGAAGATTTGCATACCTTGAATTACACTGCTCAACGTTTCATTGGCAACGTGGAGGCTGGGAGGCGACACAACGAACTTATTGGAACTATGCATGTATAGCTCAAACAGTCCTCTTTCAATATAGCATCTGTCGCGCCTTCGCTTTGGCGAAATCAGATATAGTTTGTTCGAAGGATAGATCGCGGAGGAGGTCACTTTCAATGGACATGATAGCAAGCGAATTCCCCTTGTCGTCAAGGAGGCTCGAACGAAGGCGATTTTTTATCGCCGACAACTTGTGAAAAGATCGTTCGGTCTCACAGTTTGCCACGGGTATGCTTAAGTACATTAGCAAAGCAATAGAAAGGTTCGGAAACACATCAATAAGCTTTCTTTCGTGCTGCAACTTCATTATTCCCAGGGGACTCGTGTCCTGGCACACAGAGTTGTGCAGGAAGTTCGCAAACTGAACGATTTCAGCGTAAAATGCTGGCTCCAAATCACTTTCGTCAGTTTTCACCAACTTCTCAGCCTGCTGTGCCAGGGAGGCCTCGTTCCCAACTTCTGTCAGCAATTTTAGGAATCCGAACCTTTCTCAGAGTTCAGTGTATATATATAGGCAGCCTTTCACACTCGCAAAGCAGAGCGTAGATTGTCTGGTACAACATTGTAGGTCTCTACGATAAACATTTTTCTACCCTGTAGCGCACTATCGCTTTTTCCGTCCGGGTGCTTACTCAAAACGATGCGTTTGCCCTCATCCCGATAACATTGATTGGTACTTAGCTTGCGAGCTCTCTCTTCGAAGGTATCAAAAAGAGGTCGCAAAGAATTAACAAAGCCTTCTAGAGAGCTCAGCAGGTCTACGGCAGTTCAAATATCTAGGCCTGTTTTCTGAAGTGCTACGCTCGTTTTGTCAAAGCGCTCCAAAATTTCACTACAGGAAATTGCCGTGAATGCAATCTATACTTTTGTCATTTTCTTGGAGAGAGTGCGCTTCGTTCCTAGTGTCACCGTTTTCTTCCTCGTTCTTTGATATAGCTTCAAGGCAACAGAAGACTGCATTGAAATTTTTCAGAATGGCCTTACATGATTCAGCGTGTCTTGACCACCTGGTCTCAAAGAGACTTTTCAAAACAAGCTGCTGGCCAGTTCTGTCCATGCTGTCCAAAAGATAGCTCCATCGCTTAGGTGAGGCAGCAAAGAACACACACCGTCTCTGAATTACAGTGAAAAATCTGACTGCTTCAAGGCAACTTTCAACGCTACACGCGCCAACTAAGTTCAGTGAATGACCAGCACACGGGACGTAGACTGCCATTTCGTTCAGGTGTTTGATTTGAGCTTGCAGTCCTTTCTATTTTCCTGACATATTACTCGCATTGTCATAAGCTTAGCCCATACAATCATCAATTGAGATGCCATTGGTCGACAAGAGGGACATCACAGTATCGAAAAAGATACAAGCCGGTATGCGATTCAATTGGAACAAATCCAAGAAAGCGTTCGTACACTTTCCCATTTAAATAGTACCGTAAAACAACTAACAGGTGATCAAAGTGAGTAAGGTCTGGAGTCGAATCAACAATTAAAGAGAAGTATTTTGCGCATTTCACTTCGTCAACGAGACGTTCATTGACAGCCTTTGCCATATGCTCGATAGATTCATCACAAATGGTTTTTGACAGATACGATGGGTGACATTTTCCTTTGTTCCCGTAGCGTTTGGTGTGTTCCTCTAGAAAGGGATCAAACTTGGCAATGGCCTCAAGCACTCCCATATAATTGCCATTTCTCGGTGAACCAAAAATCGCCTCACTGACCCTAAACGCTAGGTTGCGCTCAGCTAGAAGCTTAACTAAAATGACTACGCGCTTCAACACCTCTGTCCAGTAAGCGGTCTCAGTGCCAAGATGCTTAACCAGCTCCTTGTCAATTGTGCTGCTCGAGTTAGAGCGGGCGAGCCATGCTGCCACGTAGTTCCGGTGTTCGACGCTATTTTCATGTGAGCAAACCTTTTCTTCTACTCTTTTCCAATCAGAAAAAGCGTGCGTGGGAAAAGCACTGGGGTTGCTTGAAATCGAAAATAGTTTGCACATGAAACAGTAAATGGGACCTTTGGAGTCCGAGTACATTAACCAGCGTCGCTCGTACGCCTCCCCATTTACAGCCTTTCGCACGAAAAGGTGAGGTGACCTATAGCGTTTAAGAGTTTTGTATTGGCTTTCGGAAGACGGAAAATTTTCTGCCCGATTTTGAAAATACAATGGCCCTTTCTCAAGGCATACATTCTGAAAGCTGTCAGTAATAACGTCCGGCCACTTAGCAGGGTCATTTCGGAGAATCTCGCAACGTACCTCTTGCTGCCGGGGGTGTCTGTACATCTCTGTTGCCGCAACGAGAATCCGTCTCATTCGTCCTCTCGAGGCGCACTTTGTGGGTGGGAACATGATTATTTGAAGTCAAACTAACAGGAAACTAGTGAGTCAGTTCTTGGAGTATTGTTTCCTGGCGCTCGTCAGTAGAAGGAGGCTCATCGGGGAGATTTGGCACCTGTTGATCAGCAGTAGTAGAAATCGGGCGTGGCGTTCCGGACACCTGGAGCTCTGTGGCAGAGACCCGGCCGAGTAGCATAGACGTTGCTCACTCAGGAACAGGCCAGGGCTCGGTTAGCGTCGGTTGCTCAGAAATATGGATTACTGAGGTTGGCACCGTTTTCACAGGATCCAGACAACCAAGATGAGTCAAACCTTGCTTCTTGCCAGGACACCATGGTGATGGAGTTGGCAAGTCCTCAACAGAAGCACAGTCGGTACTACTGGGAGATGGACAAGGATTCTGGGCAGAGCGATGATACTGCTCCAAGGAAGGTGCATTCAGTAGGTACTTTGTCATCTTAGGTAGCTTCTTTTCACGGTCTTCTCTTTCTAACTTCGCCTTTCATTTAGACGCACCACTTTGATGCTTCCGTCCGAGCATTTTCGCATGAATGGATGCTAATTGTTCACCGGGCCCTTCGTCAGTCCGACGTGACCGAAGGTGTCCAACGGTGGCCGTCCCGATCCCTGGCGCACGCCGCCTGGATGATCCGTGGCTGGCCGAGAGTGGTGCGTCCCCTGGAGCTCCTCAGCTGGCGGGCTTAGGCAAGCTTAACCGGCGGCTCGGGGCTGAATCGCAGCCTGTGATCAACTTGCTTTTATAGACGCGTGCCGCGTCTGTCTGTTACTAGCGCCAAAGCAGGCGTTCACATACGCATAGAGTTCCTTGTACAAGTTCCCTCCTTCTCTGTACAAACTCACTCCTCCCGTTCCGGTCTCGTCTTCCTATTGGCTATGAGTAGTAGTCTGTTTTGAGAGGTTCTCGGTTTTTCTTTCGCCCCGTCGACGCCGAGCGCGAGAACTAAGGGGAGAGGGCGACTCCTAGCGCCGGCGAAGTTACGCGCCCTCCATCGCCTCTGAGTCATCCTTTTCTACTTCTTTCTGGAAAGTTCGGCGGCCAGTCTGACCTACTTTTTCCGTCGAGCGCGCGCGAGGGTGCGCAGACACTACGCAACTGGAAGACGACGGAGCTGAATAAAGTTGATACACTAATCAGAACGGGATTGAAAAAGGTCCTAAGCCTCCCTAGAAACACTAGCACGGAACGACTCCTCCAATTGGGGCTACACAACACGGCAACCGAACTCTTTGAGGCACAGCGAAACTCCCAAATTAGTCGGCTCTCACTCACAAGGGCGGGCATCGAGATTTTACTAGAAGCAGGCATACAGCCCCTCTTCACGTCACCAGAGAAGTCGCAACTATGCACAAACGCCAAGAAATCAATAACCGTTGATCCCATCCCACGAAACATACACCCCACCCACAACGAAGGGCGTAGGAAAGCGAGAGCGAAGGCAATCCTTGACAACATCAAACGTAACGAAACGCAAGTCCTTTTCGTTGGCGCGGCCAGATATTGGAATCGAAGCGCCTACGCGGTCTCTGTGGTGGACGCCCATGGCTCACTTGTCAACGCAGCCACGGTAGTTACCAACTTCACTCACGAAGCAGAAGAAATGGCCATCGCGGTGGCCCTTCGAAGCTGCAAAGGAGCGTCAGTCATTTACTCGGACTGAAGAACAGCTATTAGAACCATCTCGTCGGCCCTCGTCTCTAGGAAAGCAGCTACGATGATCAACACCATCTTCTTCAAAGAAACGGGAGGAGACAACCTCACGTCCCCACACATCACATGGTTCCCGACCCACATGGGCAACATTTCCGGACCTCCTGACTGTAATCCGAACGAGCGGGCACACCAACTGGCGCGAGAGCTCACATTGCGCGTCTGCGGTCCGCCCACTCGCTTCAACCCAGCCTGGAGGGACCCAGACAACAGAGACCCGCTCTTATAATACCACGAAATCACTTCAAATAATAGGTTATCACGAAGAATTTTTCCTCCTCCTCACCCAAAGCTCAAAAAAGCACAGGCCGTCACTTACTGACAGTTGCAGACTAGGAAATACATCACACCAACAACATTAAGCAGGATCAATCCTGACCTTCCTACTGAATGCCCACACTGCAGCCACGAATACAACAACTTCGAACACATGCTCTGGCTGTGCCCTGCCAACGCGAGCACGGACTTACCCGACCAGTCTTCCTGGGACTCAGCGCTCAGAAGCACAGAGCTCACCGCTCACCTCAAGGCTGTCCAGAGGGCCCGGGCCGTCGCCGAAGGAATCTGTCTACCGGCCCCGACCTGGGTGGAGCCGCCGGATTGATTTCCCCTCAGGACCTAAATAAAGTTCTAACTCGCTCACTCACTCCTCCTTCACTCTTCCACAACCCTAGCCCGAACAGTGAACATTCCATGCCCCACGGCACGCGGACAAAAGCACGTGTGACGTCTTCTTTCCTTTCCTGCGTAGACTCTGCCATCAGACTCATCATCATCTGCTATCGGACTCATCCCCCCACCGCCCAAATTACCATCACGGTAAAGAAAAGTCTAATGGGAAGCACTGTTGGGTACTGCAGCACATCCGTTCTATGAGAAAAACATCGGTGGAACTATTTGAGAGGTGGAGTGTGGCGTGGTGGTGACGAGGGGCAAGGGATATTTGGTCCTCATCCCACATTGCATGTTTTAGGAGTTTCGCCCTTGCCCCTCCTCTCCAGACAGCACTGGACAGACGGGCTGACAGCAAAACCACGAAGACTCTTCCAAGCAAACGCACCTCGCTTCGTAAGAAAGAGGGCTCCGCTGGGGTGGCAGGGGCTTCCTGTTTTTGCAGCTCGACAAGCTCTCCCCAAATGATCAGGCTAAACGCATGCTGTTACATTAGGCGTGCTCGTTCTGGTTTTCTCGCTTCATACATGTCGCTCGATGTTCCATTGCTCATGGTTCCATACACTAAGCAGGTTAGAATAAATGGGCCCCCTTCTCCCACTGTCCGAGGTGAGGCCCGGGGCTGCAGCCCCCTTAACCCCCCCCCGCTTAATCCAGCGCTGGTCTGGGCCCTCCATGAAGCGCTCCGCTTCATCGTTGGTGGGGTAGGCGGAGGCTTACCCGATAGGGCTATTGAAAAACTGAGTATTTGTCCATAGACGATTCCTTGGTACCAACGTTCGAAGTAAGCATCGCTATCGAGCCATAGAAGCGGCGTTTAAATTTGTCGGCTAATATCTGCATTGTGGACCTCCTCACGACGCCCTTCACTCGTTGGCCATTTAGACTTAAACGGCTAATTCTAGCGGACGTGAGCGAACGTTTACGTTCTTTGATAGGGTGGCCAAATCAGCATCGTAATTTAAAACACTGCTGCAACTATTCAGCCCTAAATATACCATTCGGGTGATACAAACGGAAAGATGGTGTATGTGGATTACGTATTCAGGGCGTATTTCTTAAGCTTCATGGAACTTCTAAAAATAGCCTGTTGCAGATAGCGTACTTCTAGTCCTTGAGCTAGATTATTCAGAGAGACTTACATTAATTACACGAAAAATTGAGTCACGCATTGAAAGAATGAACAAAAATTCCCTAATTATCTTCTGAATTACTTACTTCACTGCCCATATTGCACTTTATGAATTGCAGCCAGTGGTATATCAAGGAGTATCCAATTGCAATTAATTTCCAGAATGATACCAGTTTGGAGATATGTGCCGTCAAACTTGTCGCAAAAATGCGCTGTTGTCCAACTTCCTTTTTTGACGAAACGCTCTTTCATTCATTGACGCACAAAAGTAACTGGAACGTCCATGTATTTCGTTCCGCACTTTGGGGAATATCTCGAAATTGGTGTCATCCTGGAATGGTACACGCCTAGTGCTCTAAGTCAGCGTCAAAGAGTTTCCTCGAACGGTGGCACCTACTCACCCCCACATCTACAGTGACCCACGTTGATGTGAAAGAGGTCTCTCAGTACAGCAGCCCGATATGCTCCCCATCTAGTAACCCAAATAGGCGGCAGAACTGTCATAGAAGAGTGAGGGGAGGAAGAAAAGGCAGGGAGGTTAACTAAACTTTGTTCAGTTTGCTATACAAACTGTTAGAGACAAACATACATACGTATATACGTAGCTGGCCCCCGAAAACTGCGTGAAGTACCCTAAGAATGCTATAGCATTCAACGAACGTGGACTGAGGCGGGTAGGGCCGTAAATAACAGACAGCGGTATTCCCAAGATTTCGTGCAAACAAATTGCACAGATGAAACACAAAATTACACAAAAAATATGGGTCCAGGAAAATGTGTAGTAGGTTGATGGAGCTTCAACTGGAACTGCAAACAATATGCAACCCGAGCCATGCATGAATGGGCAATACGGTAAGATAATTAAAAAAAGAATCTTGCCTGCAGTGGTCCGAAGTCACATTCCATTAGCAATGCGGATGACTTAATGACTGTTCTAGCTACAGGCTTGTTTCTACATCGCAAATAGCTCGTCGTAGCAGAATCCCAGGCAGTCCGGCCCAGTCGGCGAGTATACAGGGGCGAGCGGCAGTTTGGAGGCTGGTTAGATGAGAGCTTGTGGCTTCTCCCTATCGTACATAGCACAGAGTCGAGCTCAATATTTTTCTAGCAGTCAAGAGAAACTATCGTCTCTGAAACATGAAACATCAAATTGAGTACCATGAAAGAACTCATGCTAGCGACACGACTGGAGTGATCTGATATAGCATGTCATGCCTTACTGATGCATTCCTGAGAAATGCGCAGTTAAAGACCGGACGGACGTAAGAAGACTCACAAGGACTAGCGCATCCACCTGAAAGTAGCACAAAGCTGCGAGAGGTGTGGGACTCGTTTGAAAACTAATCGCTGTTTTTTTTTTATTGTGCTACCAATTAATTTGTTGTCGCCGTAATGTTAGCTAGGCATCAGTTTAGCTCAACAAATGGGTCGACAGCCCTGTAGAGCCAGTTTCTGGTTACTATTCTTCCGACGGAACTGTGGCGGGCTTTCAACAACAGCTGTGCTTGGCTTCCAGCTGTGGACAAGAAGTTGAATCTTATAACGGTTCTGAAAGCGAACGGTTCGCTTCGCTGCTCGCGTCACTAAAAGGGCCTCTCACAAGCCGGAGGTGGAAGAAGGGAAGGGCACGGCCAATAAACAAGAGGGTGCGCCCTCAGAAGTGCACGTCATAGCGCGTGCTAGTCGAAGAACTACACAGTCGTCCTACTCGCTCATTAAATATAATATATATATTAAATAATATCCTGCAAGTTGTAACGTATAGATATATTTATCGGGTGAGGAGGAAAGGCGCGCGGGGAGCCTTTCATCCTCTCTGGCTTGTGCGATCCGGCACGGCGCTGCTTGAAAGTATTTTTGTCACGTGCTGCGGAGTGATTTCGAGGTGTTTTAGGTCGTACTTTGTGAAATTTACGCAATGTCCGTTCATATAAGGTCGTCAGGGAAGCTTTTCGGTGCATCGGTAACTACAGTACGCGGAAATATCTCTTGGGGCCGCAAACATTTGTCGCGCATTATCAGCCGCGGTGTGTGTATGTGTTGTAAACTATTTTGCGTATATCGGTCTTAATTAAATGGATAGAACCGCCGTATCTGTATTAGCAGCATCATATGGTGGATGAGCTCACTATCTGATTGCTTGGCGTAGGGACTAAAACATACAGAGCGCATGCTCGTGTACGGCCAACCTATGGCAACCACGAAAGATCTAAACGGCAGGCGCCTTCAGTATTTGTGATACATCGGTATTGTTCTGACGCCTTTCAGGTCTAGCAGGCTTGAAATCATTATGCATCTACGCTAGCCTCCTGCATGAGGCTGATGGCGCTGCTCAACACAGCGATCACTGCGGTTGGTGCAACAGCATGATACATGTAAAGCTACGTGCTTCGGCACTATCTTTCTGCGCTGTAAAGCCATAATGTCCGAGAGGGATCGCATAAAAAGAATGCGATGGCTATTTGCGAGTACAAAATTTCCGTAATACGTGTGAGTGAGTCGCAGAGAACGGAACGAGCATAACCAAAAAAAAAAAAAATTACCGACGATTACGTTACTTCCTAATGCGAAATTTGAGCGCAGCAAATAAGCTGTTTCACCTTTTCGATAGATTGAGGCAAAGAAATCGAGCAACACATGTATGCGCTATCACAGAATTTTTTTTTTATTTTTCACACGTATTCCTTTAACAAAGACTCCACTAACAGTTCTTGACAGTCATGAAGGAAGCTTTGTGGTCGGAGAAATAGACTGATATATGTTCGACTTGGTACACCAATGCTTGATTCTCAAAGACGAGATCTATACAAGTGCCTCGCGAGGTTGTCACAGCCGTGGGACGCGTTACGAGCGAGAGGAACGGGATGTTCTCCCGCATAAGTGTTAGGAAATTGCTGTTTGTCTTTATGTCAACATTAAAGTCCCCCACTACTAACATCGGTGTGGATCGATGGACGGTGAATGCGAGTTGCAGGAAGTGCACGACGTCTTTCGTGAGTGCGGTAGGGGCGAAGTAGGCAGCTACTACCAGCAAGCCGTTGGGCAACTTTGCGGCGCACAGTTCGCCAACTTCATGTGACGTGCCAAGCATTTCGACTGGTATTGCAGAGAGACCTGTGCGCAAGTAGATAGCGACTCCCGCCGCTCTGTTGTGGTCTCTGCGAGCACCACAGCAGTATAGGAAATCTATGATTTCGAGAGGCTCTTCGGGATCCATCCAGGTTTCAGCAAAGCAAAGTACAGAGGAATGGCGCAGAATGTGATCGTGGTGTACGTCCTTGGCATGTGCGGCAAGGGAGCGTACGTTAAGAGCGGAGATCAACAAGTAGTGCGGCTGTTCAGTCATGGCGAGGCACTTGGCGGTGATGGTGTCAAGTTTGTGGGACTGCAACCGACGAAATTCATCGGCTAGCTTTCTGTCCGGATTGGCTTTTCCGTGGTAGAATGTGAAGTCGAAGAAAGGAATTAAGTTCGAGCCGGCGCTTTGACAACCGGAGACTCGCAGGAAGAGGGGGGAGGGGGGCGGCGTGTACACCCAGCGGCAAACGATGGGGGCAGAAGCGCGCGCAGCAAGCGGACAACACGATAAAGGGAGGAGGGAAGAGATAGCAGCGACTGACTGATGCCGCTGACGCCGATAGTGAGTCAACCCCAGCTGCGGAGTTGGTTTCAGGGACAACGCCGCCGATGCCGACACAAACAATATGATACCCTCGCTTCCGCAGCGCTAAGAACCAGGTCTAGCCGTGGGAAGGTGGTCACGTATTCGTCGACGTGCCGGGGCCTACGTGAAATAACCGGCGCGTCGGCAACTGAAGAGCACCCTATCCGCCACACAAGAACAGGGGGGGGGGACCCTTTCCTCCTCTTTCTGCATGGCGGCGACGGTGTTCTATGCAGTCACGTTATCTTGACTCTCTAGCGGCGTCAGCGGCATCCAGCGGTATCAGTCGGTCGCTGCTAGCGCTGGGGGGATGAAAGGGGGGCGGAGCTGGTTACGAGGCCGACGACAACGCCGACGACGACGCGAAACCCAGGAACGGACGCCAAAGAGCTGCGCTCTAAAAAGTCGGATATCATTCTCTTTCTCGAAACAGAAAGACAAAATGGGATAATGCCGCAGTACGACTTTGCATTGTCACGCCGCACAACGCTTATAGATGTATAAACATTGATGCCGCATGCTTGGACCATGCGCTATATAGAACAAAGATATCTGTCATCCAGCACCTACAACTGCTTAGGATACTCGCGCAGTTCGTAAACGGTCACTTTGCTGGTCAAGTATAGTTCACGCTGTAAGGTATGCTGTTATTACTAACGAAAACTATTTTATTCATGGGTGGAAACCTGATCCACCGAACCAAAAAGTCACGCATTGTAATCTGCGGCTAACAGCTTGAACCCTTGTCAAAGTATAACACCACAGCTCCTATCGTATAGCAGAACGGTGCCCACGATGTTACGATCGTCGCGCATGTTTCATTGCTACCAAACCGCAGTTTAGAGCTAGAGGATAATACTGCAATAAGGTCACATTCGTGAATGGAACTTTCAGAAATACACAATTGATTTCCGAGGCTGATTGCAGGCTCAAACGTGCACGCACACATCGCGCTGCGTGTTCCAAACGCCTCAACGCCAGCAAAAAGTCCAGCCATACGGACTTAAAACCACTTGTGTACATCTCACAGAACCTTTTTTCACATAGAAGACACCACGTCGTACTAAACAGACTGCACGAGCGCGAAAACAAACGCCCGAAACGCCCAAAAAAGCGTGCGGCGCTTCGTGTTAGCGCAATGTTTCAAGTAATTTGATAATGTCATTATTTTTGTCCTTCTGAGCCGACAGGTAGTGTCGCAGGCGCGGCGTTTCGCGATGCACGCGTCAAGCGTGCACTGCCAGCTATTTCAAAGTAGCGAGTGCAAGAGAACCATGAAGTGGCTCCTATAGGGACACTGTTCTAACGTTCCATGTCGATTTAAAGTTTGTTTTTTGTTGGTCCTTCGTCATTGGCTGACGAAGGGCGAACAAAACTGCAATCGGCCTTTCGGTGCGTGGCGTAATAAGAACAATGGAAAATGAAATCGAACATTAAAAAAAATACGGATCCTGCATTGCCTGCGCGAAGTAAAATTGAAGAGTGCGGCCCTGACTCTGTGGCGCTACACTGTGAAGTTTGAGAATGAAAGTGTGACACTCCCAAATTAGACGAAAAAAATAGCAGCTAAATCAGTGATCTCTACGCTCTTCCTATCATGACTCGGCAGTCTTATCAGCCGATTGAAGGAAGCGCTGGAGTTGCCTGGGTTGAATCCTTATGCCTGCTGAATGGCGATCTGCGGGATATGGACGCGGACGATAGCACCCGGATTTCCATCTGGCCATTCAAATGACGTCTTGGCATTGGCTTTGGCAGCGGGGGTTGCATGAAGGCTGATCCAGCCCTTCTACCAGCAAATGGCAGTAACTGAGAGAAGACCTTTGTGAACAGTGTCATCGACAGAGGTCTGGGCCATTACGACAGGCTGGAAGCTGCACGCCGATGAATTGACCACTGGCACGCTGGCACCCAAATCTCATCCCAGTTCGTAGCTCAGCCCGGAGAAGGTCTGCTTACAAAGCCGACAGCGACGGTGCAAGCAATTTTTCGCCATCTCTTCGAAAGGATACCGCGCCTCCAGCAGCTGTCGTCGACACCGAAAGAGCAACGCTAAGCGGACAAGGGCTAGTCGTAGCCTCCGAAGCAACCAACGCACGAGCGGGCACGCGCGGCCATGGTCGCAAGCCAGCAGCTAAGCAACAGCAACCTAACCGAAAGTGAACTACCTCTTCACCGGTTCCGCTCTTAGCCTACGACGCGTTTACTTTGGAAGAGATTGACAGATGCGTGATGTGTTCATAATTAGCGGTGCCGCACCGCTCTGTCTGACAGCCGGTGACGCACGCACTATTCTGATCAATTGCGTAAGGCCAAGTGAACAGTTCGCGTTCCGGATCGTTATAAGATTCCGCCCCAGGGCTAAATATCCTTCCACTTCGAATCTTTGTTTATGTGGAACCAGTACATCTTTCCTTATTTTTTATTTTTTACAGCGTAGCTGTATACCTCTACCGTCCAAAGAAAGTTGCGTGTCGCAAGCAAAAAACTCCGTATACGTGGACCGATCCCGGAGACAGTGCAATGCGAGGCACTGCCGCGGCGGAGGTGAAGCAGGCGTCAAGACTTCCACCTCTCACCCACGTTACGATTAGAATACCATAAAACTTAATAGAACATCTCGCTAAGCCTTTTCTTTTACTGGGGACTTTAATACTCATTCTACTCTTTGGGTAGCGAGAAAACTGACGAAAAAGGGAACCTTATTGAAGATTGCGTTTTATCTAATAACATTTTCGTTTAAACTCAGGTACGCCAACCTATTTCTCGCCTACTTCACGGAATTTTAGTGGCCTAGATTTAGCCTTTTGCTCACCATGCGTTTTAGTGATTTTAACTGGGAATTCCTGAACACCTCATATGGCAGCGATCATCTACTTGCTATCATCAAACTCGCATCATCACTACCCATAACAAATTTCAAACCGCGTCGCTGGAAAGTACATCTTGCTGACTGGCCGCTTTTCATGAAACATGCAAAACTCGAGGAAGCTTTTTCAAGTGAACTAAGTATAAACGAAATTATTGAAAAGAACACTGCCGTTTTAATTTCAGTGACAGAAAAGGCAATACCTCAAAGATCTTGCGCAAGAAAATCTACTCCTGGTGGACTCCTGAGTATATGGAAGCAAAAAAGCTCCAAAATAAGGTCTGGGCAATCTTACGAAGACACCCCCCCCCCCCCCCCCCTTATATCAACCTCTTATGCTTTAAATAGGTCAAAGCCAAAGCACGATTTATCCAAAGGCAGGCAGAAAAATCATTGTGGAAGAAATACTTTGCCATTTGTTGGGCGTGTTGGTAAATTGAAAGCATATTTAGCGCCAGCAAACAAGGACGGAAGGGAGACGACAACACATAGCGCATTGTGTTGTCGTCTCCCTTCAGTCCTTGTTTGCTGGCGCTAAATATGCTTTTAAGAAATACATATCTTCACTAAACAGTTCAGCCACATCTAAATGAATGTAGGAACAGGTTCGAATGTTTCGGCGAGATTACTCATCTTACACCATACCGGTACTTACTAGTTCAGGCACACAAACAACACTACAAGAACAGGCAGGTATACTTGGCGAACATTTTTGTGATGTCTCCAGTTCACTGAAATATTCAAAGGAATTTTTAAAGCACAAGCAGCCTGCTGAAAAACAGAAGCTGCCCACTACTGGTGCGTCAAACGACCTTCAAACAACTAGAAATTACCAGAGTCCTTTCTGCAGGGAAAGAAACAGCGCCAGGTCGCGGCCGTATTCACTACACCATGCTTGCACACCTATCTCAAGCATCATTAGATGCTGTCCTACGATTTTTCAGCATAATCTGGGAATTTGGATAATGCCGGAAGAGTGCAAAAAGGCAATAGTATTTCCATTTCTAAAAGCTGCTAAATCCCCAACATCCGCAAGCCGCTACAGACCCATTGCCCTCACAAGCTGTTTGGCAAAATCATATGAAAGCATTATCACTATAAGATGCTCATTTATTTTAGAATCAAGAAACCTAATAGACACCCAGCAGTGTGGATACAAAAATGGTTGTTCAACTTCTGACCATCTTTTCCGTCTGGAACATGAAATTCGATGTGCATTTTTAAACAAACAATAGTCTTGCAGTTTTCTTCGATTTAGAAAAAGGCTATGATATCACGTGGAGATATGGAATTTTAAGAGACATGGCTGAAAATGGGATCCGTGGAAAAATGTTGAACTGCCTAGCTGATTTTATTCCTAATAGAACATTTCAGGTACGTCTCGGCTCAGTACATTCTCATACATTTACACAGGAAAATGGCGTTTCACAAGGCTGTGTTCTCAGCCCGACATTCTTTATAGTAAAAATTAACTCAGTTAATAAGATTGTACCGTCGTCTCTTATGCACTCTGTATGCGTAGACGATCTCCAAGTGGCCTGCCGCACCTAAATTTGTCAACCTGTGAAATGCAGCTTCAAATCACAATAAATAAACTTACACAACGAGCTAACAAAAATGGTCTCCATTTTCCACACAGAAAACTGTTACTGTTTTGTTCTCTCAGAAACGAGGACTACACAACGATCCACTCCTAAAATGGAATCACGCCATACTGCCAGTCAAACAAGATCCCAAGTTTTTAGGAGTAACCTTTAACACCAATATAAGCTTCCTAGCTCACACAAAAACACAAAAAATTAAAGCACATAAAGCGTTGAAAATCCTCAAAGTTTTATCTCATAAGCACTGGGGTTCCGACCGAACTTGTCTTTTACGTATCTATCAGTATTTTGTGTACGCCATTCTAGACTACGGTTGCGTGGTTTATGGCTCAGCCAGACAGTCTTACATCAGACGACTTGATCCAGCACTTAACCTTGGACTGCGATTGGCAAGTGATGCCTACAGAACATCAGCTGTCCCAAGTTTATACGTTGAGTGCAATGAACCTCTCTTGCAGCAGCACAGAGCGTTACTCACTTTTTCCTACGGGCTCAGAGTTCACTCCTCACCACAACACATATGCTACAACATTGTCACACAGTGAAACTCACGCTTAAGCCTACCAAAATAAACCGAATAAGATTAGACCGCTTGTCCTGCGATATGAGGAATATTGTCGGCAGTATGACATTCCTCATGAAGTCCTCCAGGCTGTCAAAAAACCACGATTGCGGCCGTTGTACGTTTCATACAGTTATGGGACTAGACATTAACAGATTTAAAGAGGCACATCACATGAACACATTACACAAGAATTCCGTGCTCTACAGGACAAATATCAAAATAACATGAAATTTTACACTGACGCGTCTAAAACAATAGAACTCGTGGGTGTAGGAGCTGAAACGGAAAATTAGGAAACAAGTATTCGTTTACCAAAACGTGCTTCTGTTTTCAATGCTGCAGTTTATGCTGTATGTGTTGTAGTTAAAAAAATATAAAATTATAACTGACAAACATAAAAATGCAGACATATACACATATTCATTAAGCGCACTAAAGGCTCTACATCTGAAATCTCAGTGTGAACCTCTGCTGGGGGATGTTCTAAACATGGTGGCGCTAAACAAATACGGGAGATCAAGTCGTTTCGGTTGGGTCCCCTCTTATGTTGGGATACCGAGTAATGAAGCAGCTGATATACGTGCTTCGATGGCAGCGTACAAAGACATAACAAGAGCAACACTTCCATATAAAGATAGTATCCGTGCGATTAGGAAGGCCTTAATGTCAAAGTGGCAACAGGAATGGGACCATTGTACAGAAAACAAGCTACATCTCACTAAACCCGTACTTGGTGAGTAGAAGTCGTGTAACCAGCAGGAGTGGTCCTTTGAAGTAGTTTTATGCAGACTACGCAAGGGCATACACACATCACACACAATTATTTACTAAAAAAGGAAGACCCACCCACATGCGAGAAATGCCAAGAACCAATAACAGTTATGCATATATTACTGACATACACACATATAGAAGTACACAAATTATATCAACTACACATATCTTTCCACCCCGCTTTAATTTTAGGAGATGATTCCATAGTCGCACAACCTGACGTGCGTAAATTTCTAGATGACACCGGGTTTACAAAAAAATATAGATTACCACAGCCTATTTCTATTTAAATTGGATTTAAAATAAAAAACACCTCGTGTTTGGCACAGCATAGTCTTATCCGCTTTTTTGCCACTAAACCATATTTAAGTAACTAACAAACTCCAGGCGCATTCCTACCATGACTGAGCCAACGATGGTGGCTCAGTCATGTGTGCGCAAGGGAGAAAAGTGGGGAGGTAGCGCGCCTCCTGCCGTTGCGGGCGATACATGAGGGGGAGTGGATGAATGGGGGGGGGGGGCAGGGGGGGGGTTGAGGATTCTGTGATCTGTGAATCCGATTTCGCAATCACAACCTTTAAAAAAAAAATTAAATTGTGGGGTTTAACGTGCCAAAACCACAATCACAACCTGTTTACTTGCCTTCTTTGACGCATTATGTACAATGACTTTTTCTTAGATACCTAGATTTATTAGAGACCTATACGTATATTCAATTTTCTTGTTGCGAGGTTACGTACAGTGAACTTTGTTTCCAGTGACACTGTTTTGCCTTTAACCAGCTGTATCTCCGCATTTGTATATTCTATTGCATCTTCGCATTTCTAATGTACGAGGGACAGTCAATTGAAAGTGAGCCAACCCACCCCGCGCTATATTGGATCGGTTCATTATCTGCGAGGCATGCACGTAGCACACAGGCATCTCTCATTTACAAAAGTGACACGCACGTGTGAGGATAAATATTCTTTAATACTTTCGTACACTGGGTTGAACATGGTTGATTGATCTTCGGTATTTGTTTAGCGCCGCCATGTCTAGAATATCCCCCAGCAGGGGCCCACACTCAGATTTCAGATGTAGAGCCTTTAGTGTGCTTAATGAATAGGTGTATATGACTGTGTTTTTGTGTTTGTCAGTGATAACTTTTTTAACTGCAACCCATACAGCATAAACTTCAGCACTGAAAACAGAGGCACGTTTTGGTAAACGAATACTTGTTTCCCAATTTTCAATTACGGCCGTAACGGAAAATTGGGAAAGAAGTATTCGTTTGTCCAACGTGCCTCTGTTTTCCCTGCAGAAGCTTATGCTGTATGGGTTGAGTAAAAAAAATACTATCACTGACAAACACAAAAATACAGTCATATGCACCTATATGACTCAGGATTCTGTGATCTGTGAATCCGATTTCGCAATCACAACCTGTTTACGTGCCTTGTTTGACGCATTATATGCAATGACTTTTTCCTAGATACCTAGATTTATTAGAGACTTATATGTATATTTAATTTTCTTATTGCGATGTTTTGTATATACGTACAGTGAAAAATGTTTCCAGGGACACTGTTTTGCCTTTAACAAGCTGTATCTCCGCATTTGTATATTCTATTATATCTTCGTATTTATAATGTACGAGAGACAGCCAAATGAAAGTGAGCCAACCGACTCTGCGCAATAATGGATCAGTTCATTATCTGCGAGGCATGCACGTAGCACACAGGCATCTCTCATTTACAAAAGTGACACGCACGTGTGAGGATAAATGTTCTTTATTACTCTCATACACTGGGTTGAACATGGTTGCGTGACATAATGGACGCTCCAAAGGTTGAACAGTGGGATTTCTTGAGGTTTTTGACCGCTGAAAATGTTTCCCAAAAAGACATAAGTCACCGTATGGCTACCGCGTACGTTGAACATTACATTTCATTGACCACTGTGAAGCGTTGGAGCAATCGGTTCAAAGAAGGACGTGAAAGTTTCAAAGACAATCCAAGACCGGCCCAAGCCATCGTGCAATCACCCCCTACAAAGCAAATGTTGATGAGCTGATTAGACAAGAACCAAGCATAAGTGTCGATGAACTGGCAGAGTGTGTGAACGTCAGTCACGGTTCAGCCCACACTATAAACCATGAACATCTCGGTTATCGGCTCTTGTGTGCGCAATGGATGCCCGAGATTAGAAACCACCGCCAAAAGACAAAGAGGTTCGGGCTGCCTTGAGTCATCTGATCCTGTATTACAATGAGGATGACGACTTGTCGGCAATTGCGACCGGCGACGAGTCATGGGGCGCTACTAGCGCCTGAAACACGATGGCAAATCTTACAGTGGAAACATTCGAATTCACCACCCCAAAGAAAGCAAAGGCCGTCATTTCTGCCGGAAAGGTGTTGACTTTTTTTTAGATCGTCAGGGGCCATTGCTGATCGAATTTGCTAAACCTGGAGAGACTATCAATTGTTTTCGATATTGTGTAACGCCGGATTGGCTGCGTGTCGCAATCAAGAACAAACGACGTGGAAAATAGACGAATGGTGTAATCTTGCTCCACGGCAATGCCCATTTCACGTCGCTGATGTGGTTAACACAAAACTGGCAAACTTCAAGTGGGAAACGCTGCAACATCCGCCTTACAGCCCTGGCTTGTCGCCTGGCGACTTCCACAATATGGGGAAATTGAATAAACAGCTCAAGGGAACCAGATTCGTGTCAGAAGATGACGTGAAAAAGTCAGTTACAGACTTCTTTAAGCAGCGACCCAAAAAGCTGTATGAGACGGGAATCACGCGACTCGTTAGTCAGTGGTACAAATGTCTGAATGCGCATGGAGACTACTTTTAAATAAAGTACCCCGATTGTCATATATCCGCATTGGCCCTCTTTCAGTTGACTCGCCCTCGTATATTTTGGAGAACTGTTTTTATATGCATGTGCTCTGTGTTGCGACTATTATTTCGGCTTAATTACTCACAATACATGACTAGTGACAGCTGCTTCTGCGCATTACATTAGAACAAAGGACAGTGTCATTGAGGTTTTTCCCTGGCCCTTGCATGTGTACAAAAATATAAACAAGGTGCTTGGCTGACAGAGTTTCATTAGGATATGTGTTTTCAACTTGTTCATTTCATGTCCTTTACATTTTTCAGATCAGCGGCATGCACTGCTTTGTTGGTTTCGACCTAATATAGATCTAAAGTTCGTGTGATATTTTCTTTGCTTATTAAATCGACAAAAAACATGGAGCCATTGATATCACTTACTTCGGCCCCAATTTTTTTATGCATATGAGTATATTCAAAGTGCGAAAGCCGCCGGCAAACGACAGAGCAATGTCTTATTTTACTCATTATAATCACGCGGTCACCCAGTCACTGCTGTCTAATTATTTTCTAATTACGTGACGTCAAACTCTACGAAGGGATGATGGTAGAGGGTACCATCACGTCATCGTAGAGGTTGAAGTCACGTGATTAAAAAATACCCCTACCTGCCAGATTATTTCTTGACAGCTGTCCATCACTAAGAATAATCTGAATAACATGAGTCAGGACAACGTTGTTGCCGTCATACTTAACAAGCTGCGTGGTGAGGTGTTATAAGTGGATGCAGAATCTCGTTTCACTGAATAGTGTCTGCGCATTATCTTCATAGCTCCGGGCGCCTTTGACGGTTCTCCATCGCCCCGTACACTTATTTTCTCCTTCAAGCTTTAGAGCTCGAGGCCTTCTACAGGGTAAGTACGTCCTTATTGACTGTAATATGAATACTTTGGTATGATAACAAGGCATGCCGAATAGGCTCTGCACTATTTCCAGCTGAGGCTACAGACAAATAGTTGCATGGGCAAGTTTTCTCCTTTAGCCTTCAGATAGATCCCTTATATGGGTTCGGAGAGCAGTAGTGCTCAGCGCATTGAATATTCACAAAAGTTCACTTTCTGATTTCAGTCTTTGGTGTTCCATGCGGTTCCATAAATGGCTTTCTTTCGCTCCTATCGTGTCTATCCAGCGCACAATAACAGCTTGGTGGACTTAAGTATAGCTTGTCTCTTTCCTCTGCTGCCCACACATGTGTGAACACACTATTTGCTGGTTAATCGTGGCACACATGCACATTTTCTCCACTATTAGAAAACCAGGATGATTTGGGCGAACTGGTCGAATTTCATGACGTTAAATCAACGCAGAGCACCCAAGTTCCGGAGTGTGCGGTTAAAGGTCCCCTCACCGGGTCAGGCCATTTCGAGCTGACAAGCGCAGTGCATACAGTGCGTACTCAAGTTCATGTCTGCTAAGAATTACAGCGCTGCACGCCGCGGAAAGAGCTAAATTTCAAACTAATAGACATTTTGCACTTCTCCTCGCAAGCACTGCGCTCCAAGACGCGAGGATGACGCACATCAGCAAGTGCGCCTACGTAGCACCGCCTAGGTAGCACAAGGCCTATTCACTCCGATCCATGGGGTCACGTTACCTGGCCCCTCTGCCATAGAATCTAATGGGGATGCTCCCGAGTAGACAACAGTGGTTTTAACGTCACCGCTTTCATCACGACAGCCTTGTCAATGGTAATTACTGGCCAGGAAGCGTGACGTCATGCATTGGAGTAAAGCCGCCCTGTGCTATTTAGGTGGTGTTGGCTAATGGCGCGCCTCTCCTTCTTTCCTTCTCTCTTTCTCGTTCTCTTTCTCTAACCAAACAACTATTTTCTCCCGCACATTCTTTCTTTCTTTATTGATACTATTAACCCTCGCTTAAGGGTTGCTACAGGGAGGGAAAATAGTAGAACACACGCAAATTTGACATTTCATTGCATCAGGTTGGGTGCCCATGATACAAAATATCAATCGAGCATTGAGATTTGTGCACATCTGTCTGATCTACAACATCAGGTAAGGCATTCCACATTTCAATTACATCCAGGGACAAAGGATAACGAAAAACATCAACACGTGTGTTATATGGCTTGACGACTCTGCTGTGGCTTATTCTCTCGCTACGATTTGCAGGTAACTGAGCGTATATTTCCTTTTTTTTATCTTCAAAAGCCTATGAAGTATCTGAAAAAAAAAAATCTTAAGTGTGGGTTTTTTCTTCGGGTTTCCAGCAACTCAAGCCCACACGAATGCAGCATTGTTGTTACCGAGTTCGTCCTTCGGTACCTCGAAGCAATAAAACGAACAGCCATTCTCTAAATTCTTTCTAGTTTTCTATTAAAACTTTTTGGTGGGGGCTCCAGACGACACAAGCTTGTTTTAAAGATGGACGTATGAGAGTTTCATAAGCAATTAATTTGGCATCCTTCGTTGCATGTTCAAGCTTTTCCTTCAGGGAATACAGTTAGTTGTGAAGCCGTCGAGCACAGGTTATCGATATGTTTACGCCAGTCTAAATTATGTGAAATTGTGACCCCTAAATACTTGAATGTATCTACGTTTCTTAGTTTGTTACTTGCAATGTTATAAGAGAATGGCACCACACTTTTTTGTTAGTAACATGTGTAAAAGTCGATTTGTTGTAATTGATTTCCATGTCCCATTTTTCACACCAAGGGTGAAGGGAATGAACGACCCGGTTAATTCTGATTTGGTCGTCAATGTGTGTTACCGTAGAATAAATTAAACAAACGTCAGCAAAAACCTTCAATTCCACAGGAAACTCGACAATCTCTGTAATGTCATTAATACAAACCAAGAACAGCAACGGGGCCAGAACGGACCCCTGGGGGACGCCAGAAAGCACTTCTAACGTAGGGGACAAGCAGTCGTCCACACGCACAACCTGCCTGCGATTGTGTAGGTAGGTTTCAATTCATTTTAGAATAGTATAATTGATTCCTGCTTTATGATTCCTGCTTTGTCGAAGGCTTTCGCAAAGTCTACGCAGATGACGTCAATTTGCTCTTGGGCGTCTATAACTGAAGTAAAATCATGAATAGTTTCTATGAGATGGGTTACTGTAGACAGTCCCTTTCGGAAACCATGTTGGTGCTGATAAAAATTTGTTATTTTCAAGAAAAACGAGAATATGCTTACTTATGATATGCTCTAAGACTTTACAACAGACGCTAGGCAGGGAAACTGGGCGATAGTTAGTTATTAGCAATCGGTTACCGCTTTTAAAAATAGGAGTTATAACTGCGCAACGCCAGTCGTGTGGCAACAAGTGACATTGCAATGACTTCACAAAGATTAAATTTAAGAAAAATGACACCGATTCCACGTATCGCTTTAGAAATTGGGTTGGTATTCCATCTGGCCCACTAGCCTTCTTAGAATCTAAAAGTAGTAGTTGGTTAAATACGCCTGCTTAAGTGACGACAAGATTTTCCATCCCACATGAAAAGGAAGACGGCAGACAGGCGTCTGCGCAATAGCAGCTAGGCGCTGAAAAAGCTAATTGGAAGAAATTATTAAAATGACTCGCAATATTTGCTGTTTGCGTTACTATTACATTGTTAAGCTGGATCTTCTCTATTTGTTCTTTTTTCATTCAAATAAAGCCAGAATTTTTGAGGTGCTGTTTTCATAAAGGTATTTAATGTTTGGTTAAAGAACCGCTCTTTTGATTCCTTCAGAGCAGTTTTCAATGCCCTTCGCAATTTCGACACTTCAGCGGAGATACCTGGCTTTTTGTGTAAGCGCTTTATCTTGCGCCTAATATGAATTATATGTCGATTAAACCAAGGGTTCCCTCATTTTATACATTTTTATCTAGTTGGGATGAAACTATGAACACAATGCCTAATGATTTTCTTGAGGCGCTGCCATAGATCGTCAACCGATTCACAATCGTAGACAAGTTCAAACTGGTCGAATGACAATTCTAAGAAATCGATAATAGATGTGTTGTCTGCCCGACTATAGTGCTTAACTTGCACAGGTACAAACGGCTCCCAACGAGTGCTTGCGCTAGATGCTATGTGTACAAGAGCCATCTTATGATCTGATAGACCCTCTTCCACAGATACTGTATAGTCATCTATTTTATTCGAAAGAAACATCAAGTCCAACAATGACCGAGATTCAGGCGTTACCCTCGTGTTTTCTTTCACGATTTGTTTTAGATTGTGCGAGATCATTATTTGAAGCAGATTTTTGCTACTAGATATTTCTACGTGCCCAGGTAGTAAACTGTCCCAGTTAATATTGCCGCGAGGTGTCACGAGCCAGCGCAGAGAAAGAAGTTGGGACTGGAACGCGCGGTCGGCAAGAGGCGGGCGCTGAAGGAGTAGAACTAGAAGTTGAGGACGCCGGCTTGAGTGATTGAACGCCATTTTGTACAACTGTCTGCCTCGCGGACGCCGGGCACATCTTCCATTGTCTTTTCCTGACAAAACTGGTGGAGGTGCGGGGTACGGTTCATCCGATGCCACAAACCCCTCCTGGTAGCAGGAGTACCAATCCTCTACTAGTGAACACACCTGTTCACCGGGCGAGCAGGAGAATCCGAGGATTGCCTCCTGAGCTTGATCATCTCTCCGAAACAGCATCGACCCCCCCCCCCCCCCCCCCCCACATCGCTATGGAAGGAACGTCGACCTCCCTACCGACCATTAGGCAAGGTACGGCAACAACGGCAACTCAGTATCTGCTGCAGAATCTCCGAGTGCCGAAAGTGTTCCACGGGGATGTCTTCGAGGATGTAGAAGACTGGTTAATCCCGTTTGAGCGCGTTGCCGAGATCAACGAATGGAGCGACGTGGCGAAGTTAAGAAACGTCTACTTTGGCTTGGACGACGGTGCCCGCACTTGGCACGAGAACCGAGAAGGGCTCATCAAATCGTGGCTCGAGTTCCGTCGTGCCTTGCTGGAGACCTACACCAATGCTGATCGCCGCGAACGAGCCGAACGGGCGCTCCAATCCCGCATTCATCTGCCGAACGAGAGCGTGACGTCGTACATCGAGGATATGACGCGCCTCTTCCGTGAGGTGGACCCAACCATGTCCCAGGAAAAGAAGCTGCGCCATATAATGCAAGGAGTTAAGGAACAGCTATTTGCTGGTCTTATTCGAAGCCCGCCGAAGACCGTGGCTGAATTCTTAACCGAAGCCACCACGATGGGAAAGATGTTACACCAGCGCTCAGCTCTCTATGAAAGGCAATTGAACGCAACTTCACCTTCGGACCAGCGCTGAGCTCCGTATGACAGGAACGCGAACGCTGCTTCACTGACGGGCGCGATTGCCTTTGGAAACGTGGACGTTCTCCGAGACCTTATCTGCTCTGTGGTGCGTGACGAGCTTCAACGGCTCACCTGCCCGCCCTAGCCCACGCTAGGTTCCATTTCTGCCCTTGTGAGGAATCAAGTGCAGCAAGTGATCCAAGGTCCCGTTGCAAGCAGCAATGCGCGGCCCGTGACAGCACAGTATCAGCGGGCGTCGTATGCGCAAGGTTTGAGGCGAGTCCCTGTCCCCGCTCCGACCCATTTCGACCCCGCCACGTCTTACGCCGCATCATACGTCCCGCCGTTCCCATCAGTGCAACCGATCCAACGTATGGAGGATCGGCGCCCGCTCGAAAGGAAATCTGACGTCTGGCGTACCCCGGACAGAAGGCCTCTGTGCTATCACTGTGGAGAAGCCGGTCACCTATACCGCGAATGCCCATACCGGCGCCTCGGACTGCAAGGTTTTGCCGCGGATTCACTAAGGCCCAGATATGGCGAAAGGCCTAGGGCGATTGACGAATACCTGAACCATCAGAGTATGCCACCGTTCCCGCGGCGGCAGTCGCGCTCGCCGTCCCCTAGGCGTTCTTCCCCAGCTCCTAGAAGCCCTCCAATGGCAGCGCAGGGACAATCGCCTAGCCCTCGCCGGGAAAACTAAGAACAGCGACCTTCGGGGGCGAGGCCGCTGATAATCGCCCTTCCGAATACCTCCCACCAACGCGAGCACGGTCTATTCCGCACGATTCAACGACGACAGCAGCCGAACTCAGCGACAGACTCTCGCTAGACATACCTGTTGTGCTCGACGGCCGCCACGTTAGTGCTTTATTGGACACGGGGGTCGACTACTCAATCTTGTGCGGAAAACTAGCGACGGAACGTAGAAAAGTTATCACGCCTTGGTCTGGAACGCAAATTCGTACTGCTGGCGGGCATATCGTAACACCATTGGGCATGTGCACGGTGTTACGTTTCGCCTACAACGCGCGGTAATGCCGGCGCGGATGCAACGGACGCCGGGGCTTCGTTCAAAGCGGCGGACATTTTGGCCCGTTCGACGCCGCCGCAACACCTCCCCGCCAAGCGTGTCCAGGCGTGTTTCAGTGCCACGTGTCTTCGTATGAGCGTGTGTGTGTGTGTGCCCACGCTTGTCAAAGCGCGGCAGCCGGGGAGCGGAGCTCCCCAAGTGAGGAGCCAGCAGGTCTGTCCGTCGGCGGGTAGGCGATGCGTCACTACACTCGGCTCACCATGTCTCTCGGCTCGACCGTGCGCGCCGTCGTGGGCTCATGCTCCGCCGTCGCGTGGGCTCATCCCGTGACCTTCCTTCTGACCCGCGACGCTGAGAGTATAAGAGCAGCTGCCCCCGGACGCCAGGAGAGAGGCTCCGATTTGTACTGTTGAGTTACGTGCTCTCCCGTCTCTCCACTTCGGTCGACCTGACCGGCCGCTCTTTTGCTATGTTAGAATAAACAAGTTGTTCTGTTACCAGTCTTCTCATGCTTTGCCGGGACCTTCGGAAGCTTCCAGTGCCCCAGGCCGCCAGGCCAACGCTACCCTTGGGGCTTGCGACCCATTGGCAATAACGGGCGTCAGCACCGAGACCCCAACAACTGGTTGCCAGCGGTGAGATCGCGACAACGGAGGCCAGCAGCGAAGAGATGCGGTTGACTGTATGCTGAGCAGCACAACGACCATCCGGGAGCAGTGCAACGAGCCCTGTGTGATGACTGGTTGCCTGCAGCGGAACGACTGCGCTGAATTCTTGGCTGCGAGGTTTGGTGAGTGCGGGACTTTCTTTTTCTGAGTTTTGCCAGGCTTTTGTTAGTGTCAGAAACAGAGCTGGTAATTGTGGTTGTCGTTGCTGCCGGGTTAGTTTGCGGCATGACAATAGTAGGCAGTAGAGAAAGCAGCATTCAGAGCAGCCATGGATTTGAAGTCGTTGCGCAAACCGAAATTGCTGGAGCTTGCAAGAGAGTTGGGTCTGGATGTCTCAGACAAACTCAGAAAACCAGAACTGCTAAGGGCTATTCTTGAGTTAGAAGCTGAGGATGACGAGCTGTCGGAATGCCTTGAGACCATTGAGGAGAGGGAGCGCGAACTTAAAGAGCAAAAAGAGAAACAGGAGCGCGAACTAAAAGAACAAAAAGAGAAAGAAAAAGAAGAGCGCGACCGTCAACACGCTTTGGAAATGAAGCGTCTCGAGTTAGAGATGGAACGCGCTCGTAATGGAAGTCAGGCACACGGTGCAGGAGAACGAGTAATGTTCAAAATGACTGACCTGATGCGGCCGTTTAAGCTTGGAGAGGACATTGGTTTGTTCCTGGTTAACTTTGAGCGAACGTGCGAGAAGCAGGGGTTCTCTCGTGAAACGTGGCCACAGCGCTTGCTCACTTTGCTACCCGGCGAGGCGGCCGACGTAGTCGCTCGCTTGGAGAGAGAGGAGGCAGAGGATTTCGACAAAGTGAAATCGAGTCTGCTAAAAAAGTACAGGCTGTCAGCGGAGGCGTTCCGTCGGAAGTTTCGGGAAGACGAGAAAGGCAGAAGTGAGTCATATACAGAGTTTGCGTACAGGCTTATGTCAAACATGCAGGAGTGGCTCAAAGAAGAGAAAGCGTTTGGTGACCACGAGAAAGTTCTGCAGTGTTTCGGGCTAGAACAGTTTTATAGTCGGTTACCTGAGAACGTGCGGTACTGGGTCTTGGATAGGCCAGACGTTAGTACGGTGGCTAGAGCCGCTGAGCTAGCCGAGGAGTTTGTGACGCGTCGGGCTCGTGGAGCTAAGGACGGTCAAAAGGGTGAATTTGGCTCCAAGTTTGAGAGGCCAAAGTTCACGCCCATGAGAGCAAAGGGGGACACACGTAGTTCGGATGCGAGTGAAAGCAGTCCGACCGAACGTACGGAGACGGCGGCAACCGAAGCCGAACGCAGAAAGCGGTTCGAGACGAGGCAAGCGCGCGTTTGTTATACGTGCCAGAAGCCGGGTCACTTTTCGGCGCAGTGTCCAGAAACAAAAACAAAAGTCGTGTTTTTGTCTTTATGCAGCACTGACGAGAACATGAAGCTTCTCGAGCCTTACATGCGAGACCTCCTCGTGAACGGGAAAGAGTGCCGAGTGCTTCGCGATTCCGCAGCTACAATGGATGTAGTTCACCCCTCTTACGTAGAACCCGATAGGTTCACGGGCGAGTGCGCATGGATCAAGCAAGCAGTGGAAGCTCATAGCGTGTGTCTGCCGGTAGCAAAAGTGCTTATTGAAGGACCTTTCGGAGCACTTGAGACGGAGGCCGCAGTGTCATCTATGCTGCCCCCCCAGTACCCATACCTATTTTCGAACAGGTCCGATCACCTCCTGCGCGAGAAGGGGCTTTTGTTTGGTGAGGCTAGCGTTCAGGCCTTAACCAGATCGAAGGTTCGGGAGCTCGCTGCAAAGGCGGTAGTTGCGGGGCCGACGTTGTTGAACGATGAGAAAGGGTCAGAGGCGCAGCAAGCTGGTATTCAGAGCACGCCCGAACTGAATAAAATTGAGCCTGTAGCGTTAAAGGCACCAGATACTGGAGAGGAAAATCCCGACACGGGAAAGTTAGAAGAGCTGTCTCCAGATTTGCTCATCGCGCCTACGTCAGACGGACTTAACAGGTTGCTAAAAGTCAGCCGGTCGGCTTTGATAGCCGAGCAAAAGAAGGATGGCAGCCTAGAAAACATACGCTGCATTGTCAAGGAAGGTATCGCCAAGAAAAATGCTCGCTTTGTGGAAAGAGGTGGGGTCCTGTACCGGAAGTATCTAGACCGCAGGGGAGTGGAGTTCGATCAGCTGATCGTGCCTCAATGCTATCGTCAGGATCTGTTGCGCTTGTCGCATGGGGGTTCGTGGTCCGGACACCTAGGAGTTAAGAAAACTAAGGACCGTCTCTTGCAAGAGTACTAGTGGCCAGGGTGTTTTCGGGACGCAGACCACTTTGTGAAGACATGCGACACCTGTCAGCGGGTGGGCAAGCCAGGGGACAAATCGAGGGCGCCGTTGAAGTTGGTACCTATCATTACGGAGCCTTTTAGACGGCTCGTTATTGATACAGTGGGACCTCTGCCGGTAACAGCCACGGGGTACCGACACATTTTGACTGTGATCTGCCCAGCGACAAAGTTCCCTGAAGCCGTGCCGCTTAAAGAACTCAGCTCAGTTGAGATAGTCAATGCACTACTGTCCATATTTGCGCGAGTTGGTTTTCCTGCAGAAATCCAGTCAGATCAGGGCACAGTGTTTACTAGCGCTTTGACGACAGCCTTTCTCGAAAGGTGCGGGGTAAGGCTGTTACACAGCTCAGTGCACCACCCCCAGTCGAATTCCGTTGAGAAGCTCCACTCCGTCATGAAGCGCGTGTTGAGAGCATTGTGTTTTGAACATCAAACTGACTGGGAGCTGTGTCTGCCTGGAGTGATGTTTGCATTAAGGACCGCGCCGCATGCGGCTACGGGGTTTTCGCCAGCTGAGCTGGTGTACGGTCGCTCGCTGCGATCTCCGCTTCGCATGCTTCGAGAATCATGGGAAGGCAGGGGCGACGACCCAGTCGTGGTAGAGTACGTGCTTAAGCTCCTCGAACGCTTAAGAAGGGCACAGGAGTTGTCAGGTGAAGCAATGGCAGAGGCCCAGCAGAGGGCCAAGGTTTATTATGATCGGACAGCCAGGGCCCGTCGTTTTGAGGTGGGCGATGAGGTCATGATATTGCGCACATCGCTAAAGAACAAACTCGACGTGCAGTGGGAGGGCCCAGCACGGATTGTTCAAAAACTGTCGGACGTTAACTACGTGGTGAGTCTGCCAGGAAAGCACAGCAAGTTTACCACTGTAATCTGCTCAAACCCTATAAGCAACGGGAAGCAGTGGTGTGCATGATGGTAAACGTTCCCGAAGAGCTTCCGGTCGAGCTTCCGGGACTAGGCTCAGTGACGAACAGGAAAGACACCGATCAAGTCATTAGTGACTTAATAAGTAAAGCATCGCTGTCGCCTGAGCAGAAAACCGAATTACACCAGCTCTTACAAGAGTTTCAAGGTCTGTTCTCTGAGAGGCCTGGTAGGACTTCTGTCCTTACTCATGACATAGAACTTACCTCCCCAGAGCCAGTACGATCCAAGGCGTACCGGGTGTCACCCCGCCAGAGCGATATTATGGAGGCTGAGGTAAAGAAAATGCTACAGCTCGGTGTTATTGAGGCGGGTGAGAGTGATTATACCTCCCCTTTGATTTTAGTTGAGGTACCGGGCAAGGAACCTCGTCCTTGCGTCGACTACCGCAGGCTTAATTCCATCACTAAGGATCAAATTTATCCGATCCCTAACATCGAGGAGCGCCTTGAGAGAGTGAGTAGCGCTCAGTTTATTTCCACCCTAGATCTTGTCAGGGGTTATTGGCAGGTTCCACTTACAGAAGAGGCTAGTAGGTATGCGGCGTTCATTTCACCAATGGGGACCTTCCGTCCTAAAGTTTTGAGTTTTGGTTTGAAGAACGCGCCATACTGCTTTTCAAGCCTCATGGATAAAGTGTTGCGGGGACAGCAAGAATTCGCTTTACCGTATCTAGACGACGTAGCGATATTCTCCGCATCCTGGCCTGAGCATATGGCGCACTTGCGGGCAGTGCTAACCCGCCTGCGCGATGCGGGCTTGACAGTCAAGGCTCCCAAGTGCCAGTTAGCACAGGCCGAGGTTGTCTACCTCGGACACGTGATTGGTCGGGGTCGTCGCCGCCCCTCTGAAATAAAGGTGGCCGCTGTGCGAGACTTCCCGCAACCGCGCACGAAGACCGATAATCGGTCGTTCTTAGGTGTCGCCGGCTACTATCAGAGGTACATCCCCAGGTACTCTGATATCGCGGCTCCCTTGACGGATGCTCTAAGAAAGACAGAGCTGCAAACAGTCGTCTGGGATGAGACAAAGGAAAGAGCTTTTAGCGCCCTAAAGAGCGCCCTAACAAGCCAGCCTGTGCTACGATCGCCCGACTACACAAAAGGGTTCGTTGTTCAGTGTGATGCTAGTGAGCGAGGCATGGGCGTTGTACTGTGCCAACGGGAAAATGGAGAAGTAGAACACCCCGTCCTGTATGCTAGTCGTAAGCTGACGAGTCGTGAGCAGGCGTATAGCGCCACCGAGAAAGAGTGTGCGTGTATCGTGTGGGCCGTTCAGAAATTGTCATGTTACCTAGCTGGCTCGAGGTTTATCATTGAGACGGATCACTGCCCTCTCCAATGGCTGCAGACCATCTCTCCCAAAAATGGCCGCCTCCTGCGCTGGAGCCTCGCTTTGCAACAATATTCCTTTGAGGTGCGTTACAAAAAGGGGAGTCTCTACGGTAACGCCGATGGCTTAAGTCGAAGCCCCTAACGTGGGAATCAGCCTCAAAATTGCTTGTTACTGATGTTTTTCTTCCTGAGGCAGGATTTTTAACCTATTGCTTTTGTGTAGTGTTTCAAAGTGATGATGTGCTTTCCAGTGCAATTTTCCGATTTATGGACGCGTTCTGGGTGCTGCTGAACTACTGTAAGGAACTAGGCAGCAGTATAAAAGGGGAAAGAGCCTGGCAGGGCTTAGTGAGGGTTGTGCCGTGCTTGCTGACTGAGCGGTTGACTTTCGGCGTAGTTCTAACGCTTGCCGGAAACGAGAACAAAAATGTCAACTCTCCCGAAGTCACTTTGCAGTGTCCTGTGTGCACCTGAACGTGAGAACGAGGCCTTGTCTGTGCGCTGCGCTCAAGAAACGCCAAAGGACGCCCGACTTCGGTTATGAGCATCATCGAGCGACATCCCTCCGGACAGCGGATGCAGTCCCCTGACCATCGGGATCTCCTTCCCGCGGCGGGGCGGTCTGTTACGTTTCGCCTACAACGCGCGGTAATGCCGGCGCGGATGCAACGGACGCCGGGGCTTCGTTCAAAGCGGCGGACATTTTGGTCCGTTCGACGCCGCCGCAACACCTCCCCGCCAAGCGTGTCCAGGCGTGTTTCAGTGCCACGTGTCTTCGTATGTGCGTGTGTGTGTGTGTGCCCACGCTTGTCAAAGCGCGGCAGCCGGGGAGCGGAGCTCCCCAAGTGAGGAGCCAGCAGGTCTGTCCGTCGGCGGGTAGGCGATGCGTCACTACACTCGGCTCACCATGTCTCTCGGCTCGACCGTGCGCGCCGTCGTGGGCTCATGCTCCGCCGTCGCGTGGGCTCATCCCGTGACCTTCCTTCTGACCCGCGACGCTGAGAGTATAAGAGCAGCTGCCCCCGGACGCCAGGAGAGAGGCTCCGATTTGTACTGTTGAGTTACGTGCTCTCCCGTCTCTCCACTTCGGTCGACCTGACCGGCCGCTCTTTTGCTATGTTAGAATAAACAAGTTGTTCTGTTACCAGTCTTCTCATGCTTTGCCGGGACCTTCGGAAGCTTCCAGTGCCCCAGGCCGCCAGGCCAACGCTACCCTTGGGGCTTGCGACCCATTGGCAATAACGGGCGTCAGCACCGAGACCCCAACAACGGTGAGAGTTCAAATTCGTGGGTCCACGTTTCCAGCCAGCTGCCTTATACTCCGCGATTGTTCTCGGGACCTCATCTTGGCCGTCGACTTTCTGCGAGAGTATGGTGCCATTATAGACCTCCGGGAGCGCACAGCGACTTTTTCGACAGAAAGAGCAGCGAACAGCCGCGACAATTGCCGACGTAACGCGCTTCGGGTTTACGCTGACAGTGTAACTGTACCACCACGCGCAAGTGTCCTGGTAATGGTCGTATGCGACAATCTGCGTGACGGCGAAGCTGTTGCAGAGGGCAATTCCTCTCTTATGCTGACTCATGGTGTATGTGCAGCCCGCAGTCTCATTATGCTTCGAGGTGGGCTTTCGGTGCTCCTCGTGACGAATTTCAGCCAGGAACATCGGCACCTATTTCGTCGTACTACTATCGCTTTCGCTGAGCCCATTGCCGACGTTGCTGAATGCTTTCTTTCTTCTAAGGTACGCCAGACGCCCATCACAAGACACCGAATAATCACGTATGACGACTCTCGTCCCATACGACAACTGCCTTATCGCGGATCGGCGAAAGAGCGCAACGTGATTAATGCACAAGTGAAAGAAATGCTTGACGATGACGTCATACAAACATCCCAAAGCCCTCGGTCGTCGCCTGTGGTCCTCGTCAAAAAGAAAGACGAAACGCTTAGGTTCTGCGTTGGCTATAGAAAGTTGAATAACGTCACAAAAAAAGACGTTTATCCGCTTCCGCGGATCAATGATTCGTTAGGTCGACTGCGGCGAACCAGGTATATTTCATCCATAGACCTGAAGAGCGGATATTGGCCAATCGAAGTTGACGAATGAGATCGCGAAAAAACTGCCTTTGTTACCCCGGATGGACTGTACGAATTTAAAGTACTTCCATTCGGCCTGTGTTCTGCACCGGCCACATTCCAGCGAATGATGGACACTGTTCTGACGGGTCTGAAGTGGCACAGCTGTTTAGTATACTTAGATGACGTCGTCGTGTTTTCGGCGACCTTCGAAGAACACCTAAAGCGTTTAGAGGCGGTACTTGAGGCGCTCCACTCCGCTAATCTCGCACTAAAGCCAGAAAAGTGTCACTTCGGTTACGAAGAGCTGAAGTTTCTCGGGCATGGTCGTCAACGCCGACGGCGTCCAGCCTGACCCAGACAAAGCATCCGCTGTTGCTGCTTTTCCGACTCCTCGGGACAAGAAAGCAGTATGCTGCTTTCTGGCTCTGTGTGCGTACTATCGTCGCTTCATCGCTAATTTCTCGCGCATCGCCGAACCACTCATACGCCTCACGCGAGAAGACACACCCTTCGTTTGGACGGATGAGCAGGACGCAGCTTTCATTGAGTTACGGAAACACCTGTTGGAATCACCCGTCCTCGCTCACTTTGGCGAGGAGGTTGACACCGAGGTGCATACCAATGCAAGCAACATCGGTCTTGGTGCTGTACTCGTTCAACAACAGCAAGGCGTCGAGCGAGTCATCGCTTACGCCCGTCGCACCCTTTCACGCACCGAAATCAACTACTCCACCTCCGAGAAAAAGTGTCTAACGGTTGCGTGGGCCATCATGAAATTTAGGCCTTATCTCTACGGTCGCCCTTTCAAGGTGGTGACAGACCACCATTCCCTGTGTTGGTTAGCCAACTTACGAGACCCGTCCGGGCGACATGCTCGATGGAGTCTCCGTCTGCAGGAGTTCGATGTTACCATCGTCTACAAATCGGGCCGCAAACTCAAAGATGCGGACGCGTTGTCGCGCGCTCCCGTCAAAACTTGCGATAAGGACATGGACGAAGACGGCGCATTCCTTGGGGCCCTCACCGCATCTGACTTGATCTTACGGCAGCGCGAAGACGCTGAATTACGCCCTCTCATCGATCACCTAAAAGGCAAGAATGCTACAATCCCACGGCACATTTCTCGCAGTCTCTCGACCTTCTGCCTCCGAAAGGGTGTCCTCTACAAGAATAACTCGAGTGCCAGCGACAAAGAGTATCTATTGGTCGTACCTGCCGCCCTCCGTGATGACATTCTCCTAGCCTGCCATGATGAGCCCACGTCTGGACACTTCGGATTTTCGCGCACTCTTGAAAGAGTACGCCAGACGTACTACTGGCCCAGACTTTCTACCACGGTGAAGCGTTACGTGCAAAGCTGCCATGAGTGTCAACGCAGGAAATCGCCGTCTTTGAAGCCCGGGGGGTTACTCCAACCCATCGCACTACCTAGCGCGCCGTTTGATCAAATCGGCATAGATCTGGGACCCTTTCTTTTGTCAGCCAGCGGAAACAATTGGATTATAGTCGCCACGGACTATCTAACACGCTACGCCGAGACAAGAGCTGTACAACGTCCCACTACCTACGAAGTTGCCCAGTTCTTTATCGATCACATAGTCCTCAGACATGGTGCCCCATCACATGTCATCACCGACAGAGGCACTGCCTTTACAGTCCAACTGATAGAGGACATATTCGAGCTGAGCTGTACGCAGCATCGCAAGGCGACTGCCTATCATCCGCCGACCAACGGACTGACGGAACGGCTAAACAAAACCATTGCTGACATGCTGTCTATGTATGTGGACGTCCAGCATAAAACATGGGATGAAGTCCTGCCGTACGTTACATTCGCGTACAACACTGCCATTCAAGAAACCACACGGTTCACACCGTTCCGCCTTGTCTACGGGCGCGAGGTCCAGATCACGCTAGGCGCTATGCTCCCGCACGACACCGACGCATTACTTACTTCCGACGCCGAGCAACTTACTCAACACGCAGAGGAAGCTCGTCAACTCGCGCGCATACACATCACGAAGCAGCAGAGTACAGATGCACGACGCTACGACCTTCGACATCGGCAAGTCGAGTACCAGCCAGGTGACCAAGTCTGGGTGTGGACTCCAGTCCGTTGCCAGGGGTTGTCTGAGAAGCTCCTTAGTAGATAGCCTACAAAGTGATACGCCGCGTTAGTGAAGCGAACTATGAGGTCATTCCTGACGGTGCCGCGTCACCTCGGCGTCGACAGCACCACTCTCAGATAGGGCATGTTATTCGCCTCAAGCCGTATTTCGCGCGTTAAGGCGGCGCCAATCCGATCTCATACGACTTCCACACTTCTACTTTCTAGTTTAGTAAGCATCGGGTCGATGCCTTTCTTTTGGCGGGCGAATAATGCCGCTAGGTGTCACGAGCCAGCGCAGAGAAAGAAGCTGGGACTGGAACGCGCGCTCGGCAAGAGGCGGGCGCTGAAGGAGAAGAACTAGAAGTTGAGGATGCCGGCATGAGTGATTGCACGCCATCTTGTGCAACTGCCTGCCTCGCCGACGCCGGGTACATCTTCCATTGTCTTTTCGTGACAATATTAGGTAGAATAAAGTCCCCGGTCATTACTAGTCTAGTGTTACGGTCCAAATGATTGCACAGCAAATCATTCAGCTTATCCAAAAACTCGGGTGCAGCGGCAGGTGGCCTGTATACTGCGCCAACAACATATACAGTGTTCGCGTAAGTAATTTTGGACCACACTCTCTCAGGGATAGTACATTCAATCATTACAACATCACTGGGCTGTTGAACAATAATCACAACGCCTCCACCGCGAGTGTCTCTATCTCACACAAACATTCGGTAGTTTGGTGGCACTATACAATGACTAGGTACATTGCTGTTCAGCCATGTTTCGCTTACCACTACCACACGAGGGGTCTCCGTCAGCAACACGTATTCTAACTCAGTTACCTTATTAACAATACTGCGTGCACTCAGTGACAAGATTCGGAGCTATGAAAAGGTTGAAGTACACGGAGAATCGCTGGGACTGCCTGAGGGACCAAAATCGTCATGCATATCATCTGCTCTTTGTGCGCGGTGTTTGTTCTTATCTCGGTGGATTAGAAGGCGACGTGCGTTGTTTTCGTGGTCCCATACGTAAAGCTTATCATTTACCTTTAGCTTGTCGTCGACCAAAAATACCTTCGCACTCTTCGCCCTTTCGGCAGAAGCGCTCGCCCACAACTTCCGCCGCACATCTACTGTTTCCTTAGCATAATCATTGTTGATACTAATTGTTTTTGTTTTAAGTTTCTTGCAGTTCTTCAGTACCTGCTCCTTTTCTCTGGTATCATAAAACTTCAAAATAACTGGCCTCGGTCGTTTACTGTTATTTTTTTGCCAATGCGATTAATTCTTCCTAATGTTGTAACTTGAACCCCTGTTTTTCATGAAACAGTTCATCAACGACAGCTGCTCTCAAGTTCGCCTCTGAGTCACCGCTTTCCTGCGAGATTCCAAAAACCAACAAGTTGTTACGCCGGCTGCGGTTTTCATAGTCAATCAATTTTTCAGTCTGGTGCCGAACTGTAGCCTCAAGATGCCCAATTTTCTTGTTCATTCCCTGTATCATGACAAGAAATTCAGTCAGTCGAACTGTCTTTGGGTTTAACTGCACGACGTTCTCGCTTATTGAGGATAGCCAGCGATCAGTCGCCGCCTGATTCTCTATAATTGTTTGCAGCGGCTCGACCGATTTAGGCCCGGGATTTTCTTCTACGTCTCCTGACACTAATAGCAACATCATGGACCAACAGTCAATAAGAATGCAACAAAACCTGCGAGGGCACGGCAGGATTACCAAAAATCTGTTGTCACTTCAGTAGGAACAATCAGTGCACTGAGGACCAACCTGCACAAGCAGCAGAAGCGGGTGAGCCATGCTGTCCGCAGGCCACGTTCCGTGCCCTCTGATCCGGTCGTAGTCGCGTCGCTCCTTTAGCAGGTCTGTTGCTGGTGACGTCACACCTTGCAGTTCGTGTCCCACGAATGAAAAGTTCGTTGTCACGTGGTCAGAATGAAACACCAAAAACTACATCATTCCAGCGCTAGTCGTCGTTATCGTGGCTGGCGTTTCATGCAGGATCCACGGCAGTACCGGCCCAAACAGCAGAAGCGGGCGAGCCATGCTGTCCGCAGGCCAGGTGCCGTGCCCTCTCAGCACCTTGCCCTGCGCTGCTTTCAGCGCTGCTTTCACATCATAATGAACACTGTTGCGCAGAGCGACGAAGAGACAGGACTTAAGCGAGAAAACAGTACACGATACTAGCGGAGCGTATAAGCTATCAAATGGTTCATTTTTCGGAAAATGGAGCTTACATATAGCCTGCGGAATTTTCCTAGTTACAGTTCACACCATAATGGCCAACGTTTTTCGAAAGTTGCCAACGTTATTTTCATAATTTTCCAACGCCGGCTCATGAAAATGAGCTTGTGGTGAAATACGCAGCGTCGGTGCCACCGTAGATTTCATTACGGTCACATTGATTATGGTCACATTGATTTGATCAAGGTCACGCTCATTGATTGTAAGAAATGACCATGGAGGTACAAATTGTTCTAGCCCCATGAAAATACGTATACAGTATAACATGTGTGCTTAGTGAGCCTCTTCGTTAAGGCGGTGCCTTCGATTTGCCAGCGGGAAACGGACATGCGGTGTTATCGCAACTGAACTGGGCGAAGATGTTTCTCGCGCTCGATCGGGTCATCTGAGAGCGTGAAAAATGTCATCTTTGACAGTTGATCTACGAGACTGTTGACTGTTGGCATGCTGCCGCTCAGTATGGGCATGCGCAGATGTCATTACCCGGTAGTTACGAGGGAACAAGACTTTTTCGGTGGTCTTGGTTATGCATCCGTGGCCTTCTGATCGCTGCAGTTATTCGTTAAATAGCTCTGGCGTTCTGCTTCTCCGTACGATATGGCACTTTGATCCCCGACCCCTGTCGGGTCTTTAATCATGAGATGAGTATTGAATAAACGCAACAGCAAATTATAGAAAGAACAACACAAAAAATATTGGATATTGGAACCGATGTGGGTGCAACGCTGTGTGCTCTGTCTTATTTTCGCACTATCTTCTCCATCATGATTAATTCACTAGCTAGCTAAGCTTTGTGTTCTACTTGAGCAAGCCATACTGATAGTCAAGCAACATAAATACTCTTACATATACACAAAGTCAGGAAATACCTACTCAAACACCAACAGGAAAAGCTAAGGACGAGGTTGAAAAGCTGAGGAATATGAGATGAAGCGGAATTCGGTTATAATGAAACATCGCACATTGTGACAACAATAATTATGAATGAATGAATGAACTTCATATCCCTTATAAGAGAGGGGAGGGGCCGGGGGGGGGGGGGGAGAGAGGGAGATCTAAGTACTGCAGTCCGAGCAGGCGGCCGTCACCAAATTATGTGGCTAGACGTCCGTCTACCAGTCGTAGGCCTCCGCTGTCTCGTCAGCTTACCTCAGGACTCGGTCCTGTAGGGTGGGATCGGAGCTCCTCGCTACTAATTAATGATTTGAGCGTACAGGTGGAAGTTTAGATGGGGCGTTGCCACATGATATGGGAGAGATCTGCTATCGGGACAGGCCAAAAGCGACACTTGGGTGTCGGGTATGTGGCGGGAAAGAATAAGTGCAAAGTGCGCGGGGTAAAAAAAGTGCGATATTGTAGTTGGCGCCACAGTATTTCTCTCTCGCGCGTTCTAGGCACCGAGAGAGGCGGATACCTTAGGCGTTGGTGTTTGTAATGCGTGCAAATTTCATGGGATGTGACGAGTGTGTATTTATTGGTGTGTTGTTGGGAGTCATTGGGTTCTAGAGTTAGGTACAAATTTGCGGCCACTCGGTCCGTGAATCCTCGAGTAGCGGCATGAGCCATTTCGTTGCCTTGGAGTCCTTGATGTGCTGGAGTCCAGACGAGAGCGATGTCGTTTTCTGGTGGGTGAGCGACAAGTAGAGAGTGCGCGAAGTTGTTAACGTAGCCACTACTGAAGTTCCGGATAGCAGTCTTAGAGTCTTAGAGTCTTAGATAGCAGTCTTAGAGCAGTCATAGCAGATAGAGTCACTAATGATGACGTCGCAGTCGCGTAGCCCCGATGTGAGTGCAATGGCGGCCTCTTCCGCATTGCCTGCCGAGGTGGTTGGTCTTGACTGATGCTGAACAAACAGTGTTGCCCTGGTTGTCTACGACCACTAGAGCACAACAATGTCCAGTGGTGTAGGATGCAGCGTCCACATAGTAGACTCCTTCCGGCTGTCCATCGCTGCGTTGTAGCGCCTTGGCTCGAAGTTTGCGGCGTTTGACGTGAAATTCGGGGTGCACGTTTCTAGGTAGGTTCTCGATGTGGTATTGGCTGTGTATGTTCGGAGGAAGTGGATGTCGCTTGCTCTCGTGGAATGGTGGAACATGATGAAGTTGTCTCAGGATCTCACGCCCAGCTTCAGTGGTGGTGAGTCTGTGATATTCCGATGATAGATGTGCTTCGGGTAATTATTGAAGGGTATTTAGTGTGGCCATGGCCATCACTCTCTGTGTGGATGCTCTAATTGGAACACCAAGAGCGACGTTGTGAATCTTGCGGATCAAGCAATTCACACTATCCTCTTCCTGCCTAGAGACTGAGAGATGTGGTAGTGTGAAGGTGATTTTGCTTAAGACAAAAGCCTTGATTAGCTGAATTAGCTCCTTGTCTCGAAGACCTCCGCGTTTGTTGGAGATCCTCCCTATCAGGCGGATCGTATTAACTACCGTTGTTTGTAGTGCTTGCAAGATATGCTGATTTGCTCGGTTGAGTTGGAGGGGAAATCCTAAGACCCTTATCCTGTCCACCTGGGGTATAGGGTGCCTTTCAATCATGAGTTGGATATTCGGGGGTGAATTACTGAAGCGTCTCGTGGGGGCAGAAGGAGAAGCTGTGATTTGGTGGGGGAGCATCTGAGATTCAACTCGTGGCCTGCTTGTGCGACCTGATCAATTGCTGCTTGGAGGGTGTCTTGGATGTACTCGTCAGTAGCTCCGGTCATACACAGCGTAATATCGTCCACGTACAGTGTGAATCGGAGGTCAGGAATCTTCTTGAGAGCGAAAGCTAAAGGTCGCATGGCCAAATTGAAGAGGAGGGGGCAAAGCACGGCCCCTTGCGGCGTGCCAGTGCTTCCTAAACATATTTGACCAGATTGTTCGCTGCCTTATTGGAGCGTCGCAGTGCTAATCGTGAGGAAGCTGCGTATACAGCGGTATATTCGCTCCCCGCAGTTTATACTGCTAAGTTCGCGTAGTATGACTAAGTGGGACACGTTATTGAACGCGCCCTTGAGGTCGAGACCTAGCAGTGCTTGTGTGTCACGTGCATGACTCGGTTCGATAATGTCTTCTTTGAGCTTCAGCATGACATCCTGACAAGAAAGAGATTTGCGAAAGCCAGTCATTTCCGAAGAGAACAAGTGATTATGTTGGATGTATGTGGAGAGGCGTAGGTGGATTACGTGCTCCAAGATCTTCCCTATGCATGAAGTGAGTGAGGCTGGACGGAAGTTATCAATGTGAATTGGCTTATTCGGTTTTGGAATGAACATCACCTTGGCTGCTTTCCATTGTTGGGGTAACTCCCCCTCTTCGAGACAGTGGTTGTAATACTCGGTGAGTTTGTGTGAGGTTGTGTGAGGAATGAAAAAAGTCGTAGATACGCCCGAAAGGCGAAGCATCGATTGTGATAGCAATTGATGAAAGAGTTATGCGAAGTAAGGGTAGTAATATTATCGGCCGCATAAATTTGGAAACAGGCTTATGAACTGAATTAACAAGCATGGTATTAGCGCGCACAAGCAAGCATGAACACATCGCACACATCGCAGCGGACTTGGGAAAATTTTGCGGGTCGGCACCCCTGCAGGCCGTTCGTAACAGCTCCTTTACGGCCCAGAAAATCTCGACTGGCTAGTGCTGATAACCGCTGGGCAGGAAGAGAATGGCTGGGGGCAAGGGGGGGATGCCTTGGCTTGCAGCGACCAGCTGTGAAATGATGAGACCCCCCCCCAAAAAAAAAACATCCAACAAGGACAGGCAACTGCAAAGCGAACTCCATAACACGGCTCTGCGCCGAGATGACGTATCTTGGACCTTACTTTAGACCTTCTAGGCTTCAAAGAAAACATAAGTGCAGAAACAACAAATGCTGCATTTCGCTACGCCAATTTGGAAGGAATCTCGTGCTGAGAAATTGAGCAACCATGGAGGGAGTCCTGCTAAATGAGAGGGGATCTTCTTGGCTTAACAACATTAACAACAACCCCAAAATTTAGGTGGGATCCTTAAACGCAGAATTCAAATTAGTCTGCTCAAACCATCTGCATTGCTATGCAACTTTCCCTTCTTATAGCTAACGGAGAAGTTGTACTCTTGGAGAGTGAGGCTCCATCGGAGCAAGTGGCCATTTTTGTGTGACATTTGATTGAGCCACGTCAGAGGACAGTGGTCGGTCTCGAAGATGAACCTCGCTCCGTACAAGTGACGCGACAACTTCTGGGCTGCCCAAACCAAACAAGCACATTCCTTCTCTAAAGCGCTGTAGGCTTCCTCTCTTACAGTTAGTTTACGGCTGGCATAGAGGATAGGATGTTCCTCATTATCGTCGCCGACCTGACTAAGTACCACATCCATACCTCTGTCGCTTGCGTCGCACTGAACTATGAATTCCTTTGTGTAGTCTGGCACGCGAAGCCCAGGACGAGAAACCAATAGCGTTTTCCAACCATGAAAAGCGTTCTCTTTGTCCGTATCCTAGTGCATGTTAGTCGGTGCTCCTTGTGGGAGGGCGTCCGTTAAAGGACTTGCTATTTGCGAGTAATTGGAATGTACCGTTCAAAGTACCCCGCAAGTCCCAAAAATGAACGAATGTCTGTTTTCGTGCGCAGATGAGAAAAATCTCCAATCGTAGCTATTTTCAGCTCGGCCGGCCGTCTCGTGCCCTGACCGATAACATGGCCCAGATAAGTGACCTGCGAGCAGCCAAACCTACACTTCTCCGCTTTCATCGTTAAGCCGGCTTCCCTCAACCGTGAGAACACCTGTTTGAGGTGCGATACGTGTTGTTCCCAGCTCCCCGAAAAAATTGCTACATCATCAAGATAGGGCAAGGCGAACTCCTGCAAGTCTTTTAGGACAATATCGATTAACTTACAGAAACTGAACGACGCGTTCATCCACCCGAAGCAGAGGGAGAGAGGGCGAAAAGTGCCTACAGGTGAGATTTCCTGGACATTTCTGTAAGTACTCTCAAAACAAGGGAAGTTTCTTACTGTAAAAATAATAATATAGGGCAAACTGAAAGCACAGAATCGTTTACAGCCGCTAGCTCTTTACCGAATACGTACAGAGAACGCCACTGCGCGCGGCCACCGCGATGGAGCATCCCAAGCAGGCCTCTTGCGTGAAAGGCAGGCAAACACTGAGAGCAAACTATGTGAAATATGTTCTTATAGTGGGCTGTCTGTATAACCGTATGGAGCATAACAGAATGAAGCCTCAATACAGCGATCGCACCGATTCGCAGTGACTGACTGTGCGTCTGTGTACATATCCGCGCACAATGTTTCGCTTTCGCTGCGTGCAAATTTTCGCACCGTGCAGTGAATATCACCATTTGACAGTACACAAGGAACCGTTGTTACGTGGACGCTATCAGAACTGATCAAAAATAATTTCGTTAGAGCGACTTCGACGCCTACGGCGACTGTGATGTGCCGCCCCGACGATTCAATCTTTCTTTTTCTTATAAATTCTTGGATGTATCAATATTATTTTTAAAGTAGCGTGACACTGGATGTTTATCGGTCTTCTCAGCATTCAATTTCCCGCTGCTTCTTTTTCGCAATTCAGTGCCTTCTTTCATAACATAAACATGGCCATATGCAATGCATTTTTTTTAATTTGCCTCTTACCGCTCCCTTTCCCTTCCAGTCAACTTGCCAGTATCTAGCATCAACAAGCTCATAGCCCAAACCGTCATGACATTAGCCGGGCAGCAGGCGCGGGCGAGCGTCTCAGTGCACGTTTTCTGCTACTCACCGAACATCGCAGTCCCGGCGCCGTAGCATAAATCTTGCTCGCGTCTGTGCTTGCTCCATACCAGTGTTGTAACCGATGGCTGTCTGCCAGTTCTAAGTTTCGCGAGCCAAACTTCACGCAGCTTCTTGTCCTGCGGCTGTACGTGTGAATAAGGCTGACACTGGGCTCCGTTGCGTACGTCCGGCACTGCGGCACCGAGCAGTAGCCTACCATGCTGCCCGCCTCCAAAGGCAGCCACTACCTATTAATTATAGTGCTTTCAAATGTTGTCAAGCCGACACCCCCCAATTCGGGAAAGCCTCACCACTTAACCCGACCCGCAGCGCAGGTAGGACTTTACACTTTGGTTTTCAGCTCACTTCGGCGCTTTCGAAGCAGTCGACGCAGCCGCTGTGTCCACGTGATCCCTCATGCCACGTCACGCCGACGGTGGCGCCAGCTTTTCCAGTGGTGGAGCTCGCCCCGAATACTGAAGATCTTCGCGACGGCGATGGCAGACGTGCGCCCTTAGTGTCCATATGATTGCTATCGAAATAAAAAGTCGCAGTTTCACACGAAAGGCGACTCATCACTTGCAATACCAAATGCGCAGACAGTTATACGAAGTAAGGATAGCAGTTTTAGTGGCAGTATAAACTTAGAATCACAAGCTTACTATCTAAATTAACAAGCATGATGTTAGCGCTCACTAGCCAACATGAACACATTATACTTGATGACCACGGACATTCGCTGTTAAAACGTTCGTGTGAGGAAGAGCGGCCGCAGCAGCGAGCGAAGCGACATTCGTGCTGTCTGTCGCTTCAATGAAAGAGATAGCATGAGAACGCAGCACGCACAACGGTATGAGCTTCCGAGCACCAAGACTCGGCCCCAAAAACAGATTGCTTTCAAAATAGCGAGTGCGCGGCTACGCAAGAGGCAGTTGCTGGTGGAGTACCACGCCCCTTCCCCTTTTTCTCCTCCCCCCTGCACCATGCGTTTTTTCTTTGCACCTCCTGCACCAACATTTTTCTTTGGAAACCACTGCAGTGGCTTTAACGGGATTTATTGCATGTAAAAAAGTTAAACGTAATAGATGTGGGAGGTAAGCTTTCAGTACATGCCCCCAATCTCTAAAAAAAAAAAATGTGACAAATTGCGAAATAATAAAAAAACGATTTTTGTAAAGTTTACAATCTTGTATCTAAGCAATAAAAATGCTAACACAATTATCACAATTCTGCCAACTGCACTTAATGGTACGCCTAGAGCGCAGAGACCTGAACTGTACAATTTCAATAGGAATATTGAGAAACGCTCGCATACATAACCAATTCACGTAAGCTGTACATATATTCGTCAAAATCTTCTGCTTGCATCGCATGCTCTAATAGATGCAGTTTACAGAATTGTGATAAGTATTTTTGGTGCAGCGATACAGAGTCATCAATTTGGTGGCCCCATTTTCTTAGAAGTTACTTCAGACAGTGTTGTAAAACACATAAGGTCCATGGTCCAAATTATGTTTCTTGGGGGTTTCAAATACGTGCAAAATAAGCTCGGTGGTATGTCTCTTAAAAGCCTTTCCGCCGTTTACATGAATTTCAATAAGGAAATCGGAGTGTGTGCCACGTGCCAAGCTTCCCCTAAAACTTTTTAAGCTTGTGTTATAGTCGCAGCTCGATCACGGCTGTTACGTTTATGAGGCAGCAAGGACGTCGATCTCGAAGGCCCAGTTCATCACCTAGGTTTGCGCCTCTGCACTGATGCCTTTAAAAACATCTCTGCCTTTCTTTGTTTCTTAAAAATAACTCCTTGGGCGAGTTGGCGCTTACTGCAAGGCATGATTTGGTTCCGTAAAAAACTCGGGAAAGGCAGAAAACCACTGAAAGAAAAGAGCCAAAGACAAAGAAGAAGGGCCCATGGTATAGGGAATGTACTGAAAGATAATTTTTTTCTTGGACAATTTCGTGCTTACTGTAAGGTGCTCCCACTTTCGTTCCACTGGGTTTTTGGTTTTATGAATTATTGCGCTACAAAATTATGTCTTACCTTCTTTCTCTTGCTCTCTTGCCAAACTTCTTGCCAAACGCAAGCAGTTGTAGCTTGACAAACACAGCAAGTTCGTACGAAACTTACATTATTGCAGTACTGTCGCAGCCTAGGTAGGCATCGCTGTAGTGATTTGTTCTCTGCACCAAGGTGTGAGAGGCTATTTACGAATCATCAGCCTTTTGTTATATCCACTGAAGTACAAAGGTCTATCCCAGTGATCCCCGGTTACACCTGTCATGTGCTAGTCGATTCCCACTTGTGACAGAAAATTTGCTAATTTCATCAACCCACTTAATTTCTTACAGTCCACAACTGTGCTTCCCCTATAGCTTTAATAGACCATTTAACTTTTCTTGCGTAACTCAAGTACACCGGCGGTCATTTGCCTTACTCATTACATTGACTGCCTATTCCTGCATTTTTGCCCCTTTATGATAGCCAGAATACTGTATACATCTCCATTTGCTCTCTACTTTTCTCTTAATGTTACTTCAATTTTTTTCCATTGCTCCTCCACGGTCTTTCACTTCTTCTCAAGCTGATTAGTTAACGTGCAAGTTTTTGCCCCATATGTGAGTACCAGTGGAGCGCAATGATTATACCCTTTTCTTTGCAAGAATAAGCGGTAAGCCCTTGGCCATCATTTACGCGTAGTAATGCGGGTTGGACGCGCTCCAACCCATCTTTATTCGTCTGCGAATTACCCTCATATGGCATTAGAGATATTGACTAAGATGTTCATGTGTGCTTCCTGTACTCGTTGATTAATAAGCAATCCCTCCAAGACTCCGGGTATTTTAACTGAATCAAATGCGTTTCTTACAGTGAACACGAACCACCTACATAGTTTGGCTGTACGTACTCTATGGATTTTCCACTCACGACATTGATGAGATAGCTATGATTCATTATAGAATATCTCTTCATGAAATCAGCCTACTCTCCTGGCTTATTGATTCTACCTAACCATCCAGCCCAAACACTCTGCAATGAGTGTTTCCCATGGGAAATGCACCACCAAGTAGAAACACTCAATGGCCACTCATTCAGAAGTCTTTTATGCTATGGAAGCATACTACCACTCATTTACAGTTCTTAGCCAACGGATGACGTACATTGACCCCCTATATAGGTTGGGCCATTGTTGAAAGCAACAAATCAGCCTGGAGAATTGATGACAAAGCAAGTTTTTTTACCACTGAGGTTTATGTCACAAATATGATAAAATAAATGGGAGATCATAACATTGCCAGGCCAATCAACTGTTCTGTTGCCTGTAGTTCTATTGCCTGTAGTTCTATTGCCTGTAGTTCTGTTGCCTGTAGTTCTGTTGCCTGTAGTTCTGTTGCCTGTAGTTCTGTTGCCTGTAGTTCTGTTGCCTGTAGTTCTGTTGCCTGTAGTGTGACGTCCTGTAGTAGAAAGTTCTGTAGTTCTTGATCAATATTTAATTAAAAATTGACAGAGACGTCCGTAAGGTTATGTAAATTTGTTAGTACAAAAAAGAAAAACATAAAAGTAAAAAAAAATTTAAAAAAAAAAAAACGTCTTTGCCTAAGATTCGAACATGCGTCCCCACGATTCCGAGCCCGGCATCATACCACTGCACCACCCCTGACATGCTTTTCCAGTGTACGTTTTGGCCATGTGAATAGTACGACGTGCTGATGCGCTGATGTTTACATCTGCATTTTGAGAGCCAAGATCCGCTATCACTCCACCGCGTCAAGTGCTGCATCTCTAGAAGAGCAAGTGTGTTCGTACCATCGACAGGTACATCGTGCAGTGCTAGAACATCGATTTTGATGTACGATATCCATATTAAATAAGGAATTCAGAAATAGACAACGTTGACTTTTAGGGTTATTACTGCTAGTTTCGACAGTTGTCTCTCGTTCTTTACACTTTTGAGCGCGCATATAATTCGTGTGTTCAATGCAAAATAGCTACATAAACATTCGTGGATGAGAGTTCTTTCTGACAGCATACTGGCTTCTCACGGCAGCACTGTACCAGATTAATGAGACCCGAGCGAGACAGCTTTTCACGCAACTTTGTGGAACAACCCAAATCTTCTTTTCCGCTTCGCATAAGCTTGTGAAATATTCCTGGGAAATTAACTAATGTGTCAGTGTAAGAGCGCATGTAAGTCCACAGGCCTGTGTGCCACATCTTACAAAAAAAAAAAAAAAAACGGATACGCAGCCATTCCCGCAGATGGTATGATTTTTATGAGCGGCCGATTTTGAGGAGGCCGGTAGGGCGTTGCTGGTGCCGCGTCGTCACGGCACAATTATAACTATTCGCCACGTCGACTTTAATACCGGTGTCGGTGCCATCAGCATTGCCGGCTTCAGAGAAGCGCGATTCAATACCGCGCAAGAGAAAAGTACAGTGTACACCACCGATGCGAAAACATACAATTTTAAAGGACCGCGACGGAAAGCGCTTCTGTTGCGACTTCGGAACTCTTGGCCGTCGCGACCGAATGTTTCTGCTGCGACGTCAGAATTGGTGTCGTAACGTCGGAGTCGCTGTCAGGATATAAAGCTGTTGTTCCGACTTCAGAACTCTTGTTGTCGCGACAGAATGCTTCTGTTGCGAAATCAGAATTTCTGTCGTAACGTCAGAAATGTCTCCCAATTACGAAATGTCAACAACTTCTGTCGTACAACAGAATTTCTGTAGTTGCGACAGGAATTCCTTTTGTCTTTTTTAACCGGGCACTACAGAAGCTTGTCGCATCACACAATTTCAGTGCACTTATGTTGTCATCATTGGGTACATGCTGCGGCGATAGGTTTCCGTTGTGGAACAGTTCTCTGTAGTACAACAGAAGTTCGTCCATTACTTCAGGAACACTTCTGTTATGACAACTGGGCGCCTGTTGCAATGATAGGTTTCTGTCGTACAACAACATTTTTCTGTAGTACAACAGAAGTTGGTGTCATTACTTCAGGAACACTTCTGTTGTGACAATTGGGGGCCTGTTGCCACAATAGGTTTCTGTAGTATTTCAACAGCTCTCTGTAGCACTACAGAAGTTTTTCGGGTTACTTCAGGAACATTTCTGTTGGGACAACAGGGTGCCTGTAGTGATGACAAATTTTTCTGTAGTACTACAAAAATCTGTTGTGGAGCTTCAGCTTTCTGTTGTAACAACAGACATACAACAGACTGTACTTCTGTAGTAGCAACAACAAATGTCTGTTGTACATCAGAAAAGTCTGTCGCTCCATCAGGAATCTGTAGTTACTACAGAAAAATCCTGTTGCACAACAGAAATTTCTGTAGTACTGAACACAACCTCTGTTGTCATTTTCAACTGGGCGAAACACGGTGCTTTGCAGGAAGTGTTACCTTAATATGTAAAACATGGGGCGATTGAAATTGTGCTGTTGTGGATACCGAGCCGAATAGTTATAACAGAAAACAAAAGTTCTGAAATGTTAGCCAATGCAGCCAGAAGTTTACCAAGGAGCAACCTTAGATAGCCACATCAAGACCAGCAATTGCACTTGAAGACGAGTGTAGCAGCGTCGACGCCGAGGAAAATGGGGAGAACGTCGGCTGGCTAGGTAGACTGAACTTTTACCTCCACAGGTCTAGCCTGGCTATATCGTCCTTGAGCCCTTTATGCAATCAGGGTGAATCTCTGAAACATTTCTTTTTGACATGCCGTGGTTTCATTATTCAAAGAGCCTACCGTACTGGGTTAGAGCCACAGGAACGTTTGTGACGCCCTCTGCATCTTTCTGCGTGAGACAAAACGAATTGCATGTTAGAATTCTTCTAAATACTTATAATTTTCCCAGTATTCACAAACTATCTAGATAATTGATTATTCATACCTCTAACAGCAGACACTGGAAATCCCATTTGCAAGATACTTACTTCATTTCACACTAAGTTGTTACAAAAAATTGCTAACAGTTCCTTCACCGCCCGATTCATGGCCGATCCCCCAGGCTGAGTTGCGCCATTTCACTAGGGAACAAGAACAAGAACAAGAAAAAGGCCTTTGCCTAGGAAGCAATACGGATCATGCGCGACCGGCGCGAGGACCAGGTGATTTATCCGCCGGGGAATGACTGACCCTCATCTAGGTCTTTCCCCTGAGGAACAATATGCTGTAGTTTATTGTGGCTTATCGTCATCACTGATATTGCACGCCACAAGATTGGTGAGCACGGAGAGCGGAGATGGCTGAAAACTAACGCAACGTTTTCAATGATCAGCGTGGAGCCGCCGTCCCGGATGGCAGGTATCGAACAACCGCTACACCACAGCGCGACGTGGCTGCTCTCTCTCTAAGGTTACCCCAGTACTGGCCAGCAGATCCCCAACTCCGTATAGCTCAAACAGCCACGTCACGTCGCAGACTCGAAAATTCAACCATCTCGAATCCTCGCTGCCACCCGAGATTGTCACCGTGCTTCGCGACTTGATCCTTCAACCCCGGCGATAGACCCTTTCGACATCCTCACGAGTGAACACGTCAAACGCACGACGATGTCGAAACAGCGGCGGATACAGCAGTTTCTCCAAACTGAAGAGCGCGGGGATCGCAAACATTCTCAGCTCCTGTGCCATTTACAACAGCTGCTTGGAGAGAAGGCAACCACCTTCGCTCAAGATTTGCTTCGAGAATTGTTCCTACAGCGTTTGCCCACCTACGTCCGCATGGTTCTCGCAACCGCTAGCGATTTGCCCGTGTTCCAGGTAGCCCAACCTGTGGACTCTTTCATGGACGTATCAAGAGACCATCGTTTCATTCGCGGAACGTGATCACCTGATCACTGCAAGATCCTACGCGGCGGATTTGAACACATGCTTGAACTCGGGATCGTGCGGCCTTGCTCTAGCCGCTACGCATCTCCAGTGCATATGGCGCCCAAGGCATCTCCTGGGGAGTGGCGACCGTGCGGAGATTACCGTATGCTCAATAATGCTGCTGTGTGCAGGACCATTAACCACTTCCGGACATTGCATATTTCTCTGAACCACTGCATAGAGCAACCATATTCTCCAAGATCTACCTGGTGAAGGCTTACCATCAAATTGCTGTAGAACCAGTGGATATTCCCAAAACAGCCATTATCACGCCATTTGGACTCTTCCAGTAAGCGTGCATGCCTTTCGGCCTTGGAAATGCTGCACAAACTTTTCAATGATTCACTGACACAGAGAGACGAGGATTAGATTATATTTCTGTTTCGCGTCTATGAATAATTTGATTGTCTTTATTCGCGACGCGTAACGACACATCCAATCTCTGGGCCAACTCTTTCACTACCTCACCGGATACGGCCTTATCGTCAATACGGCGAAGTGTGAATTCGGCGCGCTCGAGTTTGACTTCATCGGCCACTGTGTCAATAAGGATGACATCCGTCTCTTGCCGTTAAAACTGCAGGCCATACAAGATTTTTCTCATCCATCTTTCATTTGTAAACTGCACGAGTTTCTTGGTTTCGTGGATTTCTAAAACCGCTTCATCCCTTAATGTGCCGCTTTTCACCGGCCCCTAACGAACAAGCTCCAGGGCAACAAAACCAAAACAAATGAACTGACCTGGTCCCCCGAAGCACTAACCGCTTTTGATACCATCAAGACCAAGCTTTCTCAGGCAACCCTTCTCGTGCATCCGAGACCAGGAGCCCCACTTTGCCTCATGGCCAATGCGTCCGATGCTGCACTAGGAGCGGTGCTTCAACAGTTCGCGGATAATGTCTGGCAGCCACTTGCCTTTCTTTCTCGGAAGCTTTCATCCACGGAGGCCCATTACAGCGCATACACAAGAGAACTCCTTGGAATGTACATCGCTGTACGTCCCTTCACACACTTGCTGGAAGCTCGAGAGTTCCACATTAAGACAGACCACAAAACTTTGACCTTCCCCGTCAGGTCGAATTCTAGGAAATTGCAACCACAGGAAACACGCCATCTCTCCTTTATCGCTGAATTCACGACAACATATATGGCACGTGCACGGAAGGGACACTGCCGCATAGAAAGCGCTCTCGTGCTGTGCATCTTCTATCACTACGGACAACCCGGTTAGCACCAACTTCTCCGAACTTGCTGCCGAGTAACTTGATGACACAGAAGTAATTGCGTTTGTTGGAAAACTTGGCGCCTTACATGTGCGCGATATCCACATTCCACCTTATGCCGTCTCTATTCTTTGTGATGTCTCCACGTGAACCCCATGTCCAGCCGTTCCACTCAATTTCCGGTGCCCCATTTTTGGTGCCCTTCGTAAGCTAACTCGCTCAGGAATCCGGGCCACTCAACATCTGGTGACACAACGCTTGATCTGGCCGGGCATCAACAAGGACGTACGTGCCTGGCTGTCTGGTATGCCAACAATCGAGGGTTCGCCGACATACACATGCAACTTTCGGCTCTTTTACCCCACCATCTGAACGATTCGAGAAGGTACACATTGACATATTGGGGCCATGGCCGCCATCAAACGGGAACACCTAGCTCCTAAGCTGCATAGATCGCTTTAATGATGATGTGTGGAGTTTTATGGCGCAAGGGCCAGGTGTGGCCAAAGAGCGCCATGTCTGTGGTAATGAGTTTGCGGTGTAATTATGATTGCTATGAAGTTGGTGTGAGGTGGTTGTAAAGAGGCCTTAAAATATACGCTCTAAAGTGCGTAAAATCTGTATGATAAAATTATGGCGATGACGTATGACTTGTACTATGAAAATTTAGATGCATATAAAAAGAATGATACGATAGGTTAAATATATCACGATTATAAGAAATGCCAGAGCACTACTGCCTCCTTAGAGCCCTTGAAGCACAAGGGCCTGGAGGCATGTGCTACGCAAAACAATTATCGCAGTGGCATCCTCTCCAGAGAGGAGGCGCTACGAATTCATGGGACTAATAACATGTAAGACGACATCTCTGAGGAAACCTTGGACACTGTTTGTATTAAAAAGCGGTTCTGGACCGAGAAACATTAGAGGATGAAGAGGAATGTGTTGGCGGTATGCTAAGGAAAAATGTCTCCTTCTCTCAGATTCGGCTTCCCGACACTCCAGGAGGACGTGGAGTACGGTCAGCCTCTCCCCGCATCTACCACAGTTTGGAGGCTCACTTCCGGTCAGTAGAAAGTTATGGGTGCCAAACGTGTGTCCTATTCTGAGACGACAGAATAGGACATCTGTTCGGCGCGATTTTGTAGTAGAGGGCCAGAATCCTAACTGTGGTTTTATCAGGTGGAGCTTATTATCCGTTTTCGCATCCCACATGTGTTGCCAGTGATCTCGCAGCCTCCTTCGCAAGAAAGGCCTCAGATCCGTGACAGGCACCGCAGCAGTAGGCTTAACAGCTTGCAATGTGATTGACGTGGCCATCTCGTCCGCCAGAACGTTACCTTCGATTCCCTTATGGCCAGGGACCCAGCATATTATGATATTCTGGTTAGATGAGTACACTTTGCACAAGACCGAATATAGTTCATTAAATACGGGATTTTTATGTTTGCTGAGTGACATTAAGGCCTTCACGACGCTGAGAGAGTCTGTATAGATCGCTGCTTTTGGAAGTTTCGATTTTCTTATGTGCTTTACAGCAGAGAGTAATGTGTAGGCCTCGGCCGTAAAAGCACTTGTTTCCGGATGCAGTACATCGGATTCCGAAAACGATGGGCCGACGGCTGCATAGGATACCCCGGCATTTGACTTCGAAGCGTCTGTGTAGAACTCTGCGCAGGAGTGCTTGTGCTGGAGTTCTAGGAAATGCATTCGGATTTCGGCCTCAGGAGCGTGCTTTGTAACTTTTATAAAGGATATGTCACATTGTATCACCTGCCACTCCCAAGGAGGTAAGAGCCTGGTTAGGTGCATTAAGCGATGCTCGAGGAGTGGGACATGCATTTCATCGCTAAGCTCCTTCACACGCAGCGCGAAAGGCTGTCTTATGGAGGGACGATTGCTGAAAAGTGTAGCGCACGTCATATCAGTAACGGTATCAAAACATGGATGTTCAGGATTAGAGCGTACTTTAAGGAAATATGTAAAGCTAATGCATGATCTCTGTAGGTGGAGAGACCATTCATTTGATTCTACATATAGACTTTGTATGGGACTCGTTCTGAAAGCGCCAGTGGCCAGTCGCATTCCTAGATGGTGGACAGGATCTAGGATCTTTAGTGCGCTCGGGGCGGCAGAGTTATATACTACAGCACCATAATCCAATCGAGACCGAATTAGGCTCTTGTATAGGTTCATTAAACACTTCCTATCACTACCCCATGTAGTCTGGGATAGAAGTTTCATTAAGTTCATTGTTTTTAGACATTTTTCTTTCAGATATTTAATGTGTGGAATGAAAGTGAGTCTGTAGTCAAGTATGATACCTAGGAATTTGTGCTGTTTGCTGATAGGTATTCGTTGTCCACACAGTTCTAAGGAAGGATCCGGAACCAGGCCTCTCTTTCTTGTAAAAAGAACACAAGAGCTTTTGGTAGGATTGATCTTAAATCCATTCTTGTCTGCCCATATTGAGACTTTGTTCAGGCCGTGCTGTACCTGTCTCTCGCACACTGCGAGGTTACAGGATTTGAAAGCTATTTGTATGTCGTCCACGTAGACAGAATAAATGATTGCCGGTGGTAATGAAGCGCGAAGCGTGTTCATCTTCACGATGAAGAGTGTGCAGCTGAGCACGCCTCCTTGCGGTACACCCGTTTCTTGCGTAAAAGGACGCGAAAGTACATTTCCTACTTTTACCCGGAAGGTACGACTGGACAGATAGCTTTCTATTAGGTTTAGCATATTACCATGGATGCCCATTTCTGACAAATCTCTTAAGATTCCGTAACGCCACGTCGTATCGTACGCCTTCTCCATATCGAGGAATATGGATAAGAAGAATTGTTTGTGTACAAATGCGTCCCGGATATTTGCTTCTACACGTACAAGATGGTCAGTTGTGGAGCGCCCTTCTCGGAAGCCGCACTGATAGGGATCAAGGATTTTGCTCAGTTCAAGGAAATGGATGAGTCGCCGAATAATCATTTTTTCAAACACCTTACAAATGCAACTTGTGAGGGCTATCGGGCGGTAACTTGCCACTGAGGAAGGGTCCTTGCCTTGTTTCAAAACAGGGACCACAATGGCTTCCTTCCATGCGGTTGGAAGGTACCCTGCATCCCAAATGGTGTTGAAAAGTGTGAGTAGTGTAACCTGCGTGTCATTGTGTAAGTTTTTGAGCATTTCATAGATGATTCTATCAGATCCTGGTGCGGAGCTGTTGCATACGCTCAAGGCAGCTCTCAATTCAGCAATACAAAAAGGACGGTTGTAAGGCTCATTCTCTCGAGCTTTTCTTGTTAATGGCTTACGTTCTTCTGTGTCTTTGTATTTGAGAAAGGACTGTGTATAATTTGTTGGACTTGACACGCTCTCAAAGTATTCCCCAAGTGAGTCTGCCTGGTCTTGCAGTGTATCGCCCTGTGTGTTTACCAGGGGGAGTGAATGTGTTTGCCGCCCTCTAATCCTATTTACTCTGTTCCAGGCATTGGCCTCATCCCTAAACGAGTTAATACTCGATAGATACTTTTGCCAGCTTTCTCTTCTGGCCTGTCGGCGGGTTCTCCTACCTTGGGATTTTACTTTTTTAAAGTTGACAAGATTTTCTGCAGTGGGCGAAGCGCGTAGCAACCCCCACGCTTTGTTCTGATTCCTACGTGCGATTCTGCATTCATTGTTCCACCACGGGACATGCCGTTTGCATGCCGAGCCGCTTAATTCACGTATGCATTTAGATGCGGCATCTATTACGAAGGCTGTGAAGTACTCCACAGCAGCATCGATTTCTAAAGAAGACATGTCATCCCATGATATACTAGTTAAGTTTCGGAACCTCTCCCAGTCTGCTGTGTCAATCTTCCACCTGGGAGCCTGTGGCGGATATTCGTTTTCTTTAAGTGTTCTTAATAGTATGGGGAAGTGGTCGCTTCCGTAAGGATTGTTCATAACTTCCCATTCGAGTTCAGGCAGAATGGACGAGGAAACTATGCTCAGGTCAATAGAAGAAAAGGTTCTGTTTGCTAGGGAGTAATACGTGGGTTCCTTCTTATTCAGCAGGCACGCACCTGAAGAAAAAAGGAACTGTTCAACAAGACGACCTCGTGCGTCTGTATGAGAGTCGCCCCACAGGGAACTGTGCGCATTGAAATCACCAAGGACAAGATAAGGTTCTGGCAATTCGTCTATAAATGACTGAAATTCATGTTTGTTTAATTTGAAGTGTGGGGGTACATAAAGCGAGCAAATGGTGACGAGTTTGTTTAAAAGAACAGCTCGAACCGCCACTGCTTCAAGGGGCGTTTGTAGCTGTAAACGCTGACAGGAGATACCTTTATGAACCAAAATGGCAACACCGCCTGATGATACGGCAGCATCATCGCGATCTTTGCGAAACGTGACATACGGTCGGAGAAAGTTTGTGTGTTGTGGTTTTAAGTGTGTTTCCTGTAGACACAGCACTTTTGGATTGTGTTTTTGGATAAGCTCTTGCACGTCATCAAGGTTCCTGATAAGTCCTCTGACATTCCATCGAATTATTGGTGTATATATATTGGTAGTAAATAAGTGCTGTGTATACGAAAACAGAAGTATTAATTACAGAGATTTCAGAGCTTAGGTTACAGGGCTTAGGTTCCAGAGCTCTTTCGAGGCCCTGTAACCGGGGTTTTACTCTTTTTGAAGCGTTCGAGGGAACCTCGCCGCTCCTTAGGCGCTTGGTGCGCCTTGAAGATAGGTGTTGTGTCCATTGCCTCTTGTGAGGCGCCGGACACGTGCTCTTGCGAGCGAGAAGGTTCCCGGGAAAGTCTCGCCTTGGAGGGCAAGACCCCTGCGCCCACCAGCCCGGAGGTCGATGGGGCTCCCTGATGGATTTGGCTGCGCCGGCTGTTGCCAGCGCTGGAAGGGGCCGGGGAGGTTGGGGCAGCCTCGGCTGCGCCCACCTTCGGGGTCGGTGGCCCCGTCTGCTGGGTTGACGGAGCAGCGCTAGCTGCCACCGCCGCGGGGGCAGATGGCGTGACTGCCGACTCACGGCTTGTGGGTCGGACAGCCGCCGGAGGCCGTAGTGACGCTGCCCCCTGACGCGCCACTTCGGCAAAGCTGGCCTTAGGAAGGTATGCAACCCGCCTGCGTGCCTCTTTGAATGATATGTTTTCTTTTACTTTGATTGTGACTATTTCTTTTTCTTTCTTCCAAGACGGGCATGACCGCGAGTATGCGGCATGCTCGCCATCACAGTTCACGCAGTGTGGAGCGTTTTCGCACGTTTCAGAGGCATGGTCACGGGAACTACATTTTGCACATGTCTGCCGGCCTCGGCAGTTCTGGGAACTGTGGCCGAAACGCTGGCATTTGAAGCAGCGGAGAGGATTTGGAACGTACGGTCTGACCCGTAGCATTACATAGCCGGCCTCGAGTGTCTCAGGCAGAATGCTTGAGGAGAAAGTCAAAACAAGATGCTTGGTTTTTATCTCCTTGCCGTCGCGCCTTAGCATAATTCTTTTAACATTGATTACGTTTTGCTCACTCCAGCCTTCGAACAGTTCGGCTTCTGTGAGCTCCATCAGATCGTCGTCAGAAACAACGCCACGACTGGTGTTCATAGTTCGGTGTGGGGTTACTATTACTGGGATTTCCCCAAATGACTGAACTTTAGAAAGATTTTCAAGCTGCTTCGGATTGCGGAGTTCCAGAAGGAGATCGCCGCTAGCCATTTTCGTTGCTTTATAGCCTGTACCAAGAGTTTCAGTTAGATATTTAGATACGAGGAAATGAGAAATCATTCTCATGGTCTTTTCAGGATTGTTTGAATGAATTACATGAAATCGGGGAAGTTTGGCTGCTTGTTCCCAAGGAATTGGAAAATATCTTCGGTGCGCCCTCTTTTCTGAGGGCGATCAGGTAGTCGGGGAAAAGAAGTGGCCATTAGGAGTATGGTTTTTTTCGGCAGGGATGGCCGCCGCCCACCATGGAGCCCAACCAGGGGACGACACAGGACGGAGATATTCAGTTCTGCGCACGCCAGCGGTACAGCCCCGCTATAACCGAATACATATACCCAAGACTGGATATAGTGCACAAGGTTAACCCTCGCCGCCTACGAAGCCGGAAGTAATACGAAAATAAAGAGAGGACAGGAAAGATTAAAAGTGAGAAAAAGACGAAGATTTGAGGGAGAAAGAGAAAGCGAAAGGCAACTACCGATTTCCCCCGGGTGGGTCAGTCCGGGGGTGCCGTCTATGTGAAGCAGAGGCCGAAGAGGTGTGTTGCCTCCGCCGGGGGGCCTTAAAGGTCCAAACACCCGGCATCGGCTCAACCCCCAGGATCCCCCTTTCCCCAGACACGGCTAAGCCGCGCACGGTTACACGCGGGAGGGTCCAACCCTCGTGTGCTCGGGTACGTGGTGTCGCAACACACCAAACGCCTGCTGACGCAGACGCCCCTGCGGGGGCATAGATCGCTTTACTCGATGGCCAGAAATACATCCGTACTGAAACCACCGCAAACACATTCGCTGCGCTGGGTTTGGTGATAAGGTGTACCATTTAATAATAAACCACGAGAGGACGCCAGTTTGAATCAGCACTATTCAATAACCTGCTGACCTTCTTAGGTACTTCTCGCACACGCACCACGGCATATCAGGCCGTTGTCAATTTTCTTGCTGATCGATGTCGCCGCGCCATCAAGACCTCGCTCGGAGCACAGCCTGACGCCACTCACTGGTTCACATCACTACCACTGGTTATGCTGCGTATTCGGGCAACGCTGAAGCAGGATCTGCGCTGTACGCCTGCCGAGATGGTTTTCGCAGCACCACCATGCCTTCCAGGGGAGTTCTTGCACCATACTGTTTCATCGCGGTGCCCTGACCCCGCCGACTACACCAACATTCTGCTAGCTTCATGCCGAACACATGGTGCTCCTGAAGCAAGCTGCCAGCACCATACCGCATCGCATATTCCTAAAGAGCTGGTGACGTACTTTTATGTTTTCGTCCGCTGTGACTCCATATGGGTACCCATGCAACGCCCTTACGATCGTCCACACTGTGTGATCCATCATGCCGACAAGCATTTCACTGTGGACTTAAATGGCCGACAGGACACTATATTTATGGATCGCCTCAAGCCCGCCTTGGTTGTCAGATAGACAGAAAAAGTTTATTCGTAGCAAGTGAGTTTGGATTCCTTTGGGTCCCTGGACCACCGCACGGTCCCACACTTCGTCGAGACGTTCATGTTCCTTTTGTTCATGACGTCGACAGCTCGAGCCACCACAGCAAGCTGTGATGTCAGGTCTGTAGACGAGAGCAGGACCTGCCAGTCCTCCCAGCTTGGGATGGCGGGCTGTCCCTGCGGGGGAGGATCAGCAGGGCAGCCAAAATTGATGTGGGAGATTGTGGCGTGAGGGTTGCCGCATAGGGAGCATGTAGGGAAGGTACCTCAGTAGTGGGATAGCAGCTGAAGGGATTGGAGAAAGCGGGTCTCGAGGCGTCTCCAGAGGACCTGTTGGGAGTGGGTCAGGGAGGGGTGGGGAACACGGTAAATCTGACGGTCCAAACGGGGTACTTGCGTGAGTCTGCAAAGCTGTTCGTTCGCTCCCTCGAGAAGCCCGGATCGAGGCGGTCCTGAGCCCGGAAAACCAAACATCGGGCCAATTTATCGGCAGCCTCGTTTCCGGGGTTCCCAGAGTGAGCCGGCACCCAACGGAGCTCTACCTTGCGTGGTAAATTCCTGGTGGGTGTGTTTAACAAGCTCCAGGCAGGGGTGTGAATCCTGCCTCTGGCAAAGTTGGACAGAGCAGTCTTGGAATCGTTAAATATGTATTCAACATCCGAAAGTGCAAGGGCTAAAGCAATGGCGGTCTCCTCTGCCTCCTCAGGTGTAGAGCCTGAGGGTTAGATGGTGAGTTAGGGATCGGGGTAGGGTTGTGTAGTAAGCAACTGCTTACTGTACATGCTTGTACATGCGTTGTCTACCCAAATGGCTTTCTCGACTTGTCCGTAATACTTGTGGAGGGCATTTGCGCGAGCTACGCGGCGACAGATGTGATACTGGGGATGGACATTTCGAGGAAGAGGTCTCACTACAAGGGGTGCATGGATGTGTCGAGGAATGGCTATAAGGGTTGACTGATTAGCGGGTTTGTTTATGCGAAGGGAGGCGAGGATATGGTAGCCAGTGGCGCTTGCGGCAAGTCTTATGTACGGCGTCTGAAGGTGCGCCTCAACTAATTCAGGAAGCGTGGTAAGCATGCCTAGTACAAGGAGTTTGGCTGTGGTAGTGCTGTGGGGTAGGTTTAGGGCGGCCTTAGTTGCAAGGTGGATCATGGCGTCGACGCGCTCGGTTTCCGTGCGGTTCAGCTTGAGATATGGAGTGGCGTATAGAATTCGGCTAAGCCTAAAGGCATGCGCAAGTTTCATCTAGTCTGCTTCGTCTAAACCCTTGTGCAGTGAAGTTACGCGGCGTAGAAGCTGCAACACTGATTGCGTAGAGGCCTTAAGTGTTTAAAGGGTATGGTCATTGCCTCCGGAATCCTGCAGGTAGAGGATACGCAGGGTGGGAGTGAGGGGGATAGGGGATCCTTGTAAAGTGATTCGGATGATTGAGTTAGCGGCAGATTTTGGTCTAATTAGGAGGAGCGCGGACTTAAAGGGGGAACAGTCGAATGCGATAGATGATACGTGAGCGGAGGTGGTGTCGGCTGCTAATACATACTCTGCTAAAACATACTCTGTACGCTGATGATATTACCACATGGACCACTCATGGCTCTGACGGGTAGATTGAGGAAACTCTACAATTAGCAGCCGACACGCCTTGGTTGAGGACCCATTACTTCAGTCACCGGATGGCCGGTGCTGCATTAGCTCAGAGCCAGTTGGTCCTCGCCAGTCTTCACACTTCAACTCCCAACACCCCGACCCAAATTCCTCAAAGTATCGTTCCGGCTACCTGCACGACTCCGTCACTTCAAGAGGGGCCTCCTGTAGCCGCATATACGTCGAGGAAGATGAGGGGAACGGCATGTGGCTAGTGATAGGCCTTTGCCTAGGAAGCGAAACCACAGCACGCCCCCGATAACGCGCGGACGGGGTGAGGACTAGGTGATTTAGCCACCGAGGAATGACTGTCAGCTAGGGCTTTCTGCTCAGTAAATATATGTTCCTGTTTATTGTGGCTCATTGTCACCGCTGATTTTGCACGGCACACAAGTATCCATAAATAATGTCACCTCGATAGAGGCAAACAAATCAAAAACAAGCTCCACATTTTGTAACGAGTATTACAAGAGTAGAGAAGCTGCTGCCAGAGGGACCGCTTCTACGAAGTCGTTCTCTGTCAGCTTGGAATGGGACACAAAAGATGAAATAATCTAGACTTTTCTTCTGTTGACCGAACAACAGCCAGCCCGCATGCCTAACATTATTTTAGCTATTAGCAATTAGGCATGTTTTACCTTTCCTCCGCATAGAAATCTGCCTCCTTTCAACCCTGCGAAAGTGGAAGCATAGCAAAGTTGTTGCCCACCTTAGACAAGCACAACCGACATTACACAAGTAACACCACCCCAACCGACACTAGACGACGTTAGACAACACGGTAGCACACATCCCTATTCTTCTACAGGGTCTCCGCCAAGAGCAAGCGCCTTATTGAACTAACTGAATTTTACCATGTAAGTTACGTAAGAAAGTTCGTAAGCTACGGCTTACACACAAGCTTAAGACATGTTAACTTCGGATTGTAATTCGAATATACGAGAAAATATAATTGTGTTACGTGGAAAGTCGAAGACAAAGCCATTTTCCAGCTGCCGTTTGAGGTCTGGCTAAGTGGCCGCGGCCGCTTTATGGCGGTCCTGTTTTTGGGTGAGCACGAGCTCACGAAAATTTTGACCATCTAGAGGCTAATAGCTTCGCGGTAAAAGAAAAACGGAAACTTTTGGACTCTGTGTTATACATACCATGCACCACTACACAGCACTTTTGCTAGGAGATGAGTGCTCATTTTGGTTACAAGACACTTTCGAATACCTAGGCACCAAAGGAATTCCGTATCAAGTCCTGCCATATGACTGCCCCTGATAAAACTTTGCACGTAACACTTGCAAAGCGAACCTTTCTGCTGAAGAGCAGAATAGACCTGTTCTCGGCGCCTAATTGTAGGAAGGTCACTGCGCCATGAAAGTATTAGTTAACTTACTTGTATGACAGTTTTTCGTGATGTGATTATGACTATATGCTGTACTTTATCTGGACTATATGCTGCTGTAATTATCCAGACTGCAGGCTTTAGATGTCTTTTCAAGCATCAGAGACCCGAGAGGATGGCCGGAACTGCAGCCCGCGAGACACAAAGGAGGCGCCTCGCTTCTCCGCCAGTCTGTACGCGAAGAACAACAGCCTTCAGAGAAAGCACAACAACGTGGTTTTAGAATTTTGCCAGCCGGCGTTCCTTACCGAACCGCACGCCGCCATGCAGATCTTGGACATCGGCTGCGGAACTGGGGACTACACGCGGGACTTCCTTTTACCGCGTTACCTGCCGTGCGACAGGTTAGTCGGCATCGACTCCAGCATCCAAATGATCGAATACGCTAGGCGATACTCGGCTCACGAGAAGATCGAATACGAACTGCTCGACATAGGCGATGACATCACCGAGTTTATCGGCCGTCGTGGCCACTTCGACAGAGTTTTCTCTTTTTACTGCCTTCACTGGGTGAGGGACCAGGGCGCTGCACTGAAGAACGTAGCTGCACTGATGACACCAGAAGGACAGTGTCTTCTGGTGATTGCAGCTTCACACCAACCTGGCGCCGTATGGCGACTTCTGGCCGAAATGGATCCTTGGGAAAAATATGCCGAGGTAAAGATATGTTTTATAATATAGAGTTATGGCAGCTATCCACCGGCAGAAAAGCGCGTGGGTAACCCCAAAGAATCAATAAGTACTTTGATCAAACGACTGTCTGAAGCATGTAGACATCTGTTTTGTTTAACCACTTGGTTCCTTGAACTCAAATCACCGTTAGAAGCATCGCGGTACGTGGTCGTAATCCCGCGGCACTTTCTCGTATTTCGTGCGCTGCTAGTATATTGCGGAAAAAAGTAATTACAGAGGACATAGCTCAAGGAAACCGAATGAATGGAATGCTTTAAAATTTAGCAAGAGCTTTCTTATTCGCATTTTTCTGTTAATTCTATAAATAAAACCTTATTTAGTTAATCTTGTTTCCATCTAGTTAAGACACCTTTGAAGGAATCTTCGCACGCATCGTAAATTTTACATCAGAATGTTCTGAATAGCCATGCCATCTTTCTGACAAGAAATAACGGAATGAGTTTTACACGTTATTCATATGAACGTGGTACGTGTTTGTGGTTGGTTTTGCACCAGAGTTTGAGTATGTTTAGTGTTAGAAAAATGAGTCGTAGCAACATCGTAGCGCCGCGCTGTGGCCACATTTTTCGTTCAGTTTTGTTTTACACTATTCATGTCACAACAACAATCAAACCCCGGCCCTCAGTCCCCAGCAGCTGCGAAGCAACTGACCACGGCGGCGGTCAGACCTGCGACGCTGCAGAGGGTGCTAAGAATGCCTGGCTCCGGACAGGCCGCCATTGGAATATGAACCTGGCAACGTTTAACGCTAGAACGTTATCTAGTGAGGCGAGTCTAGCAGTGCTATTGGAGGAATTAGAGGGCAGTAAATGGGATATAATAGGGCTCAGTGAAGTTAGGAGGCCAAAAGAAGCATATACAGTGCTAAAAAGCGGGCACGTCCTGTGCTACCGGGGCTTAGCAGAGAGGCGAGAACTAGGAGTCGGATTCTTGATTAATAAGAACATAGCTGGTAACATACAAGAATTCTATAGCATTAACGAGAGGGTGGCATGTCTTGTTGTGAAACTTAATAAGAGGTACAAAATGAAGGTTGTACAGGTCTACGCCCCTACATCTAGTCATGATGACCAGGAAGTCGAAAGCTTCTATGAAGACGTGGAATCGGCGATGGGTAAAGTCAAAACAAAATACAGTATACTGATGGGCGATTTCAATGCCAGGGTAGGCAAGAAGCAGGCCGGAGACAAGTCAGTGGGGGAATATGGCATAGGCTCTAGGAATAGCAGAGGAGAGGTATTAGTAGAGTTTGCAGAACAGAATAATATGCGGATAATGAATACCTTTTTCCGCAAGCGGGTTAGCCGAAAGTGGACATGGAGGAGCCCGAATGGTGAGACTAGAAATGAAATCGACTTTATACTCTGCGCGAACCCTGGCATCATACAAGATGTAGACGTGCTCGGCAAGGTGCGCTGCAGTGACCATAGGATGGTAAGAACTCGAATTAACCTTGACTTGAGGAGGGAACGGAAGAAACTGGTACATGAGAAACCAATCAATGAGTTAGCGGTAAGAGGGAAACTAGAGGAATTCCGGATCAAGCTACAGAAGAGGTATTCGGCTTTAACCCAGGAAGAAGACCATAGTGTTGAAGCAATGAACGACAATCTTATGGGCATCATTAAGGAGTGCGCAATAGAAGTCGGTGGTAACGCCGTTAAACAGGAAACCAGTAAGCTATCGCAGGAGACGAAAGATCTGATCAAGAAACGCCAATGTATGAAAGCCTCTAACCCTACAGCTAGAATAGAACTGGCAGAACTTTCTAAGTTAATCAACAAGCGTAAGACAGCGGACATAAGGAACTATAATATGGATAGAATTGAACAGGCTCTCAGAAACGGAGGAAGCCTAAAAGCAGTAAAGAAGAAACTAGGAATAGGCAAGAATCAGATGTGTGCATTAAGAGACAAAGCCGGCAATATCGTTACTAATATGGATGAGATAGTTCAAGTGGCTGAAGAGTTTTATAGAGATTTATACAGTACCAGTAACACCCACGACGATAAGGTGACAGAGAATAGTCTAGAGGAACTTGAAATCCGACAAGTAACACCGGAAGAGGTAAAGAACGCCTTGGGAGCTATGCAAAGGGGGAAGGCAGCTGGGGAGGATCAGGTAACAGCAGATTTGTTGAAGGATGGTGGGAACACTGTCCTAGAAAGGTTGGCTGCCCTATATACACAATGCCTCATGACCTCGAACGTACCGGAATCTTGGAAGAACGCTAACATAATCCTAATCCATAAGAAAGGGGACGCCAAAGACTTGAAAAATTATAGACCGATCAGCTTACTGTCCGTCGCCTACAAAGTATTTACTAAGGTAATCGCAAATAGAATCAGGAATACCTTAGACTTCTGTCAACCAAAGGACCAGGCAGGATTCCGTAAAGGCTACTCAACAATAGACCATATTCACACTATCAATCAGGTGATAGAGAAATGTGCGGAATATAACCAACCCTTATATATAGCCTTCATTGATTACGAAAAAGCATTTGATTCAGTCGAAACCTCAGCAGTCATGGAGGCACTACGGAATCAGGGTGTAGATGAGCCATATGTAAAGATACTGGAAGCTATCTATAGCGGTTCCACAGCCACCGTAATCCTCCACAAAGAAAGCAACAAAATCCCAATAAAGAAAGGTGTCAGCCAGGGAGATACGACATCTCCAATGCTATTCACAGCGTGTTTACAGGAGGTATTCAGAGACCTGGAGTGGGAAGAATTGGGGATAAAAGTTGTTGGAGAATACCTTAGCAACTTGAGATTCGCTGATGATATTGCCTTGCTTAGTAACTCAGGAGACCAATTGCAATGCATGCTCACTGACCGGGAGAGGCAAAGCAGAAGGGTGGGTCTGAAAATTAATCTACAGAAAACTAAAGTAATGTTTAACAGTCTCGGAAGAGAACAGCAGTTTACGATAGGTAGCGAGGCACTGGAAGTGGTAAGGGAATACATCTACTTAGGGCAGGTAGTGACCACGGATCCGGATCATGAGACTGAAATAACCAGAAGAATAAGAATGGGCTGGGGTGCGTTTGGCAGGCATTCTCAAATCATGAAGAGCAGGTTGCCACTATCCCTCAAGAGGAAAGTGTATAACAGCTGTGTCTTACCAGTACTCACCTACGGGGCAGAAACCTGGAGGCTTACGAAAAGGGTTCTGCTGAAATTGAGGACGACGCAACGAGCCATGGAAAGAAGAATGATAGGTGTAACGTTAAGGGATAAGAGAGCAGATTGGGTGAGGGAATGAACGCGAGTTAATGACATCTTAGTTGAAATCAAGAAAAAGAAATGGGCATGGGCCGGACATGTAATGAGGAGGGAAGATAACCGATGGTCATTAAGGGTTACGGACTGGATTCCAAGGGAAGGAAAGCGTAGTAGGGGGCGGCAGAAAGTTAGGTGGGCGGATGACATTAAGACGTTTGCAGGGACAACATGGCCACAATTAGTACATGACCGGGGCAGTTGGAGAAGTATGGGAGAGGCCTTTGCCCTGCAGTGGGCGTAACTAGGCTGATGATGATGATGATGATGATTCATGTCAAGTGTGGGAAGCCGGTCAAATGGTAGGTTTAGATAGGGTATGGGAGAGGTCATCATACATATATGTATTGTGAGACGTCGACTGATGCGATGCTTTTATTTTCAGAGCAGCCGCTCGTGAAATATATATATATATATATATATGAACGAGAAGAAGGGGAACCAAGTGGCCTGATTTTTATTAATCATATCATTGGAACACAACAAAGACACTAGGAGAACATAGGGGAAATTAATTCTACTTACTAATTAATTCAGAGAAATTATAAATTAATGGAAGTTAAGGTGGAAGAAAAAAACAAGTGCCCGCAGGTGGGACACGAACCCACGTCTTCGGATTACGTGTGCGATGCTCTTACCATTTGAGGTACCGCGGCGCTGTTTTCCCGTTCACTTTCCGGGATATTTATATTTTTCTAGTAAAACTAACCCCGGGAGTGTTAACCAGCGCCACCACTCACATACCTAGGCGGCGGTTGGGGAACATCCTTTCTACTGCAGGCATCACGAGTGCATGATCTGTTTGGGCTGACGACAACTCGTCCATAAACCCCCACATGTCACCCAAAGGTCTCAGTTTTGCCGCATTCGAGACCCTAGTAATGCAATGAACGAGAATAAAAGGTGCTGAGGGGCCCAATTTTTACTAATCATATCGTGAGAATTCACCGAATAAAGTTTAACGAGGGCAACATGGGGGAACTTACTTCTAGTCCCAAATTAAATTTAAGAAAGAGAAATGATAAATAAATGTAAACGAAACCGCAAGAAAAGCAACATGCCGTAGTTGGGACGCGAACCCACGCCTTCGCATCAATAAACTACACGTGATAAATAAGTAATGTACTCGTGAGACCACGTACTCGTGACACCTTGGGCCGAAAGGATGATCCGCCGCCTAGGATTGTGTGTGGTGGCGCTTGGTAACACTCCCAGGGTTAGTTTCTCGTAGTGAAACATAAAATACTCCAGAAAGTGGATGAGAAAACGACGCCGGCGTAACTCTATTGGTAAGAACGTCACGCTCGTACTGCGAAGACGTGGATTCGTGTCCGACCTTCTGGCAGTTGTTTTTTCATCCGCTTTAATTTCAGGTGATGATTTAGCATTCGAGTGATCGAATGAGCTCGAATGAGCATTAGATCGACTGAGCTCCCGAACAACCCTTTGCCATGCGGTGTGACCTGGGCTTATATGATGGATGCAAAGAGGTGCGACGTAATGCGAAGGCATTTCTCCCGCATATAAATCTCCACTGAATTGTTGTATTGCATATTTTATCAAAACAATTCAGACAGCTAGCCTACAACAACGAGCTAAGTCTTCCTTGAAATCAATGGTATATGCGCTCAGGAACCATTCGTTCAACGTGCCGTGCAAAGTTAATCTTCCTTTTAAAAGCACGTTGTCACCGCCTAAAAGAATGATAACCCACTGGGTCTGGCGAATTCTTTTAAGAAAGGCTGAATATTGAAGGCTCAGTGTGCGGAAGTCCGGCTTCTTCGGCCCCCCAGGGCAACAATTTCTGCTAATAAGCTAACAAGCTGATCGACCGCTTATTTAACCGGTATCTTCCAGCGATTCGCTGGCGTGCTAGTGCCTTAGCAAGTTGAAAATGCCCCGAGGGAAAGAACTGCCTAAAATGTGGGGCGTATGATTAGTCACATTCTGGCTGCATTTTTCCTATATTACTGCAAGGAGTGCAGGCATCTCTAGTATCGCAAGTGATTGCCTAAATGCTCTTAGGTAAATTTCTAGGTTACCATTCAGTTTGTCTACATAGTTGAGGGTGCAGTGTTGTGAATGTGCAATATTTGTTTACCATGAGGTTCACGTTGACGTTTTGCTCAGATATTGTTTCAGTTCATTCCGAAGAGCCATTACATGAAGGACGAGAAGGAACAGATCCAGTACATGTCGTCACTTTTGCGCGAAGCCGGCCTCTGCCCCAACATTCTTGTGCTGCCAAGGCTGGTGACATTTGACGGATGGTCTGAAGAGGACATAATCGGTAAGCGCGACAACGACGCGAATAAAAAAAGCCATTTTCTTCGTAGAGGATTGTTTAACGGAATCACCTCATCTTTATGGAAGTGCACACGGCAGCTTGAATAGTGCTGCTTTTAGCAGTCTTAACGTACTTCACGGAACTCCCGAGGGCTATATACGTATTTTTGTCTCTAACCATTTTCTTGACTACCTGGTTCGCTGGGTAGTCCGTGGCATTATGCGTTGCTATACCGAAGGAAAGGATTCGCGACAAACCGTCGGACTAACTTGGGTCACTCAGTATGCGAAAATGTGTACATAAGTGCCAGCCTTCAACGAATGCCTGTTTCGTCGATATGGGTCACTGTCGATGCGGTACTGGGTAGCTATCGCTGCTCAATAAAAATCTTTGATGCCGACTAGGAGTACTGGGTATGTGCCACTTGGTTTGGGCTGAGCCTCGTTTACGCAAACCTAGTTCACTGCATGTGTTCCAGCAGATGTGTGCCGTTCTTCAATGAACGTATTTAGCGCCAACTTTGGTAACTAGGCCACCGGGACTGTGCCGCACTACAATGATGAACAAGAAATTCCTCCGCAATCGAACCCACGTCTAAAAGGTGGCTTACGCTTTTTCAGTCTGTGCCACACAGGCGCAGGATATGCGCCGCTTTTCAATGAACCTATCACCAACTTGGGCCGCGCAGTATGTGCCAGACGGTGTGCGGCAAGCGAGGTAACAGTTCTCAGCGTTCTGCAGCTACCGGCGCGCCACGCTTCTGGTCGCGGAGGTCACGCGTGGACTTCACGGCAGCGTCACCAGATGGCGCATCGTGTCCAAAAAGCAGCGCGAGTGTGGAGCAAGGTTGCCGCATTGCGCGTTTGTCAGCGTTCGCATGCACCGGCGCGCCACGCATTTCGGAGGTGACGGAAGGTCTTCACGGCGGCGCGTATAGAAGGCACCGAGTGTTGTTAGGGAAGCGCGCAAGAGAGGTCTCGCTGCGGTACACACCTCATACATAACTCAATTCGATGGTGGCAATATACGATGTGTCGCTATATTTGCTTAATGCTAAATGAATTAACGGCGACCGTCATCGTCTGATGACTTGTGCCGAATTTTTTCAAGAATGCTCTCAGATTATTGTAAAGCGAAGCTTCCTTTGCGGTCCCTCACGGTCTTTTCTGACCGTGGCTAAGTGTTCACGTTTTGTCGAATAGCTGATTCGCAGGACGGCGCTGCTATCTTTGCTACCTTTGCAGGTGTCCTGGCTGCTGGCCTTGTTTTTCTACGGAATTACGCAGAGATAAAAAGAATGATGCCTAAATATGACTTCGAAACAAATGCGTGTAATTAAGAGCACAATTTCATTAATAAAACAAGACTTTCTATGGGTACTTCTTTAGAGTCTGGCATTTGGCGCGTCTGCTTGGCCACTGTTTCGTCGAGTAGAGTGCTGGTTACTGCAGCACTATCTCTTGAACCGGCCAGCTCTAATCCGCGCACTTACTCTGGATACAGTATCAATACAAAGGGGGCCAATCGCGGAGGCAGTATAATGTGCGGTCACGTGGGTAACATGCATTGTAGGGATGGTCGTGTCTTACCGTCGTCTTTGGCGATCGCTATAATGCAATTAATACACTGTACAGACTACAATCACTTGCATGACACTTATTTAAACGCTTCACGAAAACTTCGCTTCTCAGATTCCAACGTGTGGGGTGGACCTGCATAACTTTTCATCAATATCCACTAATTGAAGGCTACAAATCGGCAATTTTTTAATGCGCATTTTTGCTTAAGTCGCTAGGAATACTCTTGAGACGTTGTTCCTAGGGAGTTGACGACGCCACGTCGCAATCTATGACAGAGGCGCCAAACTGCATAATAGGTATTTGTGTACTTGTAACGCTTGATGTGACAAAATGCATAGATAGATTATGGGGTTTTACGTGCCAAAACCACTTTCTGATTATGAGGCATGCCGTAGTGGAGGACTCCGGAAATTTCGATCACCTGGTGTTCTTTAATGGACAAAATGCATGCATTTGTCCTGCAAATGCATGCAAACGTTGAAAAGAAGGGGGGCGGGGGAAATGCAAAACCTACGGCTGCATTACGATCAAAAATTAAGGTCACGTTTCTCTGACATCTCGAAGCCGAGAAAAACGAGGTTCTTCAGTTTTCACAGCTAAGTTTAGGACAAATGTTTGCAACGTAAGCTATGCATTGCCATTTGTTCGGACAGCAAGAAACGTTTACAAATTCTCGCGAGCAAAAAATGTGTATTTGCACAATATTGCGTATTCTGTGGCTGTACATCGTCAGAGAACCACTTGCCCCACTTTATTGTTTAGAGGTGCCACACTTGTTTGCTGGTAAATACTTGCGAAGCTGCTATCGCTAACGTTTAACCTTTGAAGTTGTCTCCATGAACGACTTCTAGTGCAATACCTGCAGGTATTGCAGGATGAAAAGGAAAAGATAGTATGGCAAAGGCCAGCTTTAGCATACTTTGTACTTCAGCATGTCTAAAACTCCTACAACGCTCGCTTTCATATTTATGCTGGTGATGCTTTCATACCCGCAGCACCATCAGCGCCCATCACGATCCTGTGAAGTAAGGCCGCAATCTTGGCAGATCTTAGTCACATGACATCTGCCGAAACTATTGAGCTGGCTGTATTGCTGGTTGCTTTTACTGCAGCTCGCCTATTCCCATCAATTATCGCTGAACTTCGCATTGTTTTTTTTCACTAAAAACATGAAAACTTCAGACAGAAAAAAAGAAGAAATTTTCCGCATTAGATGTTTACAACAGAAATGCACAACTTCTCGTGTGCCATGTGAATCAAGGCAATACCCATGCACACGGGCACAAAAAATGACATTAACTTGCTAATGCCCTAAATTCCATAGCTATTTAAGTGATGCCACAAGGGACCCGCCGTTGTTGCTTAGTCGCTATGGCATTGGGCTGCTAAACACGAGGTCACGGGATCGAATCCCGGCCACGGCGGCCGCATTTCGATGAGGCGAAACGTGCAAAACACCCGAGTACTTAGATTTAGGCGCACGTTTAAGAACCCTAGGAGGTCCAAATTTCCGGAGTCGCCCACTGCGGCGGGCCTTATAACCAGACAGTGGTTTTGGCACGTAAGACCCCGTAATTTTATTTTGTGTGATGCCACATGGGGAACTCTAATGTAATCTGCCCTTATGTAATTCGTTACCTAATGCGCTCAGCAGAAGTCATTCAACTGAGAAATGTGTTCTCTCGACGCCATAGCTTGCGCGGAGCTGTAGAATTGATTTATTTGGAACAGCCCATATTGTGCAAAAATAGTTCCTACATAACTTTCAACTTCAGTGCTCCTGTCAGTAGCTGTACTCAGTGAATTCCCTCAAGTCGGCGTTGGAACGGCTTCGATGAGGGAGGCGCCGTTTGGCTTTAGGGCTTCGGATTTGACATGGAATTGCTGAAGTTCCTACGGCCGGTTGCAACATTGTAAGAGACAGCAACAAGCTCAAAGTATAAACGCACGACAGTATTCTTGTTTTTACATTTCACTATTCATGAAGGTGGGATGAACTTGTAAACTTATGTTTATTTTTATTTTGTACCCTAAAATTGCTCACTTCGGAAGATACTATCGTCGAGATGACTGTGTGACATGTAATTAAATTTGCGCGTGTGGAAGCTGCCGTGAAAAAAAGAATTCATTAAGGGAAGTTAAGCCAGTAGCGAATGAATGGAATATTTTTGTGCGCGTGTGGCACAAGTGTGAGCTCATTTGTTTCCAAACGCTGGAGTGTGTGCAATACGGCATCGTGTACTAAACTTTTGATGAACGTTAGAGAACCTCAGGTGGTAAAAATTATTTCACAGTCCCCCACTACAGTGTGCCTCAAAATTAGTTCGCTGTTCTGGCAGGTAAAATTCGAGAATTTATTTATTTAGCTAAGTAATTGCGAACCGCACTAATGAAACTCTGCTTCTAATTTGCAGAAAGATATCGACAGATTGCTACTATATGTGGGCAGGAAAGTAGGTACTGTCCATGAAGCGGCAGCCTCCACAGCTAACGAAAAAGATTTTGTACTTTCATCTCCGAAGACTGAGTCCAGGTTAAACGCGTCCTTGAAAGGAACACCAAGAGAGTCTGGAGCACGATTGACGTCACCAGCCACCTCACACAGTTCACTTGCCGCACGACTAGGAATAGACGTTCCGATGAGTTAAGTTTCTCTGCTCTTCTGCACCGCTGAGCAGCAATTTCGCTCTCCTTCTCCATGGCTATACCACACTGGCAAACGCCCCGCTATATGTATACCCCCACTGATACCTCTGCGCATGCGCACAAAAATAGAGGCGCTATCAAACGGCTCCGGCGCAGCGACAGACTTGGCTACTGCGCAACGGAGGCGCGCAGCCGGGCACGCGCCGGGGCCAGTGCGTCTGCCGGGGCTATGGCGTCACTCCTCTAGAATGCGCAGACCAGCGAGGCGTGCGCTGCGGCAGCGGCTCCGGCGCGCCAGCTGTGCGCCGTGTGACGTCACTGCTCCTCGCGCATGCGCAGCACGGTTCTGCAGGAGCCACGCGAAAATGCTCAACATCGGCCAGTGTAGCTAACGCTACAAAATTGCTTCGCGTGAACTTTATTTCGGTATCAGTGTATTTCGTATACTATAGCAAGACTACATGTTCAAAACCCAAACGAGCCATCTGACCGCGTTCTCGTACCGCGTCGTATTGTTATCTAACATAGTTCTCTTCAGAAACTATGTAACCCTCATCACACAAGAAACCAATTATGAATTGATGTATCTGTATTTATTAACTGCGTTTGTAGGTTGGAATGAGCTAGCATTTCTGCCTTGCTGGTATCTCCTCTTATTCTGTGTTTCGTCGTTTCGCAGGAGCACATATGAGTCTCCTTCCTATCAACCATCTTGTTTCCAACACCGAGAGGGCGCAGCTACTCGAAGACGTCACAGCGCTGGTTCGGAAAGTGCACGGCCCCGAGACTGACCAGTCGATATTCAGGACCTATATCATCATGGCGTCCAAACAAAGGGGCTAATGCCTGATAATTCATCGCATAACGCATGCATGTGTCTAACAAACTTAATACTGTTCAGCTCTATCACAAGAACCGCGATGAATGAGATCTCACATTGAACGGAATGTTCAATGCTACTGACACAGGATTGGACAATGCATGCAGTTTATTCTACTCACATAGAAGAGCGAGATTCTTCTGTAAGTGTTTTCTCATTAGCATTGAAGGACATGCGTTCTTATATTGTCTCTTGTATGTTTTAAAGTACTGGCAGCCTTCCCCCCGTGGTCTCTTGACTCCAGCATTATTATACGGCGCTCACTGTTGCACGCTACAATGCACTGCAATTTTTTACTTTCTTTCAGCCAACACTTATAAAGCATTTTTTTAAAAATGGGGGTCTTTCTCTCACCATATTGCTGAGAAACTCGGGCTCTAGAGAAGAAGACGAGCCCCCTCATAGCGTCAGGTAAACGACTACAACCATCGCCAACGCTCTGCGTGCGCTGCTGGCCGCTGGCGTCTTTTTGAGACGGCGCATCACGCTGCCTCGCCGTTCCAACTCGTTGCGTCGTTGCCAAATCGCACCGCCTCGTAGCACGGCAATATATAACCGCGATTGTGAAATATATATATGCTGCAGTTCACCCGCTTCGCAATAATAACGCGGCCATGTCTTCTCTTTTATAATCTGTATTACTCAGTAAATAGCCCTATATATTGTTACGTGTAGAAAGACACAGACAAAAGAGGCTATTTACAGACTATTTACACTAGAATGGAGCCAGAGCGCCAGGCCGACATTCACTCGCGCCAAGGGCACAGACCCACTTCGTCGTCGTTCTCACGGCGGCTCGTCTCTCGGGTATTTACCGATCATATCGTAATACTACCCCCCGGTGGCAAAAGCGCCGTCACGGTGCAGTTAAATATCCAAGGCACGTGGAGAGTTGTAGGGCTTGAGTCGGGCGACTTGGACAATGTCACTGGTTGTCACAGCAGAGGACGTAGTGGGCGTGGCGAGAACGATTTCGTAGGTGACATCTGTCACTTGGCGAAGCACGCGATATGGGCCCGTGTAGCAGGAAAGCAGTTTTTCACAAAGGCCAACTTTACGCGATGGTGACCAAAGCAACACGAGGGTGCCGGGGACAAAAGTGACATCACGGTGACGGAGGTCGTAGCGCTGCTTTGGTTTGTCTTGAGAGACTTGTATACGAGCGCGCGCAAATTGGCGAGCATGGTCAGCATGGGCGATGGCATCACGGGCATAAGCGCTAGTTGATGCTGTGGTGGACGGAAGCACAGTGTCCAGTGGTAGCGTCGGTTCACGGCCATACAATAGGTAAAAAGGAGAAAAGCCAGCAGTGTCGAGACGGGAAGAGTTATACGCAAAGGTGATGTAAGGTAGAGCCTGGTCCCAGTCACGGTGGTCGTCGGAAACGTATTTGGATAGCATGTCTGTAAGGGTGCGGTTCAAACGCTCAGTGAGGCCGTTCGTTTGAGGGTGGTAGGAGGTGGTGAACTTATGCTGTATTGAGCAGGCACGCATGATGTCGTCAATGACTTTGGCTAAGAACGTACGGCCACGGTCTGTTAGCAATTGACGCGGAGCACCATGAATCAGAATGATATCATGCAGGAGGAAGTCCGCAACATCAGTTGCGCAACTGGTCGGAAGAGCGCGTGTTACGGCATAGCGGGTCGCGTAGTCCGCCGCGACTGCAACCCACTTGTTTCCTGATGTAGATTCCGGAAATGGGCCGAGAAGGTCTAAGCCGACACGATGGAAGGGCTCGGCAGGGATGTCGAGCGGCTGCAGGTAACCAGCGGGGAGCTGGGAAGGCTTCTTGCGTCGTTGGCAAAGTTCACAGGCGGCGACGTAACGTCGCACGGAACGGGCAAGGCCCGGCCAGAAAAAACGGCGACGTACACGGTCATAGGTTCGAGATACGCCGAGGTGTCCTGCCGTTGGTGCGTCGTGAAGCTCTTCTAAAATGGTTGAGCGGAGGTGTTTAGGCACGACAAGTAGGAACTCAGAGCCGTCTGGATGAAGGTTACGACGGTACAGAGTACCATCGCGGAGGACGAAGAGGCGTAGTGTGGCGTCGCCCGGAGTGTGTTCAAAACGGTCGATGAGTGCTCTGATGTAGGCGTCACGACGTTGCTCGTCGGCGAAATGAAGCAGCTGCGACACAGAGAATATGCAAGCAGCACTGGTAATATTGGAGGAGTCAGGGTCGTCAACAGGGTAACGCGACAAGCTGTCAGCGTCTTGGTGCAGGCGGCCAGACTTGTACACCACGGAATATGAAAATTCTTGTAGCCTCAAAGCCCATCGACCAAGCCGGCCTGTAGGATCTCTTAGCGATGAGAGCCAGCAGAGAGCATGATGGTCAGTGACTGCGGAAAAAGGGCGACCGTAAAGGTAAGGACGGAACTTCGCTACCGCCCAGACTACAGCAAGGCATTCTCGTTCCGTAATGGAATAGTTGCGCTCCGGTGGTGTGAGGAGGCGGCTCGCATAAGCAATAACGCGATCCTGGCCACGCTGACGCTGGGCTAAGACGGCACCTACGCCATGACCGCTGGCATCTGTACGCAATTCTGTAGGGGCATCAGGGTCGAAGTGGGCGAGGATGGGTGGTGAGGAGAGAAGAGTAACGAGACGAGAGAAGGCGGCGGCTTCTGCAGTACCCCACGAGAACTGTACGCCTTTCTTCAAAAGATTAGTGAGGGGTCTAGCAATTGCCGCAAAATCTTGAATAAAACGACGAAAGTACGAGCATAGCCCTATAAAACTTCGAACGTCGGCGGCTGTCTTCGGAACCGGATAGTCTCGGACAGCGCGAGTTTTGTCAGGATCAGGCTGTACTCCGGAAGCGTCAACGAGGTGGCCCAGAACAGTAATTTGGCGGCGGCCGAAACGACATTTGGACGAGTTAAGTTGCAGCTTCGCCTTTCGAAATACATCAAGTATAGCTGTGAGACGCTCAAGGTGAGTGTCGAACGTGGGTGAGAAGACGATGACGTCGTCGAGGTAGCAGAGACATGTGGACCATTTGAAACCTCGGAGCAAGGAGTCCATCATACGCTCAAAGGTGGCAGGGGCGTTGCATAATCCAAACGGCATTACTTTAAATTGGTATAGGCCATCAGGTGTGATGAACGCGGTTTTTTCTCTGTCCATATCGTCAACAGCAATCTGCCAGTATCCAGAACGAAGATCAATAGAAGAGAAATAGCTGGAACCGTGGAGGCAGTCAAGGGCGTCGTCTATACGTGGGAGCGGGTAGACGTCTTTCTTAGTAATGTTGTTCAGATGACGGTAGTCTACACAGAAGCGCCACGTGCCATCCTTCTTCTTAACCAACACTACAGGTGACGCCCAGGGACTCGAAGAAGGTTCAATGATGTTTTTGTCTAGCATTTTGTTCACTTCGCTTTGAATAACTTGGCGTTCCGACGCAGAAACTCGGTACGGTCGTCGGTGAATAGGAGTAGCATCGCCAGTAAGAATCCGATGCTTGACCGCGAGCGTCTGGCCTAAAGGGCGATCGTCGAAGTCGAAAATATCTCTGTAGGCCGATAATACTCGATAAAGGTCTTCAGCCTGCGCAGAAGACAGGTCCGTCGCAACCATTTTCTGTATCTTGGGATCGGCGGCCGAGGCTGGCACGAGAGACCTGCTAAGCTCGCAAGAAGGATCGGTTGATAAATTTGCCACGTGATGGTCGCCGAGACGATCAACGTTGGCAAGGCAAATACCTTGTGGTAGAATTTGCTTCGCCAATCCAAAGTTAAAGATAGGCATGAAAGTGCGGTTCGCAGTAACAGTAAGTATACTGTGAGGCACGGTAACGTCATACTGTAGTGGAATGTTGCGCAGAGGAGTGACGAGGTACTCGCCATCAGGGACTGGTGGGGAAGACAAGAGTTCAATATAGGCTATTGATTTTGGCAGCAGGCAAATAAAGCCAGTGGGGCGTAGGCGGCACTGGGGTGCGTCAGAAGGTTCTGCGAGAATCGGTAACTCAAGGCGAAGGGTACTGGCAGAGCAGTCAATAAGAGCAGAATGCGCGGAGAGAAAATCGAGGCCGAGAATGAGGTCGTGGGGGCAATGAGCAAACACGGTGAAGAGGACAGGAGTGTGGCGGCCGGCGATGCTAACACGTGCCGTACAGATGCCGATGATATGCACAGTACCACCATCCGCAACGCGGACGACGCGTGCCGACGCTGGGGTGAGGAGCTTGTTCAGTCGTCGTCGGAAGGCAGCACTCATAATAGAAAGATGTGCCCCTGTGTCGATGAGTGCCGTGACAGGATATCCATCAACGTCAACGTCAAGAAGGTTTTGGTTCGTGTTTAACGTGAGCAGAGGATTTGAGGGCAGTGTCGACAACGCAGCTTCACCTCCAGAAGCTGCAGTGCCTAGTTTTCCGGCTGGGCCCGGGAGGTGATAGGCGGCGAAGAGAAGCGGCGGGGTTGGGGCGAACGGGACTGACGGCGTCGAGGTGAGGGCGAGCGGCTGTAGCGAAGGTTCGGAAGAGGAGCATCAGCGGCAGTGGGTTCACGGCGGGTGGCATAGGGAACAGAAGGTCCAAAGGTGCGGGAGTAAGAGGCGGCGTATGTCCGAGGAGGCGGGGGCCATCGGTTGCGGCAGTGACGAGCGACGTGGCCGATACGACAGCAGTGAAAGCAGATTGGTCTGTCATCAGGGGTACGCCAATCGGACGGGTTGCGGCGAAATGGGCGGAAAAGGACTGTCGGGGACGAGGAGGGCCGGTGGAGAACTGGGGAACGCTGGGTTGAGATGTTGAACACACGGAGTTCAGACCCATGTTCTCAAATTCTTGTCGGACTACGGCCTGAATCATGGCAATCGTGGTTGCTGGCGGATCGGGAGGCGTCGTGGAGAAAGCTGGCGAACAGGCGGCCTCAAGCTCGCGGCGAACAATACGGGTGACGTCGTCACAGGTGGTGGCCTGACGCGATCGACCCTCACATGTCGACGTAGCAGCGGTGTTGGGTAGCCGCGTGATGTGGTGTGTGATACGACGGCTCTTGGCTTGTTCAAGGCGAAGGCATTCTTTAATGATGTCGTCGATTGTCGAGAGATTGCCGAAAACAAGCAAATTGAAAGCGTCGTCGGCGATGCCTTTTAGGACATGTGACACTTTATCTGATTCAGACATAGCATCGTCAGCTTTGCGGCATAGAGCCAAGACGTCGAAGATGTAGGAAACGTACGGCTCTGTAGATGTCTGAACGCGAGACGCAAGAGCCTTTCTTGTGGCAACCTTGCGGCCAATGGGGTCGCCGAACAGTTCCCGTAGCTTTTCTTTGAAAGAGTCCCAACTGCTGATCTCTTGGTCATGCGTCTGGTACCACACGCGTGGCGTGCCGCCAAGATAAAAGATGACATTGGCGAGCATAATGGTTGGGTCCCACCTGTTATTAGCGCTGGCATGTTGATATAGCTTGAGCCATTCGTCAACGTCCTGTCCCTCCAGGCCAGAGAACACACCAGGGTCGCGATGTTGGGCAACCGTGACGACGGGAGCAGTCGGACCAGCCGAAGCTGTTGCAGAGGCGGGCTCGTCACCGGGAGGCATGGTGACAAGCTCGACGTACCGACCACTCCGGAGTTCCGTGGCGAGGACGGGGATCGCTGACCTCCACCAGAATGTTACGTGTAGAAAGACACAGACAAAAGAGGCTATTTACAGACTATTTGCACTAGAATGGAGCCAGAGCGCCAGGCCGACATTCACTCGCGGCAAGGGCACAGACCCACTTCGTCGTCGTCCTCACGGCGGCTCGTCTCTCGGGTATTTACCGATCATATCGTAATAATATCATGGTCGTGTTGCATACCGCGTTTTTCTCTAAAGGTTGAGGCCGGTACTAAAAAGATACTCTTAAGCAAATGTCGTCGATAGCTGGCCGCGGAAGTGACAATCGTCTCCTTGACACATCAATTATTGAGATAATAGGTTCGCACCCAAATGTTGACCAGTTGCCGGTCACTCTTGCTTGGGTGGCCTGGATATATAGCTGTTTCAGTCATCTGTTGCAGTGACTAAAAGAGGTCCTTTCAGATAGCTAATCGCATTAATCGTGCGCGTTAATTCCTACGTGCTTTAACAGCAAGGCCCACAAACTTAAGTAAATTTATAGAAGTCACATACACTATGGAACATATAAAGGGAGTGAAAATGCATGCAAATACAAAGAATATTGTGCCCTTTGCATATTTTGGGCTTAATTTACTAAATACGTGCGTTCGAATGATTTGGAGGTGCGCAGAACACGGACACTCAACACCCACGCGTGTCTTGGAAGCGCATCTGTACTCAACATGATGATGATGATTTCCTTGGCATCCTCTTTGAAACGGCGTGGTGGCTGATGGTCACCTAGCTTGGTTGAACTAATCCAGTTTTTCTACAGCTATTCAAGCCAAACGTTTTCCCAACTTTCCTAGATGTATCATGATTAAATCATCTATCAACTATCACGAACACGTGTCATGTGGCTGATGTGGATGAAGCTCGTGACGTGGCGTCGCAGCCAATGAGAAGTTAGGTGTCGTTTTGTTGCTACAGACACCACCTGCTCTTTAGCTGAGTGGGCCATTTGACGCTTTCGCATAAAAATAAATAAATAAACCCAAATTCATGTGTTGAGATATTCCTCAATGTCCAAGCCTGTTCCCAATTGCTCATGCTGCCTTCTTCGCGAATAAAGAGGTCTGAATGGCGGCTTGATTTAAGACGTTTCATTCTTGAGAGAGAAGTGGTTCTTGTGGGGAAAGGAGGAAAGGCTGGCACTATCTTCTGCAACCCATGCGGGAGCACGGCTCAGCGCCATTCATTCGTGAAAACGTACTTAGACGACTGTATTGTGATATCACTTCTCAAATGACTCAGACCTAAAATCTACCTTATTTATATAGCCGCCTGCTTGCACTAATATGGGACATGACTAGTGATCTTGATTTGCTTCAGAACGACCAGGTTGATAAATTTTTTAACTGCAAGTTGCCACTTAATACTTCAGAAAATGCTTTTTGCATTGAAACATATATAGAGTATATCGGGACAATAATAATCAGAACAAGAGAACTCTATTATTTTGGCAAATGCTTTTACTCAGGAAGTGTATCATATATTCAGGATTGATTTTCAGAACGATGAAACGTGTGCATGAGAAGTTCGTGTTGTAAATAAAATCGAGCAGGTGACACGCACCGATTGAAATCGATGTGAAGAAATTGGCAGCCCAGTCCGACGACTGAAAGCAAGAATGAAAACGCGGTCTATCAACATTGCGCGGAGGCGACATGGCGCAACACAGCATGCGAGATCACTTCGGGCACGTAGCAGGAACTGCGCCCTAGTAAACCAGGAGAGTCACAACTCTAGCGCAATCAGGAACAGCGGCCGGAGCGTCACCCCGGCGTCGCAGATTGCCGGTGCGCGAAGATGAAATTGACGGCAAACTGTCGGCATTTATACGGCCAATGAAACGGTTAAATGTATACTATGCTTTTTCTACCCCTTTTGCTCTTGCTTCACAAGCCCACACAGCCTGCTTGCTTGCTTGGGGCAGAAAATTGTGTTCATTTGGTGCCGCCACCAACTTCTTTGCTTCTGACCGTCAGTGGTGGGACGTCACTGACACTTACACTAAAAAAAAGATTAAAGAACGCGAGTTAGTACGGCATACACAAATATAAAGTACGCGTATACCTAAATATATGCGGAAAATCACGGCAACGCCGACGCCAACGGCCAACATTATCCTGCCGTGTCGATATAATTCCTCCCGCAATAATATATGCGCAACCTCCCAGCAAGGCTGACGCCGAGGCGAATATTCGCATGCAGTGTTCATATCATCAATATGACAATAAAAATTATGCAGATCCTACGCACATGTTAAAGACTATGCGAAGAGAAGCTGTAGTGAAGCGTGTAATTAAACCGTATACAAATAACGCTGAGGAATATAGAGTTACGTTTACTTATATAACTTTTCTTTTATAACAAAGCTGTTAGAGCGACTAGAAGCACTCGGAAAAGCTGCATGCATGTTTTCATCGTAGTCCTCGGAAATGTAGACCATTCGTAGATCTTACATTTAGGGAAATTGGTAGGCGCTTTATGGGTGACGAGCAGGCAGATTCTCAAGTGGGTGGGTTAATTATGGATTCAATAAAAATTGCTCAAACATCTTTCTCGGCCTGTTTTGAAACACGAAGTTTCTATGCTGCCCTGCGAGAACAAAAAGTTGAAGCAATTCTACATCTGTACAACATGGTGTCTAGGTTATGGATAACGCGCTGGAAAATTTGGAGGGTGTAGGTTCGCAGTTATGGACGTTAAAAATAACTGAATACTCGTTTTCTTCCATAGCTTAGCTGGCCCTCGCTTTCACCGAGTAATATAAACAAGATGTCTCGTTTAGTTATTTGTGATAACCGGGAAGCGTGCGACAAACATCGTATAACGCACGAAAATAACGAAAAAAAAAAGGCTGTTCAGTATCTAATTTGCAACATTCCTAATGAAGCCAGTAACGCTAAAAATTCGCCAGACATGTCACATAAGATCCTGCCCCCATTAGAACAAAATTTAAAATCGGTGTCATGTGTAGTTCTCATAGGTCTTTGGGAAACCTTGCAGATAACGGCCTTATATAGATCTGGTACGCTGATATTACATTTGATTGGAAGGGGGAGGAATTTTATGTGTAATGTCTGTCGAAAGTTTAGCTTTCAATGCTTCATTAGGAACGTTGCAAATGTAATGCTGAACCGCCAATTGTTTTATTTTCCTGTGTTATACAATGTTTGTGTGCGCTTCCCGGTCCCCATAGATAACTAAACGGGACATGTTATTTACGTTCGGTGAAAGCAAGAACCAGCTAGGCTATGAGTAATGTGTAGGCAATTTTAAAGTTGGTGGTTGAACTGCGGGACTTGAATAAATTCTGCAGGCATACACGCCCAAGCGTTATAGGCCTCTTTTACGAACGGCGCCGAATTTAGTCCGCTGCCATTGGAGACATAAATTTCCCCTAAATTGAATTTTCACGAAAATGGGGAAAGCTTTACGTTACGCTAAGTTAAACGTGCGTGGTTTCACTTTCAATTACAGCCTCTGTAAAACATTTCTTATGCGAGTGCTCTAATAAGTCGTACGACGGTTATTTGCTACGTTTCCCAGTGTTCCGAGAGAACTACCTCTACGTCACACGAAGTGTGCATTTGGTGGTAAATGAGGCGGGAATGTTATGTGCAATGTGGGGTGTAGCTTTTCGCCTGATTAGCTGCTTGGCAAGCCATTGATGACCTCTCGTTTTTTCACTAATTCCATCGGTTATACGAGGTTTGTAGCAGTATTTCCCGATGTCCTCAGTGAATTATGCAAGCCACCTTTTCTATATACCGTGAAAAATAAGGGGAAGGTTATGGGTGAGGTTAAAGCATAAAGTTATAATTAAGTGGGCGGGTTAAATTCGGTCCTTCAATGAATTACATACGCAAGCGCTGCAGAGCGCTATAAGTGTGTTTTACTAACGGCGCAGGATTTAGCCCGCTGCCCTGCAAGAACTAAAAATGTCATATTTGTATGAGAAGTAAATGTCTGTGGAATAAATACAGCCTTGGTGAAAATTACGTTAGAAAATGCTCAATAGTGTTTTATGGTCATGTTAGGCGATGTTTCTCACTGTCTAAGCAGAAATCTACAACAAGCCTACATTTGGTGGAAACGAGGTCATCTTATACGTAATGCGTGGCGAAAATTTCACGATTCTAGCTTAATTAGAAGCGTTGTAAACATTTGCTCAACCTTCTCCCTTTCCCAAGTTTCATGCGTTATACGAGGTTCAGAACAAGTTTTACTAGTTTCCCCAGTGAACTAAATAAAAGCACCTTGTTTACATTTGGAGAAAATGAAAGGTGAATTATGGCTGATGTGTAGGCCAAGTTGGAAATATGTGGGTTAATTGTAGCGTTTGCAACAAATTACGTATGCTAGTAGCACTCCGGAGCGTGCGTAATAAGTGTGTTTTACGAACGGCGCAGAATTGATTACGCTGCCCTGTGACAGGTATAAGTACTGCCAAGACCAAATTAAGAGGAATAGGGGAGAAGGGAGAAGCAGAAGGCAGGGAGGTTAACCAGAATAACGTCCGGTTGGCTACCCTACACCAGGGGAATGGGAAAGGGGGAAACAAAGATGACAGGGAGAGCGAGGAGGGAAGGAAAGAAGGAAATTAGCGGTCAGTTCGCTGACGCGTGTGGGTCTAATATAAATTGCATTAATAGTCACAGACGTTCGCACAAGCCCGTCGTCCTCAAGAAGCATAAGAGCGCCTTCACCGCTTTATGGTCCGACGAGCGATGGAGGCGGTGTTCCAGCAGCACCTGCACAGAAAGCGGTCGATTGTCCAGCGTTTGGTGAGCGTTGGCAAGTTCTTGTCTTTCTGGGGCATATCGTGGACAGTGGCACAGCAGGTGGTCGATATTTTCTTCGGTGCTGCAGACCTCGCATGCTGCACTGTCGGTCACTCCAATTAATGTAGAGTATGCCTTTATGAAGGCAACTCCATACCAAAGGCGAAAGAGAAGCGTAGCTTCACGTCGAGGAAGTCCGAGGGGGGGTTGGAGTTGCAGGGAGGGATTTAATCGACGCAGTCATGAAAGTCGTAGGTTTAGCGAGTTCCACTCGGTCAGTGAGAGACTGCGTGCCAGGTGTCGAAGCTGCCTTGCGGCGTCTGTCCTCGAAAACGGAATTGGAACGCTGTGCTCTTCTTGATGTGCTGTGCGAGCAGCGTTATCGGCGGAATCATTGCCACTGATTCCACAATGGCCAGGTACCCATTCAAGAACGACCTCGTGATAAGTGGAATAGGGGGAACATTGCAGGCTGTTATCTTGCGAAAGTAAATATCTGTTCCTGAAAGTCTGCTGAATAAGCGCTCGAAAGCGCTATTTGCGGGCATGGTGTGAAGCTGGCTAGTCATTGTGCATGAAGCATAATAATGTTGATGGTTTTCTTGGATGCAAATCTGGTTCTTTTGTTTAAAGAAAGTGAACTTTTTATTGCAACTACTCGAAAGCAACAGCTCCGCTAGGAAATTGTTTGTGATCCTGCAAAGCAGCAACAGTGTGCTCTTTCTTATATTTGATTTACTTATCTATATTTTGTTTTGGCTCGTATGACCTCAATGATGGAGGAAGAAAACTTGCTTCCTCCGTTTTTCGTACATACGCTTGGAGGAAGGAATCCTTATTTTCTTCTTACATGTATACAAGAACAAGGTAAGGAGCTGGGCACTGCGTTTCGTGTTTCTGCTATGGCCCACCAGATGGCGATACGCTACTATAGTGAACCTGTCGGTGACGCGTGTTTTATTCGAACACTTGGGAAGCGTGGCCTGCTGCGTGTTGTGACTCTCACGCTTGCGGTGCTGCAAACCACTATACTGCCGACGAGATGTCATCGATGACAGGAAATTGTGGTTGACAACAGTGCCGAAACATTAGCGACAGTAGCGACATCTCAGTGTGACACTGAAAGGCAAGCGGGGCCCGGCACGCGTCCATGCGCATTCGGAAACCAAGCTTCAGGCGGGACTAGTAGGCTGAGAAAATTATGCCAAAATATCGTCATTTTTATCTGACACGGGAATTAGAGTGAAGAGAAAGAGAATACAAATGTGAAATAGAACAAGTTTACTCCTCAGACGATGCAAAAATAATGTATAACTACCCCCGCAAACAAGTTAAACTTCACTTAAAACTTAGTGTTGAGCAGCAGGCGTCAACGATATTCCTTTTTTCTTTGCAGAAGCGCCGAACATGAAACGCGTGCCCGCGAGTGAGGACGCACTGCAAAAGCACAAACAAGGGTATGTACTCGGAAAGCGGCTCGTGTTTGAAGAACATTCAAGGAGAAAAGCGAGCAGCAGATAGGTCAGCACTCAGCCGGGCATTCGGTCACGTGCGCACAAAGCAAGTGCCCAGCAGGACGCAACTGTAATAAAAGAAGGTGTCATTCAAAAAGCTGGCAACACCGGCTTAATTTCGGAAGATTCCGTAATGATTTTCACGTGTGTGGTCAGGCTTGGGTGTGTACTTCAGTGTGTGGACAAAGAACAGTCAGTTGAGCTGAAAGGACTGCGAAAGTGCCATGGCGATTTTGTTCGGTCATTAGATATGGGACCATGACAAGCGCGTGAAGGTTAAGATCGATGAAAAAAAAAAGAACGAACTCATCCCAAAATGACGGCACACGTGCACTGAATGATGCACCAAATTGTGCTGACTTCGGTCGTCTCGGAAAGACTCATGGATACACTTTCTTGCTTTTGGCTGCGGTTCAGAAACAGAAGCGATGACCCCGAGTCGTCAGTTTTCATGTGAGATGGTGGCCCATTCTCTCTCGTATAGACATAGCTTGGAAATGCAGGGCCCGCATCGCATAAACATAACCGCAAAACGCGCCGCTCCCCTTCAGGGCGGCAGCCTCCTGGTAAGATTGAGCGGTCGCTCGGGCTTGCGCTAAGCTCCAGCAGAAGCGTGCTTCCAGTTGTGAAGACAACGGGAGATAGATGAAGTCTCTCCCGTCAAAGGCTCCCCAGATTAAAGATCATCGATGATGGCGTAGTACAAAGGCTCTGCTGCTTTTCACTAGCCACCGGTAAGCCAACTGAGAAACCGCGAGGAAACACAGAAGATCAGCAAAAGCCTGCGAGATGACAGATTAAGCGCCCGCTTTCTAAAAGAAGGCGCCGATAGGAAGGTTAGACTGTGTTGGAACAAAGAGAACTTGGGAATTTTCTTTGGTTCTTTATTTCTCGCCATAGGGATGTCGGGGCGCGTGCAGCGTAAGAAGCGCTATAGTAATAGCGTAGAAGAACGTCGTCGCAAAGTGGTTTAAGAGACAGAGTGAATAAGGATCAACTAGCAACAAAAAACGTTGAATAAGTACGACATTTGAAGCTGTTTACTTTCATATTCGGTTTGAAGTTACTTACGAAAACGCGAATCTAATAATCAGTTTAATAGACACATGCGAGCAACAATGTCAAAAGCATGATATATAATAGGAACATTGGAATATTACAAAACCCATTGGGGAACTGACGAAGGAAGCCTCCAGGTGCAGCTATTCCGAGTTTAGCAAAAAGCACACATATAAAGATAACACGAAAGGAACAGAATCTATGTGACAGCAGTGGGAGGTAAGGGCCAGTACGCCTTCGATGAGTAAATAACTTTATAATTAACAAAAATCAATGGCTCTGCACGAAGGTTGCCGTCTTATTTCAATCAGTCAAGTCCCTTTTCAGGTTGGAAAAAAAGAGTAAAGATGCCAAGAGAAAAGCAATGCCGTAGCAGTACTTAGCAGGCCTTTCTAGTCCTTTATGGTCAGCGGCGTATAAAAATCTAAATCAATACAATTTTTCAGCAACATATGCAATGATATTCATTGATCTTTTGAAACAGCTTGCGCGTCGCCAGTTTTCGCAAGTCTGTCATACCTTGCGGGCCATTCAAGTGGGAACAAAATGCCACAGTTTCGCCCGAAAGTCGAAGCATCGATTGCGATAGCAAACTAGCAGAAACCTATACGACGTAAGCATTGTAGTTTTACCGGCTGTATAAACTCGTAAAAATTGCATTGCTCGCTAAATTAACAACCATGGTGTCACGCGCGAACAATCAAACCAACACATCTCTTTTGATGAGCGCGGACACTCGCTGTCAAAGCGCTGGCGTGAAGAAGAGCGGCCGCAGCAGCGAGCGAATTGACCTTCGCGCTGCCTCTCGCTGTCTTTCGAACAGCGACAAGCCGGTGCATACAAAGCTATGACCACTCGTGCACCTTGACTCTGTACTCATCGCAGATTGCTTTCAAGATAGGGCCCACGTGGCCCACGCTTTGCTTCTCGGTTTTTCATGATACAGCCTCCCCATGATGCGCAACGCCTGCAAAGCAAACCTGCATGCGTGCACTCCAGGGAACACAAGCTCAAGATTAAAGGACATGTCTCGGTCTTCAGAAGTTTACGTCTACAGCGGCGACGATCGTCAAAGCGGGAGGTCGCCCTATATCAACGTGCATAACCATGGACGCTCTGAGGGCGCATATTCGACACGTTGCCCGGCTGATTCCTCCTCAACTTGTCTTTTTTACTTCCAGAAAGGCCGCACACAACTTCCATTCATATAACTGCGGCCGGTCGTAAAACTACATGCCAGCGCAGATCATAAGTGCGCCTCACCATATCAGGTATAACGAAGGAAACTAAGATGTCGTCAGTTGCCTTCCAATTAATAGCTCAAATTACTAAATTACATGAGATACACAACGGCCGCCTACATGTTTATAACGATGGCTCAGTCACGAGTGCAGTCGCCGCGTTGGTGATTTCGACAAGATTTGTCAAGACCTGTGAAAGTACAACTCAAAACGCCTCACTTAACATCAGTGCCCTCTCTCCATGGCCAAGCTTCTGTGATTTCGCCAAAGCAGCCCTCCAAAGTTTACTCTCCGCTCTATGTCAGGTACCATATGGGGAGGTTGTCGCAGAGATCAGACAGGTCCATCATCGTGCAATTGAGAAAGTGCTCGCGATAATATGTGAGTGGTTGCCTAGTCACTGGGGCATCCATGGAAACAATCATCATCATCATCATCATCATCAGCCTGATTACGCCCACTGCAGGGCAAAGGCCTCTCCCATACTCCTCCAACTACCCCGGTCATGTACTAATTGTGGCCATGTTGATCCTCCAAACTTCCTAATCTCATCTGCCCACCTAACTTTCTGTCGCCCCCTGCTACGCTTCCCTTCCCTCGGAATCCAGTCGGTAACCCTTAATGACCATCGGTTATCTTCCCTCCTCATTACATGTCCTGCCCATGCCCATTTCTTTTTCTTGATTTCAACTAAGATGTCATTAACGCGCGTTTGTTCCCTCACCCAATCTGCTCTTTTCTTATCCCTTAACGTTACACCTATCATTCTTCTTTCCATAGCTCGTTGCGTCGTCCTCAATTTAAGTAGAACCCTTTTCGTAAGCCTCCAGGTTTCTGCCCCGTACGTGAGTACTGGTAAGACACAGCTGTTATACACTTTTCTCTTGAGGGATAATGGCAACCTGCTGTTCATGATCTGCGAATGCCTGCCAAACGCACCCCAGCCCATTCTTATTCTTCTGATTATTTCACTCTCATGATCTGGATCAGCAGTCACTAACTGTCCTAAGTAGATGTATTCTCTTACCACTTCCAGTGCCTCGCTACCTATCGTAAACTGCTGTTCCCTTCCAAGACTGTTAAACATTACTTTAGTTTTCTGCAGATTCATTTTTAGTCCCACCCTTCTGCTCTGCCTCTCCAGATCAGTGAGCATGCATTGCAGTTGGTCCCCTGAGTTACTAAGCAAAGCAATATCATCAGCGAAGCGCAAGTTACTAAGGTATTCTCCATTTACTCTTATCCCCAATTCTTCCCAATCCAGGTCTCTGAATACCTCCTGTAAACACGCTGTGAATAGCATTGGAGAGATCGTATCTCCCTGCCTGACGCCTTTCTTTATTGGGATTTTGTTGCTTTCTTTATGGAGGAGTACAGTGGCTGTGGAACCGCTATAGATATCTTTCAGTATTTTTACATACGGCTCGTCTACACCCTGATTCCGCAATGCCTCCATGACTGCTGAGGTTTCGACTGAATCAAACGCTTTCTCGTAATCAATGAAAGCTATATATAATGGTTGGTTATATTCCGCACATTTCTCTATCACCTGATTGATAGTGTGAATATGATCTATTGTTGAGAAGCCTTTACGGAATCCTGCCTGGTCCTTTGGTTGACGGAAGTCTAAGGTGTTCCGGATTCTATTTGCAATTACCTTAGTAAATACTTTGTAGGCAACAGACAGTAAGCTGATCGGTCTATAATTTTTCAAGTCTTTGGCGTCGCCTTTCTTATGGATTAGGATTATGTTAGCGTTCTTCCAAGATTCCGGTACGCTCGAGGTCTTGAGGCATTGTGTATACAGGGTGGCCAGTTTTTCTAGGACAATCTGCCCACCATCCTTCAGCAAATCTGCTGTTACCTGATCCTCCCCAGCTGCCTTCCCCCTTTGCATAGCTCCCAAGGCTTTCTTTACTTCTTCCGGCGTTACTTCTGGGATATCGAATTCCTCTAGATTATTCTCTCTTCCATTATCATCGTGGGTGCCACTCGTACTGTATAAATCTCTATAGAACTCCTCAGCCACTTGAACTATCTCATCCATATTAGAAATGATATTGCCGGCTTTGTCTCTTAACGCATACATCTGATTCTTGCCAATTCCTAGTTTCTTCTTCACTGCTTTTAGGCTTCCTCCGTTCCTGAGAGCTTGTTCAATTCTATCCATGTTATGCTTCCTTATGTCAGCTGTCTTACGCTTGTTGATTAACTTCGAAAGTTCTGCCAGTTCTATTCTAGCTGTAGGGTTAGAGGCTTTCATACATTGGCGTTTCTTGATCAGATCTTTCGTCTCCTGCGATAGCTTACTGGTATCCTGTCTAACGGAGTTACCACCGACTTCTATTGCACACTCCTTAATGATGCCCACAAGATTGTCGTTCATTGCTTCAACACTAAGGTCCTCTTCGTGACTTAAAGCCGAATACCTGTTCTGTAGCTTGATCTGGAATTCCTCTATTTTCCCTCTTAGCGCTAACTCATTGATCGGCTTCTTATGTACCAATTTCTTCCGTTCCCTCCTCAGGTCTAGGCTAATCCGAGTTCTTACCATCCTGTGGTCACTGCAGCGCACCTTACCGAGCAGGTCCACATCTTGTATGATGCCAGGGTTAGCGCAGAGTATGAAATCTATTTCATTTCTAGTCTCGCCGTTCGGGCTCCTCCATGTCCACTTTCGGCTATACCGCTTGCGGAAGAAGGTATTCATTATCCGCATATTATTCTGTTCTGCAAACTCTACTAATAACTCTCCCCTGCTATTCCTAGTGCCTATGCCATATTCCCCCACTGCCTTGTCTCCAGCATGCTTCTTGCCTACCTTGGCATTGAAATCGCCCATCAGTATAGTGTATTTTGTTTTCACTCTACCCATCGCCGATTCCACGTCTTCATAGAAGCTTTCGACTTCCTGGTCATCATGACTGGATGTAGGGGCGTAGACCTGTACAGCCTTCATTTTGTACCTCTTATTAAGTTTCACAACAAGACATGCCACCCTCTCGTTAATGCTATAGAATTCCTGTATGTTACCAGCTATACTCTTATTAATCAGGAATCCGACTCCTAGTTCTCGTCTCTCCGCTAAGCCCCGGTAGCACAGGACGTGCCCGCTTCTTAACACTGTATATGCTTCTTTTGGCCTCCTAACTTCACTGAGCCCTATTATATCCCATTTACTGCCCTCTAATTCTTCCAATAGCACTGCTAGACTCGCCTCACTAAATAATGTTCTTGCGTTAAACGTTGCCAGGTTCATATTCCAATGGCGGCCTGTCCGGAGCCAGGGATTCTTAGCACCCTCTGCAGCGTCGCAGGTCTGACCGCCGCCGTGGTCAGTTGCTTCGCAGCTGCTGGGGACTGAGGGCCGGGGTTTGATTGTAGTGTTCATATAGGAGGTTGTGGCCAAGTACTGCACCAGGGTGGCCAATCCTGCTCTGGTGAGGGAGTGCGTTACCGGTTCTGGTCACCGGCATCAGGCCACACTCCAGGCCTGTTTATGCAATTTTATCAACACGCGGATTTATTATTATTATTTTTTTTTTTTTTTTTAATCCGGTGGAAAATTGCGCGGCACCGGGATTCGAACCACGGACCTCTTGCACGCGAGGCGGGTGTTCTACCTCTACGCCACCGCTGCACTTGGAAACAATCAAGAGGACGCATCTACCCGATCTGCTCAAGGCGGCGTCAGATGGCTGCCATTCCTCTTTCGAGATTCTAGCAAGCGAAAAAAGATTTACACGCTTGCGCATCACCTAGCATTGAACCGGTTGAATTCATCCTAAGGTACAAGCTTACGCCATCGAACATTGCATCGTAATTTATAACTTGATATTCCGTCGGACCTGTCACGACGTGACTCCACGCACCCTTCTAGCTCGTCTATGCATTGCAGTAGCATTTTCAAATGTGCACTCATTTCGCCGTGCTTATATTTTGTGGGAATAGGGGGCTGTTTATGGATGATGTGTCGGCAGAGATAAAAAGGCATAGTTTAGTTGCAGCCTTTGTAGTAAACTACGTATGCAAATCTCGGATAGTTGTGTTTATTAGAAGTGTCCCTTACGAAAGGAGAAGGCGGCTGTCTTGGGAGAACTATAATTGTCCTCGAAATTTATCAAAACATTATCTGTGATATGCGCGCGAATTTTATTGCGCATGAATAAATTACATACTTTGGGAACAATTTCACGCAGAAACTCCACTGGAGTTGTTAAGTATGCGCAAACACTGTGCAACTTGCTCATCGCCCCGCAGCGCAGTGCCATCAATCCTATCATACTTGATCGGTATAAACATTTATCAACCCTTATCGGTCGTTATCGACCTTATCGAACTACGTCCGACGGTTAACCATTATCGGCTATGAACCTTATCTGACTCCAGAGGACCCTTAATTTATCAGTCCTTATTGGTTGATATAAATTTATCGCAATCAATCCGACCATTCTCAACCCTTATCTGTTCTTATCAACCCTATTGGACATGATCCAACCTTTATCAACTATTATCGGTCCTCATCAACCTTATCGGACTTGATCCGACTCTTATCAACCCTTGCCGTTCCTTAAGAACCTTATCGGAATTGCACCCATCATTATTCTGATTGACATTAAGAGAAAGAAATGGAGTGGGCAGGCCATGTAATACGTAGGTTAGGTAACCAGTGGACCCTTAGGGTTAAAAATTAAATAATGGGGTTTTACGTGCCAAAACCACTTTCTGATTACGAGGCACGCTGCAGTGTAGGACTCCGGAAATTTCGACTACCTGGGGATCTTTAACGTGCACGAAATATAGGTACACGGATGTTTTCACATTTCGCCTTCATGAAAATGCGGCCGTCGTGGACAGGATTCGATACCGCGACTTCGTGCTCAGCAGCCCAACACCATAGCCACTGGGCAACCACGGCGGGTACCATACGGGTTACAGAATGGGTGCCAAGAGAAGGGATGCCCAGTCGAGGACGGCAGAAGACTAGGTAGGGTGATGAAATTAAGAAATTCACAGGCGCTAGCTGGAATCTGTTGGCGCAGGAAAGGGGTAATGGGAGATCGCAGGGAAAGGCTTTCGTCCTGCAGCGGACATAAGATAGGCTGATGATGATGATGAAGATGATGATGATGATTATAAACCGTTATCGCCCTTTATTACCTTATTCATCCGCGTCGTGATAAGCCCATATAACCCCTCATCACTCTTGATCATCCTTGTCAACTGATTGCAAATATATCAGTGTTAAGCGACGAGAAGTGAATGAGCCCTCACTGATCGTCGGCCGGACGGACTGCCCAACGATCTGTAAGGGCTCAAACACTTCGCGTCACTTAACAAGGATGAACAAGGGTGATGAGGGGTCTTATGGGTTTCGTGCCTGCTTGACATTAAAACTTGCGTGATGAGTGGGCGCAGGTCTGAGTATGAAGGCTCGGTATAGGTTGGCTAGTGTTCCTCGGCAGCAGCATCATCGTCAGAGGCGGTGTATACTATCGAGGCACCTCTAGGCACCTTGCGCTGGCATCACTGGAGTGATAAGGAACACCTCCAGATGCGTTGCAGGCATTGCGTCTCCAAGGTCCCTAGATAAAACTTGTTTTATCTAGGGACTTTATGCGCGTCGACGGTGCACAGTATCAGACCCACGGTAACTGTCAGCGATGGTCAGTGCCCGGTGCATTATGATGAAATAGGACTAGCTTGACGTTTGCTGTGTGTTATGCTCAGACTGGTGTGCGTACGCACACCGCAACTCAGCAGGAACGCTATTACAGTGTGTGCGCACAACGCTTGTGGCCAGCAGAGGGAGCTGAGGACGCTGCCCGGGCTGCCCCGCCGAGCCGATCTGCATGGCAGACGCGCAATCTGGCGTCGCTTCATCCGAGTGGGCGCATGCGCCGACTTGGAGTATTTAGGCGCCGCCATAAGCTTAAAGTAATACCCTGCGTAAATCATCGGCACCAATGACTTTCCGATTTTAAGCGAAAGCGTCGTGCCACTGGCAAATAATAATTCATCCAGAAAGCAGCGAAAACGGCGCGTTCTTGCATTTACTGAGGAGGTCGTCTGCTTTACGGAATGGGAGGCCATCAGGTACTCAGGGGTTGTGTGGTAACGTATCACACCACTACGCAGTACAACTGCAGCTATATACACTTGTTATTAAAGAACACCTCTGTCTGCACATGTGCAAATACCCGTTCAGAGCATGTATTCGCCGTCTTCCTCGAACTTGCTATCGGCCGCTATTCAGCATGCCGGCACGAATAGAGAGTTGTTCGGGCATTGGATCCAGCAGCGTTGGCTATTCACATACAGCAACTGCGCTGGTTTGTCTGATGCTAGTTATCCTCGAATTTCTCCTCTGCGCTGTGAGGGAGCGTCTCCATGAGGCATCGTGTCGGTCATCCGGTGGCAGATAGGCGACTGCCACAACGACGAGCGCCGTCAGCAAGGACTGTATTGCGGGGGCCGCGTCCTGTCGCCGTCCTAACAGGTGCGTCAACGCTATGTAGACCACGTTGTCGCCGACCATGGCGCAGGCGTAACCAATGAGGCCCGCCTCGCATCGCAGTATCACCGGGTACAGGCTGACGGTGAGAAAAAACAAGAACGCAACCGCAAGCGTCAGGGAGACACGCATACAAACGTATAGGACGTCCTGCCATGGCGAGGCTTCGTCTGTGTGCGCGGCGAAGGCGATGGCCGACGAAGCGGTGAAGACCATGGCGGAGATCGCTGCGGCTCGCCTGACTCCCCCGTAGTAGTCCAGGACCGGCCAGACAAAGACGAACTTGGGACCCAAGCCGATGAGCGTGGCGCTACGCACGTAGATGTCGCTGGTCAAGCCCCGTTCTTCGACGTGGTGGCTGTAGGCCCAGCTCAAGACAAGCCAGACGAAGACGAGTATAAATGTTCGTTCTCTGAGCCACACCGAACACAAGAGACCAACGTTCTCATCGGATAGCAGGTCGTCCTGCTCTCGCCTGTAGCTCTCCATCTCACGGCGTAACTGTCTGCGAGCGCCACTCTGCGACACCTTGTTGACACTGCATGCCCTGCGGACTACTCTCACGGCTTCTTCGATATTGTGCGTGGCCAGGAGCCAGGTGGGCGACTCCTCAACCACGTAGAAGCTGGCAAGGAGCACCAAGGCGAGCGTGGCGACAACAACCTGCGACAAGGCCCAGTCGAGCTGGTACGAGCGCACGAAGTACAGCAGTACCGGCACGAAGACGCTCGAGAGCGCCGGTGCGACGAAGCAGTAGAGCAGCCGGCGGGACGCCGTCGTCACTTCGTACAGGAGAACGTACTGCACGACCATGCACTTTGACAACACCGAGACCGCAGCCTGCGTCACGACGAACGTCTTAAAGTCGCTCGCCATGCTGCTGACCCCGAGCGTCAGCAGGAGTCCCGTGGTGCCGACGAAGGTGACCGTCTTACGCCCCGCCCGGTCCGGCGCCATGCCCATCAGCGGCAGCGAAAGGACGTTCGCGCAGACAACGACCACGTGGGCGACGTTGTTCAGCCAGCTCCGCTGGCACACGAGGTTCCACTCGCTGACGACGGTGTTGCCGTAGTCACTCAGGTTGAACTCCCAGGCGGCGCAGGGCACGACCCGAGCCGAGTCGCCCGCGTCGGGAGGCTCGCGCACCGTGCAGCGGCTGTAGTTCCCGTCGGCGTCCCGCGGAATAGCCAGCGCTTTCCACGCGTCCACGCTCGTGTTGGAGAAGCCGGGCGGCCGCGCGCACCAGTGGTCTAATTCGCGCATCGAACTTCTGAAGAGTCTCGCCTGGGTGAGTGCGATGGTGCCGGCGACCGCTGTGACGATGAGCATCCTCACTTGGAACACGCCGTCGCCGAACGGAACGCACACTCGAGCGCCGTCGGAACTTTGCCGACGGTGCAACTCTGTCTTTTTCGCCCGCAGCTCTGACTCCTTTGCTCCCGGGCAGTTCTCCGTCGCGTGCGCTTCGGGACCGCTTGCGGTGCTGAGATGATTCGAAATACGTTTGAACGACGGTATCCACGTAGTTCTTTCATGCATACTGGCCGGTGCTTCTTACTCCTCGAGGTGCTTCTTCTTTCTCGATGCGTCGCGTGCCACAGAGGGTGCTGCGGCCAGGTTGCAGAGAAATACGCGCGCGGCGCTCTTAGTTACTGTGATACAGCGATACGCCTTCATATGTGAGAGTACAAAAATATGTGTAAAAAGGAGCCGCCGGGCCCACCACAATATAAATGAAGCGAAGCCTGTTTCAATTAGCTAGGCATAGCAGTAGTAGAGGAGGACTGGGACATCGCTTTGTCGCCCGCAGCTGTTAGCTGCCTGCGTCACAACGACGTAGGCGATGTATGTTTTCCGAGTGAGTAATGCCGATTGAAGGCGCGTGCAGAGAGAAGTGCGACATACATCTCAATGCACTTAAGGCTTCATACCTCTAGTACCACAGTGGCACATACCCATTTGCATATATCTTCGGTGCAGAAGGTACTGCCATGCCAGTGCAGCAGTTATCAACGTAATTCATATTATAACATAATGACCCGCCACCTACCTTTCCCTGTATTTCCCACTTCCTCTTTCCCCAGTTAGGAGTAGCAGGCTAGAGACACGCGCTCCAGGCCGACCTCCCCTCCTTTTTCTTCATTAAAATCGCCTCCTCCTCCTCCTCATATTCTAGCACATCATCATCACCATCATCATCATCAGCCTGGTTATGCCCACTGCAGGGCAAAGGCCTCTCCCATACTTCTCCAACTACCCCGGCCATGTACTAATTGTGGCCATGTTGTCCCTGCAAACTTCTTAATCTCATCCGCCCACCTAACTTTCTGCCGCCCGCTGCTACGCTTTCCTTGCCTTGGAATCCATTCCGTAACTCTTAATGACCATCGGTTATCTTCCCTCCTCATTACGTGTCCTGCCCATGCCCATTTATTTTTCTTGATTTCAACTAAGATATCATTAACTCGCGTTTGTTCCCTCACCCAATCTGCTCTTTTCTTATCCCTTAACGTTACACCTATCATTCTTCTTTCCATAGCTCGTTGCGTCGTCCTCAATTTAAGTAGAACCCTTTTCGTAAGCCTCCAGGTTTCTGCCCCGTACGTGAGTACTGGTAAGACACAGGTGTTATAAACTTTTCTCTTGAGGGATAATGGCAACCTACTGTTCATGATCTGAGAATGCCTGCCAAACGCACCACAGCCCATTCTTATTCTTCAGATTATTTCCGTCTCATGATCCGGATCCGCAGTCACTACCTGTCCTAAGTAGATGTATTCCCCTACCACTTCCAGTGCCTCGCTACCTATCGTAAACTGCTGTTCTCTTCCGAGACTGTTAAACATTACTTTAGTTTTCTGTAGATTAATCTTTAGACTCACCCTTCTGCTTTGCCTCTCCAGGTCAGTGAGCATGCACTGCAATTGGTCCCCTGAGTTACTAAGCAAGGCAATATCATCAGCGAATCGCAAGTTACTAAGGTATTCTCCAGTAACTTTTATCCCCAATTCTTCCCAATGCAGGTCTCTGAATACCTCCGGTAAACACGCTGTGAATAGCATTGGAGATATCGTATCTCCCTGCCTGACGCCTTTCTTTATTGGGATTTTGTTGCTTTCATTATGGAGGACTATGGTGGCTGTGGAGTCGCTATAGATATCTTTCAGTATTTTTACATACGGCTTGTCTACACCCTGATAACGTAATGCCTCCGTGACTACGGAGGTTTAGGCTAAATCAAACGCTTTCTGGTAATCAATGAACGCTATATATAAGGGTTGGTTATATTCCGCAGATTTCTCTATCACCTGATTGATAGTTTGAATATGGTCTATTGTTGAGTAGCTTTTACGGAATCCTGCCTGGTCCTTTGGTTGACAGAATCTAAGGTGTTCCTGATTCTATTTGCGATTACCTTAGTAAATACTTTGTAGGTAACGGACAGTAAGCTGATCGGTCTATAATTTTTCAAGTCTTTGGCGTCCCCTTTCTTGTGGATTAGGATTATGTTAGCGTTCTTCCAAGATTCCGGTACGCTTGAAGTCATGAGGCATTGCGTATAGAGGGTGACCAGTTTTACAAGAACAATCTGCCCACCATCCTTCAACAAATCTGCTGTTACCTGATCCTCCCCAGCTGCCTTCCCCCTTTGCATAGCTCCCAAGGCTTTCTTTACTTCTTCCGGTGTTACCTGTGGGATTTCGAATTCCTCTAGACTATTGTCTCTTCCATTATCGTCGTGGGTGCTACTGGTACTGTATAAATCTCTATAGAACTCCTCAGCCACTTGAACTATCTCATCCATATTAGTAATGATATTGCCGGCTTTGTCTCTTAACGCATACATCTGATTCTTGCCAATTCCTAGTATCTTCTTCACTGCTTTTAGGCTTCCTCCGTTCCTGAGAGCATGTTCAATTCTATCCATATTATACTTCCTTATGTCAGCTGTCTTACGCTTGTTGATTAACTTCGAAAGTTCTGCCAGTTATATTCTAGCTGTAGGGTTAGAGGCTTCCATACATTGGCGTTTCTTGATGAGATCTTTCGTCTCCTGTGATAGCTTACTGGTATCCTGTCTAACGGAGTTACCACCGACTTCTATTGCACACTCCTTAATGATGCCCACAAGATTGTCGTTCATTGCTTCAACACTAAGGTCCTCTTCCTGAGTCAAAGCCGAGTACCTGTTCTGTAGCTTGATCTGGAATTCCTCTATTTTCCCTCTTACCGCTAACTCATTGATCGACTTCTTATGTACCAGTTGGTTCCGTTCCCTCCTCAAGTCTAGGCTAATTCGAGTTCTTACCATCCTATGGTCACTGCAGCGCACCTTGCTGAGCACGTCCGCACCTTGTATGATGCCAGGGTTAGTGCAGGCCTATTTCATTTCTAGTCTCGCCGTTCGGGCTCCTCCACGTCCACTTTCGGCTATCTCGCTTGCGGAAGAAGGTATTCATTATCCGCATATTATTCTGTTCCGCAAACCCTACTAATAACTCTCCCCTGCTATTCCTAGTGCCTATGCCATATTCCCCCACTGCCTTGTCTCCAGCCTGCTTCTTGCCTACCTTGGCATTGAAGTCGCCCATCAGTATACTGTATTTTGTTTTGACTTTACCCATCGCCGATTCCACGTCTTCATAGAACCTTTCGACTTCCTGGTCATCATGACTGGATGTAGGGGCGTAGACCTGTATAACCTTCATTTTGTACCTCTTATTAAGTTTCACAACAAGACCTGCCACCCTCTCGTTAATGCTATAGAATTCCTGTATGTTACCAGCTATGTTCTTATTAATCAGGAATCCGACTCCTAGTTCTCGTCTGTCCGCTAAGGCCCGGTAGCACAGGACGTGCCCACTTTTTAGCAGTGTATATGCTTCTTTTGGCCTCCTAACTTCACTGAGCCCTATTATATCCCGTTTACTGCCCTCTAATTTCTCCAATAGCGCTGCTAGACTCGCCTCACTAGATAACGTTCCAGCGTTAAAGGTTGCCAGGTTCATATTACAATGAAACACATACAGCACATAGCACGTACTTCTAGCACATACTCAGTGACAGTGTATATATATATATATATATATATATATATATATATATCGACTTGCCCCGTATGCTTATCTGTGAATGTTGCATATGTTTGTTTTTTCTGAACGTTTCATTTCCGCACAGATCCTTGCAGCAGAGGGAGGCGTCTATGCCACGCCCCTAAAGTATGAATGTGGCGCGCCTTCCTACGTCATCGTCTCGAAATGTGTTAAAGCGATGCGCACGACGGCTGACGTAATGCGCTAGCGTAATCATGCGAAAAAGACTCCAGCTTTATGAATGAGTCTCTGCGTTATAGCAAACGTCCCCAATCAACAACTCTAAACTACTGTTCCCAAAGAGAGGAATAAGTTATTTTCCCGTAAACGTTGGCCCCAGCAAGGACATTTAATAAAGTTTTTTTTTCTCTCTTTCTCGTGATATGTTACGCAGAATGTGCAGTATGAAACCACACATATATAGAATAAGAAAGAGGGGGAAATACTCAAAGGACAGATCAACTCGTAACCCGCCTTAGCACTAACCGTGAGGGCTAAAGCTGCACCGGCGCTTCGACCTGAAAGGTTAAGCTCAAAATACGTCAATATATTGTTACGGGGTTAAAACAGTCAGACGTGTATTTACAGAATATTTACAATAATTACAGCAGCTGACAAGATGGTAGAGAGCGCGCGAAGGCCAGAACATCTTCTTCGTCTGACGATGATTAAAACATCTTCGTCAGCGTGTCACATGACCCCCGGCGGCTGAAGCACCGGCTCTGTGCTGGTTAGGAGGCGGGCGAGTGATACAACTTAGGACGCGCGACGTGGACCACGTCGGAGCGATGCTGAGCCACGGTTGGCTCAAGAGGGGCGATTTTGTACGCGACGTCAGTTACTTGACGCAGGACACGGTAAGGGCCGGAGTAGCGTGAAAGTAACTTCTCCGAGAGTCCAACGCGTCGCGACGGCGACCAAAGGAGAACCAGGGCGCCCGGTGTGTAATGGATGTCATGATAGCTGGCGTCATATAAACGCCGCTGATTGTCCTGCGAATCCACAAGTCGACGTCGGGCAATATGGCGTGCTTCTTGTGCTTTGAGGATGGCTTCCCGGGCGTACTCGGATGTGGAATTCAGACTAGCAGGCGGAACGGTGTCGAAAGGTAACGTAGGGTCGCGGCCAAATAAGAGGAAGAATGGAGAGAAGCCTGCGGTATCACGGGTAGACGAATTATAGGCGAAAGTAACGAACAGCAGCGCAACGTTCCAGTCGCGATGGTCATTGGAGACATACATGAACAGCATATCACTAAGGGTGCGGTTAAGGCGCTCGGTTAGACCGTTCGTTTGTGGATGGTAAGCAGTAGCAAGTTTGTGTTTAGCCGCGCACGAGTGCAGAATGCCACTGCCCACTTTAGAAAGAAAGTAGCGGCCTCGGTCGGTGAGGAGCTATCTAGGGACCCGTGGTGAAGGATGACGTTTTCCAGGAGGAAGTAGGTGACATCGGTTGCACAGCTTGTCGGAAGAGCCCGTGTGATTGCACATCGGGTGGAGTAGTCTGTTGCTACACCAATCCACTTGTTTCCCGAAACAGACGTAGGAAAAGGGCCTAAAAGATCAACACCTACACGGAAGAATGGTTCTGATGGTACGTCAAGTGGTTGAAGGCGACCAGCAGGGAGTGTGGTCGGCTTTTTGCGTCGTTGACAAAGATCAGACGCAGCGACATAACGGTAGACGTCACGGTATAGACCAGGCCAAAAGAAGCGCCCGCGAGCACGGTCATAAGTCCGTGACACGCCAAGGTGACCTGCAGTCGGTACATCATGAAGCTGGGCGAGAACAGTCTGATGCAGATGCTCAGGCACAACGAAGATTCGGGCAGGGCCATCCGGGCGCATGTTAGAGCAGTACAATGTATCATCTTGAAGTTCAAACATGCGAAGGGAAGGATCGGGCGTCGTTGAAGTGAGCCGTTGAATAAGGTGTTGCAAGAAGGCGTCCCGACGTTGTTCGGCTCCAATGTGAAAAGCAGCCAGAGAGAGAACGGTGACAGGTATGCCGGCCGCAGAAACGTCAGGAGGGTCGACAGGATGGCACGACAAGCAGTCCGCATCTTGATGTAACCGGCCGGTCTTGTATACAACTGAATAGTGGTATTCTTGGAGGCGCAGAGCCCAGCGGCCAAGGCGCCCTGAAGGATCTTTGAGGGACGAAAGCCATCACAGAGCGTGGTGATCAGTGATGACTGTGAATTGGCGGCCGTACAAATAGGGGCGGAATTTACCCACTGCCCAAAGGAGAGCCAGACACTTGCGTTCGGTGATGGAATAATTGCGCTCAGCATAGGAAAGAAGGCAGCTGGAGTATATAGCAATAACACGTTCTCACCCTTGTTGTTTCTGTGCCAAGATAGCTCCAATACCGTGGCCACTGGCATCGGTATGGACTTCTGTAGGAGCTGATGCATCAAAGTGAGCGAGAATGAGCGGGGACGTAAGTAGCCCAATCAGCTCGGTGAAAGCACCAGCTTGCTCAGGGCCTCAAATGAATGCAGCGGCTTTCTTGAGGAGCTGATTGAGAGGGCGCGCAACATTCGCAAAATTTCGGACAAACCGACGGAAGTAGGAGCAAAGGCCCAAGAAGCTGCGAACATCCTTGGCACATGTTGCCACGGGAAAGTCTTTGACTGCCCGTATTTTATCGTGATCAGGGCATACATCAGAAAAATCGACGAGGTGCCCGAGCACAGAAATTTCACAACGACCGAAGTGGCACTTGGACGAATTTAGTTGTAGCCCCGCCTGACGGAAAACAGATAGGAATGTCGACAGGCGTTCGAGGTGTGTCGTAAATGTCGGTGAAAAAACGATCACTTCGTCCAGGTAACAGAGGCAGATGGACCATTTGAAACCGTGTAGGAGGGCGTCCATCGTTCGTTCAAATGTGGCCGGGGCATTACATAAACCGAAAGGCATCATTTTGAACTGATACAGGCCATCAGGAGTAATAAAAGCTGTCTTCTCGCGGTCCATGTCATCGACGACAATTTGCCAGTAGTCGGAGCGAAGGTCGATGGAGGAAAAATATTGTGCTCCATGCAGGCAATCCAGGGCATCGTCAATGCGTGGTAGCCGATAGACGTCTTTCTTTGTTACCTCGTTGAGGTGTCGATAATCGACGCAATATCGCCAACTGTTGTCCTTCTTTTTAACTAGTACACACAGGGGATGCCCATTGGCTGCAAGAGGGTTCGATGATGTCTCGAGAAAGCATCTTGCCAACTTCGTGTTGGATGATATGTCGCACAGTAGGCGAGACGCGGTAGGGTCGCCGATGGATCGGGCTCGCATCACCGATGTTTATTCGATGTTTTACGACAGATGCTTGTCCTAGAGGGCGTTCTGCAAGGTTGAATATGTCCCAGTATGAGGCAAGGAGGCAACGTAGTTCTTGAGCACGCCGGGGAGGAAGGTTGGGAGCAATCATTTTTGTTAGGGCATTGACGTCTGAATGGACAGGGGGCGAAGTGAGAGTTGAACACGAGGAGCTGTCACAAGTTAAAGCCGAAATGTGGTAGTCTCTGGCTGGCGTTATTTGCGCCAGGGACATTCCGCGCGGGAGTAGTTGTGTGCAGAGTCTAAAGTTCACAAGCGGAAAGCACGACGTCTTGTCCGAAGTGGTAGCGACGGTGTGAGGAAAAGCGACGTTATGCAAGAGCAGGACATCCGGATTAGGAGATACGATGTAGTCACCGTCTGGGACAAGGGGAACAGGGGAGACACCTATGTAGGTAACGGCACGGTGAGGGAGGCGAATATGCTCTGTGGAACATAGCCGTATCGGAAGACTATCGGGAGAGTCAATAGCAGCAGGTAGAGTGAGTTGCATAACACCAGCAGAACAGTCTACCAAAGCGGAAGGATGAGGTCGTGAGAGCAGTGCTCTAGTACATAAAATAAAACAGAAGTATATTGTCCGGCGACGCTCACGCGAGCCGGACACATGCCAATAACGGCTGGTGTTCCACCATCGGCGACTTGGACGACAGGCAAAGGGGCAGGAGTGAGGACTTTCTTGAGACGATTCCGAAGCTGAGCATTCATAACAGATACGTCCGCGCCAGTGTCAATCAGAGTTGTAACAGGTACACCATTCACATTCACGTTAATGAGGTTTCGATGTGTGGGCAAGGTCAAAAGAGGATTTTTGCGTCGGGTCGGTTTGGCAGCATCACATCCAAGTGCTGCACCAGTTAGCTTTCCGGAAGGGTGCACCGGTAGGAGCTAAGGGACGGGGATCGGCGAGGTGGGGGCGATCGGGAGAAGCGGCGACGTGGCGAAGGAGAGCGGCTAGAGCGGGAAGGAAAAGAAGTGTCGCCAGAATTTGCTGGCTGCGTTTGTGGGGTAAACCGAGGAGCAGCATGAGGGCCGTGGGATGGGTGGTAGGACCAGGGGGTCGGTTTCCACGAAGACCGGCAGTGACGTGAAATATGACCGATACGGCCGCAAGTGAACCATATAGGCCTGTCGTCTGGAGTACGCCATTCGGCCGGGTTGCGATACCGCGTTGGGGCATTCAGGTTGCGGGTGCGTATGACAGTGCTGGACGGAGTGTAGTTAGGCCGATTAATTGAGCAGAAGTTGGTCAAGCCAACGTTGGCCAATTCTTGGCGCACGCCGGACTGTATCAATGAGACGGCCGCCTGGCGATTGTCGAGGCCATGGGATTGGGTCGTGACAGAAGATGCGGCTTCTATTTCACGTCGGATGACATGGAGGATGTCATCAGAGCGATTGAGTGTGGGCGGACTACGGAGGTCTTTGCAGGTGGACGAAGCAGCCGTGTTGGGAAGGCGGGGAAATGGCTGGGCAATGCGGCGACTCTTGGCTTCTTCAGACAGCCGGCATTCGGTAATGATGGCTTGCACAGTGGAAGAATTCTTAGGCAAGGAGATTGAAGGCATCATCTGATATGCCCTTAATGGTATGTGCAACCTTATCAGGTTCGGACATCTTCGGATGCACTTTGCGGCACAGAACGATCACGTCCTGGATGTACGGGACACAGGATTCAGTGCACGTCTGGACGAGCGAAGCGAGGTCTTTTTGGGCGGCGCGCTGACGTCCAACAGGCTTTCCAAACAAATCTGAGTTTCTCTTTACAAATGTCCTAGCTGGTAAGTTCCTCCTCGTGGATCTTAAACCAGAGGCGTGCCGTGCCCACGAGGTAAAATATCAGATTAGCGAGCATGATGGTCTGGTCCCAGGGGTTGCTGGCGCTCACGCGCTCATATAGTTGAAGCCAGTCTTCAACGTCAGTGTCGTCGGTGCCAGAAAAGGTTCCTGGGTCGCGGGGCTGTGCTGGAATGACGGTGGGCATGGGTGCCGACGGGCCCGAAGCATCCTCGCCTTGAGCTGGCATGGTAGATGCAGCCAAGGAGCGCCCGCTGCGTAAGTCCGTCTTGATAATGATCCCGCACCTCCACCAAAAATGTTACGGGGTTAAAAACAGTCAGACGTGTATTTACAGAATATTTACAATAATTATAGCAGCTGACAAGATGGTAGACAGCGCGCGAAGACCAGAACACCGTCTTCTTCCGACGGTCATTAAAACATCTTCGTCAGCGTGTCACAGTATTTTACATTGCGAACCTAAAGTAGGGAATTTCTTCTATATACGTTTTTTTTCTATAGTATACAGAATTAAAAAGTGAAAGAAATCGCCCATGACAGATTTCACAATTGGTGCCCTTGAGTTCAATTATTCGAAGGGGTGGACATTTCTGGCACGAGAAACGGGACATATTACGGCGCATATTGCAAATTATGGATAGCAGCCAGTGAACTTGCAAGCTACATCCACTTGGAAAGAACTATACAAAAGCGAAGCTTTCGTTATCTAACCAGTCATGGCATTGCATCCTTCGGCCGGTGGGTCAGTAATTTGCAGGATATGTCCTAGGAAAAAAACGGCTGTTTAGTATTTAATTTGCAACATTCCCTAATGAATCCAGCAATACTAAATATTCGCCAGGCATTACGCATATGATCCTGCCCCCACTACAACAAAATATAAAATGGGTGTCATGTGTAGTTCCTTGAGAACTGTGGGAAAACTTTCAGATAACGACCTTATGGAACTCTGCACTCTGAGAAAGAAATGACTGAAAGGGGTAGGGAGGTTAGTCCTTTTGGGGACTAACTGACATAGGATGAACTGTTACTTCCCATGCGCTTACTGCTTCGAGTACTAACAGTTGCCCTTTTCCGATGCTCTTCAAGGGAGTAACGGTCATTCTTTCCGATGCTCCGCAAAGGTGGAATTAGTGAAATTAGGCATTTATACCCTGATAAAAAATTTACTGAGCTGAAAAAAAAAACTTGCCTGAAAGTAGGATTCGAACTCAAGTCCTTTCGCTCACAAGTTAGGTACTCTAACCACTGCGCCACCGTGCCTTTTTTTTTGCATGGTAGTTATTACAGTAGGATCCAACCCGTCATTTACAAGTTCTGCATAGTCAAGGAATGGAGGGCACAATGAAAGTCACTCGCAGAAAACACAGCTTTCATACTGTGACTACAAACGTTGGTTTCCCTTTAGAAAGGTTGTAAGGATAAGCACGTTACCAAAATAGGGCCCCAGTCCGGTCGTATATCGAGTCCATCAGAAACATGTTTTACGTGTAGTTTCGTTTGGATAAAATGTAACCTTGTAGGGCCACCGTTCCGGCGTTTCGGTCCATCATTCGTGTTTTCCACAACTGTGCATTCCCATGAGAAAAAACATCGTAAGGTGCACTATTATCAGAGCTCGGCCGCAGGTATCGCACAGTGTGAGCGTTAATATCAAAGTCCTTTTTTAAAGTCCGTTGGAGGACATCCTAAAATAGGATGGCGTCGGTGCAGCTAATCAAACAATGTCCAATTGTCTTTGGCACATCACAAAGGCGACAGTTAACAGAAGAGAAAAAAGCACTCTTTTTCTGTAGCCATGTTTAGCGGTATGGTTTCACTATGAAGTTTATGAAGGAATGTTTTGCAGCAAGGGGATAAATACATTTTGCGAACTCACTTTAGTACATCGTGGCCTGGCCATTTAATGTATAGTGATCGGTAAAATGGAGGCAGAAATAGCATGGACAGTAAATCTTTGTATAACATTTTACGCGACACAGATTACAAGTATTCAGTGGAAAACCGAACTGTCAGGGAACGAACCGCCAAGTAAACTTCTTGCATGAACCCCCACAATTCAAGAAAGAAGTAAATAAGGTAAGGCATTAACAAGTGCGACTTGCATGAATGACCGAATTATAGGATGCGAAGTATCGCGAAAAAAGAAGAAACGAGACACTATTTGCCGCACATAGAGAAGTACTAAGCCCAGCCCACCTTCACTAAATGGCCTAAAAATATTGTCTCGCCTCATGGGCTCAAAAGTTGAAGACCATACGAAGGTTGCAAAGATTCGGTGAAAGCGTTGGATGTATAGCCTGGCACAACGAATAACTTGCAATACATAGTAATATTTTGTTGCCAAGAACTTATGGAAAGCTTCGGCTTTACCAGAAATAGAAAGTCGTTGTGGAACGAATGTCGGGGCGTAACTCTGTAGGGCCGAAACCCGTCCTTTCCAATAGTGCGCACTTAATTTATATGCGTCCAGCGGCACGCCAAGATACTTTGGCGGGACATCAGTCCACTTAGCGCCCGCAAACTGTTCTGGTGTAAATCACCATGAGCCAAACCACAAGCCTTAACTTTTCGAGGAGAGATAGAGATTCTTGTTTGTGGAAGGAAAAATTGGGGTGATGTGCAGCGCAGTAACTGTCTCTCAGATGAGGACCCCTCAACCGCGCTGCACAAGAGGGAGAGGGAATTGAAAGAGGGGTGAAAGAGGCGCGGCGGCGGCCAGAACGGCGTGCGCGGGCAAGTTGGTGGCCTTCGCTTATGTAGCGTGGTGACGCGCCTAGTCGTCATGGAGCAGTGCTTCCTGCGCGGCGAGAGCCGCGTCACACATTTGACGTACGTTACCGTCGATAGCTGGGCACTGGACGAGCAGGGCACGGAGTGCAGCGGCGAGTGTGGCTATTAGCGCGTCTCTGGGGTCGTCGTTCAGAGCGGTTGGAGGGCCGCGTGACGGCTCAGCTGCGGCTGTCTGGGTGCTGCAGCCGCGCAGGGCGTCACTGTAAGGTCGGCCCTGCGGGGAGCGAGCAGACGTAGACGGAGCGGCTGTACGCGGCTCTGTCGGTGCGGCGCCGGCTAGCTCAAGCGCTTTCTTGTGCGAAAGGGGCCACTGAGACGATGACAGCAACACGGCCGCCTTTCTCTCGCGCTGCCACTCGGGACAGCTCGGTTCCGTCGACGGGTGACGGCCGCCGCAATCAATGCAGCGGGGCTTTTCTGCGGGGCAGTCTCCTGTGGCATGCGACTCCCCACAGCGGAGGCAGCGGGCGTCGCGGAAGCAGGTGGCGCCGGCGAGGGCGAAAACGCCGCAGCGGTCGCATTGAAGTGGTCGGAGCAGACGAGCACGTACGGCGCGCAGCTGTTTGAAGAGCCGCACGTTTGTCGGCACGACGCTCCCCACGAAGGTGACGGTGACGCTCGCGCCACTCCGTGAACATGAAAGCATGGCGATGGGGGCCTCAAGGTTTTCCCGAACTGTGCGGGCGTCGAAAGAAGTGTCGACCCCATGGGTGACACCCACACAGGAGTTGCTATGTAGCGCCTTCGGGCGCACCGCCACGTCGCCGATGTCGGAGACTTCGAGGAGGGGCGCGAAGTCGGCACAGCGCGTCACGTCAGCAGCCACCACATTCCCGCGGAAGTTCACGCGAACGCATCTCGCGCCTGGCACAGAGGAGAGCTGGGCAGCGATACCGTCCCGTGAGAGTGCGAGGAAAGTGGCCTTGCGCCCGATGGGACGGTAGAGGACCGTGACGGTGGTATCGCGAGCGACACCGTCGTCAACGGGTGGGGTGTACGGCTCGAAGTCGACGAACCGTCGGTAACGGCGTCTCCTTCTTGCGGCTTGTTTTGGGTGTGCCCCTGCAGGCTGGCAGGCTTGGGCGTCCTCGGCGGCCGCGAGCAGCAGCGGAGAGTTTCTCTGGATGAGCTCCCCTGTTCCGTCAGCAGCTGGGGTAGGGGTGGGCGCTCTCGGCCGGCTCTCGTTGGACGAGGGGCCGTAAGCTGGGTCGTCGTCGTCGACGGGAGCAGCCACCGCCGCCGAGTGCAAGCCCTCCTCCGCCACAGGTGCGGTGGGCTCGGTGTTGGTGAGCGGGGGCGACGAGCAGGCCGCCGGCGACGACAGTGATGGAGAATCCGGCCGGACAGGACTTGCCTCGGGCGAGGTGGTCGCGTCCGTGCGGGAGGACGTAGTGCCGGCACCAATCATGCTTGCGGTTGGCAAGAAGAAGGTGCTGGCACTCTCGTCAGTGTCGTCGGTCGACGGACAGCTGGCACCGTCGTCGGTAGAGGCAGCCGAGGTGGGGGCCTCTGCGGTGGTGTCCGTTGAAGCGGACGGTGCGGTGTGTTGGCCGCTGGGAGTCGTCTTCGGCGCATCAAATGGAAACGCCCGGAAGGGAGTATCCAGGGCAATTGGGGCGCGCGCGGAAGGCGTCGCACTCACTTGCGTAGGCGGGCATGACGGCGTGGAGCTCGTCGAGTCAGCCGACAGTGCACGTAGCGTACGTGCTTTCAGCCCGCGCTTCCATCGCAACGCAGGAGGTGATCTGCCGGTGCGTGGTTGCCATCCACGTGGCTGGTGCTGCAGGGCTCGTCGGTGCTCCGAGTCGTCGTTGAGGCCAGGTACTGACTTCTTCGGCCTCTTCCGATGCTCCTTCTTCGGAGGGTCACCCATGAGATGGGGTCTCCGTGCTGTAGTGTGGCTCAGGAGATCGTGCCAGCTGCCGTGCGAGCCCTGAAAAGGGCTGCGCCCATAGGCGAGGTCGAAGGCGGAGACGAGCGCGCGCGAGAGGTGGCGGGCGAGCCGTAGTCGTCGGAGCGAGGGGCGATGCGAGCGCTCGCTTCGAGTGTCCGGGAATGTCTTTTCGAGGAGTTCATTCGTGCTCCTGATACGCTGCCGAATTCCTCTATTGTCGATACTACCTTTTCAACACTGGACTTATCCGTGCAGAAGAACTCTAGATCATCTGCATAAGCTAAGACTTTTACATCATTACCCAGTATATTGAAGCCATGGATGTAACTCGACTGAATTACGCTTAAGCATAGCGGTTCCAGGTAAAGAGCGAATAGTAGTGCGGACATCGGGCATCCTTGTTTTACTGATGAGCAAATAGAGCCGGGTTCGGAGAGATGGCTATCAATAACTAAACGAGCAGTACAAGTGTAGCAAAGCCTAACGCATTTAAGCACAACGGAACAACATTGGCATGCTCCAGACGAGAAAATAAATAGGAGTGACTGACACAATCAAAAGCTTTAGCGAGGTCTACCTGGAGCATTGCTAGTCGCTCAGTGGAACCATAACAGTATTGAAGAAGTTTACGGGCGGTATGTATGTTGGTTTGAATAGATCGGCCCCTAATTCCACACGTTTAATGGGAACCAATTAGAATTGACATCGAGAATTGCCATCTATTAGATAAAACTCTTGCAAAAATTTTATAATCCATGTTTGCCAATGTTATTGGTCGGTAGCTTTCAACAGAACGCAGTGTCTCTTTATCTGAACTTTTGGGAATTAGAACTGTGTGGGTTTTGCAAAAAGATTGCGGAAGGGCGTCCACCTCTAAACTTCTAATAAAAATTTCCAATTATATGGGACTGATAATTGATTTGAAAACTTTGTAAAATTCACTTGAAAGTCCATCGGGGCCGGGTGTCTTCGACAAAGGCAGCTGATCAATAGCTAGGTCAATTTCTTGGATCGTTAAGGCTACCGCTGATAATGCACAGTCAAAATCCTGTAAAGGTTTTACAAGAGATAGAAAACTCTAAAGCTTTTGTATCGTGATCGTCGGGAGGGCACTAAACAACACATTATAGTAAGTTTTGAATTGAGAAATTATGTCATTCGTATTTGTTAGAAGGCTACATTCTGAGTATATTTCCGGAATTACTTTGGAAATAGCGTGACGTCTCTCGTCAAGTAAACCTTGACGGGTTGGCTGCTCTCACTACAGAGCACGCGTATTTCGAGATCGAATTCGCATACCTCTGTAACGCAGTGCATCATACTTTTGTAACTAACATTTAAGATTTTCTATGTCAACAATGTATGTGCCTGCCATTTCGCATTCCATCTGATACAGACTACATCGGCTCTTAAGAAGAATTTTTTCTTCATTGTTTCTTTAGAATTATTTCACCGATACAATTTCTATAGCCACTGTACGAACCTCTTGTTTAAAGAGTTACCAAGCAGCAAATAATGGCAAGTCAGTAGAAAGAGAATTTGTTAGGGCCATGCGCACGCCATTAATAAATTCTTGATTCTTTAGGAGCTCAGATTTAAGCTTCCAGACTGCCCACTGTGGTCGGAAATTTGTTACAGATTTTTTCGCAATCTTTGCGATAACCATAGAATGATCAGAGAACGAAACTGGGAAAGTAACACAGGCCAGTCCTTGGGAGAGGAGTGATGAAGAAACATCAATCCGATCAAGGCGGGCATAAGAGCTACCTTGAATTCGTGTGTAAGAGCGAGCTCCCTGTCCCGGAACTCCTATATCAATGAGCCCTGCATATTCTATTACGTTAAACAAAACTTCACGACTCCTGTCCCGCTGAGTGTTAATGCCGCTTCGATCGCTCGGATCCCATACACAATTTAAATCTCCCATTAACACAATGCAACGATCACAGTCCAATAGACTAGACACATTATCAAATAAAAGAATTCGTTTTGCAGCGTCATTAAATGCATTGACGTTGACTATTCGATATGGAACACCCTACAACAAAATATCACAACATATATATGGACCTTCAGTGTCAACATGGTAACTAAATGCTGAACAAAGTAGGCTCATTTTTCAAAGACAGAATACAGCCATACAGCCCGCGGATAAACCAAGAGCGTGTGAAACGCAGACATTATACTGAGACAGAAATGTTAGCAAAACCCTTTCTGTCTTGTCATCACTCTCAATCTTCGTCTCCTGCAAGGCGACATATTCGAGGCGTTTCCTAAACAACAGCCGGCGAAGCTGCGGCTGTTTCTGCAAAGACCTAAGGCCTCGTACGTTCAAAGTTGCGAAGAGAAGTTGCTGGGACAGGACCATGGTGACTACCCAGTATTTGGACTTAATGATCTATGTGATCGGTCCTAGAGGGCAACGGTGAGGCTCCCTCCGAACACCCCCCAGGCCTTCTGGACCGTGATGATCGGCACATTCCTTAGTGTTTTGTTGTTTTGCGGCCACGTGCTTTTCTTGTGGTACTGGTCGTCTCCCTGTCCGATTCCGATCTGTTAGTCGCACAACGCTTCGGAATTGACGTATCGGCGTTACTTCGTCTTTCGTCTGCCAGCATAGCGCATGTATTGGGATGCTTGGGTGTATCAGATGAGTCATCTGCGGCTGCCTCATTCGCTTGCTGGGCTGCAACTAGCTGCGTGGTAGCGAGTGCCTCCTTGCGTTATTGCTTGGATTGGTCATTTTTCTGTTCGCTTTTCTTTCCTTTTTCACGGGCAGTGCTGCGATGTCATTGTCTTTAACATTTAGAGGGGCCTTACTGGCACAGCTGGTCTCCGCGGAACATCTCTAGTCGCGTCGAGAACCTCCGTAATATCCATTATGTGATCTTGCAAGTTTTCATCCGGAGGCCTTGTTCTGTGTCGCAACTTATCGGCGTATGTAACGACACATTATTCAGCTGTGTGGCCAAAGCGCGGGCAGGCTTCACAACGAAGGCTTCTGCAGTTTCTACGAATGTGCCCCACCTTGTTACAGCGCAGACAAAGCGGGAGTCGGCCTGGAATCAATACAAGGTTCTACACTCCGCAAAAAGGTAGTAGATGTGGAATTTCTCCCACCCTAACTCCATCGGCAAGAGTCAACACCATGTCACGATTTAGCGTACGCATTTGTTCCATCTCCAATACTCTCCAGCTTTCTGCTGATATAAACTTCACTTTACCGTAAGCCTGGAGGGCATCTCGAATGTAGTCGTCTTCCAAGCGCTCAGTAAGCCATAAAAGCTTCATTTTAACTTCCGTGGGCCCAGGATCAATAACGATGCAGCGCCTACCTTTTACTGATAATTCTCCGCATGTGACTAGCTTTGATTTTGTCATCCCTGATTTGCACGTCCCCATCCACGCGTGCGACATCTGAAATTGACCGATGGAACTTATTTCCTTCAGGTCAGTAACGTTCCGAAGAGCGTCTCTGAAGTCTTGGGGTCCGCACGGTCGACCACTTAAGTCAGCATGCAAGAAAACGGAGCTTAACCTTGTATCAATGTCTGGTCCTGTCAACCGACCTTCGCAACGGTGGTCGGTTGACAGGACCGGCAAAGCGACTCGGCATTTTGTGCATGCTATGCAGTGGGAGTCTAACGTTAAGTGTACTTGCAACCATAAGCCACTGCGAAAATGAACCAGCCCGAGTATTCTTAGCGTGACTAAAACTGAGGCAGTATGCGATGTATACGAGTAGCGTCCTCAGACGGGGCACCCCAGACGATAGAGAAGGACAATTTCTCTGTCGCTTAGCGTGTCCCGTTTGAGCTGCACATCGCTTCAGTTTAGTTCGTAGCCTCCTTGGGACGGAAGGAAGTTAGGTACTATTGGACCAAGAAAATCTAGCCGTCTATCAATGACTTGCGCGTTTAATGTGTATCGCTCATTCATGGAGTGTGCACGAAGGGCATGGCTCTTCACATTCCAGCATTTAGGTTTCACGCAATTTTCTCACGAAGAGGCAAGGTGCTGCTTTGCATGTAGTTCAATAGACAGTGCACGAACTTCGAACTATTCACGATTTATAGAAAATACCGTTTTTGCCGCATCACTCCATGACACGGATGAAAACAGCGAAGTGCATGGTGTTATGATTGGGGGTTCAATCCCATCGCTCGTGATCCGTTATCAATATTGAAGTCGGGCATGAATTAGAAGGTAGCTGGCCCATATCGTCGTCCAACTTATCCACGCTGAGGACGTTGATGAAGGGAAGGACTGCTTCTCATCGAGAACGAGGAATATGGGTTTATTTACAGTATTTATATCAGTCTAACATGACTGCTTGAGAAAGTACGTCAGTCTAACATGACTGCTTGAGAGGGAGTGTCCTGAGCAGCCGCACAACAGCGGTTTATAAACACTCGGTCCTCCCCCGATACCCAGGTGACGGAAACGGCCGTCCAAGCACCGTAGGCGAGTTGACCAGGCACCGTAGGGGAGACGATGCACCGTAGGGGAGACGACGAGGCACCGTAGGCGAGTTGACGAGGCACCGTAGGGGAGATAAGGCACCGTAGGGGAGATGAGGCACCGTAGGGGAGACGACCCGGCACCGTAGGGACATTTATTCCCCGAGCTGCAGTGCGCCCGCCGGCTACCCATTGTTTGGCGTCTTGGTCGGCGCGTGGGAAGGGGTCTCAGTAGACGTTCCCGCGGGCTCAGTAAGAATAGTTGGTCCGTCGAGCCCGTTTAGTCACAATGGGGACTTCGTCAAACTCGGCTCCAGCGACGAAGAGTCGAGGACGCACGTATTGTTGTTCACACGCAGTCGACTTAGTCATGCCGTGGCTAGAGGTTTGCGGCGACGCTCCAGGAAAGTTGCCGCCACTGTCGCAACTGGCCGGCAAAACTTGCACTGCAGCTGGCCGTTCTTAACAATGAGGAGTAACTGTTGCCGTTCGTCCCCCCCTTGCTCTCTTTCCGACCAGGGACTAAGCACTTACTCTCCGAAATTTGCACACGGTACGCACATTCATGCAGTTAGTCCTTTGAGGGACGAAAGCACCCTTTTTAGGACTAACGGCCCAGTTATTCCCGTTTTCCCCGGGATTTTTTTTAGAGTGATGGTATGCTGATTTTAGATTTGATTGGAACGGGGGAGGAATCTTATATGTAATGCCTGGCGAAATTATAGCGCTGCTGTTTTCATTACGAACGCTGCAAATTAAATACTTAACGGCCATATTTTTTAAACTTTCCTGTGTTACACGATGCTTGTGTGCGCTTCCCGGTCGTCATAAATAACTAAAAAAGACATGTTGTTTGTGTTCGCTGAAAGCAAGGGCCAGCTAGGCTATGAGTAATGTGTAGGCAATGTTTAACGTGCGTCGGTTAACTGTGGGCTTTGCAATAAATTCTGCATGCATGCGCATGGAATTGTTATAAGCGTCTTTTACGAACGGCGCCGAATTTAGTCCGCTGCCATTGGAGACATATAAATTTAACCTAAATCACATTTTCATGAAAATGGGGAAAGCTTTAGGTTATGCCAAGTTAAACGTGCCTGGTTTCACTTTCGATTACAGCCTTTGCAAAATATTTCTTACGCGAGTGCTCTAAGGTGTCGCACCACCGTTATCTGCTACGTTTCCCAGTGTTCCGAGAGAACTAACCTTACGTCACACGAAGTGTGCATTTGGTGGTAAATGAGGGTATGTTACGAGCAACGTGGGGAGTAGTTTTTGGCCTGATTAGCCGCTTGGCAATCATTGATGATTCCTCGTTTTTTCACTAATTACGTTGGTTACAATATGTTTATAGCAGTGTTTCCCGATGTCCTCGGTGAATTGAGCAAGCCACTTTTTCTATACATGGTGAAGAATAAGGGAAAGGTTATGGGTCATGTTAAGGCATAAAGTTCTAAGAGGGCGGGTTAGATTCAGTCGTTCAATAAATTACGTATGCAAGCGCCGCAAAGCGGTTGTTTTACTATAGGATTTAGCCCGCTACCCCGGAACAACTACAAATGACACGAAGAATAGATTTAGCTGAAATAAGGGGAACCGTATGTCATATTTGTATGGGAAGTAAGTGTCTGTCGAATAAATACAGCCTTGGTGAAAAATTAATTTAGAAAGTGCTCAATGATGTCTTATGTTCATATGGCCGGGCGGAAATCTACAACAAGCCTACATTTGGTGGAAATGAGGGCATCTTATACGTAATGTGTGCTGAAAAGTTTACGATTCTAGCTGAATTACAAGCGTTGTAAATAATTGCTCAAACTTCTCCCTTTCCCGATTTTCCTGCGTTGTACAAGGTTCGTAGCAAGTTTAATTAGTTTCCCTGGGGAGCTAAAGAAGGCATTTTATTTACATTTGGAGAAAATGAAGGGTGAATTATGGGTGATGTCACAGGCCGAAATGTGCGGGTTTGCAACAAATTACGTATGCAAGCACTCCGGAGCATGCGTTATAAGTGTGTTTTACGAACGGCGCAGAATTTATTACTCTGCCTTCTGGCAAGTACAAATGCTGCCAAGACCAAATTAAATAGAATAAAGGGAACATAGCAGGCAGTGTTCTCGCGAAGTAAAGATCTGTGCGTGAAAGTCTGCTGAATAAGTGGTCGAAAGCGCTATTTGTGGGCAAGGTGTAAAACTGGCTAGTCATTGGGCAGGAAGCGTAATAAAGTAGATAGTTTACTTGCGTGGATATCTGTGTTTTTTTTTAAGGCAACTGAAATTCTTATTGCAACTACTCGAAAGCAACAGCTCTGCTAGGAAATTTGTGATACTGCAAAGCAGCAAAAATGTGCTGCATTTCTTATATTTTATTTATTTATTCTTTTGCTCCTATGACCTCAATGATGGAGGAAGGAAACTTGCTTCCTCCGTTTTCCGTACATACGCTTGGAGGAAGGAATCCTTATTTTCTTCATACATGTATACAAGAACAAGGTATGGAACTGGGCACTGGGTTTCGTGTTTATGATATGGCCCACAGATGGTGTTACGCTACTGTAGTGAAGCTGTCGGTGACGCACGGTTTATACGAACAATTGGGAAGCTTGGCCTGCGGCGTGTTGAGGCTGTCACGCTTGCGGTGCTGCGAACCACTATACTGCCGACGAGATGTCCTCGACGACAGAAAAATGTGGTTGACAGCAGTGCCGAAATATTTGGCCTCGGCAGATTAGCGACATCTCAGTGTAACACTGAAAAGCGAGCGGGCCCGACATTCGTCCGTGCGCATTCGAAATCCTGCGTACATTGTGTGTGCAGCCTGAACCAAGCTTAAGGCACGACTAGTAGGCTGCCGAAAATTATGCCAAAATATCGCCACTTTCATCTGGCACGGGAATTAGAGTGAAGAGAAAGAGAACACAAATGTGAAATATAACAAGTTTACTCCTCAGACAATGCAAAAATAATGCATAACTACCCCCGCAAACAAGTCAAACTTCACTCAAAACTTAGTTTTAAGCAGCAGGCGTCAACGATATCCCTTTTTTCTTTCCAGAAGCGCCGAACATGAAATGCGTGCCAGCGAGTGAGGACGCACTGCAAAAGCACAAACAAGGGTACGTACTCGGAAAGCGGCTCGTGTTTGAAGAACATTCAAGGAGAAAAACGAGCAGCAGAGATGTCAGCACTCAGCCGGGCATTCGGTCGCGTGCGCACAAAACAAGTGCCCAGCAGGCCGCAACTGCATGAAAAGAAGGCAGCCATTCAAAAAGCTGGCAACACCGGCTTAATTCCTGAAGATGCTGTTACTATTTTGCACGTGTGTGGTCAGGCACGCGTGTGTACGTGAGTGTGTATAGACAAATAGCAGTCATTTGACCTAACAGGACTGCGAAAGTACTGTGGCGATTTCATTCGGTCATTAGATAAGGGACCATGACAATCACGCTAAGGTAAAGATCGGTGAAAAACAAAAACTTCCACCAGCGTCTGGAAGACGTTGATGTAACGAGCGTTAGGTTTTTGGTTTACTACCGGATCTGGTTCGGCTGCGGCGTCAGTCGTCGATGGTTTGGGGTCATCCATGTCCTTCTTCAAACACACTGTGGCAGTGAACGTATCGGCGAAAGGAGCGCATCTGAGCGGAGCTCCCAAGGGAGACGGCTCTTTACGATGGATGGATGGATGTTATGAGCGTCTGCTTTGGAACGGGGCGGTGGGTTGCACCACCAAGCTCTTGCTATTATACTGCCCAATGTCCTACCTCGGTTAAACAAGAAAAAAAAAGAAAGAAATACTATCAACTCCTACAACCAAATTTTCTCATCTCCTATTGCGAACTATGTTTTCGAAAGTCCCCGTTTTTTGTCGTTTCCCTATTTTTCTTCCACCAATCCTCCAGTCGCCTCTTGCTAATCTCTACTGCGGAAATGTTTACCTTTCCACTGCTCTCGCTGAACCCGAGGGCTTCAAGGAGGCCAGTGGTACCTAATTCGGCCACTGGGCAGACATCTTCGCATTCTAACAAAACATGCTCCATATTTTCCCTAGCTTTACCGCAGCAAGCACATGCTTCTTCTTCCTTCTTATATCTCGCTTTATAGGTGCGTGTTTTAAGGCATCCCGATCTCGCTTCGAAAAGTAATGAGCTTCCATTTGAGTTATCATAAATTGTTTCTTTCCTGATTTCGTTTTTCCCTCATAAGTATAGTTACTCATGGCAGGTTTCTTTTCCATTGCCGCCACCCATGAGAGTATTTCAGCCTCTCTGACTTTCCGCTTGACGTTCTTTGTTGCTGTGTTGCCAAGCCTACAGGCCGCATACTTGCTGGTAAGCTTCCTAGTTCTTTTCCTCCACTGTGAATTAATGTTTTTTCTGTACAGATGCCTCAACACTCTCCCAGCTCATTTACTTTCTTCTATACTCCTCAGTCGTTCATACTCAATTTTACTGCGAACTTCCCTTAGTTCAAAACTAGTCCAGCCCATATCACCCTGCACAACTTTATAAGTAGTCTTCCCGAGAGCGCCCAATGCGAGGCGACCCACTGACCTTTGGTTCCCATCAAGTCCTGATAGTACCCCTGATTTGAAGCAAACAACCGCATTTCCAAAAGTACGTCGTGGAACCATTACACCTTTCCACATACCCTGGAGCATCTCGTACCTATTGTTTACCCATAGCGCTCTGTGCTTACATATGGCTGCCGCCATTTCTCTTCCCCTTCACTGCTATTGTTTTTTGCTGTTTTCATATATCTATTGCCTTCGTTTATCCATATACCAAGGTATTTTTATTCTGTTACCCGAGGTATTTCTTGGCCCTGTATGTCCACTGTCTGTTCCCTGTTTTAATTGAATACCATAACACCTGATTTTCTAACCCTAAATTTAAAGCCTAAATTGTTGCCTTCCAGCCCAGACGTTGCAAATAACTTTGCTTGTTAGCTAGCAACACAATATCATCCGCATAAAATAAACGTGGAAGCTGCGGCTCTACTACAGTACCCACCTGTTTGTATGAGAGATTAAAGCCGATATTACTTCCTTCTAGCGAAAATTATTTGAAAAAATTTTTCGAAAAAAATTATTCGGAAATCTGGAATAGAATTGTGCATAATATGTAGCTTTGACACAAAAGAAATGGGTCAATCTTTCGCAACAAAATGCCTTGATTGCACGGTTCCCAGTTGTTTCTAATTTTATTCCGTATTGATGAAGTTCGTTTAACAGCTTTGGAAGTGTGTGACAAAGCATTTGTTTTGTTAACATAAGGCGTCTAAAGGGCATCTTCCACGTATCACCACTGCGTCAATTATAAGACCTTGTGAGTGGTGTCAACGCAGAAAATGTACGTAGAAGATCGTCTGAATCATTTATATTTTCTGGCTACATTTAGAGGGTAGAATTTATGCACAGCTACAAGATTGTATTTTATAAATAGAGGTTTTGTGTGCGCAGTTTTTTTCAATGCATGCAATGTGACGAAGTGCTTTCTTTTGTAATATAAGCAACTGGTTCAGGTTCGTTGACGTGGTTGTGCCCCATACTAGACAGCAATAATTTAAATGTGAAAGAAGTAGTGCGTTATAAATATGAAGTTTGACAGCTGTTGGTAAGTGGAACTCGAATTTTCGCGAGAATTTCTACTGCATCTGCAATCTGCGTAGCAACGTGGTTAACATCGATGTCCCAAGACATATGCTTTTAGAAAACTACACCAAGTGACTTTACTGAGTCAACAATTTCTATACGTGAATTCCTTAAGATTAAATTCAAAATGGGTGTTTCAGGGGACTGTCGAGGTGTGAAGATAATAGCTTTTGTTTTCTCTATGTTAATTTCAAGTGACTTTATTATGCTCCACTGGTGTAAATCGCCTAGAGCTTCAGTAATATTACTTTGAAGAGTTTCATAATGATGACTGCGAAGAAAAATTGTTGTGTCATCTGCATAGGTTATATACTCTGCGCCGTGGTTAGCTTGTGTAATGCCATTTTTATAGAAATTAAATTGAAGTGGTCCAAGTATGCTCCTTTGGGGGACACCTGAGGTGACTGCTTTGCACGTAGATAAATTTCCCTGAATGCAAGCACACTGCATTCTAGGTTGCAGGTAGGATGTTATAAGCGCGAGCGGTGTGCCTTTAGTTCCATATAATTCAAGCTATTTAGTTAGTGTTAAGTGGTTTATACCGTCGAACGCCTTTGAGAAGTCGATATATATACCAGCTATAAGGCGTTTTTCATCGAATGCTTTTAGAATGATTTCTTTTTGCATGACAAGGGCGAGTTCTGTAGACCTGCCTTTTCTGAATCCACATTGGGTGGGGCTACTAAAATTGTATTTGTTGGGAAACCCAATTATTCTAGCGTACATTATTTTTTCTCAACCTTTGTAGAACACGGGTAGTATGGATATCGGCCTGTAATTTAGTAAGTTGTTTTTTTCTCCGCCCTTGAATATCGTGATAACTGTTGCTATTTGCATTTTCTTTTAAAAAACACCTGTAGCGAGAGCTAGATTATAAATATGCGTGAGCTGTGTCACTATGATGTCAAGAACGTACCTTACTGGCCTGATTTGAATGTTGTCAATATCACACGTTAAGCTGTTCTTAAGAGATTTGTACACGTTATTTATTTCACTCTCAGTTGTGGGATTCATATATATGCTGGTAGAATTTCTCGAGATACCATTTACTGCCTCCGGAAAATGAGAGCTAGTGACTAGATTTATGAAGTAGCGATTAAATTCTTCCACTAATTCAGCTCCTTGTTTAAGTTGATTGTTGAGCGTTATTTCACCAACCTCTGCATTTTTGGTAGCCGATTTAGTAGCTTTCGTCCGCCGACGTCATAATCACGTGATTCCATTGACCAAAATTCACGCCAAATTGGATCGTTACGTCATCATTGGCACCCATATATGGCCATTATCTTCGATATCAGATTACCAAACTATGTCACCATATTTGATTATTACGTCGTAACCTCGTGATTTTACTTCTAGCTGTCATATTGCATTGTGACGTCATCATTGGCACTAGAATTTGGTAGCCATCTTGAATTCGAGATTCCTAAACTATGCCGTAATCTTTTATTATTACGTCATAATCACGCGAATTCCCTTCTATCCGCCATATCTGACTACGACGTCATCATTGGCACCAGAATTTGGCCGCCATCTTGGATTATGATGTCACAGTCACTTGACGTCATCAATCACCAATTGGGTTGCTATTGATTTACTATGGGGGCTGCCATGTTGGATTTATCGGTGCGCCATCAATTCGTGGCCATCTTGGATATATTAGTGACGTCACTAATCAATCACCAATTGGGTTGCTGTATCGAATAACTATGGGGGCCGCCGTCTTGAATTCCTAGGACAAAATTTGACGCCGAAGGAAGGTGGTAGCAGGCCCCAAGAAATCGAGGTATGTCATCAGAATCAGAATCAGAATCAGTATTTATTGTTAGAATTTGGGTCATATTACAAGTATTTAGTATGCAGGAGGAGGTCCCATAGTCAAAGACTGTATCGGGACCTCCTGTACAAGAATAGTTATGATGAATGACATCTCAAACAACAGTAGCATATAATAAGGTATTACATAAGCAACAGGAAATGAACGTTAACAGAGCAAAATACAGAATTCATTACAAAGAATAACATAAAGAGTTGCATGTGAAGAAAATACCAGTAGTTTATTTACAAGAACAAAAACAAACAAGAAAGAAAAAAAAAGAAAAAAAGAACGGACAAAAAAAAACGGTTACAGTAAATTTTCTTATTAGATTGTCATTAATAAATGCATTTTGAGTTCCCTTTTGAATTGGTGTAAAGATCTTGTATTTTTCATAATGAGAGGAAGAGTGTTCCATATTGATATGGAAGTGAATTCCACGGTTTGTTTACCGTAGTTAGTACGGATTCGTGGTAAAAGAAAATTGTTATTCAACGCGAATCTGGTGGTACTATTAGTTGTCAGGTTAGATGATGAAAATGTGATCGATGGTAGCTCATTATGTAGAAATCTGTAGAAAAAAATACATAGGTTGTATTTAGTGAGCCCAGAAATAGTAAGGATGTTATTCTCGTGTAGTAAGGAAGTGGCATTAGAAAAGCATGAACTATAGGTAATTATTCTGATGGCTCGGTTCTGAATTGTTTGTAAAGATGTAATATGAGTATTATAGGTGTTTCCCCAACATATGATACCATAAGTAATGTGAGAGTGGACGAAAGAGTGGTAAAGTGAGAGCATTATGGTACGTGTGAAGTAAGGGCGTGCTTTAATTAAGATGCGTATACCATAAGCTATTTTCTTTTTTATGTGAGCAATATGATTGTGATATTTCAGATTACAGTCAAGTAGAACGCCAAGGAAAGATGAACACGAACTGGGATGAAGGCAGTGGGGACCAAGACTGATAGGTGGAATGGAAGCTATGTTTCGCTGATGTGAAGAGAATACAACAAATTTAGTCTTAGTTGCATTAATAGATAGCATGTTTACATTACACCACCTTAGAATGTTTTCTAAGTCAGCATTTAGTTTATTAACGAGAGATGAGATATCTTTATCAAAAGTGAATATAGTGGTATCGTCAGCGTACAGAATGCATTTTGTCGAAGAAAGACAATTAGGTAAATCATTAATATAAACTAAAAACAGGAGTGGCCCAAGGATGGAGCCCTGAGGTACACCGATGTTAGTAGTTCGCTGTCGAGAATAAGCACTGGAAACAGAAACAACTTGAACCCGGTTATATAAGTAGCTTTTTAGTAGTGAAAGGGCAGGACCGCAAATGCCAATTGCTTCGAGCTTAGAAAATAGGATAAGATGGTTAATGCTATCAAATGCTTGCGTTAGATCGATGAAAACTGAGGCGGCGATAAATCCCTCGTCAATAAATTTTTTTAGTTGGTCCGTAAGATGAATAAGTGCCAGCTCTGTGGAATACCCATGGCGAAAACCGAACTGACATGCAGAGATGATATTAAATTTAGAAAGATATTTTGTTAGCCGTATTTCAATTAGTTTCTCAATAACTTTTCCAAAGAACGGCAGAATGGAAATAGGTCTGTAATTGTGCAGTAGTGAGTTGTCGCCTTTTTTAAAAACTGGGATAACTTTGCCACGCTTCAGTTCAGAGGGAAATAAACCTGTCCTGAATAATAAATTAACAATAAATGAAAGTATGTCTGAAATTAGGCGCGAAATAAGTTTAATGTTAGCAGGGTGGACCTCATCAATTCCAGCGCTTGTCACTTTTAGGTTATTTATAACAGTAGTTATTTCTTCTGGCGTTGTAGGAAATAAAAAGAATGAATGAGGTAGACGGTTCATGTTAATGTTTTCTGCAAGAGTAGGTGGGTTGTTAGGAAAGAAAAAACTACTAAAAGCCTCAGCTATTTCAGCAGGGGAATCGAGCTCTACTCCATCCTTTAAAATTCTAGATACCTGGTTTAGTCGTGAGTGTCTGTTTAAAAAGGAGTTGACAATCTCCCATTTCTTTTTAGTGTTATTAGCTGCCTGTAAAATTCTTTGCTCAAAATACAAACGTTTAGCTGTTTTTATTTTACAGTTAACAATGTTACAGAAGTTTTTATATCTGGCACGTAAGTTCATGTTAAATGGTTGCCGTTTAGTTTTCCTATATAAGTTATCCCGTTTGCGCATTTGTGCTAATAACTGCTGTGAGAGCCATGGATTGTGAACGAATGACAAATTTTTTTTGCATTTCTTCTTGCAGGTGAACTTACGGAAGTATGATGTGATTAGAGAAAAAAATTTGGAGAAAGCTTTCTGCGGGTCATTTAGTGATTTAATATCAGACCAGTTTGTATTAGCAACAGCAGTTATGAAGCCATCTTTGTCAAGAACGTCTTTAGTGTGTGAAAGTGGGTAAGGTTGTACATTAGAATTGAAACGTAAAAGCAGGGGGTAATGATCACTGATGTCGATGTGCAAAACTTTTGCCTCTGGTGAATGAAGCAGGTTAGAAAAAGCATGATCAATAAGTGAGCCTGTACCATAAGAGACTTCGCGTGTGGGCACATTGATTAAGCAATCATATCCGTAGCTGTTGAATAAACTAGTATAGTTAATACAAATTGGTGATGTTTCATCGAGTAAATTAATGTTAATATCACCTATTACAACAACATTTTTATTTTCTAGTGAAATAGTATGTAAAATATGATCGAGATTGGTACAGAATTCGTTGACTGACGATGAGGGAGAACGGTAAATGCAGCCAAATATGAAATTCTTGTTATCTTGAGCAAGAAAGCAGTTACTGATTTCAATCCAAACGGATTCGCACTTAGTAACGGTTAAGGATAGATCATGTCTTCGTCGATAAGCAATATTAGAAGAAACATATATGGCAGCACCACCATGATTAGTCGTCAATCTGTTGCAGTATTCCACTTTATAGTTAGGGAAGCAATACAAATTATTGTCATCGTCAGATAACCAGGTTTCAGTAATGGCAATTAGTGAAAACGGATTAGTTACTGATGCGAGGAAATTATCGATAGCGTCGAAGTGTTTACGAAGACTCCTAGCATTAAAATGAATGATAGAATGAAATCCATTTAGGAAAGAATTCAATTGATCGGTTTCTAGTGTAGAAGCCATGTTTGTTGTGTCAATAGGTTAAACAGTTATGCCTAGTCTAATTTGGTTAAGTCGGATTCGTCACGAATACGCAGAACTTTGCTGTTAGTAGTCTTCCTAGCCTTAATTTGGCAGTTGTCCGTCCAAAGGAACATCCAGTTTTTTTCTTTCTTCAAAGTTAGAGCTTTGGAGAAGAGAGCCTTGTTAGATGGGGTCAAATGCTCATTTACAAAAACGGGAGCGTTGGAAGAGCCGGAAAATCCAATGTCACTAAGACAAAGTTTAGCTTTACGTGCTTTACTAACAAAGTCAGCTTTCTTCGTTCTAGAATGAAAACGAGCGATGATATTTTTCTTGTCATTAGATCTGGTGGGAACACGATGAACAATGTCCAGATCGCTAGGCGATACGGGACAGCCAATTCTGTCCCCTACCGTTTGCATAATTGTAACGCAGTCCTCTCCTTGGGAACAGGGAATGCCTTTGACCTCAACATTGCTAAGGCGAGAGTACTGTTCTAGTTCCTCAACCTTGCGAGTCAATGACAGGTTCTGAGATTTCAGCTTGGTGTTCTCAGCGATTAGCGTAGCATTTTGGCTACGTAGTTCTTCTATAAGTCCGTTGAAGTGTTCAGTGCTAGTACTCAAGGAATCAACTTCCTTTTTCAGTTCCACAACATCGATCCCAGATTCCTTCATCCTCAACAAGATCTTGCCAAAGACGAGTTCATGCGTGTTTTTAGCCATGTTGTTAATCTTTAGTTCCAGCTCCTCAATTTTTTTCGATAGTTCTGCATTCGTCGGCATGGTATGCGTATTAAAAACAGGCTCAGATAGAAAAAAAAACAAAGAAAAAAAAAGGAAGAAAAAGAAACGCGATTGATGGCAGCAGCAGCAGTGGAGAGGAAAAAAAAAGAAAAAAAGAAAGGATCAAAGTTTGAATACCTGCGCAAACAGAAGATTCCTGCTTAGATTTGGAACATGCAATGCCGCTGCTGCCAATGAAGAGCAGGCGTCGATGTCGGCTTGTTTATAGGGCGCCGTGCGATCGCAGCGAACTCCAGTGGTGATCTTGCCGATGCTGGGCGCAGGCCCCGATGAGGCTACGCAGTCGCAGATTCACCCCGTGTGGATGATGCAGCGCCTTCCAGGAAGCAAAGCGGTGGGACAGCACCACGAAGATGATCGCCGAAGAAACAGAGGCCGATAAGGAGAGCTGCGCAAACAGAAGATTCCTGCTTAGATTTGGAACATGCAATGCCGCTGCTGCCAATGAAGAGCAGGCGTCGATGTCGGCTTGTTTATAGGGCGCCGTGCGATCGCAGCGAACTCCAGTGGTGATCTTGCCGATGCTGGGCGCAGGCCCCGATGAGGCTACGCAGTCGCAGATTCACCCCGTGTGGATGATGCAGCGCCTTCCAGGAAGCAAAGCGGTGGGACAGCACCACGAAGATGATCGCCGAAGAAACAGAGGCCGATAAGGAGAGCTGCGCAAACAGAAGATTCCTGCTTAGATTTGGAACATGCAATGCCGCTGCTGCCAAGAGCCAAGAGCCAAGAGCCAAGTAAGAGCTAACGCTCTTAAAAGCAAAGAATGAACTCATCCCAAAATAACAGCACACGTGAACTAAATGATGACCTAATTGTGCTGGCGTCGGTCGTCTCGGAAAGGCTCATGGATCCACTTTCTTGCTTTCGGCTGCGGGTCAGAAACAGAAGCGATGACCCCTGGCCGTCAGTTTTCGTGTGAGATGGCGGCAAATTCTCTATCGTATAAACATGGCTTGCAAATGCACTGCCTGCATCGCCTAAACATAACCGCAGAACGCACCGCTCCTATTCAGGACGGCAGCACCATGGTAAGATTGAGCGGCCGCTCGGGCTTGTGGTAAGCTCCAGCAGAAGCGTGCTTCCATTGGAAAGACAACGGGAGATAGATGAAGTCTGTCCCGTCCAAGGCTCCCCAGATTAAAGATCGCCGACGATGGCGTAGTACAGAGGCTCTGCTGCTTTTCACTAGCAACCGGTAAGCCAACTGAGAAACCGCGAGGAGACACAAAAGACCAACAAAAGCTGTCGAGACGACAGATTAAGCGCCCGCTCTCTGAAAGAAGGCGCCGATTGGAAGCTTAGACTGTGTGTGGGAACGAAGAGCAGTTGGAATTTTCTGTGGTTCTTTATTTCTCGCCATAGGGGAGTCGGGGCGCGCGTAGCGGTAGGAGCGCTATAGTAATAGCGTAGAAGAACGCCGTCGCAAAGTGATGTAAGAGACAGAGTGAATAAGGATCAACTAGCAAGAAAAAAACATTTAATAAGTACGGCATTTGAAGCTGTTTACTTTCATATTCTGTTTGAAATCTAAAATGCAGGGCTATCTATATGATGTCTGAACCCATCTATACGACCAAAACGCCAATCAAATGACCAGTCTGAACATACACATACGAGCAACAATGTCAAACGCGTGATATATTATAGCAACATTGGAATATTATAAAAACCCGTTGAAGAACTGATGAAAGAAGCATCCAGGTGCAGCTATTCCGAGTTTAACAAAAAGCACACATAGAAAGATAACACGAAACGAACAGAATCTATGTTAAAGCAGTGGGAAGTAAGGGCCAGTGCGCCTTCGATGAATGAATAGCTTTATACCTAACAAAAATCAATGGCCCTGCACGAAGGTGCCGTCTTATTTCAATGAGTCAAGTCGCTTTTCAGGTTGAAAAAAAGAAAAGACTGAAGATGCCAAGAGAAAAGCAATGCCGTAGCAGTGCTTGGCAAACCTTTCCAGTCCTTTATGGTCAGCGGCATATACAAAACATAAATCAGTACAATTTTTCAGCAATATATGCAATGACATTCGTTGATCTTATGAAATAGCATGCGCGTCGCCAGTTTTCGCAAGTCCGGTATCCCTCACGATCCCTTCAAGCAGGAACAAAATGCCACTGTTTCGTCCGAAAGTCGAGGCGTTGATTGCGATAGCAAATTAGTAGAAACCTATACGACGTAAGCATTGTAGTTTTACCGGCTGCATACACTCGTAAAAATTCGCTTGCGCACTAAATTAACAACCATGGTGTCACGGGCGCACAATCAAACCAGCACATCTCATTTGACCAGCGCGGACACTCGCTGTCGAAGCACTGACGTGTGAAAGAGCGGCCGCAGCAGCGAGCGAATTGACCTTCGCGCTGCCTCTCATTGCCTCTCGGAGCGGCGAGAAAACAACGCACACGAAGCTATGAGCCCTCGCCGCCCTATGACTCTACTCATCGCAGATCGCTTTCGAGATTAGGCCCACGCGGACCATGCTTTGCTCCTCGGTTTTCCATGATACAGCCTCCCCATGATGGGCAACAGCTGCAAAACCAACCTGGTGCGTGCGCCCCCCCCCCCCCAGGGCATACAAGCTCAACTCTAAAGGAAATGTCTCGGTCTTCAGAAGTCCGAGTCTACAGCGGCGACAATCGTCAAAGCGGGAGACCACCTTATATCAACGTACATAGCCATCGACGCTCCAAGGGCGCATATTCGACACGTTGCGCGGCTGACTGCTCCTCAACTTGTGTTTTAACTTGCAGAAAGGCCGCACACAACTTTCATTCACACAACTGCGGCCGGTCGTACGTCACTGCCTTCAAACTGCTTTACAGCGCAAATCATAAGTGCGTTTCACCATACCAGGTATAACGAAGGAAACTAAGATGACGTCGGTTGCCTTCCAATAGGTCAAATTAGTATATTACATGAGATACGCAATGTCCGCCTACATGTTTATACCGATGGCCAGTCACGAGTGCAGCTGCTGCGTTGATGAATTCGACAAGACTTGTCAAGACCTGTCAAAGTACAACTGAAAACGTCTCACTTAACATCACTGCCCTCCGTCGATGGCCAAGCTTCTGTGATTTCGCCAAAGCAGCCCTCCAAAGTTCACTCTGCGCTATATGTCCCGGGACCACATGATGAGCTTGTCGCAGAGATCAGACAGGTCCATCATCGTCCAATTGAGAAAGTGCACGCGATAATATTTCAGTGGTTGCCTAGTCACTGTGGCATCCGTGGAAACAATCAAGAGGACGCATCTACCCGATCTGCCCACGGTGGCGTCAGATGGGTTGCCATTCCTCTTTCGAGATTCTAGCAAGCGAAAAAAGCTTTCCACGCTGGCGCATCATCTAGCATTGAACCAGCGGAATTCATCCGAATGTACAAGCTCACACCATCGTACATTGGATCGTAATCTATATCTTCATATTCCGTCGGACTTGTCACGACGTGACTCCACGCACCCTTCTACCTCGTGTATGCCTTGCAGTAGCATTTTGAAATGTGCACTCCTTTCGCCGGGCCTATATTTTGTGGGAATAGGGGATTTTTTATGAGTCATGTGTTGGCAGAGATAGAAAGGCATAGTTTAATTACAGCCTTTGTAGTAAATTACGTATGCAAGTCTCGGATAGTTGTGTTTCTTAAAAGTGTGCCTTACGAAAGGCGAAGGCGGCTGTCTTGGGAGAACTATAATTGTCCTCGAAATTTATCAAAACATTATCTGTGATATGCGCTCGAATTTTATTGCGCACGAATAAATTACATACTTTGGGAACAATTTCACGCAGAAACTCAACTCTACTTGTTAAGAATGCGCGAACACTCTGCCACTTGCTCATCGCCTCGCAGCCCGGTTCCATCAGTCTTATCAAGCTGGATCTGTATAAACACTTATCAACCCTTATCGGTCGTTATCGACCTTGTCGTACCAAGAGAAGGGAAGCGCAGTCGAGGACGGCAGAAGACTAGGTAGGGTGATGAAATTAAGAAATTCACAGGCGCTAGCTATAGTCTGTTGGCGCAGGACAGGAGTAATTGGAGAACGCATGGAAATGTTTCGTCCTGCAGTGGACAAAAGATAGGCTGCAGCTGCTGCTGCTGCTGCTGCTGCTGCTGCTGATGATGATGATAAACCCTTATCGCCCTTTATTACCTTATTCATCCGCGTCGTGATAAGCCCGTATAACCCCTCATCACTCTTGATCATCCTTGTCAACTGATTGCAAATATATCAGTGTTAAGCGACGAGAAGTGAATGAGCCTTCACTGATCGTCGGCCAGACGGACTGCCCAACGATCTGTGAGGGCTCAAACACTTCGCGTCGCTTAACAAGGATGATCAAGGGTGATGAAGGGTCTTATGGGTTTCGTGCCTGCTTGACATTAAAACTTGCGTGATGAGTGGGCGCAGGTCTGAGTATGAAGGCTCGGTATAGGTTGGCTAGTGTTCCTCGGCAGCAGCGTCATCGTCAGAGGCGGTGTATACTATCGAGGCACCTCTGGGCACCTTGCGCTGGCCATCACTGGCGTGATAAGGAGCACCGCCAGATGCATTGCAGGCGTTGCGTCTCCAAGGTCCCTAGATAAAACTTGTTTTATCTAGGGACGTTATGCGCGTCGACGGTGCAAAGGATCAGACCCACGGTAAGCGACAGCGATGGTCAGTGGCCGGTGAATTACGATGAAATAGCGCTAGCTTGTCGTTTGCTGTGTGCTATGCTCAGACCGGTGTGCGTACACACACTGCAACTCAGCAGGAACGCTATTACAGTGTGTGCGCACAACTCTTGTAACCAACAGAGGGAGCTGAGGACGCTGCCCGGGCTGCCCCGCCGAGCCGCATGGCAGACGCGCAATCTGGCGTCGCTTCATCCGAGTGGGCGCATGCGCCGACTTGGAGTATTTAGGCGCTGCCATAAGGTTAAAATAAGACCCCGCGTAAATGATCGGCACCACTCACTTTCCGTTTTTAAGCGGAAGCGTTGTGTCACTGGCAAATAATAATTAATCCACAAAGCGGCGAGAACGGCGCGTTTTTGAATTTACGGAGGAGGTCGTCTGCTTTACGGAATGGGAGGCCATTAGGCACTCAGTGGCGGTGTGGTAACGTGTCACACCACTACACAGTATAACTGAAGCTATGCACACTTGTTATTTAAAAACACCTCTGTCTGCACATGTGCAAATACCGGTTCGGAGCATGTATTCGCCGTCTTCGTCGAACTTGATATCGGCCGCTATTCAGCATGCCGGCACGAATAGAGAGTTGTTCGAGCATTGGATCCAGCAGCGTTGGCTATTCACATACAGCAACTGCGCTGGTTTGTCTGATGCTAGTTATCCTCGATTTTTTCCTCTGCGCTATGAGGGAGCGTCTCCATGAGGCATCGTGTCGGTCATCCGGTGGCAGATATGCGACGGCCACAGCGACGAGCGCCGTCAGCAAGGACTGTATTGCGAGAGCCGCGTCCTGTCGCCGTCCTAACAGGCGCGTGAACGCTATGTAGCCCGCGTTATCGCCGACGATGGCGCAGGCGTAACCAAGGAGGCCCGCCTCGCATCGCAAAATCGCCGGGTACAAGCTGATGGTGAGAAAAAACAAGAAAGCAACCGGAAGGGTCAGGGAGACACGCATAAAAATGTACAGGACGTCCTGCCATGGCGAGGCTTTGTCTGTGTGCGTGGCGAAGGCGACGGCCGACGAAGCGGCGAAGACCAAGGCGGAGATCGCTACGGCTCGCCTGACTCCCCCATAGTAGTCCAGGACCGGCCAGACGAAGACGAACATGGGACCCAAGCCGATGAACGTGGCGCTACGCACGTAGATGTCGCTGGTCAAGCCCCGTTCTTCCACGTGGTGGCTGTAGGCCCAGCTCATGACAAGCCAGAGGAAGACGAGTATAAGTGTTCGTTCTCTGAGCCACACCGAACGGAAGAGACCAACTTTCTCCTCGGATAGCAGGTCGTCCTGCTCGCGCCTGTAGCTCTCCATCTCACAGTGTAACTGTCTGCGAGCGTCACTCTGCGACACCTTGTTGACACTGCATGCCCTGCGGACTACTCTCTCGGCTTCTTCGATATTGTGCGTGGCCAGGAGCCAGGTGGGCGACTCCTCAACCACGTAGAAGCTGGCAAGGAGCACCAAGGCGAGCGTGGCGACAACAACCTGCGACAAGGCCCAGTCGAGCTGGTACGAGCGCACGAAGTACAGCAGTACCGGCACGAAGACGCTCGAGAGCGCCGGTGCGAGGAAGCAGTAGAGCAGCCGGCGGGACGCCGTCGTCACTTCGTACAGGAGAACGTACTGCACGACCATGCACTTTGACAACACCGAGACCGCAGCCTGCGTCACGACGAACGTCTTAAAGTCGCTCGCCATGCTGCTGACCCCGAGCGTCAGCAGGAGTCCCGTGGTGCCGACGAAGGTGACCGTCTTACGCCCCGCCCGGTCCGCAGCCATGCCTATCAGCGGCAGCGAAAGGACGTTCGCGCAGACAACGACCACATGGGCGACGTTGTTCAGCCAGCTCCGCTGGCACACGAGGTTCCACTCGCTGACGACGGTGTTGCCGTGGTCACTCAGGTTGAACTCCCAGGCGGCGCAGGGCACGACCCGAGCCGAGTCGCCCGCGTCGGGAGGCTCGCGCACCGTGCAGCGGCTGTAGTTCCCGTCGGCGTCCCGCGGAATAGCCAGCGCTTTCCACGCGTCCACGCTCGTGTTGGAGAAGCCGGGCGGCCGCGCGCACCAGTGGTCTAATTCGCGCATCGAACTTCTGAAGAGTCTCGCCTGGGTGAGCGCGATGGTGCCGGCGACCGCTGTGACGATGAGCAGCCTCACTTGGAACACGCCGTCGCCGAACGGAACGCACACTCGAGCGCCGTCGGAACTTTGCCGACGGTGCAACTCTTTCTCTTTCGCCTGCAGCTCTGACTCCTTCGCGCCCGGGCACTTCTCCTTCGTGTGCGCTTCGGGACCGCTTCCGGTGCTGAATAGATTCGAAATACGTTTGAACGACGGTATCCATGTAGTTCTTTCATGCATACTGGCCGGTGCTTCTTACTCCTCGAGGTGCTTCTTCTTTCTCGATGCGTCGCGTGCCACAGAGGGTGCTGCGGCAAGTCTGCAGAGAAATACGCCCGCGGCGCTCTTAGTTACTTTGATACAGCGATCCGCCTTCATATCTGAGAGTACAAAAATATGTGTAAAAAGGAGCCACCGGGCACACCACAATATGAAGGAAGCGAAGCCTGTTTCAATTAGCTAGGCGTAGCAGTAGTAGAGGAGGACTGGGACTTCGCTTTGTCGCCCGCAGCTGTTAGCTGTCTGCGTCACAACGACGAAGGCGATGTATGTTTTTCTAGTGAGTAATGCCGATTGGAGGCACCTGCAGAGGGAAGTGCGACACACATCTAATTGCACTTAAGGCTTCATTCCCCACAATGGCGCATACCCAGTTGTATATATCTGCAGTGCAAAAGATACTGCCATGGCAGTGCACCAGATATCAGCGTATTTTCTATTCCAGCACATACTAAGGGACCAGTTTGTCGATATATATATATATATATATATATATATATATATATATATATATATATATATATATATGGGCTGCCCAACCCTGGGGAAGCGGCAAAGTGAGCGTCGTACTAAACAAGGACAACGAGAATGACGCGGTAAAAAGAATATTTTCTATTTGAAGAAAATTATCAACCTGCCCAGTGTGCTTATAAGTGAACGTTGCTTACCTTTATTTTTTCTGAACGTTTCATTTCCGCACAGATCCTTCCGGCAGAGGGAGGCGTCTATGCCACCCCCCTAAAGTATGAATGTAGCGCGCCTTCCTACTTCATCGTCTCTAAATTTATGAAATGGCGGTAAAGTCCGCAACCATAGCAGAAAGCAAAAATGGAGAAAGCTAAAATGGAGAAAGCAAATAAGCAAGAACCAGCCGAAAGGCACCAAGCACAAACGAACAATAAACGCAAGCTTATGATCTGGCTATGGAATTGTCGCGGGTTCCGCAACAAGAAATCGGTCTTGCAACAAGACATCAGACATACGACAGACAAGCCGGACATCATACTCATTCAGGAGACCAACACCGACACACCCACACTTCCTGGATATGAAACAGTTGCCATTCCACCAACAGAAGCCTGCAGCGACGTAGCGACGTAGCGACGTTTGTTAGTAACAGGCTCGCGTGGGCCGAAATTGACAGAAGTAATCCGGACAGCAAATACGAGCCCTTGTTCATTGAAGTCTTTCCGAAAGGCAAAAAGGCTAAGAGCATACTAGCACTGAACATATACAGCAGCCCGAACCACAGAACGCAAAGTTTCAGAAGGCTGTTGAAGAAGGCAAGGGACAAAGCCGGGGACAACCCACTGATTATTGCCGGAGATTTCAACGCCCCAAACGTAGAATGGGGCTACGGCGCCACCAGCGCCAAAGGCAGAAATCTTGCCACCGAAGTGGAAGAGATGGGCCTCAACCTGATCACGTCCGCGCTCTACCCTACCAGGATGGGCAACTCGGTCTCGAGGGACACCACCCCAGACCTCACGTTCGTTCTCAACACCGAGGGGGCCACCTGGCATATTACCGGCGACGACCTCGGCAGCGACCATTACATTGTGGAAACGTCAACAGCAGTCGCCTTGAAACCACTACGAAAGTGGAGATACACGGATTGGGATGCGTTTAGGCAGATAAGAAAGGAACGTACCGACAAGCCCGCTACACTAGAACAGTGGACGCAAGAACTAAAGGAGGACGCCTGCAACGCGACCAAGGAAATAGAAACAGATGTCCAGACAATCGGGATGGACGCTAAACTCGCTCACATGCTGGAAGCGAAAAGATTCATACTGCAGAGATGGCTTACCCAGAGACTCAATAGAAGACTTAGGAAAAAGATTGCTTTACTGAACAAGGACATTGAGCACCACTGTGTGGTACTCTCCAACCAACAACGGGACGAAGTATGTGCAAGGGCCGAAGGCAGCATGACATATGGAAAAACTTGGAATCTACTCAAACACCTTCTTAACAAAGGTCAAACCAGGAGCTCCCAGACCAAGGCGGCTGACAAGATAGCGAAACGTGAACTCAAAAACACCAATGATCAGGAATTTTCGGCAAGACTTGCCGAAAGATACGTGCCATTCTCGAGCAGCCACGAAAACGAGGCCGAGGCACCCGGTTCCCCGTACACGGGAGCGGACAACCGCGACCTCGATGAACCCTTCACCGTGGAAGAAATCAGGACCGTCCTTCAAAACTTGGATGGCACATAGGCCCCAGGTCCGGACGGTATTAGTAACAAGGCCCTTCGTAACTTGGACGAAGACTCCGTCCGGTCGCTAGCGGATCAACTCAATCAGGTCTGGGCTTCCGGCAGGGTCCCACCGGAATGGAAGAACGCCACCACGGTTCTCATTCCAAAGCCCAACAAGCCCTCAAGCGTCGATAACCTCAGACCCATATCACTCACGTCGTGGTGGGTAAGGCGGCGGAACACGCCTTTCAGTACAGAATCTCCAGACTCCTCGAAACCAAGGGACTGTTACCACACACCCTCATCGTATTTAGACCCGGTCTATCAACTCAAGACAGCATGATTTTAATCAAGCACCAAATCATTGATGACCCCATTAGAAACGCCAAGGCCATTCTTGGGTTGGATCTAGAGAAAGCGTTCGATAACCTCTCTCACCAATACATTGTGGACACCATTTCAGAACTCAACCTCGGAGCTAGATTCCACTCGTACGTCAAGTCATTCTTGGATAACAGGACGGCTACGCTCCGATTTGCCGACCTCTCCACGGAGACACTCTCGCTGGGGAGCAGGGGCACCCCCCAAGGCTCGGTCATCTCCCCTATGCTTTTCAACCTTGCCATGGCGGGACTTGCTCAGAAACTAGGGCAGATCCACGGGCTCGAGCATACCATATACGCAGATGCCATCACCATGTGGGTGTCCAAAGGAACCCCGGGCATAGTGCAGGACATCTTGCAAGAAGCAGTGAACGCCATAGAAGAATTTCTAATTCCCACAGGACTCAGATGCTCGCCTACCAAGTCGGAGCTGCTCGTACGCAGACCCACGCAGAAGGGTCGCAGGCCATACTCGTCAGACTTCGATTATAATCAAGAAATTACCGTACGAACCACTTCGGGACACACCATACCGTGCGTCGACAAAATCAGAGTCGTGGGCATGGTCGTAGAGACTAACGACGTCAGTGCCTCTACGGTTCAGAAGCTCATCACCAAAACCAACAATGCTATTGGGCTCATCAGAAGAATTGCCAATAGACACAGGGGCCTCAAGGAACATAATCTCATCAAACATACACGCGTTCGTCACCTGTCACTTCGCACACGTTGGGGCAATGCTCAATTGGACACGATCCGAAAGAGACAGACTGAATGACCAAATCAGAAAGGTCACCAAGCAAGCCCTCGGCATTCCAACCAGCACCAGCAACTAGAAGCTGGGGCACTTGGGCATGCACAACACCCTGGAAGAAATTGCCGAAGCCCAGCAGCGCGCCCAACTTGCTAGGCTTTCAACGACGCCTTCGGGGCGCACGATCCTAGAGAAGCTAGGCTTTGCTCAAGGAGACATAGAAAAAGACTTTGCGGACCTCCCACGGGACATCCACGCCACGATCACGGTCCGCCCTATACCCAGAAACGTACACCCCGAAAACAACAGGGGCAGACGACAAGCGAGAGGACAATTCCTTCTTAACCAAGCCTTGGCGAACCGTGAACGCTCAGCTTTTGTGGACGCGGCAGCATACACGGGAAACAAAGCTTTCGCAGTGACGGTTGTGGACGGCTGCGGATCCACAAGATACGCAGCCACGGTAATTGGAAGGAAGCCTGAACAGGCTGAACAGGTTGCGATCGCTGTTGCGCTCACCGACGACAATCTTTCCCATATCTACAGCGACTCCATAGCCGCTATCAGAGCTTTCCAAAAGGGCACGGTCTGCGCACAGGCTCTCAGAATTGTTTCAAAGAAAGATATTAAGAACCACTTCATATACTGGTTCCCGGCACACTTAGGACCAAAGATCGGCGACGTTCCCAACCTTAACGAGGCGGCACACGAGGCTGCGCGCGCGCTTACAGACCGCGCGGCTTCACCCAACCACTCGGAGAATAAGGACGCGCCCACCACATACAATGCAATCACTAAACACTGCTACCTACAACGCAGACAGTATAGCACGCCACACCGCACGCTCACTCGAGCTCAAGCGGTTACACTCAGAATGCTACAAACAGACACATACCCCACGCAAAACAGATTACATCATTACATGCCTGAGCTCTACGACAAGTCTTATTGCACCAATTGCAATACACGCGCAACTACATTTTTCGCGCAACTCTGGCGTGACAAAGCCTCATCTTGAACTTTCTGTGGTAATTGAGCCATCTGTGTACAAAAGAATGAAGTTTTGGTATTTTTCAAAGATATGGTATGATGCCAACTGCACCGCTGCAATGGCTGTTGTCTAGTTTTTAAGCGAAATAATGCCTTCTACTGATGTTTCAGCTGTAATGAAGCAGACGCGCCTTTGTCTCCGAGAGCGGCTCGGAGACGACGACGACCACCCGTTCGGTGTTTAGCAAGAGATCACTGCGTTTACCGAATTCAGCCCCTGGCCCTGATGGTGTCACAACTGCAATGTTAAAAATATTGTTACAGGAATCGCCGAACGTTCTTTTAGACCTGGTGAGTTATTCAATTAAATAATCTTGGATTCCGTTGCAATGGAAGCTCGCCCAAGTAATATTGATGCTTCAGAAACAAGAAGGAAGGTATGTATTGGAGAACATTAGGCCCATTGCGCTTACATCAAACGTAGTAAAATTCATTGAGACGCTTCTTCACCGTCGTATCATGAAATTTATTAATCATAATTCCATTCTTAGTCCCTGACAGATTGGTTTCAGGGCCGGCTGCTACATCTGGCATGCCCACGTCGACTTAGAAAGCCGAATACAACTCGCTCGACGTCATAAGCAATACGCTGCCTTAGTGACGATCGATATCGCTAAAGCATACGACACCGTGGAGCACACTGTATTGATCAATCGGTTAACTTCCTGTGGTGCTCCTGGGTGTATAGTAGCGTGGATTCAGGCATTTGTAGGTGAAAGAGAATTCTATTGCTACGAAAGCGGCCTTTCTTCTTCTAAGTACAAACAAACGAGAGGCTTACCGCAAGGCTCAGTCCTTTCCCCGGTGCTTTTTAATATTCTCATGAGCACACTAACTTGTCATCAAGAAATAACTACTTATGTTTATGCAGACGATATTGCGTTTTTTGCATCTGCAAACGACATCCACACGCTATACCAACGACTGCAAGCTTACCTTTATGCTCTGGAGAGGTGGTTAGATGTTAGTCACTTTACACTCAATGCCAGCAAATGTGCTGTTCTCGTTTTTCCGATACGTGACATAGTGCACATTTCATTGTCTTACCACCTTCAAGACATAGCACAGGTGGAATCTGTTAAACACCTCGGAATTATTTATAACGCCTCTCTCAACTGGCGCTCACACATAGAACATGTGACTGGAAAAGGTACCCGTGCAATTTGCATATTGCGTAGGCTGAGCAGTCGTCGAATAGGATTCAGAAGAGATACACTCCTAATGATATATCGTATGTACGTTCGCCCTGTAGTACAATTTAGTTGCGTGCTCTTCTCTGGAGCTCCAGCCTACATGTCCCGTCCTTTAATCCTCTTAGAAAAAGAAGCATTACGTCTGTGTTTAGGTCTTCCTAAATTTGTTGCAAATTCTATTCTTTATCTAGAATCCCGTGTTCCTTCACTTTCGTGCAGGCTCCGGATTTTGACAGTGCAGACGTTCTTAAGGATTTATGAATCACCGCTGCGTCATCCCCAAACAATCTTTATTTCACAACCTGCATTGTTTTTCGGTGTCATCTGGCCGCGACTACATACTCCGCAAATTATATTCGTGCAAAAATTACTTGACTCTTTGGGCGTGCGCATATGCGATGTACTTCCTATTCCCGACAGAGCTGTTGCAACGAGTATTCAATTCGATAACATTTTCCCTAATAATGCAAAATTACTTCCACACCGTATTCTAGACGGTATATTACAAGATCATCTGGAAAACCTTCAAACAAACATTGTAATTGCGACAGATGCTTCACAATGTGAAGAAAAGTCAGATGTAGAAATATTTTCCCTGATTCTGAATTGGACATTTTGTCTTCGGCTGCCAGGTTTCATACCTATCTTTTTAGCCGAATTCATGGCCGTGGTGCTGGCATTACGCAAATTAGGACCGTCACTTACGTCAGCCGTGATAGTCACTGATTCGTTATCATTGTGCTCATCCCTCACTGCTTCTAGTGATTCTCGCGTGATGAGGACATTTCATTCATTGGTACCTGGGTACTTGAGAAGCGTGCGTTTGATTAGGGTGCCTGGCCATAAAGGGCTAATCACAAATGAAATTGCAGACTCTCTAGCCAAGGCATCGATAAGTGGCCCGATTCTCCCTTGCTGTCCTTTGACTGGTTATGTTGCTGCTGCTAGATTTCGCAGGAGGGTCATTATCCAGACAGTATCAGGCTCCGCAATTGCCAACTCTGTGGATTACGGACATCTCCTACACCCTTGGCACAGATATTTTTGCCGAACACGAAAATTGAAGTGTCCATCACGAGGCTGCGCTGCCGTATACCTACATTGAACTTCTACCTCCACAGGTCTGGTCTGGTCCCCTCACGATTATGCTCATTCTGTGGCGAAGCGGAGACAATAGACCATTTATTGTTGTCTTGCAGACGTCTTTCTATTAAAAGAAAACAACTACTCGAAATCCCGCTTCGATCTATTGGTCTAACTTTATCAGTGCCTGTGATCCTACCTTTTGGAGCCACCATTATTGGGTTCACCACAGAAATGTTTGCTTGGCAATCCAAAATTACCTCATTGAAACCAGTCGATTTTCATGTTAGACTGATCGTTCTCCCTCCCAACCATAGCTTTCTTTTATTTCATGTCTATTATTATTATTATTATTATTATTATCATTATTTTATACCGGTTTTCATCTGATTATTTCCTTTTTTCTCCAAACACAAGACGTTTACTTTTAAACTCCAACGCTCAAATTGTTAACTCCCTTGTTATTACTATTATTTTTTTGCACCTAAGTGAACGACCCGATTCTTGGTCAATCCCCCACTGTGGGTATGTGCCACGGCCACTCAGGACAACAACAACAACAAGAGAGCTCGGGCTGCTCGCTGCTGCTAGGCTGCTGTTTATCTGCTGCTCCTCGCCTTTAATTAAACATCCTTACAAAGTTAGTACTTCTAAAAGCCGTGGAGGCAATCTTAAACCTGGATGACTGAAAGTCGACATAGCAAGCGGTGGAGTGTGCTGCTGGGATGCGCCGTGCACCTGAGAAGCAGAACAATCTTACTCGTTCTCCATTCTCCTTTCAACCGTTGCTGATGGTACATATTGTGGAACGGCATAGCACATGCCTCTGCAGTGTACCTTTAGGTGCACGTTATTGAGTACCAGATGGTCGACAATAATTACGAGCCCTCTACTTCGGCATCTCTCATCGACTCTCACAGTCCAAGCTAAAAAATAAATAAAAATAATTCTGCAGATTCCAGACTCTGCGGGAATCGATGTTGTGCGAAACATCTTGAAGGTTGCCGGCCACCCAGCTTCGTTCGAGCCTTGGAAAAGCGAGCAGTTGTGTGTGTGACGCGAGCGCGTACGTTCGTGTAGCGCTAAATAAAAAAAAATACTTTTTTTTTCGTGGGTCCACTTACATTTCGATATATTTCTTTGAGGCGCGTGCTCTTCTGTGTGCGGGAATGAAATGGTCAAGATCAGCATGAGTTTGCAACAGCCGGGATAACTTGCTCGTTAATTACTTTTTTGCAAGGATGCATGTTTTTCCTGCGTGGTTCATCATCGTACCAAAGCCATAAATTTTATACGAAGCTCGAAAGATTTACATGGCTTGCGCATGCTGACTGCGCCATCACTGCGGAAACCTCGTTCACTAAACGCCCAGACCCCTGAATGAAGTAGACAACATTAAAATCAACCCGGCTTTGAGGTCCCGCTGCCAATGCAGGCAACGCAGGTGTCGAAGCAGTTCTGTAACATTTGCAAAGTGCCTCCATGCGCCAGATCATGTGGTGCAACTCCTTCTACGCACTGCGCTCTGGGCGCACATCCTGGAAAAAAATTACTCCTTTTTCAGCGCACAGGAGGAAACGCCACTCATCAGCGGGTCCTTTTTAGCACACACTCCAGAACAGTGACCTCCCTAGCTAAATTCTAGACACATACCTTTACACTGAAATCCTTAAGCGCTGGCAGTTTGTTTGCCTTTGATGAGCAAGCTGTGCGTTTACGTGCTGTTTGTCGTGCGCCTGTCCCCAGGCGCCTTCCTAACAGCGGCTCAAATGCAAAGCCTAACCATTCACGGACAACTCGTGCGAAATCAAAAAGTAAGGTTAAAGCTGCGCGGGGGAAGCAGGCGCTCGGGTGTATTGCATGACACTGAGGTTTCGAATGTAGCTTACATGAACCACGTGGCAGAAAATGGGTAGGTCTGTTGACATCAATAACGGAGATCGGAGATACGATAATAGTGCACTATCAGGTTGTAGCGCTCGCTCTGGAGAAGTTTTCACATTAAATCTTATTAATAGGCAAGGCGACGTCGTCGCAGCCCTCATGCGCTGACGACTGACGCTGATGCATATCGTGCGTTCGTAAAGGTGGCTTTCCTAATCCACAATAAAGGTGAGGGAACGATGTGGGTTCATGTTGGCATCCCCAGGCACGACCGCGTGTGAAGGGACCGCTGCAGTTCTCGCGTTGTATAGCTCAGTGAAAGGAGGAAAGCGTCGACAGGCATCTCCACCCACGCTTCTCTCCTGCCGAGGTACGCCTCAACGTGGGCCTCATACCAGAGAAGCCATTGCTCAGGGTGCTGGGCATGTCCACCCAGTGGGCCACACACACCCTTACACTCCTCAAAACCAGTGTCAAGGCGATATCACGCATGATCTCCCGAGTAACATCCAAGAACAAAGGCATGAAGGAAAGGGACACTCTCCGACTGGTCAGAAGCCTGGTGGTGAGCAGAATTACATACAGCCTGCGCTACTACCACCTCACACAGTCCGAGACGAAGCAGGCCGACACACTTTTAAGGCGGAAGCCTTTAATGGCTTGTTGTCAAGGTCATCTGCCGTTAGCGGAAACTGTCACAGCTTTCCGACTTCCTGATAGGTCTCCGCTGTGTCGTGACGTCACTGTCGCTAGGCACAGGTGTGCGCTTCCTGATTGGCTCACGTGCGTGACGTTACTGTCGTCAAGTGCGGGTGTCGGGGTCGTTCGGCGCCACGCGGGATGACTCATCACATCGGCACGCGTGGCGGCCGTGTGTTCAACGGTGCGCTCTGACGTCACTGTCGTCAGGCGCTTGAAGTGGCCTCCCGATTGGGCGCTGTGTGGCCTGACGTCAATGTCGTGGGGCGCGCGTGGCGACCGTCTGCTTGGGTACGGTGTGGCGGTGGCGGTGGCGGCAGTTTACTTTGCGATATCATGTGGGAAGGATGCCTCGTCTCGCCAACCAGTGTCTCTCCAAACACGCGACGTGCGGCAGCCGCTGAACGCAAGCGGCGCTCAAGAGAGGCTGAGCGTCTACGTCGAATGCATCAGGGCGGCGAGGCGCGTCCGACACCACAGAGTCCGGGGACGCGACGGGCCAACGCAAGAGAGGTCATGCGTTTGAAGCGACTCGCTGCATCTCCGGGTACCAAGGCTCGTAAGCGCCCTTACCGCCATTTTGCCGCGGCAAGCCGAGCAAGTACAAGTCAATCGAGCGAAGTGGATGATGAGGATGGCCAACTACACCCCGACACCACCATGGAAGACACGTCTCCTCCTGATCCACAAACGGCACTGCAACAGTTCGGCGCTGCAAAGCAGTCATCCTGGATGTGTACCCACTAAAGCACAAGTTCACCTGCCATCAATTGCAAGCCGACATCCTCCCACATGACAGCTTTGAAATTATACGCCCAGAAGACATCGAAACGATAGACATAGGCGTAAACGACGTTGCAGGCATTTAATAAACAAACAAACATTCGCATAACAGTGTACGAGTTGTGGGCCTCTGTGGTGTTTCCGACGCAACAAATCGCCATTGGCAATGATGTCAGGCTTCCGCCGTTTCACACTTCAGTCTCGACAAAGTGTCTTCCATTTTTTTGAGGATGGCTTTCAAGACCGCTCTCCGCCTGCCGATTGAAAAATTATTGGCGCTAGGGTTGCCCAACCCCCTCAGCAAACTGACAGAAGCTTTTTACGTCTCGTAACAACAGAGACTTGCGTGGACTCGCGCGGGCCGGCACGTGCTACACACCTTGTGGTTCCAAGCTATAACATCACGAACCCAAGAAACCTGCTCGATACCTCGTCATGTCCAAAACAGGTATCCCGTTGCCCCGATACCACGCAACATGGACCCTAAACTACACTCCGGCAGGAGGAGAGCAAGGGCCCAGTACATGGAGAAAGCATTCAGGTTCGATATCATGGCCCCTTTTACGGACGCCGCCATGTATGGGACGAACAACAAGGACGCAGTGACTGGTACGCGACCACCGAGGCCATGTCACCTCCGCTGCATCGACCCGCCCCAGCACGATCATGGAAGCCGAAGAGTTGGCCATCACGTTAGCCATCCGCGAAGGCCAACACGCAAACAAACCACTGATGATCCTCACGGATTCCCAGCAGTCCTGCCGCAACTTCCTACAGGGAAGAATTGGAAGACCTGCTGCCCAAGTCCTAGCCAAGAAGGACCCTGAGAGCATCATCACCCAAACCATAATCTGGATACCAGGCCACACCAGCATCACGGGCAATCTGCAGGCCGACAGAGCAGCTCGAGGATTCGTGCATAACCGATAGCTCATCACGCCGGCTGCAGAAAACTCGGACCCTGTCGACCTCGAGTATTCAGCCATCGTGAACTACAACAGAGAGAGTCGCTTGCCATATCCACCACCCGATCGAAATCTAAAGACAGAGGATGCCGCTGCCTGGCGTATTACACATATTACGCGTATTACACTTACACGTATTACACATACACATATTACATCGCATACACCCCACAGCCTACAGGGACGAATGCCCGTTGTGCGGGGCCACACCAACCCTATACCACATTACGTGGCAGTGCAAGCTACACAACCTAGACCACCCCGACAGGAACACCACGAGGGAGCAATGGGAGGCACTGCTGTCCAGCTGGGCCCTCGACGACCAGCTCAAGCTGATACAGAGAGTTGAGAAGATGGCAAGAGCCAGCGGAGCCCTGGACTAGTGGCACCGACCACTAGCGATTCTTCTGATTATTTTTTTAATAACGTTTATCTGTCTATCTATCTATCCCGCTTGCCTTAACCCAGGAAAAGTCAAAGGCCAACTGCAACGCAATTTTATGTTGGCTACGTTTGTTATGAGTGAGTAGTATATACTACTCAATCAACCTTGGACTAATGAGATAGCGTATAAGATGACTATATAACAGTTTAGAGCACTCTACAAATAATTTTTTTACAAAGGCTGTAGTTGATATACGCATATTTTACTTGGCATGCAAATTTTACATGGCGTCTCCCACATTCTCGATAACTTTGCTATATGTGGCGTTTCCTACCTCATGTTCTGCGCCGTTTGTCAAGCAGATTTACGACACTTTAGAGCCATGGCGGTAGTTAGTGCAGGAACTTCAAACTTTGCCTACACATTAGCTTTAACCTACACCTATTTTAATCGAATATTAGGGGTGCGAGAATAGTAATTTCTGAAACCGAACGAAATGGTAATCGAATAATACTATGAAGGAATCCAATGAAATCGAATATAGAGTACTTTTCTAGTCGTTACAAAATAAAAAAAAGACCGTTGTTTTCACAAATATTATAGAATCATGTTTATATGCTAGTATTGACATAATTAGCAACTCTCTGCTACAACATTGCACGTTATAAGCGTTGTTTCTTGAAGGTCCAAATAAAAGGCGCGGACCGATATCCAGTTTGTTCCATGCCAGAACTTCTTCGCAGAATGCGAATGATCGCTTCTTAGAAGAAAAATACTTACTCCCTGGACGACCTGTGCTAATCACAATACTACTACTATTCATACCACTCTCCGCACCACTATGCATGCCCTCTCGCGTTTTTGTGTGCTTTATGTGACCACCAGGATAAAATTCATTGTCCTTTTGACAATATTTTTCGAGTAATTTTGCGCAGTAGAATGCTTAAACTATCGGAAAAGTATCGGTATTTACGAATACCGACTATTAGATTATTATTATTATCATTATTATTATATATGGAAACATACAAGCACACAAAGGAAACAGGGAGGGAGCAAGCTGACAACTGCAACCGAGAGGGGCACAACGTCTGCTATACTCTGTCGGAAGGAGGGAATGAAAAGAGGAGAAGAGGAGAAGAAGATAAGAAACAAAGAAATCGGAAAGAAAATAGGAAATAAACAAATGACAGAGACTTTGAAGACCGAATAGAATAAGACAATCTTCAATTTTTTACTCGATATTTTCGAATATACCTACAACCCTAACTATGGAACCCTGGAGCGGCTGAATAAGTAACTTTCTTGAAAGACTGTATGTAAGCTAAAGAAATTAAACGTTTTTCGCACGTTATTGAACGCATGCTTACAACTTCACCGAAATATAACCAACGTGCGTCGCATAGTTACCTGAGGAGACCAGGAAAACCAACTACTCGCCTCGTATAACGCACGGAAATTGGAAGAAAACAAGCATTAAGTAAATATTTTCAAAAGACCTAATTCACCGATATACACTTGAAGCATATAAGTACACGTCAGCCATAGAATGGCCCCCATTTTCTCTAAATGTGAAATTGCTGCCATTTTTGACCCTCCAAATGCAACGGCGAAACTATGTAAACGTTCCATATTGCTACGGAACAGTATTTCCAATGACGATGAGGCGAGCAGTGAGAAGACGACGACGACGTTTGGAAGCTAGCGCTGGCTGTTGCCTCTTGGCCAAGTGCGGCGTGTTCCCTTGTAAATATACTTGTATATAGCTTTTCGTCTGCGTCTTCCTACGTAACACATCTGGTGGAGGTGGACGTTCCCTGTACCTCATCACGGAGCTTCGCAGTGGACGGTACGTCGAGTCTTCCTTCATGGCTCCCGACGATAACAACTCGACTCACCCGCCTCCGACACCTGCTGCCACTTCGACGACCTACATTACTCTCCCCGCTCCCCTTGATCCTGTCGTATTCTCGGGCAAAGATGGGGAAGACGTCGAGGACTGGATCAGCCTGTACGAACACGTCAGCCGAAATAACCGGTGGGACTCTACTATCATGCTCGCCAACGTAGTCTTTGACCTCAGCGGCACACCTCCAGTTTGGTTTCGGACGCACGAAGATGAGCTCACCGCTTAAGCTTAAGCAAAAGCTTCGCTTAAGCAAAAGCTTCGGGACCTTTCAGCAACCCATACGGCCACCTACTTGCAGCGCAGAAGGCGTTATCAAGCCATGTGCAGACGTCAACGGAGTCCTACGTCACGTACATTCAGGAAGTCTTGGCTCTGTGCCGAAAAGTTGACGCACACATGACTGAGTCCGACAAGGTATCCCACATCCTCAAAGGCATTGCCGATGACGCCTTCAACTTGCTCGTTTTCAACGTGGCGACGGTGGATGCAGTTATAAAAGAGTGCCGCCGCCTGGAACTCGCTAAAAGCCGACGTATCGACCAGCAGTATGCCCGTTTGCCCAACAGCCCAGCGACACCTTCCTGTGCCGACGCTCCTCGTACCAACAACACTGGCGATGTTACCAGGATCGTCCGGCGTGAGATCGAGGCCGCCTATCTGGCTGCCTTCAACTCCAGCTCCTCCAACGCACCTGCAGTCACGGTTTCCCTGATCAAGGCAGTTGTCCGCCAGGAATTCGCAAACATGGGTCTTCACACCATCTGCTCGGCCCATCGCCCTGATACCCACCCGGCTTCTTCGACTCCGCCCCATCCTGCATCTTATTACCCATCACGTTTCTGCGACCCATCTGAATGGCGCACTGCTGACGACAAGCCCATTTGTTTTCGCTGCCGTCGAATCGGGCACATTTCTCGGCACTGTCGCAGTCGCTCGAGTTCTCCGACCCGGTCTACTTATACTGCATACTCTCGACCCTCGGGCGGCCCTTATCATTCCTATGCCGCACGCTCCAATAATGCCGCCACTGACTCTCTTGCGCCGAACCACCCCTATTCTCGTTCGCCTTCAACCCAATGACGACAATCTCGCTCTCCCCAGCACCGTCGCTCCTTTTCACCGACTTCCTTCGGACGCCGTTCCCAGCCGAAAAACTAGACTATGCAGCGCCTCGAGGTGACGCTGCATTGCTCCCTACGCCGCCAAATCCTCCATTGACGTTGCCCACTCATCTGAATCTTCTTGACGTGCAAGTCAATGGTGTTTCTGTATCTGCTCTTATAGACACTGGGGCGCATTTGTCGGTAATGAGCGCTGACCGTCGTAACCGCCTGAAAAAAATAATCACGCCCGCCATGACGCCTATTGTCCGTGTCACCGATGGCGGAACAACCCCCGTAATTGGTATGTGTGCCGCTCGCGTCTCCTTTGTTCATCGCTCCACTATCGTGCTATTGACAGTCATCACACACTGTCCCCACGGCATCATCCTCGGCTTAGACTTCCTCTCCGCACATTCTGCTCTCATCGATTGTTCCGCCAGTACTGTCCGCCTTGACCTGCCTGTTCCGGATCCCACTGAACCACACCCCAGTCGCCTCAGTTCCGTCGACTTCGTGCGCTTGCCACCTTTGGCACTGACTTACGTTGACTTAGTGTTATCCCCACCAGTGCCCGAAGGTCACTACATCGCGGCTCCTATGTAAGACGTCCCACTTACACACGGGATCACAATACCTCATACAGTTTTATCTATTACGGCGAATTGCGTCTGCCTGCCAGTGGTAAATTTTGGTTTGACGATACAAGGGCTGCCACGCGGGATGTCTCTCGCCCAGCTTTGCTCATTCGAGGATCACTCAATAGCATCTGTTGCAGTAGACGACAATTCAGCCGATCCTACTCTACCATCGCGGTCGGCAACTTGTACCATCGCCGGCTTGGAGAAAATGATTGCGCCCGACATGCCGTCCGAGCACGCTCGTGAGCTCTACCGTGTTCTGTTTTCCTATCAAGATATTTTTTACTTTAACGATCGTCCTTTGGCCCAAACTGCAGCTGTTAAACATCACATTAATACCGGCGATGCCGGCGATACCGGCGATACCGGCGAGCGTCAAGTTATTCACGCAGAAGTTCGCAAAACGCTTGCCAAGAACTTTATTGAACCGTCATGTAGTCCATGGGCGTCGCCTATTGTACTGGTAAAAAAGAAGGGTGGATCACGGCGCTCTTGCGTGGATAATCGGCACCGTAACAGGGTTACCGAAAAGGACGTGTATCCCCTACCTCGGATTGATGACGCCCTTGACTGCCTTCACGGTGCTCGCTATTTGTGCTCTATTGACCTTCGCTCCGGCTGCTGGCAGAATGCCGTGGACGATCTCGACCGCGAGAAGAACGTCTTTGTAACACCCGACGGTCTTTATCAATTCAAAGTGATGCCTTTAAGTCTATGTAACGCTCCTGTCACTTTTTAACGCATGATGGGCTCCCTTCTTCCCGGTTTCAAATGGTCCACGTGCCTGTGCTACTTGGACGACGTTATAATATTCTCCCCAACGTTCGCTACGCACCTCGAGCCCCTCTCAGCAGTCCTGGACGTTTTTCGTCAAGCCGGTCTGCAACTTAACGCATCAAAGTGCCAATTTGGCTGTCGCCAGATTACCGTCCTTGGGCATCTCGTGGACGCGAACGGAGTGCAACCGGACCCAGGCAAGATCCATGCTGTTACGCACTTCCCTGTTCCGAAGTGTGCGCAGCTTCATCAGCCTTTGTTCGTACTTCCGCCGTTTCGTGAAAAATGTTGCGGCCACAGCACGACCACTAACCGAGCTTTCGAAAAAAGACGCCCCTTTCCAGTGGGGCGATGACGAGGCCTGTGCATTCTCGCATCTAATCGAACTTCTCACAACGCCTCCCGTTCTGGCCCATTTTGATCCTTCTGCACCTACCGAAGTGCGTACTGATGGCAGCGGTCACGGAATTGGCGCAGTACTGGCACAACGCCAGCGCGGCGACGACCGTGTTATCACTTACGCCAGCAGGCTCCTCTCACCCTCGGAGCGCAACTATTCCATCATTGAGCGTGAGTGTCTGGCCCTAGTTTGGGCGGTTGCGAAGATCCGCCCATCCTTATATGGCCGATCCTTTTCCGTTTTGACAGACCATCACGCGCTTTGCTGGTTATGCTCACTGCAATATCCTACAGGAACACTTCGTCGCTGGGCCTTACGCCTCCAATAACATTCGTATACTGTCACCTACAAATCTGGCCGACTACACAAGGACGCTGACTGCCTGTCTCGCTACCAAGTAGACGAGCCTGATGACGCCGACAGTAGTACCGCCAACGGCATTTTCTCTGTCTGCCTTCGCTAACATCGCCGACGAGCAGTACCGAGACCTATCGTTGCGAGCACCGATCGAGCGTCTGCACTCTACACCTACCGACGCATTCGTTCGCCGATATGCCCTCCAGGGCGGCATTCTGTACCGAAGGAATTTTCTTCCTGACGGATCTGATCGTCTTCTTGTCGTGCCAAAACATCTAGGACAGACTGTGCTCTTTGAGATGCATGACGCACCCACTGCAGGACATCTTGGGGTAACCCACACGTACGACCGCGTCCGCCGCCGCTTCTATGGGCCTGGTCTCGCTCGCTCCGTCCGACGCTATGTTGCTGTCTGTGATCCCTGCCAGCGTCGAAACACACCTCAGGTGCTACCTGCCGGTCATCTCCACCCGATCACCGTCCCTGTGGAGCCGTTCTTTTGTTTTGGATTAGACCTCATCAGTCCCTTTTCCACGTCATCCTCTGGGAACAAATGGGTAGCCGTCGCAGCTGATTACGCCACCCGATACGCTATCACGCGGGCTCTCCCTACCAGTTGCGCCACTGACGTCGCGGACTTTCTCTTGCGTGACATTATCTTACTTCATGGCACCCCGCGACAGCTGCTTACTGACCGTGGTCGTAACTTCCTCTCGAAAGTTATCGCCGACATTGTGCGTTCCTGCTCCACTCAACACAAGCTGACTACCTCATACCATCCTCAAACCAATGGCCTGACAGAGCCGTTAAACCGTACTCTTACCGATATACTGTCCAAGTACGTTTCCAAGGACCACCACGACTGGGACTTAGCCCTTCCTTACATCACATTTGCGTGTAATTCTTCCCGGCACGACACCGCCGGATTTTCTTCATTTTATCTAATGTAGGGTTTTATCTATGCCCCTTGACACGGCACATCCTCCTGCTGCGTTCTCAACAAGCAAGTATGCGCGCGACGCCATCGCCCTCGCCGACCATGCACGCCAGCTTGCCCGTGCTCGACTGACGGCCTCGCAAACCACTCAGTACAACACCCGCCACCGTGACGTGCAGTTTTCGCCTGGTGCACTCGTGCTCCTGTGGTCGCCCTCTCGTCACGTCGGACTTTCAGAAAAGCTCATTTCGCGATACACAGGGTCCTACCGCGTGCTGCGCCAGGTGACGCCTGTGACGTACGAAATTGCTCCTGTGAGTTCAACCTCGTCCTCTACCCTGGCATCTTATGATGTCGTGCACGTCAGTAGGCTCAAGGCCTACTACACTGCTTCCGAGTCCGGCCTTTAGTCGCTCCGGGACGGTGCTTTTGCAGCCGAAGGTAGCGCTACGGAACAGCATTTGCAATGATCAAGAGGCGAGCAGTCAGAAGACGACGACGACGACTGGAGGCTAGCGCGGGCTGTTGCCTCTTGGCCAAGTACGGCGTATTCCCTTGTAAATATACTTGTACATAGCTTTTCGTCTGCGTCTTCCTACGTAAGAATATGACGTGCGTAAGCAAACTCAAAACGATGGTCTAGCAATTTTCATTACGCTTCTAATTAGCCCGCACATTTCAATATTTGCCCACCACATCACGTATACCATAGCATTGCTCACAATTCCTCGAAGTATAAACTCGAAGTATAAAATATTTTTCAGAAAGCTTTTATGTACCGCATGTTGCTGCCTTTGTGCCAAGGGGATAGCGGGACTAGTCATGCTGCAGACATGCAGCTTTTACCCTGCTATCCTCACCACAAATGGTACATTCTGTTGTGTTACAGATGTACCGATGCGGTGAACTAAACCAAAACAAACAAAGACTGGCATGTAACGTTTCTGAGCTCTTCTAGTAGCGCTAACCGCTTCGCTGTAAAATATTAGAGAATAGACAGTAATCTTCACCGGAAATCACAGCAGTCTACTGAAGCGTGAGCAGGGAAGCCATTCCTCCGGCCTATCCACGAAAAAAAAAAAGAAGGAAAGAAAATACAAAAATTTATTTTTTCTCTCTTTTTTGTCGTCCTCGCAAACAAAATAAACTTTAACTGCATGCTTGCTTACCCGAGCATGTGAGTCGTGGGTACGCCCCTTCAGCCAGACTTTTTCATTTTATTTTTTTTGGCACACTATTTTTTTCATAGCGTGGGCATGACGTTGTAGGCAGTTTATGGTTCTGAATATATTTAACAACAGAGCCGACCCCACTGGCGGTGTACGTACGGCACCCAGCGGGGCAATAAAGGGGTTCACATTCTGGTGCGCCCGACCCCATCCCCCTTTTCCCGACACCGGGTGCAATAAATCTCTCCCGGCGCTTCTCGATCGTTGCGGAGATAATCATACTTTCTGCATGAGTTTCATTGCCGGCGCAAACACGGAGTCAACAACGCCAAGAGGGCTTCATTTGCAAATAAATTATCTGTTGCCTTTTTACACCGCGATTAAGTGAGCCATGAAGACGCAGTTTTAGAAGCGTAAGAAAATGCTGCGGCGAAAAATAGTGCATTCTTGCTTCACAGCTCAAAAAATCAGTTACACGGTGATGAAAAAACAAAAACGAGAACGTTCTTAGTTGATGCAACCTGTAGGTGACGGCGATGAAAGAATGTTTTTCTGAGCGAGTTGGGGTTGAGAATGTGGTGTATGAACCGCAGAATTTATTCTGAGATCCACAGCGTCTCAAAGTGCTAGCCGTCACGAGGCAAGAATGCGAAAACGCTCCCCTTACTACCAGTACCAGATATATATTCGCAATTGGAGCACATTTTTAGACCGCACAATCTCTGGGATCAGCCCACGAAAGAGGATAGGAACATACCCGATACTGAAATTTGCGGGTAAATCGAAAGAAAAGAAGAAAAAGAAGACAAGCCATTGGCTTTAACCTTAAAATTTTAATTTAAACTGCTTCTTTTTGAGCGCCTTAGGAATCGACCAAAATTTCCAGCTCCCCAACACAACAGCGCGATACTTTAAACAGAGCATTGGGCAAAAAAACCTCTTTCTGCCCAATAAGCTTTTACAAGTGAAATCAGTTACACCGACACAAAACAGGTGGTGCGCTGGCCTTTGGTTTTACTTGTTTCTGTTCGAAAATATCTCGACGTCCCTTCCAATTCTGGTTGTGACGACATACTTTTTTTATTTCTTTTTTTTTGACAGAAGAAGTCTGCATGAGACACCCACAGATGACGGTTTCAACGCACTCCCAATTTATAGACATGTGAGCTTGCGTGGACGATTCGCTACCATTTTACATACGCCCAGTGTCAACATCGGGCCCTCCACTACACGGCGTATCTGATAGGTACTGACTGCGTCTTTGTTCTCTTTTATTTTTCGCGTGCGAGCCTTTTATGCGAGTGAACACATTGAAAGAGAGCCGGAAGAATTAATTCTGATGAGAACGGAAGAGGCCATTCGCGAGACGAAATACTATTTGCTGCCGTATATACTGGGGAAGGTGTAATGAATACAAAGAGATGGAAAGGCATAAAAGTGAAAGAAAGCACGCGCCCTAAGAGAGAGAGAAAAAAAGAAGGTATTGAAAAGACCGTTCAAGGTGCGCAGCGAACAGCAAGGGAACACTTCCCGTTTTGACCACCGCTTCTCACCTACTTATCACCCCCCCCCCCCAATAAAAAAAAAAAAAAAAAAAAAACATGATACAGCCAATGCAGGTGCAAAACAAAAGCGCGTGGTGCTGGTGTTGAAATTCAGAGGTGGAATGGGACTAGGGATCCCAGTGAGGAAATGAAGGAATCTTCAATTAGGGACACTTTAGGCGCGAGTGTCATGTGCTTGTAGAAAGTGACAGTGGCGTGAACAAGACAAAGCGCGCCGAAATTGCGTGTCGGTGCCATAACGTGATAAGAGACACGCGAGTGATTTTGTTCCGCGGACTATCCTTTTTCTTTTTTTTTTTTTGCGCGGAAGAGCTATTGGCGAATACATATTGTTGGATAGTTGGTTCGTCATGGCTTGTAAACAACGTCAGAAAATACAAAGGAAAGAAAGATGACAACAATGCCTTCACAAGGCGCTATCGGCAAACTATTTTCAGCTCTAGGAGTGCGAAGTAACGGGTTGTCACGCTTCATCCTGGGCAGGAAATCGCCTATGGTCGTAGCCCTTTTTTTTATCAACAACATATGTTTACTTCGCGAATACAGACCGACTCGAGACATCGAGGTTTGGTGCACGCTGCATCTCGCTATACTTTTCTATCGCTTGACACGCTCGTGACACAAGCGATAGAAAACATCTATTTGGTTTTCTGTGCTGCACACTAAGAGTATTGTGTTTACACTGCTTTTTCTATGAACGACGTACGACGGGCTGTCCAGATTTTCCTGTTTGCGACCATGGAACTACCTTGCATGCGTTGGTCGTATATGCTATCGGCTTTTGTGAAAATATCACAATGTTCGATTTCAGCCCCCGCTTCCCTTTTGGAAGGCAAACGAAGCAGGTAACTGTGCTTACTGCCGTGTTCAAGAGTTCGGGAACAGACTTCAACAAAAAGTGCATTCCGTCGGCTTTTCGTACGAAGCGGAAGTAAGGCTGGCGTTCAGTTTCGGCTCTGTTGACAGGGTAAATCAGTAGAATGTCAACAGGCTCTCACGTGTGCGCGTGCTTCTGCGCAGCTCGGGAGCTTTGCCACACCGATCACGAGGCGTCGACAACGACTTACCCCGGAGTGCACGCCTGGCAAAAAGTTGTGTGAGAAAAGATGCAATTTTTGGAGCCATCACAAAAAGTGCTGCCTGCATTTTCTAATTTTTTTGACAAAGGAAGAGTCGTTTTGGAAAACGTCAATACCTTGGTCTGCTAGCAAATTCACTGCACCCGTGGCCATGTATTGTACAGGTTACACGCAAGCTTCGTTATGCCTGAACATGCACGCTAACGACGTTACGTTAGCGTGTTTACGTGCGTCCATGTTTTGAATACCGTATCCATCTAAAGCTAAAATTCATTTTGTGCACCGGCGCTTTAAGACAGCGACCCGCCGTGGTGGCTTAGTGGCCATATGGCATTGCGCTGCTAAACACGAGGTCGAGAGATCAAATATTTTGCTGCGACGGCTGCATCTCGATGTCGCGAAATGCAAAAGTGTCCGTGTACTGTGCATTGGCTGTGCCTTGAAGAATCCCAGATGCGTGGTGAAGGTTAATCCGGAATCCCCTGTTATACAGTGTGCCTCATAATGAGATCATAGCTTTGGCACGCATAAAGCCCCAGGATTTAATTCCTTAATTCAAGACGGTTGTGTTCTATGTGCTTGTGAAATTTGCCGTGAACTGCGCCGTGAATATGTGTCGTGATTTGTGGTGTGAATATGTGCCAAGAATATGCGCCGTGAACGTCAACACTACATCTGTGATCTAATGGTCACCTTCTGAACTGCAAAAAGGTGACCGCAAGTCCTAAGTTCGTTTTAGTGCATCCATTTTTCGATGGGCAGCGCAACGGGCAGTATTGTGCGCAGCCTAAATGCCCCCTCTCCAACAAATTAGTGTAATTAAAAAAAATATTGAAGTTTCGATGTTCCCCCGACAAGTCATAGCTCATCTTATACCGCCCCACGCTCCGTGGACACCCACCACTAGGATCTACGCACGAACGCCACTACGAGAAAATCCAACTCCTCATGCGGGATGGTGGAACCATACCCGTGGTCTATACCAACCGGGTCCTCGGCATGACCATCGAAGCCAACGGCGCCAACTCAACGGTTATATCCAAGTTCCTGCGACAGACGGCCAATATGTCGCGGCTGCTGAAACGGGTGACCAACCGGTGACAGGGCACGAAGGAAGAAAGCCTCATCCGCCTTGTTCACTCGTTCGTCATCTGTCACACCACGTACGTCACCGCCTTCCATAATTGGTACAAAACAGAAAAGACCAAATTGGATATAATGATGTGCGGCGCCTACAAGCTAGCCGTAGGACTGCCAAACAACACAAGCCTGGAACTTCTACACCACTTAGGACTCCGTAACACCCTCCACAAACTAATCGAAGCACAGCGACGGTCTCGCCTGGAGCGTCTCACCCTCATAGAAACGGGCCAGCACATTTTATCTAAAATCGGCATCACCTGCTACCGTCAACATGGAGAAATACCCAAATGTAGCGTAGCCAAGGTCTGTACGCTACGTAAAGACCTTGGCTACGTGCCGACCCTATCCTCCAAAACATGCACCCGGTCTACAATAAAGAACTTGGGAAGGCAAGGACTGCCTCACTCATTAAAGCCTACGGCGACACCACGGGCGTCACCTTCGTCGACGCAGCTGAGTATCAAGACGGGCACCGCTTAGCGGCGGCTACCACAGTGGGCAGCAGCTCGCTCAAACATGCCGCCAGCATCGTAACCCAAAACGCCGAGACGGCTGAGGAAGTGGACATCGCCCTGTTGAGACTCGGCCTCCTCCTCATAGAATTTGGCGAGGGATCAAATACATAATTAATAACTGGATTGCTATTGCCAAAGATGATGCAAACGAATTATTGAACGCTACGCGCCAAGACAAGTAAAATATATACTTTTTTCATAAAAGAATATACTCATATGTCTCAAAAAGTGTGCTCGAAATAACTTATGTCAATGCTTCCATGTTTTCTGTCTATTACGTAATGAAAATATCACAGGAACATTAGAACTATATCAGTTTGAAACCAGCAAAGCAGTGCATGCTGCTGATATGTAAAATTGAAAGGCCATGAAATGAACAAGTTGAGGACAAATATTTTGATGAAATTTTGTTAGCCTCCCTGCCTTTCTCTCATTTGCATTTCTCTCTCTGTGTCATTCAAGAACCTTGTTTATATTATTGTATATGCGACGATCAGGGAGAAATCTCAATGGCGCTATCCTTTGTCAGAATGTACTGCGCAGGCGCAGCTGTCAGTGGTCGCGTATCGTGAGCAACTGCACGAAAATTATAGTCGCAACCGAGAGGACATATAAAAGCCAGGAGTTCTGCAAAATATGCGAGGGCGAGTGAAATGAAAGTGAGCCAATGCGAATATATGACTAACGGCGTATTTTATTTAAATGTAGTATCCTTGAGCATTTAGATATTTGTCCCACTGATTAACAAATCGCGTGATTCCCGTCCGATGAAAGTCCTTGCGTTGCTGCTTCAAAAAGTCCGTAACGGACTCTTTCACGTCATCGTTTTACACGAATCTGGTTCCCTTGATCAGCTTTTCTTTATAAATGCTCCAAAATGTGGAAGTCAGAAGGTGGCAGGTCTGGGCTGTATGGCGGATGTTGCAGCGTTTGCCACTTGAAGTTTGCCAGTTTTGTGTTAACCACATCAGCGACGCCGGGAGGGGCATTGTCGTGGGGCAAGATGACCCCATTCCTCAATTTTCCACGTCATTTGTTCTTGATTGGGACACGCAGCCAATCCGACGTTTTAGAATATCAGAAACTATTCATAGTCTCTCCGGGTTTACAAAATTCGATCAGTCATGGCCGCTGACAACCGAAAAAAAAAAAAAAAAAGTCAACAACACCTTCCCGGCGGAAATGACGGCCTTTGCGTTCCTTGGGGGTGGTGAATTCAGATGTTTCCACTGTAAGATTTGCCGTCGTGCTTCAGGCTCGTAGTAGTGGCACAATGATTCGTCCCCGGTCACAATTACAGACAAAATGTCGTCACCCTCATTGTGATACCAGATTAGATGAGTCAAGGCAGTGCCGAACCTCTCTGTCTTCTGGCGGTGGTTCAAAATCTCGGGCATCTATTACGCACACAAGAGCCGATAACCGAGGTGTTCATGAATTATAGTGTGACCCGAACCGTGACTGATGTTCACAGGCCCTGCTAATTCATCGACGCTTATCCTCCGTTCTTGTCTAATGAGCCTTTGCAATTGTGTTGGGGTGATTGCACGGCGGCTTTGACCCGGTCTTGGATCGTCTTTGCAACGTTCACGTCCTTTGAACCGTTTTCTCCAACGTTTCACAGTGACCAATGAAATACAATGTTCAACGTACACGGCAGCGATACGGCGACTAATTTTTTCTTGGGAAACATCTTCAGCTCTCAAAAACCTCACGACACCACGCTGTTAAACTTTTGCAGTGTCCATTATGACACGAAGCCTAGTTCAACCCAGTGCACGAGAGCATTAAACAACCTTTATCCTCACACCTGCGTGTAACTTTTGTAAATGAGAGATGCCTGTGTGCTACGTGCATGCCTCGCAGATAATGAACCGAACCATTATTGCACGGGGTTGGTTGGCTCACTTTCATTTGACTCGCCCTCGTACATTAGAAATACGAAGATACAATGGAATACGCAAATGCGAAGATACAGCTTGATAAAGGGCAAAAAAGTGTCACTGTAAACAAAGTTCACTGCACGTATACACTAAACCTCGCAACAAAATATTTACTTATACATATAAGTCTCCAATAAATCTACGTATCTAAGAAAAAGTCGCGGCATATAATTCATAAAACAAGGCAAATAAACATCTTGCGCAACAACAGATTCACAGATCACAGCCCCCCACCCCCCTCCTTCCTCTCCCTCTTATGTATCGCGTGCGACAGGAGGCGGCGTGCTTCCTTCCCGCTTTCTCCCTTGCGCACTGTTGGAATCGCACCGCTGGCACGAGTTGTTGGGGTCTCGGTGCTGACGCCCGTTATTGCCAATGGGTCGCAAGCCCCAAGGGTAGCGTTGGCCTGGCGGCCTGGGGCACTGGAAGCATCTGAAGGTCCCGGCAAAGCAAGAGAAGACTGGTAACAGAACAACTTGTTTATTCTAACATAGCAAAAGAGCGGCCGGTCAGGTCGACCGAAGTGGAGAGACGGGAGAGCACGTAACTCAACAGTACAAATCGGAGCCTCTCCCCTGGCGTCCGGGGGCAGCTGCTCTTATACCCTCGGCGTCGCGGTCCAAAAGAGAAGGTCACGGGATGAAGGTCACGGGATGAAGGTCACGGGACGGCGGAGCATGACCCCACGACGGCGCGAACTGTCGGGCCGAGAGACCTGCTGAACCGAGTGTAGTGACGCATCGCCAACCCTCACCCACACGACGGCGCGAACAGTTGAGCCGAGAGACGTCCAGGCTCCTCATTCGGGGAACTCCGCTCCCCGGCTGCCGCGCTTTGACAAGCGAGGGCACACACACACACACGCACACACGAAGACACGTGGCACTGAAACACGCCTGGACACGCTTGGCGGGTAGGCGTCGCGGCGGCGTCGGACGGGCCAAAATGTCCGCCGCTTTGAACAAAGCCCCGGCGTCCGTTGCATCCGCGCCGGCATTACCGCGCGTTGTAGGCGAAACGTAACAGACCGCCCCGCCGGGGGAAGGAGATCCCGAAGGTCAGGGGACTGCATCCGCTGTCCGGAGGGATGTCGCTCGATGATGCTCATAACCGAAGTTGGGCGTCCTTGGGCGATTCTTGAGCGCAGCGCACAGAGAAGGCCTCGTTCTCACGTTCAGGTGCACACAGGACACTGCAAAGTGACTTCGGGAGAGTTGACATTTTTGTTCTCGTTTCCGGCAAGCGTTAGAACCACGCCAAAAGTCAACCGCTCAGTCAGCAAGCACGGCACAACCCTCACTAAGCCCTGCCAGGCTCTTTCCCCTTTTTTACTGCTGCCTAGTTCCTTACAGTAGTTTAGCAGCACTCAGAACGCGTCCACAAATCGAAAAAATTGCACTAAAAAGCACATCATCACTTTGAAACACTACACAAAAGCAATAGGTTAAAAATCCTGCCTCAGGAAGAAAAACATCAGTAACAAGCAATTTTGAGGCTGATTCCCACGTTAGGGGCTTCGACTTAAGCCATCGGCGTTACCGTTGAGACTCCCCTTTTTGTAACGCACCTCAAAGGAATATTGTTGCAAAGCGAGGCTCCAGCGCAGGAGGCGGCCATTTTTGGGAGAGATGGTCTGCAGCCATTGGAGAGGGCAGTGATCCGTTTCAATGATAAACCTCGAGCCGGCTAGGTAACATGACAATTTCTGAACGGCCCACACGATACACGCACACTCTTTCTCGGTGGCGCTATACGCCTGCTCACGACTGGTCAGCTTACGACTAGCATACAGGACGGGGTGTTCTACTTCTCCATTTTCCCGTTGGCACAGTACAACGCCCATGCCTCGCTCACTAGCATCACACTGAACAACGAACCCTTTTGTGTAGTCGGGCGATCGTAGCACAGGCTGGCTTGTTAGGGCGCTCTTTAGGGCGCTAAAAGCTCTTTCCTTCGTCTCATCCCAGACGACTGTTTGCGGCTCTGTCTTTCTTAGAGCATCCGTCAAGGGAGCCGCGATATCAGAGTACCTGGGGATGTACCTCTGATAGTAGCCGGCGACACCTAAGAACGACCGAATATCGGTCTTCGTGCGCGGTTGCGGGAAGTCTCGCACAGCGGCCACCTTTATTTCAGAGGGGCGGCGACGACCCCGACCAATCACGTGTCCGAGGTAGACAACCTCGGCCTGTGCTAACTGGCACTTGGGAGCCTTGACTGTCAAGCCCGCATCGCGCAGGCGGGTTAGCACTGCCCGCAAGTGCGCCGTATGTTCCGGCCAGGATGCGGAGAATATCGCTACGTCGTCTAGATACGGTAAAGCGAATTCTTGCTGTCCCCGCAACACTTTATCCATGAGGCTTGAAAAGCAGTATGGCGCGTTCTTCAAACCAAAACTCAAAACTTTAGGACGGAATGTCCCCATTGGTGAAATGAACGCCGCATACCTACTAGCCTCTTCTGTAAGTGGAACCTGCCAATAACCCCTGACAAGATCTAGGGTGGAAATAAACTGAGCGCTACTCACTCTCTCAAGGCGCTCCTCGATGTTAGGGATCGGATAAATTTGATCCTTAGTGATGGAATTAAGCCTGCGGTAGTCGACGCAAGGACGAGGTTCCTTGCCCGGTACCTCAACTAAAATCAAAGGGGAGGTATAATCACTCTCACCCGCTTCAATAACACCGAGCTGTAGCATTTTCTTTACCTCAGCCTCCATAATATCGCTCTGGCGGGGTGACACCCGGTACGCCTTGGATCGTACTGGCTCTGGGGAGGTAAGTTCTATGTCATGAGTAAGGACAGAAGTCCTACCAGGCCTCTCAGAGAACAGACCTTGAAACTCTTGTAAGAGCTGGTGTAGTTCTGTTTTCTGCTCAGGCGACAGCGATGCTTTACTTATTAAGTCACTAATGACTTGATCGGCGTCTTTCCTGTTTGTCACTGAGCCTAGTCCCGGAAGCTCGACCGGAAGCTCTTCGGGAACGTTTACCATCATGCACACCACTGCTTCCCGTTGCTTATAGGGTTTGAGCAGATTACAGTGGTAAACTTGCTGTGCTTTCCGCTTTCCTGGCAGACTCACCACGTAGTTAACGTCCGACAGTTTTTGAACAATCCGTGCTGGGCCCTCCCACTGCACGTCGAGTTTGTTCTTTAGCGATGTGCGCAATATCATGACCTCATCGCCCACCTCAAAACGACGGGCCCTGGCTGTCCGATCATAATAAACCTTGGCCCTCTGCTGGGCCTCTGCCATTGCTTCACCTGACAACTCCTGTGCCCTTCTTAAGCGTTCGAGGAGCTTAAGCACGTACTCTACCACGACTGGGTCGTCGCCCCTGCCTTCCCATGATTCTCGAAGCATGCGAAGCGGAGATCGCAGCGAGCGACCGTACACCAGCTCAGCTGGCGAAAACCCCGTAGCCGCATGCGGCGCGGTCCTTAATGCAAACATCACTCCCGGCAGACACAGCTCCCAGTCAGTTTGATGTTCAAAACACAACGCTCTCAACACGCGCTTCATGACGGAGTGGAGCTTCTCAACGGAATTCGACTGGGGGTGGTGCACTGAGCTGTGTAACAGCCTTACCCCGCACCTTTCGAGAAAGGCTGTCGTCAAAGCGCTAGTAAACACTGTACCCTGATCTGACTGGATTTCTGCAGGAAAACCAACTCGCGCAAATATGGACAGTAGTGCATTGACTATCTCAACTGAGCTGAGTTCTTTAAGCGGCACTGCTTCAGGGAACTTTGTCGCTGGGCAGATCACAGTCAAAATGTGTCGGTACCCCGTGGCTGTTACCGGCAGAGGTCCCACTGTATCAATAACGAGCCGTCTAAAAGGCTCCGTAATGATAGGTACCAACTTCAACGGCGCCCTCGATTTGTCCCCTGGCTTGCCCACCCGCTGACAGGTGTCGCATGTCTTCACAAAGTGGTCTGCGTCCCGAAAACACCCTGGCCAATAGTACTCCTGCAAGAGACGGTCCTTAGTTTTCTTAACTCCTAGGTGTCCGGACCACGAACCCCCATGCGACAAGCGCAACAGATCCTGACGATAGCATTGAGGCACGATCAGCTGATCGAACTCCACTCCCCTGCGGTCTAGATACTTCCGGTACAGGACCCCACCTCTTTCCACAAAGCGAGCATTTTTCTTGGCGACACCTTCCTTGATAATGCAGCGTATGTTTTCTAGGCTGCCATCCTTCTTTTGCTCGGCTATCAAAGCCGACCGGCTGACTTTTAGCAACCTGTTAAGTCCGTCTGACGTAGGCGCGATGAGCAAATCTGGAGACAGCTCTTCTAACTTTCCCGTGTCGGGATTTTCCTCTCCAGTATCTGGTGCCTTTAACGCTACAGGCTCAATTTTATTCAGTTCGGGCGTGCTCTGAATACCAGCTTGCTGCGCCTCTGACCCTTTCTTATCTTTCAACAACGTCGGCCCCGCAACTACCGCCTTTGCAGCGAGCTCCCGAACCTTCGATCTGGTTAAGGCCTGAACGCTAGCCTCACCAAACAAAAGCCCCTTCTCGCGCAGGAGGTGATCGGACCTGTTCGAAAATAAGTACGGGTACTGGGGGGGCAGCATAGATGACACTGCGGCCTCCGTCTCAAGTGCTCCGAAAGGTCCTTCAATAAGCACTTTTGCTACCGGCAGACACACGCTATGAGCTTCCACTGCTTGCTTGATCCATGCGCACTCGCCCGTGAACATATCGGGTTCTACGTAAGAGGGGTGAACTACATCCATTGTAGCTGCGGAATCGCGAAGCACTCGGCACTCTTTCCCGTTCACGAGGAGGTCTCGCATGTAAGGCTCGAGAAGCTTCATGTTCTCGTCAGTGCTGCATATAGACAAAAAGACGACTTGTGTTTTTGTTTCTGGACACTGCGCCGAAAAGTGACCCGGCTTCTGGCACGTATAACAAACGCGCGCTTGCCTCATCTCGAACCGCTTTCTGCGTTCGGCTTCGGTTGCCGCCGTCTCCTTACGTTCGGTCGGACTGCTTTCATTCGCATCCGCACTACGTGTGTCCCCCTTTGCTCTCATGGGCGTGAACTTTGGCCTCTCAAACTTGGAGCCAAATTCACCCTTTTGACCGTCCTTAGCTCCACGAGCCCGACGCGTCACAAACTCCTCGGCTAACTCAGCGGCTCTAGCCACCGTACTAACGTCTGGCCTATCCAAGACCCAGTACCGCACGTTCTCAGGTAACCGACTATAAAACTGTTCTAGCCCGAAACACTGCAGAACTTTCTCGTGGTCACCAAACGCTTTCTCTTCTTTGAGCCACTCCTGCATGTTTGACATAAGCCTGTGCGCAAACTCTGTATATGACTCACTTCTGCCTTTCTCGTTTTCCCGAAACTTCCGACGGAACGCCTCCGCTGACAGCCTGTACTTTTTTAGCAGACTCGATTTCACTTTCTCGAAATCCTCTGCCTCCTCTCTCTCCAAGCGAGCGACTACGTCGGCCGCCTCGCCGGGTAGCAAAGTGAGCAAGCGCTGTGGCCACGTTTCCCGAGAGAACCCCTGCTTCTCGCACGTTCGCTCAAAGTTAACCAGGAACAAACCAATGTCCTCTCCAAGCTTAAACGGCCGCATCAGGTCAGTCATTTTGAACAATACTCGTTCTCCTGCACCGTGTGCCTGACTTCCATTACGAGCGCGTTCCATCTCTAACTCGAGACGCTTCATTTCCAATGCGTGTTGACGGTCGCGCTCTTCTTTTTCTTTCTCTTTTTGTTCTTTTAGTTCGCGCTCCTGTTTCTCTTTCTGTTCTTTTCGTTCACGCTCCTGTCTTTTTGCCGTCTCCCTCTCCTCAATGGTCTCAAGGCATTCCGACAGCTCGTCATCCTCAGCTTCTAACTCAAGAATAGCCCTTAGCAGTTCTGGTTTTCTGAGTTTGTCTGAGACATCCAGACCCAACTCTCTCGCAAGCTCCAGCAATTTCGGTTTGCGCAACGACTTCAAATCCATGGCTGCTCTGAATGCTGCTTTCTCTACTGCCTACTATTGTCTTGCCGCAAACTAACCCGGTAGCAACGACAACCACAATTACCAGCTCTGTTTCTAACACTAACAAAAGCCTGGCAAAACTCAGAAGAAGAAAGTCCCGCACTCACCAAACCTCGCAGCCAAGACTTCAGCGCAGTCGTTCCGCTGCAGGCAACCAGTCATCACACAGGGCTCGTTGCGCTGCTCCCGGATGGTCGTTGTGCTGCTCAGCATACAGTCAACCGCATCTCTTCGCTGCTGGCCTCCGTTGTCGCGATCTCACCGCTGGCAACCAGATGTTGGAATCGCACCGCTGGCACGAGTTGTTGGGGTCTCGGTGCTGACGCCCGTTATTGCCAATGGGTCGCAAGCCCCAAGGGTAGCGTTGGCCTGGCGGCCTGGGGCACTGGAAGCATCTGAAGGTCCCGGCAAAGCAAGAGAAGACTGGTAACAGAACAACTTGTTTATTCTAACATAGCAAAAGAGCGGCCGGTCAGGTCGACCGAAGTGGAGAGACGGGAGAGCACGTAACTCAACAGTACAAATCGGAGCCTCTCCCCTGGCGTCCGGGGGCAGCTGCTCTTATACCCTCGGCGTCGCGGTCCAAAAGAGAAGGTCACGGGATGAAGGTCACGGGATGAAGGTCACGGGACGGCGGAGCATGACCCCACGACGGCGCGAACTGTCGGGCCGAGAGACCTGCTGAACCGAGTGTAGTGACGCATCGCCAACCCTCACCCACACGACGGCGCGAACAGTTGAGCCGAGAGACGTCCAGGCTCCTCATTCGGGGAACTCCGCTCCCCGGCTGCCGCGCTTTGACAAGCGAGGGCACACACACACACACGCACACACGAAGACACGTGGCACTGAAACACGCCTGGACACGCTTGGCGGGTAGGCGTCGCGGCGGCGTCGGACGGGCCAAAATGTCCGCCGCTTTGAACAAAGCCCCGGCGTCCGTTGCATCCGCGCCGGCATTACCGCGCGTTGTAGGCGAAACGTAACAGCACACAAAACGGAGCCACCATGATCGGCTTACCCATGCCACCGCTGCCCCCTTGCGCTTACATACAGCATGCTGCACGTGGTCATGATGTTATCGCCCGTGGACTTTATACGGAACATGAGTTTGACGGCGACGGCAGGAATGCGCCTGGAGTGTCCATATAATTGCTATTGCAATAATATAATAAGAGTATCCGGCAACTGAAGTGTCCCGTGGCCCATTATTTTCTGCAAAACAAGTAAGAAAAGTGAACTTTCACAACGCGACAATTCGCTTCGCCGTAGCAATTTATTTTTTTCTTTTGTGGGGCGGGGGCACGGAAATGAAAAAGAAAACGCAAGGAAAGCATGTTTGCCATAATCGAATGCCTACTTCGGGCACCTAATGTGCCTACCGAAGGTATATCGAAGAAAACGTCAGACGCTTGGTCCACAAAGACCCATAGGCATACTGCTCGGTATTCTACACCGGCGAGACAAAATTTTCCTGAGCGGTTGTGCTCAAGCAAACGCGTTGCAATCGAATCCCCGCAGTGATGGCGGCGCGCGACCATGCATTGTTTCTTTTTCTCGACTGCTGGTCAGAAAGCATCCAAAACTATGCCAGGCGCAAATCTACTAGGCCAGAGAAAAAACGATCGAACGCGCATCGAAGTGCACAGCACGGTAGTCGGGGCAACACGAGAAAAACGCATGCACTCTGGCTGGTTCCGGCAACCCGCGGGTAGCGAGAAAAAAGAAGATGAAGAGGCTCAATGTGTCCTCGCGAATAAAGATCAAAGAAAAATAAGAATATATAGTTATTTATGTGGACTTAAGTGTTTTGGTATGATTGCTTTGGCGCAGGTGAAAAAAAAAAGACGTTGATATTATTTTCTGTGACATGACGGCAAAAACGAACCACCATAACGCTTTGTCTACTCGGACCTCGCGGCGTGCTTTGTCAACTTGTCTTATAGTATGTTGATTTGACTTGTTCGTTGTATGGTCCCATGTACGACTTTAAAAAAGTCAATGCACTTTTGGCGCCAAATGTTTGTAACAACATTAAACCCACAAAGTTCCGTTGTTGAAAATCTAAAGCACGGCTTTGGAAATGTCAATGCACCTGTCGCATCAAAAGTTTATGAGAACTTTATACCCATAAAGTTTCATAATTGAAATGCATGCGCTCCGTAGATTCCGCGGCCTTCGCGATGTGCCACGACGAGCCCGTCGCCATCGAAACGCCCTTGAAACTTCGTGCTCGGATGCGGCTTCTTGCATTACGATATGTGACTGCCGGCGCATGGACGTTGCCGCGAAATCCAGCCCTATTTAGAAATGTTTGCGTTGAAATGTCTTTTCGAGCGTGAAAACGACATTCTAGACTAAATCCAGCATGATATCCGGCGCCGTGGGTTGTCTTGGTCGGCGGCGCACGACAGCACGAAAAAATTTCGGGGGGGGGGGGGGGGGCTGAAGCCCCATAAGCGCGCCCCCCCCAGGGCTAGGCCCCTGGTGGGTGGCGCAAATTACCTAACGCTGTTGCTACCCCCGTCCAGTGAGTCGTTTTCTGCCTTATTCAAAATAAGTGACATTTGCATAAAAGGCAGAAGTGGTAAAGTAAGTCAAGCACATCTCTTATCTACTGTTTCTATACTCTGGCTAACACATGTCGTGTGATTATCACTGATATTCCATTTTTGTTTTGCTTTTACAACTTTCACAGCATTAAGAAAAAATCTTTTAATGCACCGCCGCTACAATAACGCCCTCTGTGTGGCTGTAGTGCTGTTAATAAATAAATAAATAAATAAATAAATAAATAAATAAATCCCTCTTGTAAAATGGGAAGATTCCACAAATTTCTGAAAGATACTCCTACGAACGCGTACAAAAAACAAGCATCACGCCGTACACAATTATGGTTCCGCCGTTTTGAAATACCGGCCATCTTTCAGATAACACGTTGATAATGACAAGTCTATACAGCCTTGGGTGATATAGATTATGATATCGACATGCCCAAAGCGCGCGATCTACCCGATCCTTTTTTCGTGAAAATGAAGCTTATGCGAGAAGTGCGTAAGCCAGCTGCGCAGGAGCTTCCGCCGGACTGGGTGCACTTGATGTGTGTTTGTGTCTACCTGGCTTTTAAGTGGTTATGTAGCGATATTATCCCTGTTGTATGATGTTCTTAGTTTTGTTTCCATCTATTAAAGGAAAACAAGAGGTTGCTGAGGGGCAAAACCTTTGGCTGCTGCTCCGTGGCATCGGGGTTAGAATCCACTCGGGGCCTTGCTTATTACTTTCTTGAAATTTTTATAAATTTACAAAACATTTTGTAAATAATGAGGCGAAAACTAAGGGAGTAACTACTAGGCGATTGCTGTTACTTTAAAGTACGAGAAGAAAACGCGATACCTCTGTTTGAACTAAGCGTTACTCTTCCGGGAACACAAAATGCTGCATACAGACGCGTGGAAATCTAGTTGCCATTTAGCCAAATTGACTTTGTCTCTCCGAATTGAAGAATCGGCAGTGCGCAGTGGTGTGCTCCAAGTATAGTTGTGAGTTACTCCCTCTAGCCTGTGAACGGGCACAAAGTTAGAAGAAGGGACGCGAAGAGGGAAGACGTTTGTATTTGTCGAGAGGGAAGAAAAAAAAGAAAACTCACGAATGTGTAACGCAAAATGTTTAAGCGTTAGCCGTGGTGCAGCCAAAGCGTTAGTTCACGCGATCTCGAGAGAGAGAATTGAATTCCGGTGTTTTACGTGCCAGAACCACGATTTTATTAAGAGGCCCGCCGTAGCGCGGGACTCCAGATTAAATATGACCTGCAGGGGATCCTTGACGCGACCCTAATGCGCGGCGCGGGACACGGGCGTTTTTGCATGTCGCCCCCAACGAAATCCGGCCATCGCGGCCGGGGTTTGATCTCGCGACCTCGTGATTAGGAGCGCAACGCCATAGCCGCTGAGTAACCGCGGCGGGTATCCGAGAAAGAGGGAACCTTTTAGTATGAGAAGAGCAGAGAGGTCGGACCGACGAGCTTTGTTGCCGGCCTGCCACTCAAGGCAGGGAAAATAGAAACGGCAAACGAGAAAGACAGAGAAGGAGTCCGGATAGCGATAACAGCGTAGAGTGCACGCTTGTAATATGTGTACACGATCTGCGCACGTACATGGAGGCGAACAAGAGACACATACTTCTGCAGCCGCAATGGTAGCATCTCTCAGTATTTGTGGGCAGTGGGAAGAAAGAAGACAGAACTACGGAAGGGTTAGAAGGAGAAGGTGGCGTCCCCTGGTAGGACTGCGAAACTAAGCAACGTGGCGTTGCGTGCTCTCTCGCGCACCTTCCTCATGCTCCTCTGGTATCGGATAGTGTCAATGGCGCAAAATTGAGCACAGATCTAAACAAGAGCGCTAGCTTTAAGACCTGCTGGTTACATTACAAATGCCTAGCACGCAACTACACCTGCAAATCGGTCAGCTGTGTAGAAAAGGAGGTTAAAGGACTGAAAGATGACCGACACAGGAAGGAAGGAAGTCCTCGGAGCTGGAAGCTCTGCTGGCATGAGATGCTCGGCAAACAATAAGAGGGGAATACGTGGCAAAGAAAATTCACTCAACAAAAACCTGGCTGTTTTGTTAGAAGGGCGGGTCATTGAAAACGATAGCAAGGTGTAGGGTTGCGCTTGAGCGCCTCAGACGGCGTCTTAATGATACGCGGGGCCGACATGTTGGCGCGGTGCTGCACGATGCTGCTGTGCAGCAGAGATAGCGCCTTGGTAGCTACCAGGCGTCTCAGAACGACGGCGTGATCAGGAGCGCCACCAGCGGCGTCATAGGCGTCGCACATCGATGATGCACGAGATAAGACTGAAGGAAAGCTGCCAGCGTTGGCAGCTTGAAGTTTACTGTCCATTCAGCTCAGACCACTGTGTGCACCGTTGTGTGACAGGCGCATAGCTGCACAGCAGGGACGCTAGTATTCTTGTGCACTGCGCTAATACCAGCAGCCGAGGCCAGAACATTGTCCTGCATCATCGGCAGAGGCGATTGAGCGGAGTGGGATGGTGCGTCTACTTGGCTTCGTTCTTGTCTTTTTTTTTTTCAGAGAGAAGCACTCTTGGACGCACTGTGCTGCCTGTCTGTAGGCCTTCAATCCTACCACACGCGGGCCGTGCCTGCGTTGTCGATACCCAGTCACGCCGATGTGGCGCAGCCTCAACGACGCACGTACGACTGTGCTACCCTAATTGTGTGGAAAAGCGAATACTAAAAGGGAAGTTTATTACGACTTGCTGTAGTTTACATTGCTTCGTAATACAGGGTGCAAAATGCATAGAAATGTTGTCTTCAGTAAACAGCAGGCGTAGATCTCTAAACACACGAGCCCGGCCATGGTGCTCTGCATGGCGACAGAACAATCATAAACGCAGCAGAAAAATAACCATAACAACTTGATTCAGGATTCGAGTTGCGCGTCATTAGGCGCACGAAGAAAGCTTCTCTTTGTTACTCCTGGCGCACGTAGGCGGAGAAACGTGCTTGGAGCCCGATTCGGTCACATAGTTTGGGTTTGTTGTTTTCTCTAGACCCTCTCTTCTCCTGTGCCTTGCCTCCGGGCATTCTGAAAGCGGGAATTGCCAGGTTGCATTAGCGCCCGCTTACGTGACTGCCGGTCTTTAGGCCTAGAGGCTGCAAAGGGCGCGTACAAGGTGTTCGGGAGTTATAACATTAGTTTGAATTGCCTTTGAAGCGATGAAGCGAAACATGGCGACAGATGGCAGCTTTGATGCAAGAAGGCAGCCACAAGGTATGCGTGGTATGTATAAAACTTCAGCGGACGAGCGTTCTTGTTTCATTTCTAAATAAAAACGCGTAATAAAATCAAAACATATAAACTTTACGCTTGCAGACAAAGCTACAGATAAGTGAGCAGAGAATACTATCGTAATTAGTGTATACTCGCCCCGAGGCGCCAGTATTAAATATTGCACGCCTTCCATGTTTTTGCGGTATTTGAAAAACTGGAAGCAGCAGCTCTGACTGTGCGAAGGGCGAGCAATGTTGACGACGCGGCATTTCAGCGCAAAAGATTCCGTACCACTTTGGACGTCAAATGACCAAAATGAACAAGTCATTAGCTAGCTTCAGCGCGCCACCGTTTCTTTCCGAGCGCTTTTTCTTCAGAGAATTCTCTTTTGTGGCAGAGTTTAATGTCATCTCGCGCCTCTTATGCTCAGAGCGCGCGTTCAGAAACAAGTCTCGCACTGACAACACGCCGCCCGTTTGCGCGTCCGCTCTTGCGCTTTCTCGGAACCGTTCTCTCAAATAATATTTCTGCGAAGAACTGACCCCTAAAACGGCGTGACACTGCAAGTGTGGTTCGTCCTTGGTACGATGTCGTTTTTACCGGCATGTCAGTGAGAAAGTTTAAGTACATACTTTTTATCGAATGGCAGGTGGATAGGCTACAAAAACCAAAGTCGGAACAGAATAAATAGAGAAATGTAAACGGGTGTTGCGAAGAAAATTTATTGAAAGTATCGGACATTTTCACGACTACAATTCACATGCACTTACAATCAAACACAGTGTACACTTTGCACTGAGTGCCACTTTCTAGAACGTTTGGAGGCGAATACCTGTGTGGGATACTGTTCTTAGCAGGCGACTCGCGGCTGAGAAGTGACAATTTCCGTCGTACAGTGTCATAAGTGCAAGCCGCTCCCGTGCTTGAAATGTTTGCGTTCTATCAAAGACTTTCTGGTGAATTATTACTCATTATTAAGCGAAAAGAATGGCTCGTCTGGGAAGACTCGCGGGAACACAGTGAACCTTCTGAGAGGCCTCCATAGCTTTCCAAACGAATTCAACTTGGTGATTGGTATTCAGCGGCTTGAAGTGCTTAAGGAGCATCTTTATCAGTTACAAGTATTGCAGGTGACACGGATCACGCAATATAAATCCACAGAACAATAAAAAAGAAGTTTGAATGGACATGATGAAGGCACTCTCAAGTGGTGAAGAGCAGCTGGCCGATGTTGTTGAAAGTACTAGCATCTCTAGTAGTAACTTGGGGGATAACCACGTTCAGAAACTAGGGACCGCATAACGAGCAATGGAATCAAGAGTGGTGTATAGGCCTATTATTATTATTACTATTCTTATTATTATTATTATTATTATTATTAGATATGAAAACATACAAACACAAAAAGGAAGCAGGGAGGGAGCAAGCTGACAACTGCCACCGAGAGGGGCACAACGCCTGCCTACTCTATCAGGAGGAGGGAATGAAAAGAGGAGAAGAGGAGAAGATAGGAAACAAAAAATAGGAAAGAAAATAGGAAATAAACTCCTAGCAGCAATAAGCAGGAGTGCTCGAGAAAAGACTGCTTTAAATTGTATTCATAAATGAACATAGAAGAGCTCGTGTTCACAGAAGAGCGCGCGCGCGCACGCACACGCACACACGCACGCACACACGCACACGCACGCGTACACGCACGCACACGCACACACACACACACACACACACACACACACACACACACACACACACACACACGCAGAGAGAGAGAGAGAGAGAGAGACTTAGACGTATAGGCATATTATTCTTATGAAATATTTTAAGATAATATGCGAATAATTATCCTACAATCGCGTCAGCATTGCTTGTAGATGACAATGAGAGTCACGCGAATGCCACTGTAACTGTGAAGCTCGTTGGAGCTTCAGCTAAGGTTCACTCCTTACGAATTATTATAGTGGTTTCTCATCCACCACTGCCTAAGACTTTCACAAGGATATTTCAGACATTGTCTTACGAATGTGTACGTGAAGTCAGTGTAGAAAGTTTTAGAGTTCACAAATGTTGTACATGCATTTATCGAAGCTACACCATAGGCTCGCTGTATATAGGTGCTTCGCTGGATGATGCGTTTTTGTACGCGCTACGATTTTCTATAAATTCTCCATAACTTATCCTTGCGTCCCCTTTTATTGTGTGCAACTTCTTTTCATTTTTCTTTCTCTTTAGCCAGTTGAAATTGCCTAACAATAGCACAATGGTTCTCACCAGAACGTTATCCTCTTTCCTGAACCAAGTTATTCCACATGAGCACGGTACGAACACACGTGAATCAAGAGACGTCGTAGAAGTTATGCATGCCATGAACGGGAGTTTCACGATTCGACGGAATAGCGCTCGGTCCTACGCGCTAGTTTCCACGGTAAGGAAGAGCCGAATATTCCTGAGTCAGGCAGTGACCACACTCACTCGTGTGCTGCAGAAGCGCACGCCAGGCCGCTCCTGTCAGCGTCTCATTGAGTGCGTACTTCTGGTCCGCGAGATAAGCATTCAGGGCGTCGGTAAGTTGGCGAGGAAGCGTGGGACAGAGTAGGGGGAAATCGCGCTGCTGTAGCCGGGCCTCCTTGACGAGGCAGGCTTTACGCCTGACGTGTTCCCCATCTGGCCTATACGGTGGAGGAACGCGCACCGTTCTCTTGGAGTCGCATAAGCGACGTACGTGCTAGCGGCAGCGAATGCTGTGAGGACAGGTTGAGGCGGTGCCAGAGGCAGTTTCACACAATCGATTCGCTTGCGCTTGGAAACAAAAGCAACACATATCGCAGCATCACGCGCGTCCCGGATTTGAAGGGGAGGAAAACTTTTGTCACGCGTAAAAATGGGACACTCAACGGGAACGCGAAATATGATTTATATTTTGGGATTGTTAATTTCAGAACAAAAAACGAATGTGAGCGTCTCGATATATGGTGACGGAATTTTAATTTGGTTTGATGGTTACTAGCTGAGGAGCGCTAAATGAAAACACTAAAGGTGACATATAATTGAACATTGCAATTTTAAGTGGAAAAACAATATGTACACTTGTCCACATACGCCGGTGACATATGTATTTGGTTCAGCGTGTAGAACATCGGAACTTCTGCGAACAATACCCAAGAAGATAATCCTGTCCAATCAGGCTCATCTGGCGACAGTCGGATTGGAAATATCAATCGACAAATGGTGCTTCATTCTTTTCCCTGGATTGTGAAGAAATTAGCTTGGCAATCAGCATCGGAGGCTTGTGTAGCAAGATGACAAGGCAAGCCTGTTTCCTTTGGTGTCATGTTCCACTGCAGTGTGCCATGGCGGCCCACCACCGATTCCATCGTCTTATCACTTGACCCACTCCTCAACGTGGTTTGGTGAATCACGGGTGTACGTTGGGGATGCCATCCAACGACAGCAATGGAGAAGCGTACAGCTACGGTGATCAACCGAGTAGTTTAGCAACTTCCTCTGCTCTCGCCACCTGAAACTCAGTACAACGTATTAGAATCACTACACAGTGAGGGTGTCAAAATTGCTCTGGGTGTGCCAGAAGTAACAGCGAGTGGAAAAAAATATTTATTCCTCCCGGTCGCCAAATGTGTGCTTGCTTTCTTCTTAAATACTGCTGACGCAGCTCTGCCAAAGGAGGGAGTCTGATATCGCAAGAGTGCTGCACCGACGCCTCAGAAGAACTGACTCTCGTACTTTCGTTGCTCTCAATACTTACAAAGCCCTTATTCCTCAATTGTCCCTGAAAAGAGAGCGACCGAAGCCACCGCGGTCATTTGAGCTTATGGAATGGTATCCAAAGGTCCGTGGTGTAGTACCACACCAAGTGCAATACGCTTACGACACAGGTCAGGTGCCCTATAACGTAGAACTACTCCATTTTAATCTTATTCCAAACTCTTGACGCCAAACTTACGTAACCACCTACGCAAGCATTGGGATGTGACCCGAATCGCTGTTTGAACAGTCCAATGAAACACTCTCGTTGTTTATAGAACATCCCTTTTGTTTGCCTTAAAAGCGAATACCATTGCCTGCTTTGACAGTTTCTTTTATTCAGTTGGCTGCCAAGCGGAGAGGAGCCAGAAGGAGTGGAGAGGGTTTCGATTGGGCCGAGGTAGCGCAGTGACAACTGATAACAGGGTGAGAAGAGTGGTACCGGCATCTGCGACTGGTCTGCTTCCCCTTCCTCAGCTTGCGGAGGCTGGTTGAAAATCGCGTTCAAGTGCAAAGGAAAGTTAAAAACGCTGCTAAACCGGGTACTCGGCGAAGAAGAGTTGGTAGAGCTATGTCGTATACGTGCCGCAAGGGCACAACGTTATACTGCCGCGCAAAAATTAATTTTTATACGCAAGAAATCCATTCTTGCCGGCAGCTCCGAGTAGCCAGTGCTAGAGCGATCAGCGGGCTGCCATCTTCTATTCCTTTGGGAACGGGGCACTCTTCCGCTATTCCGAAAAAATGTAAGTTTTGTGCGGCATAATAATGCATCTTTAGTGCTTACGCGCCACTTTGACGTAGTGAGTTATTGCAACTTTGCGACGTCGCGTAACAGACAGCCTAAGTGGGGGCAGCTCGAAAAAACCAATAGCTGTGCACTAATGACAAAAAAGGTGTCGAATTGGAAAGAAGCTTTTGTTCTTTTGTTCGAGGTAATCACGCATAATGAGCGTGTACACACCATATGACACGATATTTCGCGACGTCGCGTGACAGACAGTCGAAGTGTGCGTGGCGCAAAATGTTTTCACCAATGATTGGGGGTTAATGACAAGAATGGAACAGAGCAGGCTTGTATAGCTTTACCTTATAGCATCCCAAGTCCTTAGTAAACGACATATTAGTTATAGGGCTCTGGGACACCCCCTACACATTAATCAATAGCGGTTCTGTTGATGTGGAAAAAAAGGGTTAGAGCTATAGCTTTCGTGATCTTCCTGGGTGCATCATGGGGAGCCTGAGTCGAGCAGGTTGTTTCTACGATGGTAAGCAAAAGCAGCGGAATCGAACCTGCCTTGGGGTAATATAAATCTTGCCCAGTAGAACCGGTAGGGATAGTATCGGACTGCAAGCCGGCGCTGGAGGTATTGAAGCGCGGATTTATGCACATTTACCCTACGCAGGTGTTTACCCAGCCTCAAGCAACTGTCAAGTTTAGGATTCCATCTGCATTTCCTGTGGCTCTGATAATATATCCCCGGGTCTGGAAATCAAACAGCCGACAGACTTGCGCGCCGAGCACTAAGGTGCCACCCGATGGCGCGATTGCCTGAAAACACCTACATCGTATAGACTTCTATCGTGAACCATTCTAACTTCATGTGGTCCCCAGCGTACTAGCCCTGCGTGTTGAACGGGCGCACAGCTGATCAGAAGCCTCTTTACTACCCCACATTCGTGATCAGTCAGCGCGAATAGCGGCGCGGCGATATAAGCTATAGGCCTGTCGCCACAACCAATTCGTTATTTGTGCCGCGCTCAGAAGAGGGAGATGTGAAACAGTGCTTGTTAGAATCCCCAGAATAAGTCAAAGAGCGCAAGACTGGCCTGAAGAACTGAAACAGAGTGGCCCTACCACGGAGGATTTGAACTGCTCTTGGGGGCCATAGATTTTCCGAACACGTAGGTGTTTCGCGTTCTTTTGAAGTTTCCTAAGGATACCGATCTATTCGGTGAGTGACGACGTTTAGCAAGTAATGCCAAATGTCACCAACCACTTGATGTAGCAAATATTTTTATTCAGTACGCAATGAAACTGGTGGAATGAGGAGATTCTACCTCTGCACCCCTAATCACCACGGATTTTCGTGAGAGCTTTAGACCTGCTCATGCTGCATTTAGCTCTTTCACAAGTTTATCCCTACACCTTAAAAGAAGACGCTCACGCTGAACCATTGCTGGCATGCTTTTGCAAGGCAAGATCTATCCGTAGCCCGTGCCATCCTTTTCATCTTCTCCCTGCTGTGGAAATGTTCGTTTACCCACGTCTATCTCCCTCAATTTAAAACTGGTAAACCACCGGCCAGGTTACGTGACGTGACCTACATCCCAGTCTTCGTTTCTGATTTGCATCGTTGTAAAAGAAAGTGTGCGTAAGAGCTGGCAGCTTAAGTACTTTTTAAAGGTGTAATTGCTAAATGTTTAACAATTAACAAGTGTTGGCCTGTCACTGCCAATGTCTCTGCCAACAAAGATTTACTCCAGAGATCGTAAGTCCGAGTTCTTGAGTCTGGAAAGTGTTAGAGGCAACCACATAGAGTTTGTCTCGGTATCGTCCTTTGGTCGACCTAACAGAGACGCAGGGGTCACGCCTTCGCTATAATATGGCCTTGGCGCTTCGGATGCTTTAATCAAGATTGCTGCTAGTTATAGAATTGTTGCCGTCATGTTAGGGTTCTCTTCCGTACGAGAAATCTAGATCCATCTGAGCTTGTTCTTTCAATGCATTCCGTCTGGGCACATTTTTGTTTTGTTTTATACTACATAATATTACATAATGTTAAATACATTGTTATAATGCCCTGGGTTTTTATTGGTAATCATACTTTACCTTATTCCATGCACTTTGCGGCAGTTCGCTCGGTCGGTCGGCCGGCCGGTCAGTAGGTTGGTGGGCGGGCACCGTGGCCATGTTGGCGGGGGCCGAGCTATTTTGACTTATCACGGAAGGTTTATGGCGGATATAGAATAAAAACGGATTTGAGTAGTTTTACGTGTTGCTCCTACCACTAGTTCATGATCGCAAGCATACCCTTCTCGTGCCAAAGCCGCCTAGCTCTTTGAGACGTCTGGCGCCTGATGCCTGCGTCCCATACCACTCTTTTGTCCTCTTGCCTCGTGACAACTCACGCTATGGGCGCTCTGTCAGAATGCAGACTCCGGGATCGGCCTAAACATTCCTCCGTGTTTTCCTCGTCGTAGGCAACGCTGCTCAGAAACTCTGCAACGTTGCATCGCCTTCATCATAAGTCCAGGATGATCACGCTTTATCCCTTCATCGACGGAGCGCAAATGCCATTGCAGTTTTAAAATGGACCATTTGACATAAACATAGGTACGTACAATTGTGTTACACTAAGTCTCAGATCAAGTCACTATGAGTTATTTATCTTAAGGACCGTTCTGTACCTATACGGAACCCAACTATCGCCATGCATAAATTCGGCCACAGTAGAAATCATTCCTTTGCCGTCATACGATCGTTGTCAACGTGGTCGTCTTCTTGCTGTTGTCGCCGCATAAACGTAGGCGCGCATCACACACACGCAACTACTCAATTTATATAGACGTGTCGGTCCACCTGGTAAAGCTTTGCGGAATCCAAAACAACGCTGGATAGCCAGCTACCTACAAAGTACTTCGCAAAACATAGATTCATACAGTGCATGGGATCTGCACAATGTTTGATGCGTTAGCATTAGGAGTGTCAAAGTCGAAAAAAGTGCATGTGTGTGCATTGTGGGAAGCCGGTAACGTGGTGTATACATACATACGTAAAGCACAACTTACGGTAGTCTGCTCCGGACCATTGCGAAATGCACTTCGTTTCTCGAAGAGGCAGGTTTCGCGTCGAGGGAGCTCCTGAACGACACTTTGCAATATGATGAAAGTGCTTGAAATCATGGATCTGGCATCTCAAAGAGGTGCGACGTAATTCCAACGCACTTCACTCGCATTTACCGCAACATTGCCGCTGATGTTTTTCTTTGCCTGTTTAAATTACTTCAACTGTATTCTGATTTATTTATTTTTTCGTGCGAAAACCACGATATTATTAAGAGGCATGTCACCATGGGGGACTTTATTTTGATTTTGACCCCTTCTAATTTTTTATCGTGCACCCTACACACGAAATACGCATGTGTTTAGCGTGCACATACACGCTAAAGAGCGTTTTTGCACGCTAACCGAGCCCATCGCAATGCGGCCTCAGCGGCAGGGTTCGAACCCGCGACGTGGAGTTTAGCAGAACAACGCCATAGCCACTGGATTACCACCATACGTGGCACGTTTCTTTACCCGTTTGTCCTTGTGTTGTCTTATGTGCAGCGTTCTTAGTCGGTGTTCCTTTTTATTTAGAGCACGTCCGACGAAGATATCTCACGTGCTCTAGAAGTAAAGAGGCCTGCTCGATAACTCCCGCGAAATGCGAACACCTCGGAAGATTACGTTGGTGTAAACCGCTCGAAACACCGACGCCATAACTTTGAAATGCACGCACGACCAAAACAGCATCGTCCGTGGGGAGCCGTCACCGCAATTTCGTAGACGTTACGAAAGGAAGCTGCTGACTCAAGAGACCGGGAGTTCGAAAGCAACCGTCACCGTCGGTGAGGTGCTGCTGGCTACGCGCTCAGGATTCACACTGGTGGTGTGCTGACGGCGGACACGCCGGACGACGCCGTCCCAGCCGCTGCAGCTCATGACACGGGTCCGGCAACACATGGTAACAGTTTGGGTGTGTTCCAAATTCTGGCCAGCATTAGAGATAGTCTGCGTTGACAGTTACGGCGACAGTCTCGAGCTCAAGTAACGAAACGCTTCTGGAAGTCGTCTCTGCGTCTTGACGCCACCTCGTATCGACATGAAAAAAGCTAAGGAAAGCACATCATATAGCTTTCTAAAGTTTCTTTTCGGGGCGAATCTATGGAAACACAGCGAAAATTATATTAAGCAGTTAGTAGAGCGTGGCTAAGTTTTCTTGTGCGCAGAGGTCCTTATTGTCTAGTTGCCAAGCATTCTGAGTTTGGACGGCAAAATATCCTGCGCAGTCTCTGACTTTGACGCTGTTTTCACTTAGGTGTCCTTTTTTTTTTTACTGCTTCATCAGAATTGGAACGAGACTTAAGATGGCCGCTGTCCGCTTAACTGTACTTAGCCGTTTACGGCGAGTATTGAAACATATCCTCGGAAGCATTAAAGACAAACTGAGTAAAGGAATGGGTAGACTATGGAGCCACCATTCATCTATCTCTAGGGATTGTAATTGCCAGGGAGAGAATTAGTTCAGAGTAACTTTGTACGGTTCGTATTCGCTAAATAGTATTTGGGTAATGTTTCCATAGTGTGCCTTTAAAAACATTCAGTACTCCGGGATATTTATTTCCGAGAAAGAAAGAGGAGTAGCAACTTAATAAAGTAGAAAAAAAATCGAGCCTCCGCTTCACATTAGCCCTAGTGTTTGTCATTATACATATGCTGCAGTGCGTGGAGTTGTGAAATGTCCGCGTCAGGGCACCGTTTGTATTACAGGATGACGAAGGGATAGTTCCATGCAGCTGCAATTTGCAATAATGCCTCCTGTTACTGTCAGCGCAGTTGTGTCGCTCTCTTTAAGCGGGAACTAGTAATAACGCCGCAAACATAGATAGCTCTGTTGGGCCAGACTCGCGACAGTGGAGTCCGGAACATGAGCGGCAACATCGACACCATGGCCTGTGGCCTGTGGGGGCCCGGCGCTCCACCGCAAAACCTTGTAGGACTGGTGATCGCTATGGTTAACCTACTGGTACACTTGCCCTTTACCGACCTACCTGTGCTCCGGGACTACGAGCTTGGTGAGCTGCGGCAGAAGTACGACTACGTCATTGGTGAGATAACAAAGTCCGTATATCGCTTTCTTTACGCAACTGCCTTCACCGAGCGCCTATATACTCAAGGTGCTCACTCTAACGTCACTGGAGGCATACCATTTTTCTTTGACTGAATACCGAGTACAATATAGGCTGTGCATCACTTATGTATGCTCTCCGTTCTCGTGGATGCTACGAAGGTTGCACTTAGAAACTGATAATTCCAGAGGGATTACGAGTAGCAAGGCGAGGTGTCTTGCGGATAATTAATTTTGCGTTTCTCGGAGGACGCGTGGTTTGCCGCCCATCTTATGACGTGACTATATCACGTTATGAACACACCGGTGATACTACTACTGCCACGTCTACAAAGGTACAGCCATGTGTACAATTAGTACATTCACTACATACAAACATGCGAAGTCAGCGTGAAGCTTCCATCCTCCTTTGCCGAGCGATTCGCTTAGTTTAGCTGCAACGAATTCAAGTGCAAGTCAGCAAAAAAGCATAGTACATTGGTCGGTCAGAAGCCACTGCTACCTTACTACACTTCTACACAGATTTAATGACAACAGCAAAGCAGGCTTCGACGACAAGGAGAAGTCGCGATTTGTAATGGTATACCGCGTGTACCATGCAGCTTGAGCCCAACATAAAGATATGCAAATGCCACGTGTAGCCAAGGTAAGGTTGCTTTCGGTCGCTTGGAGATACTGCGAGAACCTTTTGCATTCCGCCCAAATACATAATTTTTCTTAATTAGTTATTCAACTTGTGAAATAATAATTTGATGAAAAATGTAAATGAGAACATTGTAAACCAACGTGGAAAGCTCTCGATCCAGCTTTCTGCAGCTTAATACGTGCTACATAAGTGTTTTTAGAAGCACGAGAAAGACAGACAAATAACATTTATGAGTTCCTGAGAAACGCCGCACTTACAGCAGCACCGCGGGCCGCCCCGACGTGGGGACGGGAAGGCCTAGCCTCACCGCCGCATTGTGGGCTCTCTGGACAGCCTGGAGTAGTGGGAGAAGCTCGCAACTCTTGATGGCAGAGCTCCACTGCTCCTTGGTGACCTGATTGGCTCACTGTAACGAGGGGCAGCGCCAGAGCAGGTGGTGTAAGCTACTAACCGACCCGCAGTCCGGGCAGGTAGACTCGAACGAGTCAGGAACAATAATGCTGAGGAAAGCTACACTGGGATATGACCTAGTCTGCAAGATTATGAGTGTGATTGCATGAGACCTGGAGAGTTTACCGTGCAGAGGCGGAAAAGCCCGCCTGCCCATTTGATAGTGCTTGGTGACTTCGTTCAAGGTGAATAAGGTCTTTAAATTCCGCGTACCCATCCTGCACACCTGCATCCTCCCCGGCGCGGAGGGTTACAGCGCGCGCCTGAGAGTGAGCAGTAGCATTGTGGTTGGTGAGGAAATCTAGCTGAGAATCAATATGTGCCGGAAAGCAAGTGATGGTGTGCGGGGATATAATCCTATTGCCGATAACTTTAGAGGCTTCGATGGAAATGGAGCCAGAAGGAAAGGCCTCAGCCGCCGATCTTTGCGATCTACTATCATCCAGGAGGGATAGATCTATCGCCGCCTGCTCGGCCCACGAGGGAGTAGAAAGTTTGAATGATTAGGAATTCAGGATCGAACCCTTGTGATCGATGACAACGGCAGCGAATCTGATCGGGCGGCCATACTGGGCGGCATCTACGAAGCAAGCTGAGTGAGGTTCGTCCCTAATGTGTTTTAGAAGCGCGACGGCCCTGGATCTGCGCCTGCCGACGCTGCGCTGTGGACGAACGTTGCGAAGAAAAGGATAGGCCTGAATGCTGGCCCCTTTGGGCATAAGAGAGCTGACGTCGCCGCTACGCAACGAGAGTGGGCTTGAGGTCGAGTACGCCCAAAGCCTTCCTTCCGGCCGGCGTAGATGACAGCGGAGCTACCTGGGCAGATTCCTGTGCACCGATGATCTCTTCCAGGGTGTTGTGAAGCCCTAGGTGCACGAGGCGCTCGCTGTTGGCTTGCATGGGAATGCCCAGCACTCTCTTAATGCTCTTTCGAATTAGCGTGTACAGTTTCTTCTTCTCGTGGATTTGCCAACAGTGTACGGCCGCCACCTACGTGATGTGGCTCATGAGGAAGGCGTGAAAGAGCCTCAGGAGGTTGTCTTCGCTGAGACCTTCCCGCCTGTTCCTGCCTTCCCGCCTGCAGATTAGTCTGATTATGTTCTGCGTCTTCGTGGTGATGTTGTTGATCGTTCGACCGTTACAGCCGTTCAACTCTATCAGCGTGCCGAGAACTCTAAGGACGCCCACGCTGGGAATGGGATTACCGTTACTCGTGCGGAGGTTTATGTCGACTGCCGACAGTGGCATCCAGCCTTTGAGTTTGCGCCCCCTCCTGACGGGCCTTTATAGGAGAAACTCCGACTTGCTCGAAGAGCACTTAAGGCCCCTTTTGGTGAGAAAACGTTCTGTTTGGTCAAGGGCTTCATGAAGCGCAGTTTTGACCCCACCCTCGCTGCCGTCGGCACACCAGATGGTGATGTCGTCGGCGTAGAGTGTGGTTGATGCCTTCGACTCGGGGAGATTACCGCACCTTGCGGCGTAGCTTTCGGGCCCAGCTCCACGGGGTCGGACCTCAGATCGGCAATCTCGAGCGTGATTTTCCTGGATCGTAGAAACGAAATGACAACCTTTTGAAAGTTCTCGCCCAGCCCGAGCTGCGAAATGAAGTCCAGGACGTGCGCGTGGGTAATGTTGTCGAAGGGTTTTTCCATGTCGAGTCCCAGGATGGCCCTGACATCCCTCCTGTTCTTGTTAATAACTTGGTGCTCGAGTAGATTCATCGCGTCCTGCGTCGGCAGGGACGGGAAGAAACCAATAATCAACGCGAAGAGATTGTTCCCCTCGATGTGCCTTGATATGCCATTGTGTATAACTTGCTCTGCCACATTGCCCACGCATGAGGTGAGGGAGGTGAGTCTGATGTTAGCCATCCCCAGAGGCCGACCCTGCTTCGATATGATGACGACCCGCGCCGTCTTCCAGTACTCTGGGACGGAGCCCTGCTGCCAGATGCGGTTGATTTCTTCATTGAGGGATCTGATAGAGCAGTCTTCGAGGTTTCGAAGCGCCCTGTTGGAGAGGCCATCGGGGCCCGGAGCCGATCTGCAGTTAAGGTTAGAACTTCCCTTACCTCGTTGACATTGAAAGGCTCCCCGAGCTTCAGGCAGGGGGCCACTTATAGGACGGGCAATCCGCCGGGCTCGAGATACCGATAGGTAGGTACTTGTTCGTCAGCGCGTCCAAGATGGCGTCTTCTGTCTCAGACTGCCTGGCCTTATGGAGTATTCTGCTAATGGCCTGGCTCTGGATTTGGAGTTAGACTCGTTCAGCAGGTGCTTGAGTAGATTTCACTTGCCGCCGACTCGCATTTGGCCGTCGACCGGGTTGCACACCTCATCCCATTGTTCCCTGGCGAGGAAATGGCAGTGGTCTTCGATGGTTCGGTTGAGCGATGCAATATTCTTGCGGAGCCCACGGTTGAGTCGCTGTACCTCCCATCTGTCGAGAAGCGCCTTTTTGGCCTCCAAAAGGTGTGCGAGGCGGCTCTCCATTCTATCGATGTCTAGATCCGTCTGGACCTTCTTTGTCGCCGATTTGACGCATTCTTTTAACTGCGTCACCCAGAGCTTTAGGTCGATATGCGTGTCCTAGGTCTTCGCCCGCTTCTTTCTGATTTTGCAAAACTGATCCCAGTCCGTGATGGTGAATTTCCTAAGCGGTTTACTCTTCACGTTGATGCAAGTCGCGAGTGTGTTGTGATTACTGCCTAAATCCTCGTTCAGGTTGTACCAAGACACAGCCCCGACGTTCTTGAGAAAGGTCAAATTGCGGCGCGTGTCCCTCGAACATGAATCGCCGATCCTGGTCAGGAACTCCGGGCCCGTGACGAGAGTGTGGTCGTGATTAGCCGCCCCCTGCGACTGGTCGTCACCCTTTCGTATTGTTCGCGAGTAACCCCACACCCGGTGCGGGATGTTGAAGTCGGCGGCGACGATGAGCGGGGAACAACCGGGTTTACCAGCTGCCCTGCTAAAGAGCACTGCGAACCTCTGTTCTAGATCCCTAGGCGAACTGTAGATGTGGAGTTTAAAGATGCTACATTTAAGCTGACCACTCGGAATGATTTCAACAAAGGAGTGCTCAACCTTACTGGAGTCTAAAAAAAGATCATGCGCAACGGAAGTGCATCCTTTAAAGACGAACGTACAGATGCCCCTCTTCCCTTCACTGTAAATGACGTGCGATTTGTAACCCGGAAATGTGAACGCGTAGGAAAGCGTTTCCTGAAGTTGAATAATGTGTGGCTTCTCCGGATGGGATCTAACCAACTGCTGGAGTACAGCCCTGCTGCGCTGAAAGCCGCAACAATTCCACTGCCATATTCCAACTGCCTTAAGTTAAGCACGAGAGAAACCCGCGAATACGCGCAAAGTGCCCGAGCGGCTAGTCGCGCGGAAGTTTTTCCTGTATTCGCGGACCAATTCGAGAAAGTGCAGGCGCACGTAGAAAAGCAAAAACACGCATTTAATGTGACGTTTCGGCCGCACCCAAAGAATTACTACTTCCTTCACACACACACGCACATACGCATGCATAGACACGAAACACACGCACGCATTTGATGCGACGTTTCGGCCGGATCCGATGAATTACTACTTCCTTCACACACAGACACAAAGACATACAGACACGAAACACACGCAAGTGCGCATTTAATGTGACGTTTCGGCCGGATCCGAAGAATTACTACTTCCTTCACACACACGCGCGCAGACGCACACGTACAGACACACACGCACACACACACGCACACACACACGCACACACACACGCACACACGCACACACACACAAACACCGAGAGTAAGATGTTATCTCTGTGTGTGTGACTCACAGTTTGAGAAACACTGCAACATAGTCATAAAAACTAAGGCTCACTTAAAACACTTGCTGCTCCAGAATTGCGAATCGATAGTGCCGTCCCTATGACCTTCTTCCACCGTACGAGCGTATACGCCGTAAAACTGCCATATTTGTGGCGTCTGTTCAAGTCCGGCACTAAATCAAGGCGCTTGCAACCCGCATATTGCGTGCCCTGACCAGGACCCCACAGCTTAAAGAGCTTTGTACAATGAACAGTATATTTATGGTCGTGTAAATGACCCACTTCGACATTTCCCGTGCATGAGTAGGAGACGGCTGGTGCTGCATATAGTAACTGCAAAATAGTACGAGCTCGGATGCGACGTCTATTTTCACGGTCTTCTTTGTGCTCACCATGCTATGCAGCTGACTGTTTATCTGCGCATTGAAAGGACCGCTTCATAAAATTACGCTTCTGTTGAATCCAAGAGCTTTTTGTGGCCACCATGCGAGTTTTGAAAGACGCGATACCTTGCTTGAGGGAGAGGTTCACGCTGTAGCGGGAGAGGGCAGAGATGTTGGCGGCTGGAGGAGGGAAGTCTGCTTTCAGCGAAAGGCAGACAGTCGCGTTGAACGCTAGTACCAGCCGCAGGAGGAAATCATGTCGCCTAGTGTCAGAACACCGGGCTGGGTGCCTCCCTCGTTCCGCCACTCAGTGCGCTTCAAGTTGCAGTGTCTGGCTTGCCGTTTGCTTAATCATTCGCTTCGCCAGCTCTTTATCGCTTAAATATGAAGCAACGTGTGTGGCGCCATCCGAACTTACGAGTAATATTCCATTAGGCCCTGCTATTCGATTCTTATTGAATTTCAGAGTTCGCCATTTGGCGCTGTCCGGCATTCGCTTATTTCGTATATATCAGGGATAGAAACACATATTGTTGTCTATAGAGAGGCACAACAATGCCACATCAATTAAATTACATTCTGCATCAGAATGCGGCCGCCGCTGCCCGAATCGAACCCGCGTCCTCTAGCTCAGCAGCACGACGCCATTGCCACTGGGCCACCGCAGCAGGTCACGTGAGGGCTGTACCGGAAGATTAAGCTGCAGGATAAATGCGGATGTTGCGCAGGAGAACTAGTTTCGGAGCGAGCGCACGGGCAGGCAACTTCATGCTCAATGAACCAATGAACCAGTCTTTGAACAACGATGACTCGCTTTTAAGAACTCAATTCAATAATTTGTTTATATTCATTATTTGGCTAGTCTTACTAGGCTCGCATCCTTCTAAAACAGCCTGCTGTGCTGTATACCGTCCCACTTCTCTCCTTCGGCGAACACAACAGTGTCTACGTGCATCTGGCCACGCGCTGTTTCCTAGTTTAAATACCCTCTTTGTTTTGATGCTTCAGATAATTCAAAACAATTATCGGAGAGGCACTTTTGCAAGGTTGCTTTTTTTTTGTCCTCCACTATATGTGTCGGGGAATCCGCGACTAAGTGCACCAGTAATGATATCAGGTACCAATATGGCGTTCAGCAACTAAACACGCATAATTCCAAGGTACTACGCCATGGCAAGCAGTGTCCGTATATATTGAGCACGCTTGACGTTAAAAATACACAATGTTCAATTTCGTTATTCTCCTCTACACATTTTACTTTTATGGATTATTAACAAAGTATATATCGAGGAATACGCAAGGCAAACGGTCTGAATTTGGTTCCAGGTACGCGAGAAATGTTTTTTGCGATAGGTTCTATGCGGATTCCGAGTACAACACAAAATTTGCGTAGATAGCAGCGAAAGGAAAAGACAGATTCAGAACTGGCCTGCTGTATCATTGAACTGTCAGTATATACCATAATAATGACCTCAGATGCCATGATGTTTACCGATTCACTTTAGCAGTTTGCCTCTTTAGCTCGCGCGATTGCTTATAGAGTGTTTGGATGCGTGCAGTCGGTGGTGGCTCTGCTGGCTGCGTGATTGCCAACCGCTTGTCTGCGGATCCGGGCATCACTGTGCTTCTGCTGGAAGCGGGTGGACTGGAAGACGCCTCGCGTCAGATCCCTCTGACTGCAACCTACAACCTCGCCGGCCATGACGATTGGGGCTACCGGACTGTGCCACAGAGAAACGCATGCCTTTCTTTCCATGAACAGGTGAGCCTACTGTCCGCGGTGTTGATCGAAGCGCTTTTTAAACCACGGATATATTAACCCCATAAAACATTCCACATCAAAGAAAATGAAAAGAACTTGCTCACCTTTACTTCTGATCATGAAGAGAACATACTTTCGAAAAAGAAAAAAAAATATTTTGGCAAAAAAGGGAAGGAGTATGGTAATTAATTGTTACTAACTAGTTTGCTGACTATGACCAACTGGAAGTCTTGCTGCGGCTTAACAAAAAAATTAAAGTAGAACACATCTCGCGACGGCTGCCAACGTTAATTCGATTAGCATTGAAGCCACGTAACGACACTCCACGCGCCGCGCTGCTACCATTAGCCTAGCGCAGTCACTTGCGACACTAAATTGCTGCAATCGTTTGCAATAGTGCCCTAGATTATGCGGAAAGGCAAGATTGATGGTGATACAAGTGGCATTCGAAACTAGCTGATCGACAAGTCAGCAAGTACCACTTCCGCCACTGAAGTCGTACCATTGCCGTACGTATATGAAAGGTAGTTAGTTGACAGGCAGAAATCTCCCACTTGTAACGCACCCTTAAACTGACTGACAGCCCGGTGCTCGTCCGTGTCTTCGGCGTGGAGCTGGTGCCTGTATTCCCAAATTCACTCTAACTGAGCGTAAAAGCGCTTCAGTGCGCTGCCACCTTCTTCAGGCGATGCATGGCTGGCGGCCCGGCGCGGTGCTGCTTGCGACCGTGAAGCCTCCTTTTCTTCGAGTTCGGGCTGCTGCTTGCGGACTGAGTTTTTTTTTTTTCTCTCTCCGCTGTCTGACGAAGCTTGTTGTTCCTTGTTCTTTTTCTGTGTGTTTTCTTCAATTCTGAGGTGAGTTCAGAGGCAAACAAACCACCCGGTTTCCGCGACCCCATTAAACTGCCAATGTAAAGACAGGCGAAAGATACAAACAGTTACGAAGTAAAAGGAAAAATTTCGATCCTCAGACCAGGACTTATTACTCAACTGCGAAGCTTTCTTTCTGGAGGAACCTCCATGGGTATCCCTGCACCTTCATGTCTACGTTCAAATGAACAGTAATTTCATTTTTATTGCAAACGTGCTTTGGATAAGCCTGGATTTTCAAGAATAAACTACTTATTTTATGTAGTGTACTTCGTAACATCGCCAGGGAAGCGGGGGGGGGGGGGAGGTAGTGAGCGTAAGACGTTTGGCGACAACTGGGTCTGAGAAAAAGCTGAATATTTCTCCTGCCTGCGCACAACGTAGGCTCTGGTATTAGTAGTTTCAAACTGTAGCAGAGTTAACCTGAACAACGTAGTGCTGTAAGGCAGAAAGATGGGCGAGTTGGAAAGGATGCATACTTATTAAACAGCGCGAAAACAACAGAAGGCACAGAGTTAGAAGGACACAGGAAGAGCCCTGAGCGTAGTACTGTGCAGTTTTACGGGCTCTGGTGGCAAACTTCTCGTAAATTGACCTTTTCTCAGGTTCCGTGGTCTGTGTACTCCTGACACCATCAGTGCAGTTAGAGGAACGCCGTAGGTCTTCCTTTTTCTTTTTTTTTTTGACACCTCAAGTTGGATGTCTAAGCTTCCGCACTTTTTCCCTGTCACAGCGATGCCCTATGTCACGAGGCAAGGTTCTAGGTGGCACCAGCGTGTTGAATTTTATGATGTACGTACGAGGAAACCGCCACGATTACGACAAGTGGGCTGGAACATACGGAGCAGCGGGATGGTCATATGAGGATGTGCTACCGCATTTCAAGGACATCGAGGACTTTCGTGCGGGCCCCGTTGACGGTGAGCATTGTGAACCCTACTGCACAGCGGGTTCGAAGTGTTCCCTTTTTGGTGATGACCACTGTTGTCCCGAAGCAAGGTTATGCATTACAGCGAGTCTCATTGACAAGAAGCCATTCTCGGCGCTCGGTGGGACGCGTATGACGTTTAGGTACAGGCAAGCAGTAGGGTAATGAATGACGGAACTCTTTTTTTTTTCGGGGGGGGGGGGGTGGCGGGGGGTGAGCAGGGTGCGACAATTATATATATATATATATATATATATATATATATATATATATATATATATATATATATATATATATATATATATTCTTTTCTTTTCCAAGTATTCGATCGAATAGCCTGCCCTTGGTTACAAGCTTCTGTCCAAATTTCTGCATTCGTAGCTTGAGAAGTATTCGAACGACATGTTATTTCTTTAGTTCTTTTTGTATTTGTCTTCTTGTTTCTTAGATTTTATAGCCATTGGGGCTTATGAGTGATGGTGTTCGAATAGTCGGTGTTTGAGTGGTTTAGTTTACGAGGTTAAATAACCTAATAGAATTGCGAACGTTACTGCTAATAAGTGAAGTAAAATAAAAGATCCGATATGTACAGTTTTCGGCGTACCAAGCTGAAGGGTTTGCAAAAAAGCAAAGATGCGACGAAATTTTGTGAGCCATGGATACTAACGTCATTTATGTTAGGAGGATAAAGCATAAGATAATCAGTGATTGACAGTTCGGAAGGCCGGGAATGGTGGAATGCGCGTTTAGCTGACAACTACTGCCAGGCCGAAACCATATTGCCACCAAATGGGAACAGTTCACCTACTCGTTCCTGCGCCATGCAGAACGTACCCAAGGAAAACACGCTCGTCTGAGCGTTTCGCCATTCCTGTTCGTTGCTACTTTACTTCATCCTCCTTAATTTCACCACAGAATGAGACAAAACTGCAGTTATTCCACTTGCAGCGTGCAACTGCATTAAAGCGGCTGCGCTATTTGTTCTCTACCGATAGCGGTAGAGGAGTGAGAACAACGAAAATGGGCCGTCGTATAGCTCTGGTAAGCGAGCATAGAAGGAAAATGCCATGAATTAACGTGAGTCCATCAGCGATTCTTCCCAGGGGCGTCGAATATCTGCGCTCCAAAGACGTACGTGGGCCTTCTAAGGCGCTTCGCGTTGCTGTGGCTGCAAATAGTCGTCAGCACTCGTTCAAATGACCCCGGGTAGGAGCTCACGCCGTTGACATGCCACATCTCTAAGTTTCTTCGGCTATTATCATTACGACAAAGTGATCGCACGGTGGCTAGAATTCCTGTGAACTGCACGTAGTTCACAATAACTGGAACCCTACTATGGGCTCGTCGACTACTGGCATGCGAATCTAACCTGAAATATTACTCTGTGTCTGTCGAAAAAAAAAAAAAACGTCTAAAAACATTTACAAAAGCAGCATGCGGCAGATGGTGTTTTCGTTCAGAATACATATCGAGAGGAAGCCATGACCTCGCAAGAGTGTCTGCCTACCTGTGCTCATTCATTGCATGTATCCACATCCGCTCCGCAATATTCGCGCAATAAGCCGGGGAAAAATATAAAAAAACTGGAGCGATTCTTGCCGTTGTTTTGACCTCAGTACGTGAACGGGTAGTGTGCAATTCACACACACACACACACGCACACGCACACGCACACGCGCACACGCACACGCGCACACGCACACGCGCACACACACACGCGCACACACACACGCGCACACACGCGCACACACACACACACACACACATGAAGAAATCTGCTGTGTTTGCGTCGGCCTAGGTTATTCAACGATATCAAAGACACTTAGTTTCATCGCAATCTCTCTATTTTTTTTCTTGTTGTGGCTGATGCACTAAAGTGGATGTGTGCTGCTAACCCTCTTATTTTGTAGAAAGCAGAGAGAGCGAGAGAGAGTAGGGCAACATTTGCGAAGGGAAATTACTTTTGTTTTTTTACTACAAAAATTAGCAAGTATATTAAAATCGAGGACAAAGCTGTGTGCAGGAGCGCTGAAACGTGCGAAATGAAATCGGAGATTATACAGCTGTCAGATGTCATGAAAGAAAGACAAAAAGAAAAAATTGCCAGTGGCTTAGCTCGGCTATGCCAGGATATACGTAGCGAAAGCTAAGGCATAGCATGGTTAGCCTTGGATAATCTTGATTGCAAGTCCAGGTTAGTCTGGTTGTCTAGCTATGTTGCGGCGTTTAGCCAGTCGTTCGGCGCGCTGTTCGTCTGTTTCCTGGGCGATTTGTTTCTTCTTTATCTCGTTCCGATGTCGATTCCAGGCCTCCTCCTGCTTATCAGAATTGTCGCCGTCCATACTGCCGCCTCAACTGTGCTGGCGACGCATGCGAGCTCCCCTTTTCAATCATCCGACATGTTATTAGGCTTGCGACGCAGCTGGCGAAGCGGGCGGAGGCGAGCGCAACGACTAGGAACGCGGTGTGACGTCATACCAAACGGCGGCGGCAGTTAGGCGCGGCGCTGCACATAGGTGTAACACCTGTGGCTCGGTGCTACTGGTGGCGCATGCGCAGTAGTGACTAGGGAGCGAGAGAGAGAGAGAAGTGTCCGTGGCGAGGCGCGCGTTGTGAAGTCATGTGCCTCCTTGGAGCACCGCCACGACGAAATCGAAAGTTCGCGGCCAGTAAAGCTTTTGCTTTAATATCCGCGGCGAGGCGCGCGTTGTGACGTCATGTGCCTCCTCGGAGCACCGCCACGGCGAAATCGCAAGTTCGCGGCCAGTAAAGCTTTCGCTTTAAAACACAGCTTCGCCCGATTGCAAAGCAGTGAATGCGATAACATAGCTTATCGTGGCGCTCGTGAGCTCCACGCATGCTAAACAACACGTGGAGGCGTCATGGCACGACGAAGCACGCGAGAAAACTGCATGTTGCGGAGCAAGAACAGTGCCCTGACATGAACCAGGCGTCTCACAACGCTGGAGTGATGAGGCGAGTCTCCAGTTGCGTTGAACGCGTCGTACTGCGATGGTGCATGAGATGGGACTGATGGAAAACTGTCGGCGTATGTTAGCCTCCAAAGAAAAGATCAGCTAAATTTAGCTTGCCGATGACTGTTCATTCCGCTCAGACAAATGAATGCGCCTCCGGAATGTGGCATGCACACAGCTGCTCAGCGGGCACGTTTTTGTGTCTGCGCACAGAGGTCGCGCTATAGTCAACTTTCTGTGGCTATGAAAGGAAAGCTACGGGCACATAGATTACTGAACACTACTATCTCAGCCGTAGAACCTACTTTGTCCCTCATGCGCGCCTTAATAGAGCTCAAGCATTAATGCTCCGTCTACTACAAACGAATCCACGATTGTGGAGAAATAGCCACGTTAGACCACATGCTCTGGCGGTGTGCCCGGTCACGCTCTATCATCGCTAACAGCTCGGCCAGATGGGAGGCGGTTCTCCGCATCCCTCTTCTGGCTGACCAACTCTGGGCTGTCCAGCAGGCCCACGATGCGGCCGAGAGGCTCGGCCTTCCGGTTCCCACGTGGGAGCGGCCCGCTTCGTGAAGACTCACGATCTGCAGGACTTCCTTAAAGTTTTACCCTACCATACCATACCATGGCTGCTGCACATGTTTTATCGCACCAAGTAGTCCGACAGCGTTTGAAAGGGCTTTTGGTTGCTGGGAACAGACGTTGGATCGCCGCAGTTTCCACGTGCGACGGTTTCGCGTTTGCCCTGACATAGAAGGGAAAAGCCGCAAAATAAGAAAACTTTTACACTCAGTAGTGTGTTCTATCTTATTTAACTGCTACTAATAAGGTGCCCCCTTCAGTTTTCACTTCCCCAGCCTAACCCAACGTGGCCTAAAACGTGGGACTCCTTTCAGAAACGCTCTCACCTGTGCGTGCTTTGCCTCCGTAGCTTTCCCTTCATAGCCACAGAAATTTGCCTGCGAGTAAACCAGCGGAAGCCCGAACGCTGCCCGCACTCCGGCAGAGCCTACTAAGCGGAGTGTGATGGCGTTAGATGGTGCGTCCACTTGGCTTCGTCGCTCTAAGAGACAATCGCACTGCGCGTATCTGAAGACCCTCCAAAAGCTACGCGCGGGCCCCGCAAGTGCGTCGACATAGTGACATCACAACGGCGGTGGCGCCAACGGGTACCTTAAGCGTCCGTATAATAGGAATTCCAGGGTGTCACGTGCCGAAGCCACGATATGATTATGAGGCACGCCGTAGTGGGAACCGCTGCGGATTAATTTTGACAACTTGGGGGGGTTCCTTAACGTGATCCCTATAATCGCTACCGCAATATAAATGTTTCGCGATGTTCGGAAGGTACGCTTGGCCAGTATTATGCAATAACATTTCAAAATTATTTTCCGTCGTTCGTGTCCGTCGTGGTGTGATCGCCCGAAGCCAAACTTACGCAGTCACCGAGATCGACCGAAAACCATCGTCAGAAAAGAAACCTTATGCATATTATGCCTAGCGCAGAAACCTTTTGTGGGACATCTTGATCAGGGTCGAGTGCCAAGTGATGAACTTAATGAAACTTTTCCTCCTCCACACGCTCATTTGAGCGTTTTTTGGTTGGCACGACTGGCGCGCGCTTGATTCCCACAAATGAAATTCGTGTATTTTACACGCAGCTTCACCACTTCTCGCTGTGAACTTTCCAGGGAAAGGTGTTTTCAGAGCTGAAGGGGAGGGTCGCTTAGCCTTTGCTTAGCCTGAGAGAGAGCATTTGACCGCAGACGTCTTTTTACTTCCATGACCAGGCTTCCATGGGACTGACGGCGAGGTACCAGTGGCGCATCCAAATGGCAGCACACATTTGACCAAGCTCTTCTTAGATGCGTGCAAGGAGTCCGGCTACTCCCTTGTCGACTACAATGGTGCAACACAGTCAGGTAAGCCGGACGTTGTGATTGCCGTGGCGAGAAAGCTCCTCCAAATGTTTTGCTGTCCATAGCGCAAAAAGCACAACGTGTTATGTGTGTCCTAAAAAATTGGTAACAGGAAGATCCATCGACCCTCTTTCGGCCGAGCGTACGACTTAAAAACCATAATAACGGACAAATGTATTTCCTGAACACACTTTGCTCGTTAATTCTTGTCACTCATGAATTTTCTTTTTGATGTGCAGGTTGCTCTCGTTTGCAGGTTAACATGGCGAATGGCGAGCGGTTTAGCTCCAGCAAGGCGTTCATCCAGCCAGTGCTGAGAACGCGAAGAAACCTCGATGTGGCGCTATTGAGCCAAGTCACAAAGGTGTGTGCAACGACGGCGTCGCGCCAACCATGCTTGGAATTGTCGCACTTTTATTATACCGCCTAGAGTTCTGCTCAGGTTATTCTTTCATTGCACAAAATGGAGCAATAGGCGGGACATCTACAGAGCACTCATTAGCGCTTTGTTGCAGTGTATCTGGTCGCACTTCATTTTATTTTTAACATGCTTTCCGGCCAAAGAGAATTCCGTCGTTCGCTCGACATCGAACGCTTCACTATTAACTAGGTCACTACTGTTTTCTTTTATGATATAAAATAGCGAGATTTGGCCTTGTCCTCAGGGCGTCTCACAACACTGGTGTGATATAGAGCGTACCAGCGATGTTGCAGGCGTCGCATCTCGATAGTGCACGAGATGAGACCGAACGAAAACCGTGGGTATTGGTCAGCGTTCATAGACACGATTATATACATTCCTCTTCACGTTTATCACAGTGTCGTATGCGCACGGCTGCTCAAGAGGAACGCTAATGAGTGTGAGCACAACGCTCCCAGAGCTTGAGTTAAGCCTAAGCGTGGTCAGGCTTGGCTTCCAGAGAAGCCGATCTTGAACACTACCGCAAACACCCCTTGACCACCACCATAGAGATGGAAGCCACCAAAGGCGACCATCCAGCAACAGAAGGATATCCAGATGACGCGGCGGATAGATCATGACTCACCGCCCGCACTCAGTGGGGCTGCTGTGCCGGCGCTAGGCCGGCACAGCAGCGCTTGAAACAAATTGCACGTACCACGACCACCCAGCGGTACCCAGCGCTTGAAACAAATTGCACGTACCACGACCACCCAAGCAGTCCCCACCTCTCCCCATCGGTAAAGTCATCCTGCGCCCCAGAGGCGGTGTCACGTTAGTTGAGTGGCCTCGAGGCTCTCTGCAGAGAGCCTTGAGGCCACTCAGATGGCATGAGTCATGACTCATGCCATCGGCATCGAGGTGGGCTTCAAGGTACAAGAGGTCGACCAACTCTTCACCTGATTGTCAGAGCTTCCCAAAATATCACCCTCCTCAGCACGCGAAACGAAAGGATCACGACCAGCCTTAATAAAATGCCTGGTCCCCATCGCTATCCCATCTCAACATACATTGCATACATCGACAATTCCCTACGAGAGAATTATCACGGGTCCCGACGCATGGTCTACACGAATTGAACTTTTGGACTACCTGTGGCACCTAGGGGGGAGGGGGGGGCGATCCTTCATGCTTGCATGATGGGACGAGCACCCACGGCCATCAATACATTTGCCGGCCTCCAAGTACCGTGCTAAGGCAGGTATTATGGGGCCGAATACAGACGCTACATGCTCACTCCGAGAACCCAGGTCTACGGCAACATCCTCACAGTAGGTCACCGTGCGGACGTCTGCGCCACACCAAACATTAAGCGCTGCACCACATCTGCGACGGAAAACCCATCCAACACCGAGCTTGACCTGAGCCAGCATGGGTGCCTGACGTGCAAAGGGGATCATCCGACCTGATGCCAGCTTCCCAAGCCGGGCACAAGAAACGCGTATGAGTGTGCCGGAAAATCCAGAAACAAAAAAGGCAACAGCCCCGTCCTCCGGTACAATCCAGAAAGCGACGAAGCCGATACCAGTCCCGATCCCGGTCGCGATCACGGAGCCAAGGTCCTGCCGACCATTCCAAGAGCCAGGAGCGGGGCCACCATCATCTTCCTCATAATCATCTTTATCCCCACCATTGTCACCACCATCGAACAAGAAGCCGCCGCCACTAAGGCAACAGCTGCCATGAGCAGCGTCCAGAAGGCCAGCCGGACCTAAGGCGTCAAGTTGGTCGGAGGTCCCCCCACCTTGACTGCGAAAAATTTCCTCACTCTCATACGAACCCTAGTTCATACCACAACAACAGTCCCAACAATCCCAACCACAGGCGCCTCGGACCGCACATATAGCTAGTACATAACTGCAATGTGCCACGACATCCAGCATGAGCATCGACAAAAATTTCACCGAGCTATTCAGGAGCTGCGAGAAAGGGTCCTCGCGGAGGTCAAAGAAATTATCAGAGCCGGCTTCGTCGACTTTCAAACAACGGTGCTGAAACCAATGCTACATGAAATTGTGCGAGAGCTCACAGCACATTTCAGTCCCTCTAAATCCTCCTCCTCCTCGTCCTCTTTACTAGTCGCACGCGCTGCATCTACGTCAGCGCCGTCACTAACGACAAGCGAGCGCGCTCAGCCATACGTTCGCCCAGCCCAACCACAGAATGATGGCCCCTCTAATGCAAATGCGAAATAGAGCGGCAGTACTGACGCTTTGGCCGTGAAACACCAGGGGGTACCGTTATAAACAGGGCTCGCCGCAACAGTAAATTTCCGCAGCGTCAAAACTGCCACACATCGTGTTTCTCCAAGAGCCGGGCGCCGCACTTTCTCATATCAGTGGCTACGAGACTTTCAAGGGACACTAAAGGCAAATACTAAGTCAAGCTAAAGTGACAGATCAGTGCTGAAAAATCTCTACGGCGTCAATATTATCGCGAACAGAGCCTTAATAATCAAGAAGTTGAGGTAAATCAGGACATGGTTAGAGACACGCCCGGGAAATTCAAGCAGTTGCCCGATGACGAAAACACTCTTCAGCTAAATTCTGTCACTAGTACTCAATTACTAGTTGCAAAAAACATCCTTGTATTTTATAATAATAAGCTCTACTTGTCCAGTTCTGTCTAATTATTAGAAAAAAGAACTCATTGAAATTACCCTTGACAACGATGCGAGTGGTCGAAAGGTTTCGTTTTCGCTCCACTCTGCGCCGCCGACGCTTTCACGTTTCAGTTGTTTCGTTATCGCGTACTGCTGAGCTGGTTTTGCTGTCTCGCGAAACTCGCGGGAACTGCAAGTAGCAGAGGATTCAACTTCCATGGTACGTCGCGGGATGCCCGAACGGTCTACGCCACTTGACCAAAAAGCAGCTGCAACGGCGAATCCGCTGCTCTGTCTTGGCTCGGTGCTGCCGTCTGTCGGGCGCCGTTTTACTCACCGACGGCAGCAAAGAGTGGTAATGGCGCATGCGACGTCACCACTGCACCTCGGTTAGGTCGCGGGAGTTTTGAATTTCGGAAAAGGTATTCGCACCCTTCCGCTGCGTCTGCTTATCGCTATCATGAACCGCCGCGAGGGAAGCACATCGCTGGCGTATATCGCACAGCTCTTCGTCACATCCCTGTCGCCTTTTAAGCGGCAGCATGCCCTGCTAGATGCTATGTTCGTTTGTACTCGGACAGTTTGGGAGCGCTGCAATCACGGCGCGCAAGCGGATATGTCACGTGGAATTTTTTTTAATTGTCGCTGGCATCCACAGTATGCGGGAAAACACTAATACTTAATAGATAGAAAGTTACAAACTGCCTAATCGGACGTTTTGCGAAGCGCTCTGCAACTTGCTAATTGGAATTTTTCGCCTAACTTCATTTCTTTAGAAATTGATGAATTAATTTTAAGTACTTATCTAATTAAGAAGAATACGAAAAAAAAAGGATTGCCTGACGCACTGCATATAAAAGTGAGCAACATGCATTACGCATCGTCTTAGAGTGCACCGGCATATTTTTAAACTCTGGGTAAAGTTAGCTGAAACACCTTGTATAAGCGTAGAACTTGTAGCTAGGCTATTTGCATGGTAATAGATCTTGGTGACTGGTTCACAGTGCAAGTATACTCAAATACGCGCGGGCACTCACAAAATCACCCCCCGAAAATCACAACTATTTCACTCTGTGAAGATGGAATGGTAGCGAAAGCTGACGACAGTCAAGGCTCTCAAATGAAAAGCAAAGTGCTTTCGCTGCCATTGCATCTTCACAGAGTGGAATGGTTGTCATTTGTTCGTTCCGCATCGCGGCAACGCTCTTCGTTGGTGGTCGTTTCGCCCCGGCGCCGTTTACATGCTCGTTGCTGTTCCCTCCGGCGCTCCTCGTACGCATGTTGTTCTTCGGGTGTAGGAACTATACGTGTCCGCCCCATCGATAGCGCAGCTCTTTTTAGAGCCGATACCTCTCCTGCTTATATACTGCGATAACCTTGACGTCACGCCATTTTTCACGGCGAACGATCTAATCTCTGCCGCATTTGACATATGCGCCACCGCACTGCACCCGTACGTGATCACACACAAGGCAAACATAGAAACCCACTGAGTATATGTTTGTTAGAAATAGCGAAGTCTGTTTCTGTTGCCGAACTAGGGAAGGTTAGTCATATATAGCTTTCGCTGTGAAAAGGACCTCCCTTTTTCACACAGGTGCTCTGGGTGAAAGAAGGGGGTCTGTTTTTTTTTTGGGGGGGGGGGTGTTTGTGTGAGTGCGTGCGTGCATATGAATGTGTTTTCTTGCGCTCGGCAGCTGTTTCCAAGAGTATAAACGACTTCTTAGGTGCGTTGATTTCAAGAATGTTTAATTAAAACCCGCGTAGCATTCTGGTTTCATTATAGGTGGGACCATGCACGCAGGATCTTTGCTTTTGCAAACGGTCGAACATTCAATCAGCTGAGCACCAGGACTTAGCTTTCAGGCAATGGGGCATGTCTTCGTATGGCGAAAGCAGTGTCTCCGGTGGAAGCATTGTCTGAGGCTTTCCTTGTTCGGCTTCTGATTAGACGACTGTTCCGACGCTTGGGATTGATTTCTGTTTTCATTCGCACGCTGAGCCCTTATTTATCGCATCCGCGTCCGGTCGAAGAAGGGTATTTGCGTGTTTTTACACACATGCTGGACTTGTCAGTCGTGGCCGCGTGGCTTTTGTACAGGAGGGCGCAGGCGCAGCTTGCCGAGAGTGACATTCTTCCTCTTGCTCGATTCAAGGCAGAGATCGCCGACTGTCTGACTTCCTATAACAAGTGTGTAGCAGCCAAGAGACCAGGAAGGCCACCTTCGCAATCCATCGACGTGCAGTTGCAGGCACAGAAATCTCGCGGACCAATTGCAGCTGTGCCACCGAAGGATGTTCGAGCCGACCAAGTGGAGCACTGGCCCGAATTTGACGACAATAGAAAGCGCTGCAAGCGTCCACTTTGCGAAAAAAAAAAAAGCTTCTGTGCGCTGCAGTAAATGCAAAGTCAACCTGTGCTTGAATTCAGGAAGCAATTGTTTTGTTCTGTTTCACGAGGCAAGATAGCGCCTCCTTCAGTTGCCAGTTTCACTTCACGTAATGCGGGAAAAGTTTCTGTGGATTTGCACGATGTGTCTTATTTGGCACATACCGATATCTTTATTACCACGAGTCCAATAAACAATTTTTTCAGAATGCTTACTTTTGATGAAAAATACAATTACACAGCAAAAGAAAATTTTTTTCCCGCGTGGTAGAATAATTCGTGCACTAGAGGGTTAAGTTTCCGATGCTTGCCAAACAAACAGAGGCCCGGTCTACTAGCTGTCATGGTTTTCATATCGTGCACGATTTTAGGATCGAAATTTTAACGGGACTAGAGAACAGTGTGTGCTGTATATATTCGACAAACAACTTTTTCCGTAATTTTATTTAAAGCACCAAAGCAATGCATTCTGTTTTCCGGGGACGCAGATAAATTTCGAAGGCAACCATGCAGTGGGCGCGACGTTCACAAGGTACGGCAAGCCGCAGAACGTGTCTGCCAGACGAGAGGTGATCCTTTCTGCTGGTACCATAGGATCTGCCCAGCTGCTGCTGCTGTCCGGTGTGGGACCAAGAGAGGATCTGGAACGGCTACAGGTGGGGCTCTCCTGCACCATCTTTGAAAACATTTCACGGTGACCTTGAAGACGTACTTTGCTAAGCCAGCGAGGTTTCACTGTAGAATAATTTCGCGTGTTGAATACTTATTTCAAACCACATCACACGACAAAAATCACCAGTTTCAAACAACCCACATTCAAGGGTGGCCGAGATGTTTTCATGTAGGCAATGGTAGTGGGCGTTGCTGAGCGTGCAGGATGGGTGGGGGCGGCGCAAGCAAATGTTTTATACAGATGTTTAGCAGATACTTTCATAAACTCAATCGTTATAAGAAAAACAAATGTACTTCATTTTCCTTCGGGATCGCAGAGTTTCTGAGCGTCCCGATTCCAGTTCAGGATGAGCAGCAACGCAATGATATGTTTCCGATAAAATATATAATGGCATTTCTCCTCCACTTGAACTGGAATCAGTGTTTTTCCATAAAATTTATTAATTCGTAATTGCGCCAATAGATGGTGCCGCATTACTTTTTCGTTGTGCTGAGAGCGAACTGGTCACCTATTTCAGCGAAGAAAAAAGGGCTGTCATTAAAGTGCATTTTGCGCTTCTGTCTTCTTACTTTACCAAAATACGTAATCTTATTCTTATCGCTCGCGCATTTTGTAAGGACGAAAAAAGAAAGTCGCCGCTTCACCCGCAATGCGAAGCATTGATTGCGATAGCAAATTAGTGCACAGCTTATACGAAGTAAGGATAGTAGTTTTATCGGCCGCATACAATTGGAAACATTCGCTTACTAACTAAATTAGCAAGAATATGATGTCAACACGCACGAGCAAACATGAACAATCCCACTCGATGAGCGCGGACACTCGCTGTCAAAACGCTGGTCTGAGCAACGCGGCAGCAGCATCGAGCGAAGTGACCTTCGTGCGGCCTACGCCTTCAACATGAGAGTGGCGGGCACACAGCGCGCACAAAGGTACGAGCCGTCTCCAGATCATTTTCAATTCTACGGCCGTTCTACGGCTGAGCGCGGCCGTAGAACGTATACGGACTTGAAAGGGAAAAATTAGCGTCCACCCGAATTGTTGCACGAAGCTAGAAAGGAAACGGAGGATTTCTTTCTGAGAAACCCGTAGGGGTTTCCTTAGTAGCTACGTGTTACAATTCGGGTGGATGCTAATTTTTCCCTTTCATGTAGTTTCCTCCAGCCGGCGGGCTTCTGCAGAACTGATTTGCCTTGCCTCCAGCGCTGCCTCCCCGCTTTCCTTCATATATGGCGAGCGAGATAGAGCCCCGATCGTCAGTTCCCCTTGAGCCCGGTCACGAAATGCGCAATTTCCGGAGCAATCCGCAATCCGCCATGTGTGACACATTTGGCGATTATATATATATATATATATATATATATATATATATATATATATATGTATGCATGTGCATTATGTCTGTCACTCATGTTATTGGGACTTAGGTAATTCTAGCTGAATATGTAACGCCTCACCTTATACAGCGTCACTGGCTGTTAAAAAGGGCTGCGGACCTCGTCAAGCCATAAAAATCCTTTTTGTTCGCGGTCCTCAACATTTTGGTGTTGAAATCAAGTGGATTGAATTGAATTGAATTTCACTCGCACACTTACAGCATGCGACGCGCGGCGACGGCGACGCCGATGGCGACGGCAAGAAATGCGCTTGGAATGTTCACAAAATTGTTATCACAATAAAAGGATGTCCTTCGTTCAACTTTGTCGTGGGAGGAAAACATTAATTTTAACGAGAACATCGAGTGGGTAGAGCTGCCGGAGTTTAATATTTTCTTGTATCGTCCTTTTTGCTTTTCGGCCCCATGTGGTTGCAACACGCGATCTCTTTCCGTTCGTGGCCCTTTGATGAAACTGATGCCTGGTGGTGGCATTGATTGTTTAACGACAGTGCTTTGAAATCGAACCAACAAATCCAGTTGCAACAACTAATTTTGTGATGAAAGCAAGCCAGTACACCCGATGAATTTCTTTTGACGATTGTGCGCTGAACTGCGCTGTGGCAGTATCAGTGAACGTCCCCTTTCGGTACTTTTATAAGCACTTTACATTGTATGACGCCGCGACAGTGAAGCGTTATGGATTTACTGTGCAGATCCCCGTGGTGGCCGATCTTCCTGTAGGGCGCAGCATACAAGACCACTCGTTCCTATATATAGCAGTGCCTGTCATAACCGACTGGCAAGCGGGGATCTCGCCCTTCAGCTTAGAAGATATTGCGCAATTTGAGAGCAACAGAAGCGGTAAGTCCACTTTTGAAGCGATTCCGATGAATAAGGCTGATTTATTCACTGCATCCAATTGTCATGTCATGAAAAAAAGAAAAATAGGGACGAATACGAAGCGTATACCGGGAAATGCACGTTTATATGAGCCTGGTTCACAAATACGAAGCTTCGTTCCAACAAAACGAGTTGTAACTTGGCCCTTGAGAACAAAAACACCATGCATTTGTTAATACAGAAGTTTGCCCGGCGGCATGAAAAAGTTTTCCGCACGCATTTTATATGTACATGTATAAGTTGTGTTCGACCAAGTACAACAAGGATCTACGGCGCGGACTATAGATCCACAGATGGTGATGACTTATTTGTGTGCAGCAAGCGGATGTTAACACTAATCACCTTTTTTCTTGGTTTCTTCCTGTTTCGGCATAATTATGTGCACCAGGGATAGTCACCATACCGTCGGCTATCGAAGCGGTCCAGTTTTTCGGTACCCAGTACGCAGTGGGTCCGGATTCTACTGACATCGAGCTGGGCATCCTTTCGTCTCAACCAGCTAGCCAACTTGCAAGAGCCGAGGTACTCAAAATCGGCATGTTGCCAGAGGTAAGAGCCAAGCGCCGTTCGTATGAAAATGAACTCGAGGTGCGCGATTTTGAGTTACTAAAAAAAAAAAAGAAATCTAGCCCCGCGGATACTCTTCTCGCTGATCACATAGCGGCGACGCCGACTTTGCCAGCCTTGATGCCTCGAGGTGGCATGTTAGGATTTATTGGCCAGTTGCCGGCGCCTACGCTCGCGTACGCATAAAAATTCTGGGGTTTTACGTGCCAAAACCAGCTTCTGATTTGAGGCAATCCACAGTGGGAGACTCCGGAATCATTATGACTAGCTGGGGTTCTTTAACTTTCCCCTAAATCCTAAATCCACAGACACCAGTGTGCTTGCATTTCGACCCTATAGAAAACCGCCGCGACGGCCGGGATCAAAGCTGCGACCTGGAAGGTCACAGGCGCAATGCCGCAGCCACTGGAATACCGCGACAGATAAGGTCACGTAGCGCAGAGTTACCCCTACGTTTAAGCGGTTGTTTCTCATCTACCGCTATTTCTGTGAGGGTACGCTGGCTAAAACAATTCTTTATGTGACCTCGACCACCCGGTCAGGAGGAAGAAATTAAGTAGTGAGACGGACCCTCACTTGAAACAACGATATGGACGGCGTTGTTGCGTGTTTCACCGAAAGCCACTTATTTCTGTTAATCACGGAAAATTGCCGGGATACCACGTGGCATAACGGCAGCCACTATACCATCACCGTCTTGGCCATTCTCTTAAGAGGAAGCTTTAGCTCGGGCCCAACTCCGACGCGGCCTATTCAAATACATGTAAAATGCAAAAAACGTTTTTCTGAGATAACCCCAGGGTCAATTTTAACAAAATTTATTGCATTTGAGAGAGAAAGCTAAATTCTAGTGACTGTTGGAAGCGGAATATCGATTTAGGGCCTGAATTTCCTTTAAACGATTTTGAAATATCTGACCGTTTGAAAAAAATAGAAGCACGAAGTTTACAAATTAATAGCTCCGCATCAAGAACTGATATCGCGGTTCTGTAAACAGCATTCTTTAGACCATTCAAAGCGGACAAATTCGATATGTCATTTTACATCTTACGTGAATTTGTTACGTTGGTTACAAGGGTTTTGCAAAAGTTGTATTTCCCTATTATTAATTTTCTTTTATATTCGTGTGTAACATGCCAATTTTGTCCGCTTTAGATGTGCTATTAGATGCAATTCACAGAATTGTATTATCATTTTTAGTTGTTGAGTTGCAGACTTGTAAACGTGATAATTTCGTTTTTTGAAAATTTTGGATTTTTGCCAATTTCTAATAAAAAATTGGCAACCTAACTCATATATTGAAACCAACAGTCACTAGATTTTAAGTTATTCTTTTAAATACAACAAACCTCGTCAAATTTGGTGCAGTGGTTGCCGAGAAAAACGAATTCTGCTTTTACATGTATTTAGATAGGAGCACTCGAGCTAAAGCTTCGCGTGTTGCAACCACATGGGGCCGAAAAACAAAAAGGACGATACAAGAAAATATTAAACTCCGGCAACCGGAGAGCACGTCATGCACTCGTACTGTTAATTATTCTTGACAGAGGGCTTGGCGCAACTACATGGTCAAATTACAGCGCGAATAGACAAGTGAGAAGCAAAATCCCTGACGAAAGTCGCAGTTTCGCCCGAAAGGCGAAGCACTGATTGAAACAGAGAATTAGTAGATATCTATACTAAGCAAGGATAGTAGTTTCATCGACCGTATAAACTTGTATACATTCCCTTACTAACTAAATTAACAAGCATGGTGTCACGCGCGCACAAGTAAACATCCACACATCTCGCTCGATGACCGCGGAAGCTCGCTGTCAGAACGCAGGAGGGAGGAATCGCGGCAGCAGCAGCGAGCGAATTGACCTTCGTGTATCCTTCGCTTCAACGCAAACGAAACGAAAGCACAACGCACACGAAGCTACCGCCACTACGCGCACTCTGCGAACATCGCAGATGGTTTTTGAAGATGAGCCCCGCGTGAGCGTGCACTTGGGCCATGTCGCAGATTGCCTTAAGTGTACTATAATACGGACCTCATTGTAGTACACTCTACTTTCAAGATACGGCGCCCACACGGCCGGGTTGTAAGCACCAGCCGCCGCAGAGGAGGTCACCCCCCTCCTCACCTCACCCGGTGGCGTTTTTACAATTGCTAGTAAGTACAGCGAGGCGTGGCGCTTCTCATGGCGCTTGACGTTTCTGCGCATGCGCGAGTAAGAACGGGTGCGAGAGGGAAAATCTGGGGGCCTTTGATCCTGGAAAATGTGAGTCTGCCTAGGCACAACGGAGGATGTTTCTTAACGCGTGTTGTATGCGTTTGTCCCCTGGACATGCCGGCGTTGCGGAGTACAGTCCAGTTTGTTTACGCTCCGCCGCCAGCTGCCCGTGCGGTGAGGCAGTGGGCACGGACGCCCCCATTTGGTGATTGCTGTGTCTGAAGGGGTAAGGTTCTGACTGGTGTTGTATAAGTCGCGGGTCAATTTTTTGGTCGTGATGATAGATTGCATTATTTACAAGCACTGCTCCAGGAGGGCACATGTAACCGGCAAACGGAGGCCTCAGGAGAGCACCTGAGGTTATATTAAAGCAGGCGGCGCAGGATCTCCAGGACACCCAAGCGGTAGCAGAGGGATCAAAGCTGGAAGCAGGGCGGCCGGTGGGTTGGGGCCGCGGAGGCTGAAGCGTGCCAGGGGTGTTCGCATAAAAAATTGGCTGTCCGCCAACAGCCGATCTTATAGTCTCCTGGCACGCGCAGGCCTCGCGAAGCCCCAACCCATGGACCAGTTCGGGTACTAGGTTTGATGTCCCCGTTTCCGCTTTGGTGTCCTGGAGGCGCTGCCAATAATGCGAAACAATGACACGCTTTTAATTAGTCAAAAACACGATTGAATAAATATAATTACGTCCAGCCGACAACTTGCGATGCTAATTCATCACTACCGCGCCCCGCGACTTCTGCCGGCACGCCTAGGGACAAACGCATACAACGCACGCTAAGAAACTCCTCCGTTGTAACTATACCCGCGGAAACTTTTTTTGGCTATGAAGCGAAAGCTACGGGGGCGGGGCTTTTGCACATGACTGTATGCGCACGCAATGTGGTCCGGGCGCGCTCTGCACCAGTTTCGGTTTCGCCAACCTCGCACAACCTCTCTAGCCAAGGCAGATACAATAACTCAGCGTGAATCAATGTTTATTCACATACGATATGTACAAAGTTCTTAACAGCCAGCATCGCAGCCTGTGTCGGAGTCCGCAGCAGCCGTATGACGACGCGCCACCGACGCTGCCGTCGGTAGAGCCGGCGCAGCAGTCAGCTCGTTCACTCGTTTTTACGTGCCGATGGTTGCGATTTCCAGAGGGGCTCGCTTGGTTTCCGCCCAGACGCTGGAAAAACTTTTTTTATGTGCTTCAACAGTCTTTAGTTGCTATAGTTAGTCAACAGCCTCTGAGGAGAGTTGATTGGCGGGACAGCAAGCGACGAACACCCTCCAGAAGACACGGGCGTCACGTTGCGTTTCGTGAATGAACAAAACGCGCGATGGTCTCGGGTGTGCGAAAACTCGAAAGAGCAAACTAAAAGTACAATAAAATCCTAATATTTGACTAGTGAATGTCACGTATTGTTTCAAATTGGGTGCTGTAAAAAAACAAAAAGTATTGTTTCCTATTTCTCCCGTAGGAAAACTTCAGCAAAATTGCGGGACTACTTCCAGCAGCGGTGAAAAAGGCGCGCTTAGTTTCCGCAGCCTTCGCTTCATAGCCGACGGACGTTGATAGCCGACGGACATAGCAAACGTCCGTCGTCTCCGCAAGTGCCACGCCTCGCTATACCTACTAGCAATTGTAAATACCCCAAGCGATGCCTCGTGCGTGACAGAAGTGGGCGCGATTCTGCCCCCCTCCTTTCCTCGCTCGCGCACGCGAGATTGAGCCGCGCTCGCCGGCTTACCCCAGCACGCCTTCACTCGCACATACAGCATACTGCGCGCGGCGACAATATTATCGCCCCTGGGCTTTGTACGAAACCTCATGGTGATGCCGACGGCAGAAATGCTCCTGGAGTGCCCATATAACTGCTATCGCAATAAAATTACTTGGTAGTTCATTAGAATGTCTACACACCTCGAAGACTGCCTTCTATTTGCCTTTTACGTCTACAGATACTCTTTCCACAGAGGTGCTTAAGGAGTCCACTTCGCTCTATCGGTCTATATGTCGCCTGACTTTCGGACTGGCTGCTTGGTCTGCAGAAAGTTATTCATCAACAATAAATGTCAGGTGAGAAGTTCACAGGGTGTCTGTATAGAATACGTAGAATTACGCGAACAACACCGTCGCACATTCTGAACACTGTCTTATATTTTCTTTAGGGCTGAAAAAGGACAAGTCGTCGTCCTACATCTCGTCCTCGTCGGTCATTGCATTTGCGCTTGCACTTAACAATGCTTTACAGCACCAAGTACCACCAACTAGCAGCAGTCGCATACACACTAGTGAATAGTGAAGGTACAAGTAATCACATCTCCCCAATAACTGCTTTTGCGCCATGCATTTACTGAATGCAGGCTTACGACAGCTATTTGGGACCGAAGGACAACGTGCCTGGCTTCAGGGCAGCAGTCATCCACAACCGACCGAAGTCACGTGGTCGCATCACGCTGCATTCCTCTGACCCCACTGACTATCCGGAAATCGACCTTCACATGCTGGAACACCCAGATGACGCCAAAGCGGCCGCTGAAGGTATGCTGCTCGCGCACGAGGCTGGCAGAATGTCGGGTGCATTCATTACATGTGAAAATAAGCTGTTGTGCAGGGTATATGACTAAAACTAATTAAATTTTGGGATATTAGGTGGCAAACCCATGACCTAATAATGAGGCATGCCGTACTGAGGGTCTCCTAATTAATTTTGAACACCTAGAGTTCTTTAACCTGCATCTGAATCTAAGTATATGGGAAGCTATGTCTGAGGACTATTCGGTAGTCACCAAGAACAGCTAGCTTGGAACGAACTGAAAGCTCCGTTCGTCCTAATTGCTAAACCGTAATTAACGGTAGCATCGTAACTACGGCACAAAAATAAACTCTTAGCTGATATAGGGGAGCTTTCAATAAGCATACATGAATTTCAGTGTCAACTGAAAGCGAAACGACGAATGTCCACAACTATTTGCAAACGTGATCATTTTCTGATGCTGGAATTTTCACAGGGAACAGTGAATTGTGCAGATGTTTGCATGAAGAACATGAAAAAGTTTGAATACACCGGCTGGCTGTCGCAGCATCCTTTAAGTTGCCAAATTTCCCATAATATGCCTATACTGATTACAGAAAGAAAGAAAGAAAGAAAGAAAGAAAGAAAGAAAGAAAGAAAGAAAGAAAGAAAGGAACAAGCCGCAGTGCTCACACGTTCCACGAAGGGTGCTTGTAACTCTGCAGAATATGTAATAGTAAGGCTCAGGATTTTGCCAAACGGTCTCTAAAGGGAAAGAAAGAGAGGAGCAAGGAAAGACAGAGAGGTTGCCCAGAGACCAGTCCGATTTGATACCTCGAGCTGGGGGAAGGGATGAAAAGTCAGAAAGAAGGGAAGATAGAGAACACTGGTCGCGCCCACATTTGTAGTCTGCAAACGTCTGCTGAGACCTGTCGACTTCAACTACTGCAGTAACGCCTTCGTTGCTTTCTGCGCCAGCGACGCATACGTCCAAGGGTTTTAATGCAGTCCATAGGGAACGGCACTTAGGGTCACAAATAGAACAAAGACACAGGACGTGTCCAGTAGTTTCTTACCTCCCGCAGGGGTCGCATGAAGGTTTGTCAACCACCCCAATCCGGAACGAGTATGCTTTGGTGAATGCAACCCCGCTCAAGAGGTGGCTTAACAATGTTGCAATGGTGCGGGGAATTCGTGATGGCAATCGCAGATTCAAAGAAGGATCAAGTTTATGTAGTTGACATTTCGGGAAACTAGGAAACGACCAATAAGTTTGTGTACCAGTTTGTACCAGCAAATAAAATTTACTTGCCGCCATGTTGATTCTGGATAGTGGAATCGGAACCACTCGGATTCCTACATGGGTGATGACTTCGCCTCGTCGGCGAAGTCATTCCCAGCAATACCGGTATGTCGTGGCACCCATAGAAATGTTACGTCGTGTCCTTTTTCACAAGCTTGATGGTGATCATTTGTTATCTTCTGTAGCAAGTTCTGAGCGCGAGTTCTGTGGCGTGAGGCAAACTGCAATCTCTGAAGGGTTGCCTTTGAGTCGTAGAATATGATCCATTTGCTTGGTCGCTCTTGTAGGACGTGTTGCATAGCACCACGCAGGGCAGCAAGCTCTGCCTCCGGAGATGTTATACACGACAATTTAAATTTCAATGCGAGGAAAAGAAAGCTCTTTAGCTAAAATGCAGAGCTTTAGACAGAGTATTTTTGCCTACATGCTACTTTCCAAAGAATGTGACGAAGGAGAAGAAAGGCCCTAGAAAAAGGTGGGCTCTCTCCTGCTTCTCGAGATTCTTTGCAAACACAAACACGCTTAAAAGCACGACCTCCAGTGACTTCCGGAGGAGTAAAACATCTTTATTAATAATATTTGAATGGCGAGAGCAGTGTGGGAGGAACCCTCAGTCCAGGGTCCCTAAGATGATTCCGGCGATGTTTCGAGCCCGTTGTATCACAGCTCGGAGGACCTCGGGAGGTCCGTCGCGGAGGGCATCGTCCCACAGCTCTTTGTTGCGTAGGGGGTAAAGGAGAGTTGGCAAGGGAGGAAAGAGGTTTGCAGTGCACTCAATCGTGACGTGGAAGATTGTGGGCGAGCTGCCACAGCCAGGGCAACGATCTGCATAACAATGTGGGTAGAATTTATTGAGAGAGACAAGATTAGGAAAAGTTGCGGTTTGTAACTGGCGTAATGCCACTGCTTCCTCCCGCGAGATGGACGGCGGTGGTGCGGCGTGGGTGCGACGAATGCGTGTATAATGACGGAGTATGTCTTTGTAACGGAGCCAGGGATCCCCACACTCTGAACTAGTCGCCTCACCACGCCGAGTCGCCCGGAGGGAAATTTCTCGGGCAACCGCATGTGTGCGTTCGTTACCCGGCAGCCAGGTATGACCACGAGTCCAGAGTAAGTGAATGCGGGGAGGTGTGGTTGGTGTATTTTGCGGGATCTGTTTGAGAATTTGGTGCGCCGCTCTCGGGATGCCATGTCCTGATAGGAACACCCGGCATGCCTGCTGCGAGTCCGTCAATATATAAACTTCCTCAGGAACACGGATGGCGTATCGAATTGCAAGAGCAACACCGAGAATTTCTCCGTAAGCGGCATTTGTTCCGCGCATTGCAGCAGAGTCTCTCAGGGATTCGGTGCCATCCAATACTACTGAGTGCGTGATGTGTCCGTGTATAAAGTATGTGTTTCCGGGATGTTTGCAAGCATGCGGCCAATGTATCGTACACGGGCTTTGCGCCGCCCTTTGTCATGCTCGGGGTGCATATTACGTGGCAATGGATGAATACTTAGTGCTTGGCGTATCGCTGACTACAAGATCGTTGGACGGGTTTCAGACTCAAGGGGTGGGACAGAGTATCCTAGCCGTGTGAGAAGATGGCGGCCAGTAGGAGTGAGTAGGAGGCGCTGGCGATGGCTGACCCAATGTGCTTCTAGCAGCTCGCCTAGTGTGTTATGTGTCCCTAAGTTAAGGAGACGGTGTGTGGAAGTATAGTTCGGGAGGCCATGGGCCAGCTTCGTCGCTTTGCGAATCATTGCGTCTATGCGAAGTTGTTGCGCTTGGGTCAACTGCTGAAATGGGAGATGGTATGTAAGGCGGCTGATCACGCATGCCTCCACCAAGCGCAGCAGGTCCTCTTCTCGAAGGCCCGAGCGCCTGTTGGAGACCCTCCGGATCATGGCCAGAATTTGCTCAATCTGTCTGGATAGAAGGGAAACAGTGTAGTTTGACCTGCCATCCGCTTGGATGTGTAGGCCGAGCATACGAGCACGATTAACCAGTGGTATCGGTGTGCCATCCACGTGCACAGTGATAGGGGGAGTAGAGGAACGGCTCCGGGGGCGAATGATTATGAGCTCCGACTTTTCCGGAGCACATCTTAAGCCGCATTTTCTCGCGTACTCAGAAACTGTATCGACTGCTTGCTGCAGTAGGTCCTGGAGTGCTCCGTCGGAACCCCGTGTCGACCAGATAGTAATGTCGTCCGCATAAATAGCGTGGGCGACATCAGGGATCTGGTCGAGTAGCCGGGGTAGCCCTGCGAGCGCGATATTGAATAGAGTAGGGGAAAGAACTGAGCCCTGGGATGTCCCACGTCCTACAAGGCGAATCGTACCGGATCGATGCGGTCCCATTCCTACGGTGGCTGTGCGATCTCGAAGAAATGCGTGGATATAGTTGTACATACGAATTCCACAGTGTGAATGTGCAACATTGCGAAGGATGAGGTCATGTTCAACATTATCGAATGCCCCTTTTAGGTCTAAGGCGATGAGTGCTCTCGTTTGGGCGGACGACGGAGGTCCTATGAGTTCCTCCCGCAATTGTAAAAGCACATCTTTGGCAGACAGATGAGCCCGATATCCGAATTGAGAGTTAGAAAAGAATGATTTTTCTTCCAGGAAGGGCTGCAGAAGCCGCAACAGTACATGCTCCATGAGCTTACCAATGCAGGATGTTAGGGAGATGGGTCGTAAGTTTTCAACCTTAACAGGCTTGCCCGGTTTGGGGATCAGTGTGATGTCGGCGTGTCGCCATGCTTGGGGAAGCATGCCCTTGCGCCAGCAATGATTGAAGATGTGAGTGAGGTGGTCAATATCCGCGTCACTGAGGTTACGAAGGGTGGCGAATCGGATGTGGTCGGCTCCCGGTGCCGTGTTGCGGCGTAGGTCTTGTAGGACCACCCGCACCTCGTCAGATGTGATGTCTGCATCGAGCAATTCGTTCGCTTCGCCTACATAAGGATAGTCAGGGTACTGCGGCGGCGGGCCTGTGGGTATGAAATGTTTCTCTAGCTCTCTGAGGAGTGTCGAGACATCGTCCCTGTAATCGTGCATTAGGATGTGCAGCTCTTGAAATGTTCTTCCCTTTGTTGTGGTGGGATCTGTGAGTGAGCGAAGAATCGACCACGTTTTTGCTGTGCTCAATGTGCCTGAGAGGCGATCGCAAAATCCTCGCCAGTTACTCCTCGTAAGAATCTCTGCATACTCCTGAGATTCCCGTGTAATTTGATCTATACGTTTCCTAAGTTTGCGGTTGAGGCGTTGTCGTTTCCATCGTCGTGTCAACCCTCTGCGGGCGTTCCAAAGATGAAGTAAATGCGGGTCTATGTCTGGTGTCTCGGTTGTGGTGCGCAGTGTGCTCGTGGTGACATCTAGATCTTGTCCGAGAGAGTCAAGCGAGCATTCGTACCCTTGGCGCTCAGGTGGGTCCTGGCGACGTTCCCTGAATTTCGCCCAATCCGTTATACGCACATTTCGCTCGGACCTGCGTGCACCCTTTAATGACAAGGTGGTCGCTACAATGTAGTGGTCACTACCAAGGTGCTCCTCTAAAGGCCCGTGCGCAACGACCGGGCCAGTATTGCGCACGAAGGTAAGGTCAGGGCAGGCGTCACGAGATACGCTATTGCCCATCCGAGTGGGGTGCTCTGGGTCGGTAAGCAGTGTGTATCTCATGTTACAGATGGCATTCCATAAGCGGGTCCCTTTAGCCTGCGATTTAACGTAACCCCATGCAGTATGCGGAGCGTTAAAGTCGCCGGCCACCACACAAACCCGTCCAAACCTACCAAATTCTGTTAGTAGGTGCTGAAAACAGTACGTTCGCGAACGGGGGGAACTGTATGCATTGAGGTATAAACAGACTCTCGCTGCGTTTACCTTGCGTAATTATTTCCAATATTTGGTGAGGAATGTCAATGTTAGTGGTATGCATGCGACATGTAACATGTTTCGAAACTAAGGCTCCCACAAGAGGAGAGACACCCGAGAGCGTGCTGTAGCCGGATAAAGAAGGGGTGCAATTGACTTCCTGTAAGAGGATGACATCGGGAGGGTTCGTGGATGTGGCGATATACTGCTGTAGGGAACTTCGTTTTCGGCGGAATCCCCTACAATTCCACTGCCACACCACTAGTTGCTCCGCGTTACGCGGCGCCATCATCATCGCGAGAGGAAGCAGGCGGTCGTGCATAGGGATGCGGGCGCCGGTTGCCCACATTTGAAGGTTGCGGCCGAGAGCCTTGGTCGGAAAGCGTGCTTTCGTTGTTACCGCTAAGCTCAGGAACTAGCATGCGTGCGAAAGTGCACTCTATACATGATTTCACTTGCTCCGTAATCCCTATTTGAAGGGTCTCCATTTGACGTTCTATATCCTGTCCAGAGCCGCCTGCATACTAGTGCTCATGTCTGCTACCAGCGCGTCCATTTGTTTTTGCAGGCGCTCACAGCGCGCTTCCATGTCACGACGTAGGCGGGCTATTTCTATTAGAGGATCGGGATTTGGTAACGAATTGGTAATAGGGGAAAGGGTAGGGAAAGATTTACAGGGCGGAGCGAGCTGTGGGGGACCCTCCGCCCGACCTACCTCCCGAGGCGCCTCCATTGCTGTTTTCTTCTCCGGGGTCCGCTGCACCCCTGAAGGGAACAGGGTCACCTTGGCTGGGGCGTTGGTCAGCAGGGCCTTCTTGTAGGGTTGTTGGGAAGATGGGAAAGGAGGGCGCTTCTCTGGGAGGAGCACCGATGCCTCGCGGGATCGGGACCGAGACTTGAACTTGCGACGGGATCGCGAACGGGTCTCCGACCGGACTTTTCTGGTCTCCTTCGTTGGGGCGCGCGACGTTCGGGTGTCCGCCGTATCTGTGGTAGTGGTCGGGTCGCTGGAGGGTTGGAGTTCACGCTGCTCTTTCTCGAGAGCTTTCCGAACCCAAGCTTTGTTCAGTGTCTGCCTAGCACGCCGCGGGCAGTCTGGATCCGCTGTAGGGTGGGTCCCGTCACAGGATCTGCAGTGTGGGGCGCACGGATGTGACGGGGTGGGGTTGTCAGTCACGCACGTCGCGCAACTGACCACGTGCGGCGTAGGACAGTAATCAACCCAATGGCCGAGCTTGTGACATATCTTGCAAACCAGTTGGCGGGGTCGATGGGGGTAGCAGCGGAGTTCTACGCCATAGAAACGCACGTAGCGAGGCACTTTAAGTCCTTCAAATGTTACCAACGCAACGTTGGTTTGACCCATCATTCGTGCTTGAAGTATTTGAGTTCCAGGAGCCACAAGCTCATCCACTAGCTTGGAAGACGGTGTACCGGGCAAAAGGCCAGGAACAATTCCCTTGCATGAGTTGTCTGGGGCCGCAAAATATGTCGTGATGGGATGGACCCGCTGACCAAGGTTCAGCTCCCTCACCTTGTACAATGCGTCGGCTACGTGTGACTTGGGTGTGCTGATGATTGCCAAGTTCTGCTCAGGTCGCAGTCGGAATATGATGTCCTGACGATCATCGGTGGTCAAGCCGGCTGCACTCCATAGAGCACTGGCGAGTTCTGGGCGCGTCCACTTATCGAGACAAAGTCCTCCGTGAGGCCGCAGAATTATCTTTTCATCGTGCAAAGGAAGTTGAGGCAGGTTCTGATTCCGACTGCGCTTGCGTACGGTAGGCTGGGAGGCGTCCGGAATGCCCAAGATGCTATCGGAGAGTTGCGTCTTAGCGCGCGTTTGACGGATGCGTCGCTTATATATGACTGTCTTCCAACAGCCACCTGTGTCGTCGTCAGCTTTGTCGTCGTAAATGTTCGGGGCAGCATCTTCCTCCATCCTTTCCCCGGTCGGAGTGTCCACCTCTCGCGGTTTGGAGAGAAAATTGGCGACGATGGGATCGGCGGCCACTCCCGCTGTATCCACCTCGGGCGTCTTGAGGAACGCGCGCCGGCGTTCTCTATCGCAGAGTGCGTCTCCTGCTCGTTGGAAAATGACGTTGCGGTAGATAAATTCCCCATCGAAACGGACCGGTGAATTGGCCGAAGGCCCTTGGCACGCCGGTTTAGAACATGGGCCTCAGAAGAGCTGGTCGCCTGGCGCTCTTGGTTCATGGTGTAGAAAACACGCCAAGGCAGCTATGGCCCCGGCAGGGGCAGCCGCGTTGGAACGAGCGCGCGGGGAGCGGCAACAAAGTCCCGGGAAGAAAAGGCGGTCGGTGGGAAACGGCGAGAAAGCCGCTTCCCATACGACTCCCGGCGAAAGCGGCCCGGGCAAGGGCGGTCAGGGGCGGTCGGTGAAGGTCGCGTAGTCTCGGTGGTTGCGGAGCGCGCCGACGACACGTCCGTTCACTTCGGCCGACCGATTGGAACTCTCGATTTCCGGAGTGACGTCCTCGAATGATCATGTTCACGCATTCGCCGGGCGCGTACAATGTTTATAGGAGTATTATACCCCTGTCACACTGGGTGTTTTAATGTCATTCGAACCGAATGGCATTAGCATCGAATGACATAATCCGGTTGCTACACAGCGATATTTAATGCCATTAGCACCGAATGACTTCCGCAATCGAATGAGTTCGAGAAACTCATTCGGCTTCGCACTCGGAGCGAATGTGTACTCTCAACCCCAGAAACTAAGCAAAACAGGACACAGTATTTGCAAATTGAAAACCGTACTCGTATAGAAATAATAACGTTTGCGTGTTTTAATGGTTTTGTTACTTTAATAAAGAGACAAAATATGTGCGGCCGGCTGTGGCAAAATGTTGTTACTCTCCAGCTCAGCAGCGTCTGGCCGCCGCCCATGCCGCCGCCACTCTGCTCGTCGGCCATAGAACGTCTAATCGCTTCCTCCGATTATTACGCCTTCTCGTAATGCAAAGTACGCAGCAACTAATCGCTTCACCTACTGCAACTTAGCGTCGTCGTCCAGCATCGTCATGTCAGCCATTTTGTTTGTTTTCAATTTATCGGCTACTCAGGTGGCTAAGCCTTGTTTTGGCTTATAGTGGCCACATGGTCTCAAATAGAACAACTTTTTTTTATAGGCATTACTAAAATATTTTTTTTTTTTCAGTGAAGTGACGTCCCAAAAACACATTTAAATATATGGATTGCTTATGCAAGCACTTTATACCTACCTTGTTCTACTTTCGGTGCCACGTATTTTTCAGAATTATCGCCATTGATATCGCCACCGAATGACATTAATTTTTCGAGTGTAGCACCTCCGCGGGCAAATGACATTCGTTGCACCGAATGCCATTCGATTCGAATGACATTAAAACTCCCAGTGTGACAGGGGTATTAGTTATTTACTGCGAACTTTACGATATTACCGCAGCACACTTTAGGGCTTCGCTTCCCTCGCACAAACACGACATGTGTGATCAATTAATTTGAGGCGGACGCGAGAAGGCTGGAGTAAGTAAAAAAGACCTGGTAATGCGAAATAATATTTTAAAGGGAACAGCCATTAAGTAAATATATTGCCAGCATTCTACAAAATGGGAGTTTTCCATTGATCCAACGCAAATATGATAGAGATACAGGAGTCTCCTTCAGGTGAGCCTCCTCACCGGCGATACCATTATTTCCTACATGGCCGACTTGAGCGCACTTGGCGTCTGGCTTGATCTATCTGAAAAAAGTAGCAGTTGTGAAGCAAGACCTGTGCGTCGGAATGCAAGTGTTCGACGCAGACGTACACATTCACGTCTGTATTTCGTGAAAGCTGACAACAAAGGGGTCTGCCTTCCGATATAGTCACTGCGTCTTTTTTTCTGTTTTCTATGTCCTTTCTTTTAAGTTTTCTTTTATTTTCACGGGCTGTACCATTGGGTTGGCCAACCAACAGATGAGTCCACTCACTCAAACTCACTCAGAATCGGACAGAACCGTGATTCTGGCTCTGACTGAGCCTGGCTGAGTAGAACTTTGGTTTGTCTGAGTCCGAGTGAGCCCGGTCGAATATAATTTTTGTGCGTCTGAGCCCTGGTAGCAAGTGCCGCTATAGCTTTTTTTCAAGCCACTGAGCTGGACGCACGACTTTAGAGATGCTACAATTCTGTGAATTTGTATATACGCATCTCTTCCTTATACCATTATCATCATTCATCAGCCCTTTCCCTTCCCGTCCCTTTTCCCAGTGTAGAGTAGCAGGCCAGAGCAAATTATAACTCAGGCCGACCTCTCTGCCTTTCTGTAAATAAATTTCTCTCTCTTTCTCTTGTGAGACTCAGACCCGGAGTGAGCCCTAGCCAGAAAATGTATTTCCTGAGTGATGCCGCTTATTTGGCGGACCTATGGCTGCACCAGTTGTGACTGCCTTAGAGGGAGCATGGGTCCTGTCAAGAAGGAATAGGACTGCTTTTCACGCATAAGCGTGGATGGCCATTCTGTAAAATCGGCGAAATTATGTTTGAAGTCGCGAGGGAAGCGAACGCCGGAGAAGGAAGGCGCCTGGTGGTGGAGAAGAGAATCGCCGCGGTCGCACCGCTTCCGTTTGTGCTTCGACGCCGTGGTGCTCACTGTGTATGTTCGCGGCGTCCACACGCTTGCGCACAACGAAGAGAAAAGTCACTGCAACTTTTTTTCCCTTGTACCCTGCATATTTTCAGTTCCTGTAAAAATGCAATTAAACAAACATATTATATACAGGTCATTCATAGTTTCCGAACTAAATGCATTGGAATTATGACCAGGATGCATCTTTTGGCACTGCCCGTGCCAAAAGACTGCGCGAATGTGCACTTCAGTCAGTCTTGCGTCGTGCGGGCACAAGTACGTGCACAGAGGAAGGCGCTGTTGGGAAGCCCTCATGGCACCAGACCGGCAGCATTCTCGACTCTTGGCTGTTACTCTTTAATGGCTTCGCATAGGAATGCGAGTGCGTATGGTATACTAAAAGAAAAAATCAGTTTGGTAAACGATGCGAAACAGCAAGCGTTTGTAATTTGCAATAGCAGCTTGATAGCGCGCAGTTAGTACATAGTGGTGCCGCAGAAAGTAAGAAGTTGGCAGTGCTTTCAATGGGAAATAAATCGACAGTCTCTTAAGCATACGGCAAAGAGGGTGAAGGCGAAAGCCCGCGCGCTCAAGAGACTGTACATTCTCATTCAAATGCGTTGTTACTTCTCGTTACTTCATTTCTCCGACCAAAAGTCGTGGGTTCGAGTGTCTTAACTGATCCTACCTTAACTGTGCCTTAATTACCTTCGCCCTAATTAACGCCATAGGTCGTGGGTTCGAGTGCCTATTTTAATAGTGTCTTAATTACCTTAACATCAAGCGTCGTGGATTCGACTTCCACATAAGCTCGAGGGTTCGACTCCCACCGAAGCTTGTAAGTTTGAGTGCCTGAATGAACTCTATTTGCTTTTTTTTGGCCTGGTGAACGGCATCGGAGCCAGCTGTGGAAGAAGACGTCAGCGAACGCGAAAGCAGTAGCGCGAATGCGAGGGGCAGTATGGGAACGCTGGCATGATGAGCGGCATCGGAGCCAGATGTGCAAGAAGGCGACGACGAACGCGCGAGAAGTGACACGAGCGCGTATCTGCGCGAGGTGAGCTGACATGGCTTTCTGTACCGCATGCTGCGTTTTCCAGACTATTGGGGGTATGAGCCACATAAGGCTTTTACCATTATAACGGCACTGAATATTTGCAAGCTTCTGGAAGTTAAACACAAAAAACAAGCAGACCGAACGCAATATTGGAACAGGAACGTGGCGGAGCTTATTTGATTGAGCAAGGAAGCAACATTATCGGAGGACACGAGTACATCCTCGTCGCCTGTAGCTATAAGGTCTCTGTGTCACGATGACGGAGGGGATCTATGATGTTCATTGAGCGAGGAATGTTGATGAAAACTGTACGCCCAGCGAAGTGTGACAGATGTGTAGATATTATAAAGGAGGTTTATTAGACGTAGGGCCGATGACGGGTAGAGCGGTTTACTGAGCACAGTCTCTAAGCTCGAGCCTTTGCAGCACTCCATGCTTTTCGCAATGCTGCAGCTTCCGGACAGGCGTGCCTCTTCATTAAAGTATATTTAAAGCTTCCATACTCCTTGTACCATAGTCGCATATATTCATTATGGCTGTTACGACCAGCCGGCGGGGTTAGTGACCTTCTAGCCTCTCCTAGCCCACTGCGACGAATCGCTTAGTGAAGCTAACAATGCGTCACACTCGGACATACCTGTGGCACCCGCAAGGCGAGACACGTTTGGCGGACCGAGTATTGTTAGCTGGTTCACTGTCGCCTTCACGGAACTATGGGAGCAAGAAAAGGGTGTCTACTGCGTTCCTTCACGGACTCCGGTAACCGCCACGGTTGTTTGACAAGCGCCCCAGCTCTTTGGGTCACCCAAGAACCAAGGCGTGCCAACTTGAGTGAAGCGTGACAACCGCTGTCTACGAAGCCCTCCTCCTTTCTGTGTGTTCAGTGAAACAAAGGTGCGGGAGTGAGTGTGTGCACCCTCGCTCTCAACGCGGGTCTTTCGACAACTTTGGACGCTCCGCTTGGACGAAGGTTGGACGATAGTTTGTCTGGCCTAGGGATCTAGGCAGGACAAAGGCGGTTTTAAGTAGCTGTTTTCGGCTCCTCGATGTGCTTCGTTTCAGTCATGCCAGGCTGATGAAATGTAACGTTCTCCACTCTTCATGTTGATATTGCAAATAAACGCAGTACTGCTCTTCTCGATGAGAACACATTCCTCCTTCCAACATTGTCCTTAGCTTGGATGAGTCGGACGATGGTATGGGCCAGCTACCTCTTTTGACATGCCCCACCCCAACTCTTACATGGCATATTGACCAATAATTGACCCATTCCCTGTTACCCAAGAATAGGGTATGCAGACTAAATATTAAAAAAGTAAGAAATCAGTGAAGCCATTGAGCAACCCGCGCTATTCCATTAAGAAGTCTGTGTGCTTTCGATGTACCTGTGACATAACATTATGTGTACAGGTTTTATAACGTAATAAATTGTTTGATTACACGAATCACAGGTGCGCTCACTAGCACTACTTTTTCGGTCACGATTATGAGATGCATAACTCATTTATTGGGCGAAGGAATTTCGCCCTTATACCAAACCACTAAGGTTTGGTATAAGAGCTGGTATATAAGCATATAAAACATAGCTGCGCCATCACATGCATACGTACACCTCTGGTGAGCAGAAGGCTGAAGGCCAAGGCTCTCTGCTCCCCTGCTCGCAGGCACCAAGAATTTCATCGATCGCATACTGACCACGAAGGCCATGAAGAGCATAGGTGCCAAACCCTGGGATGTGACCTTCCCGCCTTGCGCTGACGCGGGACCGCGGTGGAGCCTGGAGTACATCGAATGCCTGTTTCACCACCTGGCGAACCCCGGAATGCACATCTGTTGCTCAGTGCCCATGGGTTCACATGACTCGGCTGTCGTGGACGAACGCCTTAGGTGAGTGAACAAAGCAGCGAAAATACAAGCGAATGAATGCGCGCACAAATTCGTGATAGCATTGCGAAAGGCGCAGCCTACAGGAAGTGGTGCGAACAGAACAAACGCACTGTTCGTTCAATTGTACCGTCGTCTGCGCTGCTGGCTTTGTTGAACATAAGCTAACTAGTCTAGCTAAAAGCTCTGAGCAAGTTTATCGTGTCAAAGGCGTGATCCTATGGTGTTGGTGATAAACTTTATTGAAAGGGGGAGGGCGAAAGCGGGGCTGCGGGATCGGGCTCAAGTAAGGCCCTGGGCCTGCTTGGCCTTCTCCGCCCAGTCCACCAGCACAAGCTGTCGGTCGACGTTGCCGGCTCTGAGGCAGGTGGTCCAGTCAGTCTCGCAGCTGACCGGGGGATGAGAAAACGGGAGCAAGGTGCATTCCTATATTATATGTGTGAGTGTCCCTGTCTGTGAACAGAGCCTACATAAGTCGGTTTCTTTGCCCCCTGTAATTTTGTTAATGTAGTTTGGGATCCTGTTTTAGTAAAAGGTCTTTGTGCTTGTGTGTGTAATTGCGGCTTGCCTCAAATGATCGCAGGCGGAATTCGTCGGTATATATACAGTGAGCTGCGGAATTTGTCACCTAATAAGCAGTCAAATGTGGTCCCTTACTTAAGAGTAATAAGGGAAGTTGGGGGCCTTATGAAGTTTTTCCGAACCCACATTGGCCGTAGAAGTTTTTAGCTAGTGCTCCTCCTTGTTGATGTTTATGTTTGAGCTCCAGCAAACTCATTCGGTTCAGATTTGAGACCTTCGCATACTTTTTAATGAAAGTGACCACATCTGGTGGGCTTACATGCCAAGACCCAAGAAAGCCGTTCTACCCTTGGATTCCTCACATTCGGAACTGATTAAAAGGGGAATCGCAATATGATGTTTCAGGTCGGCTCATTTCGAGTTCTGCCCGCACAGGATAACAGAAAGCTTCGGTCACCAAGTAGCGAGGTTCGCTACTTGGTGACCGTGATTCGGCCAGATTGAGCGTAATTCGGCTTAATCGGCCACGCAAGGAACCTTTGGTAGACGTTGTAGGTACCCCGCAGAAGAGGTGTCTGTTCGTGGTTGTGCCATAAGTGCACAAGCTTACGCACAACTTAAAAAAAGTCTCAGGGAGCATGGGGTGGATCTTGTGTTTTATTTATTGCGCCACGGAAGCTGCCACAACTGTTCAAATGCGTCACGAGAAGTCCAGTAAGCAAATACTGCACTAGGAAATACGAATATCAGTATGTCCCATGCGCTACACTTATGTCGTGTGCAGAATTCCCTTCAGTAGGCTGCCGTCGTGTCTACTGGCCTGTTCTGAGCGCTGGCCAGTTCCTGAAAGACATGCTGCGACAGCACTTCAGGAGTTCGTATTCAGGAGAAGAGTCGAATGTTGCTTTACAATGCGAGAGCTCCATGCGGTCGCTATCCGCGGTTGAAGAAAGTGGAAGTTCTAGGCCGTGGAAGAACGAAATTAGAGCGTGCGCGTTTGGAAGCGGTGTGAATCGAGAATTATGGATCTGATATATGTGCGTTAGCGTGGCTTCGGTGCCACTTTTTAAACAAAGAAGCCCGATTTATGGGCATCTACAGCTAAGTTGGTTCATTAACTTCTCTTTTGCTTTTTATGCCTTTTGTGTCAGTTGAGCGCAGTTGATTGCGTACACATGCTTCCCAATTATCACTTTCCATGAAGAGATTGTGCGTGCTCTGTATGTACTTTTTTGCCTATGTATTTGTTCTTCTTTTTTTTTTTTGCTCCTGCGCTTTTTGTTGCCGGTTTGCGGGTGTCTTGGACTCATGCACGCATTGTCCTGCTGCAGCGAAATTTAAAAAAAAGAAAGAAAAAAAAAACGTTCACACTTATCAACAGGGTATGTCATCGCCTGTCTCACCTTACTTTGTCCCGTATGTCGCGCTTCATCATACTCAAGTATAGAAATCATCCCATTAGACAAGAAAAGGAAAAGATCGAATGACAAGGAATTTAAAAAAGGTTAAAAAATAAATTAAGGGGTTTTTAAGTGCCAAAACCAAGGTTTGATTATGAGGCACGCCGTAGTGGAGGGCTCCGGAATACTTTTGACCACCTAAGGATTGTTAATGTGCAAACGTGCACCTAAAGCTATGTACATGGGTGTTTTCACATTTCAGCCCCATCGAAATGCCACCGATGTGGCCGGGATTCAATTCTGCGACCTCGTGCTTAGCAGCCCAACACTATAGCTACTAAGGAACCCACGGCGGGTACAAGGAATTTTCATCAGTGTTATAAGGCTGCCATCATGGCTCAATTTTTTTGCACGCATGATCACGCGCTTTTGTGCGTGCATATTCATTTAGACCAAAACCAGGTTTCTAGTGCAGTCAATAATGAGAAAATAGTTGCTATACGTAAAGTTTAGAGTGAATTTAATGAAATATATGTTCAGCTTGTGGTAGCGCGCAGTACACTTCGCAGTATTTTAAAAGGTGCCGAAGCTGCTTTTTCAAAGAACATCATAAGTCACTTCTGAGGCAAGCAGCACGAAAAGACTTCAAACCGTTCATGAGAACAGTGAAATAGCTTATCCTGGGCACATAGGCACTAATATAGTGTGCCGAACCTAATACAGTGGACCTCCGTTCATTTCACTGCGGTTACTTCGATATTTCGGTAAATTCAATCCCAGTGGAATGTCTTGGCCGGCGTCAATCCATTTCTATGGGCCCAACTTTCGTTATTTCGATCCTAAAATTGGCCTTCGTCACATAATTTGGACTTCGTTACATACTTTGGAATTTGGACCAGTTAGCACCCACTCGTCTGACCCTATGGTGATCTCAATAACGACCGCTTTAGTGGCAGCGTCTGTCTCGGCAGAGCTTAGGGAATAGCGAATGCATTGAGCACACGTCAACTAGGTCTGCCATAGGAAGATTTTCAAGCAATAACCGTAGTTCACAGTGTCTGATTACGTTACGTACTCAATTTTAACGCACGCCTTTTTTTAAACAGGAAATTCTGCCAAAAGTTGCCTACTTGGTGGAATCGGACAAGATACCAAAACTGCATTCGCGTCGTTTGTAAGCTTTACCGCATAGCGACGGAGTAATTCGGTAAGACTGACTTCTAAAAAGAAAAGAAAAACTGCCGCCATTATGCAACACATATTAGACCTGCATTGGATAAGAATAGCCATTTAGGCCAGTTAAGTATAAGCTCTTGGCGTGATTTTTGCAGCGTGAAGCACAGAATGGCGGAAAGCAAAGAAAAAAAAAACGAATGATTAGGTTCGTTCTTTATTTAGTGCAGTGAACTTTCTGATCTACTTGCTCAATGTTTTTCTTTGCATATGTATAAATTTGCTATTTCATTGCATTCAGGGTACGAGGCAACGTGACCGGTCTGCGAGTGGCTGACGTCTCCGTGATGCCCGAAATCCTAACCGGCAATACTAACGCAGCCGCCATGATGATTGGCAGCAAAGCGGCTGCTATGATAGCGGAGGACAACGTTAATGAATGAAGACTCTGTTTAATAGAAGAGAAGCTAAAGGGGATGCTCAACTTCCTGAGTTGGGCTCCTACGAGGCCAGAGACAAGATTTGTGGTCGTCTGTACACTCCCATAAAGATTTTAACAATACCAATTTGATTGAAGCTCTCATGTTGCCAAATGGTGTAGCATACTGCGTGTACTTGAAGGCACATGCAATCTGAGGAACAGGACAGCAAACGGTGCCAGAGAACACGATGGACAAACAAGAAGGTTGAGACGATCACAAGGCACCCTTTGATCGCCTCTTTTTTTGCTTGTCCCTCGTGACTGGTACCGCTGCTGCCATTGAACCAACTAGCCCAACAATACATGATGACTGAAGAACCTATATTTTCGGTTCACGAACAGTATGTCGTCACGTCTGAAGCTCTGTAAGGTGAAATTTGACGGTTAGCTGGCGCAATTTTTAAGCGCGACGTCATAACGAGACAGAGATGACAAGCAAAAAGTAGTAGGGATAAGCGATGCTCGTTAGACACTTTTGCTGCGCATGGCTGCCAAACGTTGCTGTTTTGTTTGACGCTTGCGCGACCATACTTTTTAATAAAGTTTATATTCTTCTTCTTTGAGCGACATCTACAGTACCTAGAGCAGCCATGCTAACTTCATTCCAAGTAACGATGAACTGTAGACTCTTTATATATCTGGCGATGAAGTTAGAATGCTGTTGCAGGATATGTCCCGGGAAAAGCGGCAGAAGAAGATGGAATACCAGTCGCTTTTATCAAAGATGGAGGAGATATTATGTTTGAAAAGCTAGCGGCCCTTTACACGCAATGCCTCAGGACTTCAAGTGTACCAGAGAGCTGGAAGGATGCCAAAATTATACTAATCCATAAGAAGGGAGACGTTACAGAATTGAAGACTTACAGGCTAGTTAGCTTGCCTTCAGTGTTGTATAAATTATTCACCAAGATAATTTCAAATAAATCAGGGCAACACTTGACTTCAATCAACCAAGAGAACATGCTGGCTTCAGGAAGGGATATTCAACACTAGATCACATCCATCTTATTAATCAGGTAATTGACCAATCAACGGACTAAAATCAACCTGTCTGCAAGGCTTTCAATATTATTAAAAAGATTTGATTCAGTAGGTATACCAGCAGTCATGGAGGCATTGTATAATTAAGGTGTTCAGGAGGCATACGTCAATACATCAAAGATCCCACAGCTGCCTTGACTATCCGCAAATAACTGAAAAAAGAAGAAAAACAGGAAATTACCTATCAAGCAACGGTTCAGGCAAGGAGACACAAACTCTCCAATCGTAATCACTGCATACTTAGAATAAGTATTCAAGCTATTAGACTGGGAAGGCTGGGAAGTGAGGATCAACGGCGAATATCTTAGCAACTTTCGATTTGTAGATCACACTGTCCTGTCTGCAACACTGGAGTTGAACTGCAACAAAAAAATTGAGGACCTTAACTGGGAAAGTGCAAGAGTGGGGTTGAAGCTTAATATCCGGAGACAAAGGTAATGTTCAATAGCCTGGCAAGGAAAAGAATTCATGATTGCCAGTTAGCATCTAGAGTTAGCACAGGAGTACGTTTAACTAGGTCAATTATTCACAGGCGACACTGGCCATGCATGAGAAAGAAATTTACAGAAGAATAAAAATGGCCTGGAGCGCATACGGCAGACATTACGAAATTCTGACTGCAGGAGCTTACCACTGTCGTTGAAAAGAAAAATGTAGGATCATTGAACACTACCGGTGCTAGTATGTGGGGCAGAAAACTGAAGGTTAAAAAAGAAGCTCTAGACGCAGTTAAGGACCACGCAAAGAGCGATGGAACGAAAGATGTTAGACGTAGCGTTTAAGAGACAGGAACTGAGCGGTGTGGATTAGAGGGCAAGCGGCGATAGCCAATATTTTAGTTGACGTCAAGAGAAAAAAATGGAGTTGGCCAGGCCATGTAGTGCATAGGGAAGGTAACCGGTGGGCCATTAAAGCTACACAATTAGTGCCAAAGGAAGGGAAGCGCAGTCGAAGACGGTATAAAATTAGGTGGGGTAATGAAATTAGAAAATTTGCAGGCGCAAGTTGGAATCAGCTAGTGCAAGAATACGGTAATTTGACATCACTAGGAGAGACCTTCGTCCTGCACTTGACATAAATATAGGCTGATGACAATTATATATTTTGTACGCACGAAACATACACATAATATTTAGTCCTAATCATAAATCACAGTAGGCATACATACATACATAAATACATAAGGCATTCTCGTAATGTAACCTTATAGGACTCCATGTATACCTATGGAGCTCATCATGCCACGCGTTGCAGACGAACGGGCAGACGGACATATTGACGGAACATATCTGAGGGATGTAGCCCTAGAATCCTTTTGCATTAAACACAATCGTAGCGTAACAGGCTAAAGCATCGACAGCTGGGCTCGAGGCAATACACTCCCGCTTGCTGCACATGTGGGAAGCCAAAACCCACCTGCAGCGCCGATGGAAACAACAGAGACACAATAGGAGACTACGTAAATGGCTAGCGCAGCTCAACAAATAAATAGAAAAGCACGCGCTTAATCTGCAACAACAACAATGGGAAGAGAAATGCGCGGAGATGGACGGTCAACTCACCACGCGTTGCACGTGGCAGATACTGCGGTACCTGATTGATCCCACCAACACCGAGACTACACACATGCAAGGCATACACGAAATCTTACACGCTTACGGGGGAACAGAGCAACAATTCCTACGGGATGTGGAAGCCCTTTACATATCCCGAACGCCACCGCAAATATATCCGGACTACTAGGGAGAAAGCAACGCCACCCTAGACGCGGAATTCTCCGTTGCCGAAATCCACGCGGCCCTCGTGAAACTCAACACCAAGTGGGCCTCAGGCCCAGATCGAATATCTGATAAGGCACTACGCAGTCTCGATTACGGATAGATCAAGAAACTCACAAAATACATTAACGAGTGTTGGGCGCACGGCAAGCTACCCCAGCAGTGGAAGGAAGCAAAGGTCATACTGATACCGGAACCCGGGAAGAAACTACACCTGGAGAACCTGCGCCCCATCTCCCTCGCGTCTTACGTGGGCAAGTTGATAGAGCACGCGTTTCTCAATCGACTCACAGATTACCTCGAGGGCAATGAATTATTTCCACACGCCATGATTGGGTTTAGAAGATATCTCTCCACGCAAGATGCCCTTCTGCAACTAAACATTAAATTATAGACAATCTGGGGTGCTAGCCGAGAGCCATCCTCGGGCTGGACCTGAAGAAGGCCTTCGATAACGTTCGCCACGATGCCATATTGCGACAAATAGACAAGGTAAATCTCGGACTGCGAACGTACAACCACGTTCAAGACTTCCTCACGGGAAGAACCGCTCGCATGCGAGTGGGACAACTGGAGTCAGATCAAATCAACATGGGGAGCTTGGGCACACCACAGGGCTCGGTGACCTCGCCGATGCTCTTAAATCTCGTCCTGCTGCGGTTACCCGACCGATTACTTCAAATTGAAGGACTGCATCACACGCTATACGGGGATGATATTACGATCTGGACGGCAACAGGCAGTGACGGAGCGATCGAGCAACGTTTGCAGCAGGCCATCCAATGCGTGGAAAACTACCTCGTGGGCACGGGACTTGCCTGCTCGGTCGAAAAATCCGAACAGCTACTACATAGACCGGTCAGAAACGGGCGCCCACTTAAAGACTACAACCCCCCGGAAAAGGAAGAGACCCAATTAAGGCATCAAACGGCCTACCCATCCCGATGGTAGATAAGATCCAGGCATTAGGAATAGTGTTCGAACACAAGGGCGGCAATGGCGAAGCACATCGCAAGATAACGGCAAAGGCCACCAGCACGATGCAGCTCATTCGATGCATCACCAACAAACACGCGGGCATGCGCGAAGGCAGCGTCATACGACTCATACAAGCCTTCGTCATTTCTCAAATAAAGTAGACGGCACCGTTTCACAACAGGACGGTAGCGGAAAGAAACAAGTTCAACGCCCTCATACACAAGACGTACAAATGTGCGTTGGGACTTGCGCCCGGAGTCAGCACCACCAATCTCTTAGAACTAGGCTTACACAATATGCTCGAGGAACTCGTGGAGGCGCAACAAGTGTCCCAACTCGAGCGCCTATCCAAGACCCGCCGGGGCAGACACGTGCTCGAAAAGCTCGGCATCACGTACCACACGCAACACGGCATCAAAGTAGAAATTCCTAGAACCATACGCGAGCAACTATACGTACCCCCATTGCCTCGCAACATGCACCCCCAACACCACACGAGGAGACGTAAAGCCACGGCACAACACATGGACCAAAGTTACTCCAACAACAAGGAGGCGGTCTTCACCGACGCAGCCCGTTATCTTACGTGAATGTATTTCGTTGTGCGCAAGGATTCTGCAAAAGCTGCACTTCCATATTAATAATTTGTTTCATATTCATGTGTAACATATCACTTTTGCCCCCCTCTCATATGCAATTCACATAATTGTGATACTTCTTTAATTGCTTAGCTACAGAGTTATAAGCTTCATAGTGTCGGTTCCTGAAAATTCGCGATTATTGCCTATCTCTAAAAAAACATTTACGACCTAAATAAAAAATTTGAAACGAACAGTCACTAGATTAAATTTCTTTCTTTTAAAAGCAACACGTTTCTTAAAATTTGGTGCCGCGGTTGTCGAGAAAAACGAATTATTCTTTTACATGTATTTATATAGGAGCATCCGAGCTAAAGCTTCCTTGTAAGGCTTCCGCCTTAACAAGCAAGCAAGCGAAAAAGCAAACAAATTAGCCAACAAGAAGAAAAAGCAAAGGAGCTAAATATTAAAATAAATTACAAATAACTAGCCAACCTCAGTTTCCTTCTCTGTATTTATGTGTTATACAATGTTCATGGTCGGTTTTCCTGCTGTCCTCAGTGAACTAAACAAGGAACCTCATTTATATTTGTTTAAAATTAGGGGCAGGTTATGAGCAATGCGTACGCGAGGTTCGAAGTGTGTGGCCTAATTATGTATATATGCAATGGATTTGGAGCATTGAAAGTGTGTTTTACGAACGCCGCAGATTTTTACGAACCACAATGAACACCACCGAGATCGAATATAGGGAAAAGGCAAACTGGCTAGTAATATGGGGCAACATCTTGAAGTGTTTGATTTATTTGCAGCCAACTGAAACTATTATTACAACTTCTCGAAAAAAAAGAGCTTCACTGGAAATTGCGTTGTGATTCTGCAAGGTGGCAGTTTTGCATCATTCATTCTTGTATCTATTACTGCATAGTTAATCAGAATAGTTGCACCTGCATTTTGTGAATGAAACAAGTGCAAAAGAGAGCCTGAAAGAAAATGGCGGCCGACGCTATCACTTTCTGCAGGAACAGCATAAATAAAACGGTATTCGTTTCTCGCATTCGCAAGCGTATTGCATAAACGTGGGATCGTTCCCCACCTGCGGGAAATTGTTTCTTCATCCACTTTCATTGCCATTAATTTATGATTTCTTTAATTCAATTAGTAAATGCAAGTAATTTTTCCTATGTTGTCATTGGCGTCTTTGTTGGTTTGTCATGCTATGATTAATAAAAATTGGGCCCACCGGTTAACCCCTTCCTCCTGAGGAATAACTTAGGAACATAAGACTTCATTTAAGCAAACTGGTGGTTAAATAGTATATCATTTATGTACAGCGTATACGGCATGTATAAACATATAGCATACATATACCTAAATATATGCGGAGGTACGCGGCAACGCGAACGGCGAAAATTTGCCTGGAGGGTGCCTTTAATGCAAAAGAATAGAAAGTTGGGCGAGTTGGTACGGTAACATGATCTTGAATTGTAGCGCGAAGTGACACAGACAGAGACTAGACAGGTCCCTACAATTGCCTATTGCAATGAAACTCTATCCACGAAAACAGTATACATCATCCGCTGGGTCACGACACTCTATTACGAGGGCATCAATATCTCTCAATTCGTGCAGTGGGCGGCGGATCTGCGGGCTCCGTGATCGCCAACCGGCTGTCCGCAAACCTCAACATCACTGTGCTTCTCTTGGAAGCGGGTGGACTGGAGACATCCTCCCGGCAGATACCGGTCGTCACAGCCTACAACTTGGGCGGCCACGACGACTGGGCGTACTGGACTGTGCCGCAGAAGAAAGCTTGTCTCTCCTTCCGTGAACAGGTTGTAAATATTCGACACATATGACCAATTTTGGAAACCTTCTAGTAGCAGCACTCGACAAAGAACCATGATCGTCAAATAACAACGCGTAGAAAAACAAAGGACAACGTGGAACAGACATACCTTCGCCCCTTGTTTTATTGCTATGTCAATAAAACAAGAAATAGCAACTAATTCGGAGATTGCTATACGTGCCGTCAATTATTATAAATAAGTGTATTTGGGAATTTTAGTTAATTAGTTGGATATGTGTTTCGATTTCTCGCCCTATTAATGTCCGCCTTTTCGAACAATACAGCTCAAGGACAAAAATTACGCTATCTGCCACATGCAGGCGATGTACTTGCTTCATACGGGTATACGAAGTACTTGCTGTCCCGTGAGCCAGTTCTCCGAGTGCATGAGCTTATTACCGTTCCGTTTGCCACCAAAATTCTGCCACGGCCACGCGTGATGTGCTCGCATTACATTGTTTTCGCTACGCTGCGAGGTACAAACGCTTGTGAACTTTTCTCGAATTTTATAGTGGCAGCAATAATATGGACACTCCAAGTGCATTTCTGCCGTCGCCGTCGTCGTGATGTTCCGTATAATATCGACGATAACATAGTCACCGCGTGCCTACGCTGTATGTGCGAGTGAAAGCTTGCGAGGGTCTGCCGACGAACGTGGCTCAATCTCGCGTGCGCGAAGGAGGAAGGCAGTGCGTAAGCGCGCCGTGTTCTTTCGCGCGCGAGACACGGGAGGGAGGCGAGGGAGAGGGAGAGGCCTCCTACTGCGGCGGCTGCTGTTTAGGGTGCGGCCACGCGGGCGTCGTATCTTGAAAAACGACCTGCGATGTGGACAAAGTGCATGCGCCGAGTGCCGGTAGCCTCCTATGCGCTGTGTTTTCGACGTTTAGGTCGCTTTGAAGCGAGAGACAACACGAATGTCAATTCGCTCGCTGCTGCTGCCGTGTTTCCTCACTGCCGCGTTTTGACAGCGTGTTTCCGCGGTCATCGAGCGCGGTGTGTCAATGTTTACCTGTGCGCGCGTGACACCCATAATTGCAAATTTACTTTAGTAAGCAAATATATACATCTTTATATGACCGATAAAACAACTATTTTTTCTTCATGTAGCTGTCTACCAATCTTCTATCGCGATTGATGCTTCACCTTTCGGGCGAAACCGCGACTAAGAGACTTACGTGGGCTAGTTGGTTGCTGGCTTGATGGAACATGGTTATAACCGCGCGTTTTGAGGACAGGACACGGAAAGAATGCACACAGGACAGTCGCGCAGCAACTGCTGCTCGTGTAATTTTTCCGCAGTAAAGCTCAGTTGAAGTACGGCGACTGTCCTGTGTGCATTCTTTCCTTGTCCTGTCCTCAAAACGCGCCGTTATAACCAAGTTCCATCAAAACTGCGGGTTTTTGTTCTATAGTTCTGCACTATGAAATAATAGTTGGTAGGGTTTTGTCAACGCTTACAGCGACCTCGTATATTTCATGAGTGCATCAGCTTTGAAAACGTCAACAACCGACCGATGTGTAGATGCTAATCTGATGTAAATTGGAGCCTCCCATATTTATGCTTTTGATCAATTTTGCAGATGCACAAAAACGAGCTCTTTTCCACAATTTTTCGGTCGCTGATATTTTTCCCAGGTTGACGCTTCTGTATACACTACAATGAAGTGTGCACCATTTGCTGCTTATCTTTTCCGCAAAGAGTAATTGTCTTCGATATTCCGCGCATTTCCTTGTTTTAACGCTGCGCGGCTGGTGCGCGTTTCCGTTTTGTCAACGGTGCATACACGAGAGAGGTGGAGATACGCCACTTTTTTCCGGATGCGCATGTGCATGAGTGAGTCGTTAGAGATAAATGGGGCGTGAAGTCTACCTAGGTATAACAGACGTCCTCATCCTTTGGCCCGTTTGTTCCTAGCCAAGTTGCACTACGCGACAGCGGATACGTACTGCGGAATATGAGCGCTCCCTCCGTTCGCCTTTCATGACGTATAGCGGCCGCAAACCCGCGCACTTGAGGGGGAGGTCCGGCTTTCGAAATCGCGTTAAAACGTTGTTCTCTCTTGTATTTTTTCTTAGTTCTGAATTGTTATTATTACATCATTTCCTCCTTTCACTATTGCAGTAGTTGCTTTTTATCTGTGCTTCACCACCGGACCTGACACGGAAGCTTCCTGCCAAAGGCAGCGAAGCGACCCGGTGCGAAGCGCGGGGCTGGGGGCTTAGGTATAGATGCAGCTTTAGCGGCCGAATACCAATGAATAATGACACGTCGTTACTGCGATTTTTTTTTTTTTTTTTTGCGCTTCCCCGTTACGGACTGTGTATCAGCCGCTTCGTTCGCGATTGAGCAGAACTTAAGCACCGGTTCCCGCGTAGTGCGCCCTGCTGTCGGCTAGGGAGAAACGCAGCAAAGCGCGTATACTTTTCCGTGGTGCCCAAACGCGGTCCCCAGACTCTCGCAACTCGCACATGTGCACAACCGTCGGGCAAAGGCAGCGCAGCTCTGGCGTGGCTGCGCCGTTGACAAAATGGAAATACGCGCCCCCCGGTACACTTTCGGGTCACAAATCGCATGCGCGCAATCGGCATGACCGGCACTCTTGACTGGCAAGTAGCGAGCGCAAAGTTTTCGAGAAACTCAAGCCAGGCAGGTGACGAATATTGAAGAGGGACAAGGTACGACCCAAAGGGTGTAAACGATTTTGAGAGGTTTAGTTTTTCCTTGAATTGGTTCGTAAGGCTGTGAGTTTTGTACTCTCTTGGCTGATTAACCTTCCTTTTGTTTTATTCCCTTTCTTTAGATATGTTGATCAGCCGTGAGACCCTTTGAATGGTGGGGCACGTGTGAGGCTTTCGGGTTCTCGCTTGCTTTGGAAATGTGGTTACACGCACACACACACACACACACGCACGCACGCACGCACACACATCTATATATATATATATATATATATATATATATACATATATATATATATATATAAACTTTTGCTTCTTGTCATGTCATATTCGAATTTAGGGCGGACTTTACCCTTCCTGTGCCCACACAGCGATGCCCTTTGCCGCTCGGCAAAGTACTCGGTGGCTCCAGCGTGTTGAACTACATGGTGTACGTGAGGGGTAAGAAGTTCGACTACAATCGCTGGGACCAGAAGTACGGAGCCAAGGGATGGGCGTACGAGGACGTGCTGCCGCACTTCAATGACATAGAGGACTATCGCGTGGGACCGTTGGGAGGTAATTGGTTCCCACAGAGCGGAATAGAGATATCTACATCTCCTTTTGTTGCAGAGTGGTGCTCGCTGCCTTGCGTGCATGGTATATATGTTAAGCCTTGTATTTAAGGCATGACGTACTTGCGCCAGCGACCGCGGAAGAGCGTCTATATTAATTCCTGTTCCTTTGTTTATTCTTTTCTTTTACTGACATACTAGCCAAATAACGTTTCTTTTTTTTTCACCCCACGGCGTTATCACCGACATACATTGAGCGTGCAACCACCTCACGTAATCGCACAGTTGGACCGCCACATGATAGGGTAGGTACTACAACAGTAACCTGAATACTGGGCAAAGAGTGCCCAGTGCCAGTTTCGGAGAACATGAAATACGTTCTAGCCAACATTACAGCGGTAACATTTGCGCAGTGTAAGCTCGGCGTGCCCATGCGAAGAGACACTCCGCCACGTGGACAGCACGTCGAGGAAGCATAACAGGGAATTATATCTACTCTACGCAGCTTACATCATAGCTCTAGCGAGCTCTGTAGATATACGATGGGATAAAAGAGGAGTGCCGAACATAGGAAATTGTTGCGTTGCCTGAAAAGAGACACGGTGAAATCGAAATACTACGATAAGGAGCAGAACGCCTTACGCGTTCAGCCTTAAGGAATTGTAGACTATCCTTTGAACGCGTGAAGCAACAAATTGGCGATTCGCGTATAGCCTTATGGGTAACGACATTAGTAAAGTGTGCGTTGTTGTCAGATGCCTGTTAAATACTGGTCGTCTTGAACTACGATAGAAGGGCTTTGTGTACCTGATCAGGTTTGAAAGCACGACCAGCGGGAAATATCATGTCATCCATTGTAACCCATCGCCTGTAAGGTGCAGTCCGGTGCGTAATGTGGGAGTGACAATCCAAAATTAGGTGAATCAGTCTTTTTCTTTTTTCTTGCACCGCAGGAAGCACAGGAAGCACAGGAAGCATTCAGTGCCCGGCCTCTTCGGTGCAACAGTTAAGCCGCCATGGCGACGAATATTGAAAATATATCCTACTAAAAGCGTCATTTTTTTCTTGTGTTAATTTGTGGAGTACTTGCCGGACGTCAAGTGTCCGATAAGTGAGTGACCTCCCACCTCTTCTTTTATTCTCTCTCCTCCTCCTTCGCTCGCTATTCATGTTCCACGTACGTTTTCCCTGCTAGAGTCGGAAGGCGTGTGCCCTTTCTGGTGGCCGTCGTCAGCTAGATCTCTTTCTTCTCTCTGGGATCTTTTTATGTATGCAACTCTAATAATAATAATAATAATAATAATAATAATAATAATAATAATAACAATAATAATAATAAATACTGGTCGATCGTCGCACCGCTCGCGCTAAGGTCTGATTGAAGCGCGCTGTGAGGTAGAAGGTCTTCGCTTGATGAGACCCTGTTGCTTTAGAAATGTGCACCAAATGAGCATACAACAGTGACAGCGTTTTGAAAGCTTAGCTCTGTGAATAAGAGCAGCGAAAACCCGATTCTCTGGAAAAAGGGAGCACACGAGTGACTTTTCCATTACAATAAACGTATACAGGGGAAAATGCTTCTTGAGCCATTAAGCAATGCTTCCGGTATCATTAACCGTGTAATTAAACACACGGCACTTGGGTGTACGTGGCCTACAAGCGTCCGCGCTAGTCCTGTAGTAAAAGTAGGTGTTGATGTTTAACATGCCAGTTCGGCAAATTCCACATAATTCCTGGAGAGAACGCCGCTCGTACATGAAGCATTTTAGTTGCATCTGGCCTAGAGAAGCTTCTATATGGAACGACACACTTGACCCATGCTAGGCATAGCTGCGGAGAACATTCGATCATCTTGCTCACGCATTGAGAAATGCCGAATTATCATTAGGCGACCAACCAGTATTTATGAGCGGTATTTATGCAGTTTAACTCTGAAGGCATTTTGTGCCTATAATGTAACATACTTACGTGGCGCCCTAACTCAAAGCTCGTATTTGGCAAAGCTAAACGTTGAAATTTATCCGCCAACATCACTATGTATATTTGCTTTGCACGAATTACGATTATAGCGTTCTTATGATGCTTGTCTGATTGAGCGAACCTGAGTGACCCAGGCGACTTGAAAAACTCTGTTCCTCCTATACGATCGCTTACCGTGTACAGGCGCAAGACCCCAACTGTCGCCGTTTTCCCCACTGCGCTTTCATTGCGTTCGTTGTGCATGGATCAAGCCACTGCCGAAGGTAGATACGTAATAGAGCCTCCGCGTCTAACATATACCAACGAGAGGCGTGCCCCACGTAAACCTCATTTTCATTAGTTGAGTACTTCAAACAGCTTTTCCACATACACATTCGTGCTGACAGAGCGGTATTGAAAGGACTTACACTTCAGCTCATAGTCGCTTAAATGACGGTTCGGCTGTATTAGGGCTCGTGACAACAGCAAGCGATAATTAAACCCAGATCGACCGAAGCAAATCTCGTGTTGGTGCTTATTCGGCTCGCTCGCTGCAAACTACCATGGCGCCGGTGGTGAGGTCCCGGTTAACTACGCCAACAGCAGCACGCCACTCAGCGATGTCTATTTAGAGGCATGCAACCAGTCTGGATACCCGTACGTTGATTACAACGGACCTTCACAATTCGGTGAGTCTGGCGCAGTTAACATCCCGCCAAGGACGCCTTGCTGGAGTCTTAGAAAAGTTATTGTAGCTTTGGACACTGGAACAAGGCACATTTTATTTGTTTCCTTATATTGATAGCCGCGAACTTTTATGACGCAGGCTGCTCTCGTCTGCAGGCGAACGTGAATAATGGTGAACGATTCAGCGCAAGGCATTCATAGAGCCCGTGATTGGATCACGGAGGAATCTCGACGTGACACTCTTCAGCAAAGTTACAAAGTTATTCCCGAGCAACAGGCCAGGGCGCCGATCCTTGAATCGCAACAATGCGATATTTCCCACCGCTATCACTTGCATCAGCTACCAAACAAAACCCACAACGTACGCCTAGACTAAGCATGCAAGCGTACGAATATGACCCTTAGTGCGCCGTAGAGGAATGTGGTCACTTTGATCAAGCTTAACAGTGCAGCGCGATGTGGACAACATTCAGAATAAATAATTAGAGCTTACAATTACCTTCCGACCATGACGTGCCACCAAATTAAGAGTGATTATATCCTATATTGAAATAAGCCTACACTATTGCCAATGGCAGACATGTTATATAAGAAACAGAACTAGAAAGCTTGCTCTTCAGAACACACTCTCATATTATGTTCATTTATATATACAGCAAAGTGGATTAAACAAAGTGGAGGACATGGGCTCCGCAATTAAAAAATAAAAGTGTTCTTAATCTGGAATTGTTTGTAAGATTACAGACCAGCTGATTTTGATGTTCGACATATCATTACTAATGGTGACCGGTCAATTCCAAACAGCTCTTCCGAACTAAACTTTGTGAAGTTGTACCTAAAAATAATAGAAACTTGTTATCGTTCTTAGCAAGGAATGCAAATAGACGTACTTATTTTTACGGTTCCGTGACATTCGTTGTAAGCGGTCAGAGTGGCATACAATGCAACAACGAAGAGTCTATCTCAGTCAGATGACGTACTTTTGAAAACACCATTTTAAGAAAACGAAATTTGAGTTTGCCCTGTAAAGCTTGACAGTAAGGCCTGTCAGAGGCGTGAGAGCGCACTGATGCCAATCTTTGTTGCAAGATTTATGCGAGGCATCTCAGGATACTTCTCGCTTCTTTCCTTGTAATTTCCCTGTGTATAACATTTCTTTGCATTAATTAAGTGCCCGCTCTTCTTTTTTTTTTTTGTCCCTGTGATTTCAATTTGAGCAGACGGAATCGCACTACACACGATTAGATGCCGGTTTGCCATGCATCCTATGCTGTCGCACAATAAAATATCGCTGACGCGTTTAAAGCATCCTTTCGTAATCCTTTTGGCACAAAAGAACGAAGACTAGGTGACCGCATCCACAGCGAACATTAACTGTTCGTTAGCTTCAAACTACTGAAAAGATTTTCTATTCGATTTATTATTTCCCTTATTACTGCTTTCGGTGGTACTTTCACGGAATCGAGGGATATTCCTCGTAAATGTAGCGCTGTTTTTGAAAGAAGAGTTACGGAAACGTGTCCTTATGTTCGTCTCGTTGGACTTTATTTCAGTATAGGGCCAGTGAGCACTGGCAATGTAATGCGCTGTCGTCTTGGCTGTCACACAACAGGTGAACTTCGAAGGCAACCGCGCCGTAGGCATGACGTTCACAAGGTATGGAAAGACACAAAGCGTGTCTGCTCGACGAGAGGTGATCCTCTCGGCTGGAACAGTAGGATCTGCCCAAATCCTGATGCTCTCCGGGGTGGGGCCAAAGAAGGATCTCGAACAGCTGAAGGTATGGAGTGAAGAGCTCGGCCGATTTCTTTCGGATAAGAATTCATTTCGCTCGATTTTGTGTCTTTCTTACGATCACTTAATCATCCAACGCTCCCAACTTGACGATGCTGGTGATAATGTCAGCGGAACGCCGTTTCGACCACTGACGAGGCGTGAAAAAAAAGAGGAAGCGGGGTAGAGCCATTACATTGTCCCGGGCGGTATTTCTCGATCGTTGAGGTTGTTCAGGTACTATTTAGGGCGGCCATTACTGGCACTCGCTCGTCTCTGAGTGCGCATAAACTGTGAACAGACGACATGTCACTGACGATGAGCTCTTCCAAAATCGTTAAGCTGCTGCGCGTATCCACACCGTCGTATTCAAGAAGGCGCAGCATTGCTCTTATGGCTCTGTGCGCGGACAATGGACTAGCCCAAGGTCCCAATAGAACACACTGATCTACTGCCTTTCTGTGGGTGATGAAAGGCATAGTTTGCAATCCGCTTCAAGCGCCAATTGAGAAATAAATAAGGCTTGCAGAGCAGCGGTCGTTCTTCTATATCGGAGTAGGTTACGCGACCCAGAGACTGGTTACTGAAAACTGGAAGTATGGTAGACAGATGAAGAAACTAAAGGAAGTGCGCAATTCATTTGTCTTATTCCGTCTAGCATTCGTCCTGATTCCGGCCGCCTGTACAGCGTAACACACTTGGATGCCCAAATGAGTAATAAATCTGATCTAACTCAGCCATTTCCTTAGAGTTACTCTCCCGCCTGCTAAAGAACAAAGTGAGAGAGAAGCTGTTATCTATTACGTAATTAAATAATATTAACATGAAGTACTCTTTCCCTCATTCTCCGCACTCTGCGGCACATCAGCAGGCTCCTTTTTCTCCTTGCCTTAAGGGGTATATGGGGTTGAAAACGCGATTTTCGCCAAAAAACGCGTTTCCTGATTTTGTTTATTTTGGATTCCTAGACGTATAAAGAAGGTCATCACCAAGTTTGGTTACAATCTGCGCCAAAGAAAGAAGAAAAAAAAGATTTTTTTTTATGGTGGCCATTTATGGTGGCAATTGTGGTCGCCCTCGAGAGGACCCATGAAAGCCGTATTCAAAACGCGGACGCGGAGCTGGCAAGAAGCTGAACAAGGAGTGAATTCTTCGAGTTAGAAAGTTTGTTTTCTACAAAGTTTAATCACGGGAGGCGTGCAATCGACATCACAGCAGACCGCGAAGTAAAAACTAAAACAGAGGCATAATTCTGGCTGTCACACCCTTAAGATGAACAAAAAAAAAAAAAGCGAAGACGACGAAGCAATTCCACCACAGTGGGTTCGCATTGTAGAGCAGGGTCCAACCTATGGAACACGGCACTTTGATTAATTATTTTTTCGTCTTGAAATAAAGTAGCGTGTTCCGAAATGCTTGAGCTTAATTTTCCCTTTTTCTACATTTGGGCCGAATAAATCCTTTGTGAAAGCTATCGTTTCCGAACTACTTCACCAAATCCTACTTTCAGGTAATTTCTGTGCTGAAATTGTGTAAGGAGCAGGATGAGGTAGTTCTTATATTCCTAAACTTTTAGTAACATAGAAAAGATATTGTGTACTGTTCTCCATAAGGACGCAGCGGGCAACAATGAGGAATTCTACAGCATTATTGAGAGGGCAGCAGTAGTCGTAATGAAGTTGAAAGGAGGTATAGAACAAAGGTAATACAAACCTACGCTACAACCTCCAGTCACGGTGATGAAGAAATATAGCACTTTCATGAATATGCTGAATTGGCGATTCGAAAAGTGCAAACTCAGTATACTGTAGTCATGGGTGACTTGAATGCAAAAGTGGGGAAAAAGCAGGCTGGTGAAAAAGCGATTGGCAGCTAAGGCGTGGATTCTAGGAACACTCGAGGATAGACGTTGGTAGAATTCGCGAAAAGGAATAAGCTGCGAATAATTAACACCTTCTTCAGGAAGAGTTGGAAGGAAAAGTGGACCTGGTAAAGCTCTAATGGGGAAACAAGAAATGAAATTCATTTCATACTTTCTGCAGATCCAAGCACAGGGGAGGATGCAGAAGTGTTAGGTAGGGTAAAGTGCAGTGATCATAGGCTAGGGAGGGCTAGGATTCACCTATATTTGAAGAGAGAAAGAGCAAAATTGGCCGAGAAGACACAGGCATACCTACACGCAGTAAGGGTAAAAGCAGACCAATTCAGGTTAGCACTTGCAAACAAATATGCAGCCCTTGAACAGAGATGAAGATGACATAGAGGCAATGAATGAAACCGTAACTAGGCTGGCTTCTGAAGCACCAATTGCAGTAGGAGGTAAGGCACCAAGGCAACCAGTAGGTAAGCTCTCATAAGTAACAAATGACCTAATAAAGAAACGACAAAGAATGACTCAAGACAACTCAAGAGATCAGATAGAATTCGCGGAACTGTCAAAACTGATCAACAAGATCAAAATAAGTGATATTCGAACCTATAACGTGAGAAAGAATGAAGAAGCCGTAAAAAAAATGGACGCAGCCTGAAATTAGTGAGGAGGAAACTTAGCATAGGACAAACTAAGATGTATGCACTAAAACATAAGCAGGGTTATATCATCAGCAATCTAGAAAATATAGTAAAAGCAGCGGAAGAATTCTATACTGAACTGTACAGTACCCAAAGCAGCTACGCTACCTCCATTCGAAGTGGTAATGAACAGGCAGGTTTCAGGAAGTGATACCCTACAATGAATCACATCCATGTCACCAATCAGGTAATCGAGAAATCCGCAGAGTAAGAGCAACCTCCCTACATGGCTTTCATAGATCACGAAAAGGCATTTGATTCAGTACAGCTACCAGCAGTCATAGAGGCATTACGTAATCAAGGAGTGCAGGACGCTTATGTAAATATCTTGGAAAGTATCTACAAAGTCGTATTTTATTGTAGCGCAAGCTGGACAAGGACAACAGAAAGGCACATCTGGCACACACAGCGCTAACTTTCAACAATAGATTTATTTCCCGCTCTCGTCGCTATGTATACACCCTCGAACCGCCATACAGCACGTGTAATATTTCGGTAAAAATGAACAAAAAATATAAAGTGAGAACGACACGCAAGCAGTTTCTTGACTCACATATTCACAGACATGTACACGTTCAGCGCGAACAAAGATAATTGAGCTCTTTTGAGGATAACGAAATGGAAGGTTTACGACGCATGCGTCGTCGAATGGTGATATGTGTCTAGATTCTGTTGATATGAGTCTTGGCGCGCTGTCACCGTGTTTGTTCATTTAGTTAGAAAGCGAATGTTCACAAGTTGATACGCCCTATTAAAGTACTATCCTTACTTTGTATGGCTGTTTGATAATTTTCTATCACAATCGATGCTTCACCTTTCGTGCGAAACTGCGATTTTTTTCTTTATGTCCGGAACTTATAAGTTAGGACTGGGAAACGTGTCCCTATGCGGCACTTCTTAGAACAATCATCTTCCGACCTTGTTGCTACCAATATCGTATCATTTCTCGTAAGATTAATATGAAAGCGCCCCAATAACATCGGTGTATAATTGTGACCATTTCGAAACTAGGCAGCATCAGAATCACGCGCCCAATGCAGTTGAAGATTTCGCACAATCTATCGGAACTTATTATGTAGAAAATCATAGGCTTATTAGAAATGAATTATTAACTTTCCGTTAAGAATAAGATGAGCGGAGCAGGCCATGTGTAGCGTGCAGAGCTGGAAGTGCGTTTAGAACGTCATGCGTGGTATGTGTGCATCATTCGCTATTAAAAGAAAGTCTTGCACTTTCACACTGATATTCACTGGATGGCTCGCAGATCCCGCTGGTGTCTCATCTTCCAGTGGGGCGCAGCATACAGGACCACGTGCTCTTCCTTACGGCAATACCGGTCATCACCGATTGGCAGGCTGGCATACCACTCTTTAGCCTAGACGACATTGCGCAGTACCACAGCAACAGAACTGGTGAGTCCATAGTACTAAATGTCGACGAACGTTAAATGCACTTTATTAGCTAGAAACCCAATGAGAACAAGCATCTTATCTGCCGCGAATATTAACGTAAGAAACCTGCCCAAGGCACTTCTTAAGCATCTCGGGCTAGTGCGATGTAACGATTCCATAAGAGTGGCTATTTCTTTAGGCGCCTACTTTGTTGTACGAGCGTCATTCTGTCCACGCTCTAACCGGGGTCGGCAGACTGGGAATGTTAGATGATAACTAATGAATATAGTTGAGCGAAATAAATATTTACATTACACGGGCCCTAAGTGCAGTTCGTGCGGAGTGCCTTATTTTCTTACGTGCCAGAATTTAAAAAAGATCCCCTATGAATGCAGCGCTGTTCTACGTCTTCAGTTTGATTACTCTAACGGGAGGCATTATTTGCACGAGCAAGCAAATGCATATTCATCTAATTACTGAAATCTGTTTATAAAGTTTTAAACTAAGTTTCTTTGTTACATATATTGGAATTCGGTAATTGCAACTGGTGAGTCCGCAAGTCATAGTCACTTAAAACAAATTCGCCAGTTTCGATATAAGCTTTCCAAAAGTGTGCGACGAAATGCATTGGTGCTTTAGTCAATTTTTAAGCTTCAATGCATAGAAAGGGCATGTTGTCAAAATAAGTATGCGGAATTACATTTCTATCGCAAGTTTCATAGCACTTATGCCGAATGGATGCTGGTTGCAAAATTTGTTTTAAGTGGACGTGCCTTGTAATATCGCTGGCTTAGATTCGTAATTTGCAATATATGCGCGGAGATTATTATTTCAACGATATTTATTCAAATTTTGGCAATGAGTTAACTATACGCCTAATAGTGCAGCTCAATGACTATATTTGTGCTACATGCCAGAGGCGACATTGAAATATTATGAGCCGTTAAAAGAAAAAAGGTATGTGTGCACATTATGGCAACAAAGTGAGCTGCTTGCTAACAGTTTAACTGTTTCGCAAAATTTACATCACTGACGCACCAGTGCCAAGATTATGTAACACAAAGGAAAATGATGGAGGCAGCATCAGAAAAAAGACAAACAAAGAGCACAGATGTCACACACGTTCGGCGCTCACTTTCAGCAATGAGTATTTCATTCGGCATCACAATATACATATATACCCTCCTCACGCCTGCAAAAGAACACATGCTCCAACAACCTGATAGCGTCTCTCGAGTCAGAATGGGAAGTTTGAGATATACCCCAACGTTCAACTTTGGACAAATGAAAATACAGTATTGCGCAGGCAGGAGTATACTGGAACTTGGAGAAAATAATGCTCAGGCATTGCACAAGCCATCATTAGAGACAGTACGCAACACTTAAAAACCTTATTTATAAAAAAATACTTCCTTCCCTGTTTCCGTCGAATATTCTGGGCATACGTATAGTACGTTATTATTAGCAGCAGGATGGCACCTCAATAATTGTGACGCACCAAATTTAAGTTGTTTGTTATTCAAGACGCTCTTTTTTTTCTATGATCGCAAGTGTGGGAACTACATATATCGTTATAAAATGACAAATAAAACTAACGGCTCGATGTTTCCGGCGCAGCACATGCAAATTAAGTGTTCCGTCTTTGCAGTACTTGCGATGATGCTAAAATTTAAAAAAACTGTAACAACGACTATAACTTTTTTCCAGGCTTAGTAGGAAATGCATGAATGTCATAAGTAAAAAAAAATAGTTAGTTCCGAAGGGTACACCCATATTTCAAGCAAGGTGACCGTATAAATACTGCTGTAAGTGTGACTAATGCGGGGACTGTTAGAAATGGTGTCTACGCTGTACCACTTATAGGCCAGAAAAAAAGAAAGCAGCAACTAAAAGTGGAAAAATCGCCTCCGTGCTTGCGTAGGGACTCGTTTCTGCGTTTCTTCGCCCTTCATGCGCGTTTACTGCAACCTCAATGAAAAACCCAACTATTATCAGCAAGTCAGAGACGTCTTCTGTATCCTCGCAACATTTGCGTCTCGCGCCATTTCAGTACATTCAAAACAGCGAAACACTCTTACTGTTCTACGCGACAGCCAAGAAGCTGCCTTCGACATTCTTCATGTAACATTTTTTTTGCGTCTGTTATTTTAACCTGACCCCTGTGTTTATTATAACACTTCGACCAAATGACTATGGCCGCGGCGCTTTCAACTAAAGAACTTCTATGAAACGGACTTTCCGTCAACGATATTAAAAAAAATACATTATATGGTTTTACGTGTCAAAACCTCGATTTGGGGATTAGGCACGCCGTAATTGGGGGCTGTGGAATAATTTTGCCCCCCTGGGATTCTTTAACCTGCACCTAAACCTATAGGTGTTTTCGCATGTCACCCCCATATAAATGCGGCCGCCGTGGGCGGGATTCGATCCTGCGACTTCGAGCTTAGCAGCTCAACACCGTCCGCTAAGCGGCCGCGACGGGTATCGGTGATGGGGGATTTGATGACGTGTCACCATCCCCGGAAACCTAAGCTGTCAACTGTTAAGAACGTGTATCTTAGAAATAAGCAGAGCCAAACATCCACAAGACAACAGAATTTGCGAGTAACTCGACCTTCAAATAAATGCCTATTGGGTTTTGACAACTTTCTGTAGTTCTTGTGTCCTCAACGGTTCGCTTTTGCTGTCCCGTTGCTGAGTGACATAAGTACATCAATGCTGACTACGTTTTCTCTCGCTCTCTCTTGATTTTTCTTTTTTTTTTGTGTGTGTGCTACAGGAATAATATCAATACCGTCGGCTTTGGCGGTGCTTCATTTTCTCACTACCCGGTATGCAGCAAAACCTGAATCTCCGGACATTCAACTCCTCCTAATTTCGACTCAACGAGCCAACCAACTAGCCAGAGCCGAGCTGCTCAACTTAGGCTTACTACCAGAGGTAGGCTACGCTCTCTACCAGAAGTAAGTGGCGCGAGTAAGCCAGAAAAGGAAAAATCATTCGTCAATATGCAGGGTCAACTGCTCAACGGTAGCCAGAGGCAAAGGGAACATGATTTCGATGTAAGAGGCACACACGAAGGGTCTTTCAGTCAACTGCAAATCATGCGGTTGCTCCCCACTATTTGATAGACGTGTTATTTTATATAGGAATCGTAATTGCTCACACGAGACATAGCTGAGACATAAAAGATAACCCAAGCGGCAGGAAACGGAGTGTGGGGCACGAACCCACGGGCGTATGCCTCTATACCCCTTCTATAGCCTTGATTGAAAAAGCATTCGGCCGGCTTCGGAACGCGTGCATGTGGTAGGTTTCATTCTTTTGTTGTCTTTAAATGTTAGATCCCCTGCGCATGTGTACGAAGCAGAGCGCTGTGATGTTCAGCTCCATCATTGTGTCTGTTCTTTGCGCGCTCTTGGTTTTAATGAAGCAATATCAACGAGCCGGACCACCTACTCTTGGGGCCCCGAATCACGTGACTCAAGTGCTGACCATGCGCCCGAATGAGGGCGAAAATTTAGCTAATTGTTTGATGCTTCGAAGACTATTGGAAATCGCAAGTGGTCTTCCAGATAGCGGTGCGTGTATACTCTAAGAAGAAAAGCTGGAAATGGGGTATTGAGGTTACTCCTTTAGTGGAGGAACTGATCTGCCACAACCATTCCTCCCTTTAGGGTGTAACTGCGAGGGGATGAACTGTTACTCCCCATGCGGTTACTCCTTCGGGGACTAACAGTTGCCCTTCTCCAATGCTCTTCAAGCGAGTAATGGTAATTCTTTCCGATGCTCCGCAAAGGTGGAATTCATGAAATTAGGCATTTATACCCTGATATCAAAATTACTGAGCTGAAAAAAAGAGTGCCCGAAAGCAGGATTCTAACTCACCCCCTCATGCTCACAAGTCAGGTACCCTAACTGACTCACTACGGCAGGCCGGTTGACGGGGCAAAATATTGAGACAAGGTTAAGCTGCTGAACGATCGCGCGGCAATGTAAAAGCGACTCGGCATTTTGTGTATGCTATGCGGGGAGAGTCTAACGTTGAGTGTACTTGCAACCATAAGCGACTGCAATAAGTAATCTGCCCGGTTATTCTGAGGGTGATTTAAACTGAGTCACTACGCTATGTATACCTGTAGCGAGCTCAAACGGGGCACCCAAGAAGACAGAGAAGGCCAATTTCTCTGTCGCTTAGCGTGTCCCGTTTGAGCTACACGTCTCTTCAGTTAAGTTTGTAATGTGGTAAAGTTAAGTTTGTAACGGAAGGAACGCTACTATTGACCAAGAAAATCTAGCAGCCTATCAATGACTTGCGCGTTTAATATGTATCGCTCACTTATGGCGTGCGCACGAAGGGCATGGCTCGATCTTCCCATTCCATCTCTTAAATTTCACGCAATTTTCTCACGAAGAGCCAAAGTGCTGCTTTACATGCAGTTCAATAGACAGTGCACGAATTTCGAACTGTTCACAACTTATAGACAATACCGTTTTCACCGCATCACTGCACGACACGGAGGAAAACAGCGGAGTGGATGGGGAGCAACTGTAGCAGTGCGTCCTCCCGTTGCTCTCTTTCCGACCAGGGATTAAGCACTTACTCTCCGAAATTTGCTCGCGGCACGCGCGTTCATGCAGTTAGTCCCTCGAGGAACGAAAGCGCCCTTTTTAGGACTAACTGCCCAGTTACACCCGTTTTCCCCGGGAAGTTTCTTAGAGATGTGTATAGTGTGTACGCTCTACGTGTTTTTAGCAGGAACTTGTGCAGTGTTTCGGTACTGCAAATTCTTCAATCTTACATCGAGCGCGCCGCGCAACGCGCCCAGCCGCAAACAACGCGCCTCTTTTCACCCGTGTGCAACTCACAAAGCTCCACGCTACTAACGCGCAGGCTTACGACAGCTACCTGGGCCCCAGAGATAACGATCTCGGTTTCAGATTGGCGGTCATCAACAACCGGCCGAAGTCCCGCGGTCGCATCACGTTGCGTTCTTCTGATCCCAACGTGTATCCGAACATCGACTTCCGCATGATGGAACACCCTGATGACGCCAAGGTAGCCGCTGAAGGCAAGTTTCTCGCATCCGCATTTCGGTAGCGTGTTGTTAGATTTGCGAAGCGAAGCTTGCGTGACGGTACGAAATCGCGCTCGTTTCATTACGAAGTCCATTTAAAACTCCGGGCTGCGAAAATGCAAATACTAGGGTCACGCGCATACCAGTGACTTTGTGAACACCTTCGTGCCATGCCTTCCAAAACAGAAATAAATGAACAGTTTCTAATTTTGTGCCGCGAAAAAACTTCGTGCTTTATGAGCGGTGGTATTAGGCCTAGCCATTCATACAGAATCGCGGTGAACGTAAACACTTCACCAAAACTTTGTTTTGTGGTTGCCGCATCGGATTCATGGCTTGCACTTATTATATGCGATGGGCCAGGCACTGAGCCGTATGAATAGAAAGAGCAGTTAAAAAATATTCTAGCTGGATCATTTCTTGCACGCATTTAATAAAAACGTGCCGTGAGTTAAAAACTGTGCCAGAGCTCAAGTTTCATGTTGCCCGCATTTGCCACTTCCGCTTGTCGCAAGGCAAAACGGCATTTACAGGCAGTAAACAACACGCATTTTGTGAAATAAATATAAATCCTGGCGCCACTCGTGCGAGCTTTTTTCCTTTTTTTTTCTTGCGATACGTGAACACCAGTGGAAGGGAATTCCCCACAGCGGCATCAGGTGCCAAGCGTAGCGCCCACAAAGCAAATGTCTAGTGCCTCAAAGACTGCATTTTTGGGTTGCAGTAGTTTCGCCCAGAGCAAGATTGTGCAAACAAGTCTCCAAGACGCAGTGGCTTCCGTATACAGTCACAACTGGCCGAAATTTTTGCTCCCTCACAGGCGCAAAGGCCTTCATAGACCAGATACTAAACACGGACGCCATGAGGAGCATCGGTGCGAAGCTGTGGGACATCACCTTCCCTCCGTGTGCCGAGGCCGGAGCACGGTGGAGCTTGGAGTACATCGAGTGCCTTTTCCGTCACATGGCGAATTCTGCATGGCACACTTGCTGCACCGCGCCCATGGGCTGGCATCAGGCCGCAGTCGTGGACGAACGCCTCAGGTATGTAGTTAAGGATGGAATGTAATTGTAAAAGAATACTTCGTTTGAATGAGGAGTGCTCTACTTCAGCAGACCTCGTATGACTTGTACAACGAATGTGCTCGAAAGTGTGCGCATATATCTTAGCAGCTTCTGCTCGGTTTGTTGCGAGTCAAGTGTCTCCGCGATAGAGAGAACGGGCGGTAATTATTATTCGTAAAATGGAGGCAGACAAAAGACCAACTCCTTTACCAGAAAACAAAAAGCCTTATTTCTGTTGAGTGGGAGAAATAAGCCTTATGCAAGGAAAACCTAACTTGTGTAGTTGGTTAGCCGTTTAAATGAAGGAAAAATCACACAAGAGCACAAAAATACATGTGCTGACGCAGAAGACAACAACACAAACTTTTTGACAGTCAGATGAAGGAAGCAAGTTGCTGCTACGTAAATTTGTTACCTTAGCGTAATAATAATACATAAGCGCGGCAGACGTCATTTTCAGCTGTTCAATACTCTGAAGTTTACACTGTTTATTCAGGGTCCGAGGCAACATCACGGATTTACGAGTGGCCGACGCTTCTGTGATGCCTGACATTGTGAGTGGCAATACGCACGCACCAACTATGATGATCGGCAGCAAGGCGGCAGCTATGATCATGGGGGACAACGGTCTGCAATGACGGCAGCCACGAGATATATAGGATCAATGCAGTAATGTTCTGCCAAAATACCGTGACGACCAACGCTGTCGTTTCCGGACTCATTCGCTACCGTACGTTGGAGCGGTCATGGTTATGTCACCTGTGACAAATCACGTTATCGCAGTGCGCAACTTCAGTTAAGTGCAGCTCCAGAACGCAGAAGGGAGTCACTGCGGGGACAACAGTGCTATGGCCCTTCCACTTCCGCGTCAGACGGAACGCCAGGCAACGATCTCGTTTGCGGCGAATACCTAAACTCGCTTCTGCATACGTCAGCCCACTATTGGAACTTCTAGTAGGAACGATATCACCTGAACCGGTCGTCATAACTAAATTTCAGTTCCTGAAGATTACTTTCTGCGTTAGATGGTGATTCTGTAGAAGTTTAAAGAGACACGGCCTTCCGGTGCTTGCTAAAATTTATAACAATGACACATAGTCTGGGAACTTTCCAACTAATTCACAGTATCGCCGTAGCGGCGTTTCGGACCAGAGACTGACCTTATTACGTGAATTTAATTCTGCGATTCTTGTCGTGCTCGTTAGTCTCACGATTTTTCTGTCAGTCGATTGGCTCGAAGGACGGTGTCCACGTATAGGGAGTCTCTTAATTGGCGAACGCTTCAAGTGGACTGCTGAGTGAGCTCAACGACGACGCTTTCTACCAATAATGCACAGTTTGGTGTGTAAGTAATTAAGCTCAGTGACTTCCTGTGTGCGGTGAAGATAGTACAGAAGAGTGAAAAGAAATATGTGCAGAAGAGAGATGCAAAATTCACGATGGGCGTGACAAAGAAAGCTTTTCGTTTATAAGCAGAGGTTTGCCGGCATTCACTCATGTGCTACTCTGCAAGGGAAGGTGAGAGGGAAAGACCCTAGAGGAAGTATAGGCAGAAGACGGGAACTTGATATCTTGATTTCGCTTTTGACTTCGACTTGCCCAACTTATGAACCCTCTTGACATCCCCGCAGCGTTTTGATACGATGTGCAAGTCCGAACGACAGCTAGAGGTACGAGGGGCAGTCATTTCATTCAGAGTAATCAGAGAAAAACTTGAATGAAGATTAACGCCTGACGGAAACCCCTCTGGTCTGGATCAAAAATTGTGAACGGTAGAAAGGAGCCTGCGTACTGCTCCCATCAAAGCATACATTTAATAAAAGACGACGTTTCGGATCCCACGCGGAGGCTTTGTTCCCAGGTAAAAACAAAAAAAAAGGTATTCCGACATTTCTTTTACATAGACTTGAAGACGTGACGCAGGCAATGCACCTACACTGGTGGCAGATTTCTATCGCTCCGGTTCAAAGTGCGTAGTGTAGCCTGAATCATGAGCGACTCAAGATAAAGGCATGGAGATAGTCCCTTTTTTCTGGCAAGAACACGTGCCTTACCCCAGACATAGACATTGATACTGTTCTTATAAAAGTGTAAAATGGTTATATTCTGTGCGCTTTTTCCAAGTTTGTTTATTTGTTTGTGATGAAAGCGTGACTGTCATCTTTACCTAAAACGCTTGCCAAACTGTAAAGAGTCACAGGCCTTTGTCAGGCATGTTAAGCTTATAGCCTCTGCCCCTCTAGCAGGCTTTGTATTAGGTCTGTTGAAAATAAATCATTCAGCATTCAGCATTCTTCGATCAAGACACATTTTTTGTTGTTACTTCTGAACAAGGCTCCTGTGCGGGAGCCGAAACGTTCTTTTGCCTTAAATCTACGAATTCTTGACGATGCATCGATGTAGAATGCCAGGGACCTAAAATGCGCCTAAGTTTCAACGGACCTTGTTAGAATGTTGCGATATTTGTGATCGATATGACGCTTTCACTATTCTCCTTTCCAAAGTCTCGCAGATATTGTTCATTCGATTCTACAGAGCCACAATTGTCGCAATCAGGACTTCTAGTTTGGCTAAGCCGGTAGAGGTGGCTGTTTGTGCACGCGACGTTAACTTGTTGCTGATGGTAGAATGATGTCATGGTTCTTATGTTAGGTAGCGCATCAAGCGCTTTAATAAGCTCAGCGTTCTGAATACCCTTAATTTTACGAAACATGAGAATAACCAAAGGCAGATGTCGAGACCTTTTAAATATAACTTCTGCTGCTAACGTTAGCAGCAAGACGAGTCTGATCGGGGTTAAAAGCATCCAACCAAGGCACTTTTCGTAAACTTCCCGCGTAGTCGATGAACATAGAAGAAGTAAGGCACAAACAAGTGCGAGTTTTACGGTCTATTTTCTATACTTGTATTTTCTAGACCTACAGCCAGATAGGTTATCGATCAACTGACGCAAGAAGCCTATTTACGTGCCGTAAAATTTAAAAGATCAACAGCGACCACTTCATAGCAGCTTATTTACAGCCGCTGTCTCATTTCATGCTACAAAGAAAGAAACACACAGGGGCATGGGGTGTGGGTGAATTGAACCTGGCGTCTAATTCGCGCCTGTATTGAGAGAAGCCGGCAAGAATGATTTCAACGACCGACCGAAAGGCCTTCTGATAAATTGATTGAGCAACTGCCGTATTGACGGGGCTCTTGTGTGAAGGCTTTACTAAAATTGTCCTTACGGAGAAAGAAAAGGAAAGAAGTTGGAGGCAGTATAAATTTTTAAAGCAGACCTTTCGAATGATGTACTGGTGCAGCGGACATGGAGGCGTGGACAGCAAAAGAAAATCTTGCCAGGCAGTTGATCTCTACATTTTTTATTTTTATTTGGCGGGGACTCAAGGTGCCGGTGCGCATTATTCATCTCCGATTACAATTAATGCACTACAAATATCATTGTCTAGGCATTTAGGCGCTCGGATTGTATTAGCATGTCTCGGCTTAGAGTGATTTTGGAAATAATACGAGCACAGGTGTCAATGTGTTTGTAGGAATGCGGAAACGTAAATCTGGACGCTGCACTTTTAAAACCACAGTTATGGCGTCGTGACCGTACAGGAGTGTGACGACGTGGTCAACTACGCTCTGACGTCACTCGCACGTGTGCGACATTTGTATCTGAACTTTTGCCATCACCTGTGCCATTAAGAATCGATGCCGCACAGCCACGCGCACAAGGTTTACCTGCTATTTGCTCGTACTAAAATATGCTACCGCTCACCTTTAGTTTTGTCAATAAACTAGCAGAATACCTTGCCGGAAGCCATTTCAATGTTAGGGAACTATTTACTTTTCAATTGGCTGCATGAACAAAACATTTGTTAATAGTTAAGCATTTAAAATCCCATCGTTAACTTTGAGGCTTCGTAATTTTCAGTTTGTTCTTTTTATTTTTGGTGAAATTATTTGTGCTGTTGTACTTGTATTATTCCCTTGTATATATTGCATTATAGTGTTTGTATAGTATCATTACCTCCTATTATTGTATTTGTGTAATCAATACATTGGGCCATTAGACCTATCGTTTAAGAAAAAAAAAACATTCTGTTTCTGTGATGTTTTTTGCTTCCATGCTTACTGGTATTGTTATTATCATAATTATTTTTTTTACAAGCTGTGCTAAAAATATCCTGTACTTATCCTCCCCCCTCACCTATGTAATGCCCTGACTCTGGGCCTTTAGAACAAATGAATGAAATTAAGTTAAATATAAGCGTATCATGTGAATTAATGTCTTTTTGCTCAAGCTACGCTTGCCCCAACTCGGTTACCACAGTTTCGACGAGGCACGGTCGAGCCCGTTTCACCGCACATGGTCGGCACAATGGCTTTCGGAACCGCATCAGGAAGTTCGACTTGAGCGGAAGTTCTTCGTGGTAAGAGTGCATGGAGAGTTTATAGCTGCGCTGCGCAGCAAATGAGCTCAAGGACGACACCGGCAAGAGGACAGCATTACTGAGCTGCTGTAAGGAGGCAACGTACTCGTTCACAACGCTCGTCGAGCCTCAGTGACTCCCGAACGTGAAGCACCAAATAATTATCGACAATGTGAGAGAACACATCGACTCGTAGCCTTCAGAAGTGTGCGCCAGGTGTCTTTTTTTCGTAAGAGAAACCACCGGAACGGCGAATCTGTTGTGGGATAGAAGTCTAGAAGTGTACGGTGAGGGGCTAGTTGGTATGACATTATGCGAACAACGAAAAACTGCGCCTGTGTCGTGTGGTTCTTTCTCTGTCTTGTTCTTTTTTGCGCAGTTTTTCGTTGTTCGCATAGTGGGATAGAAATTAGCCGACAGGTGCGGTTTTGGTGAAACCAAGTTTCCTCTGGAAGAGATGCTACGCGACCGAATGGTCTTCGGAGTCACTGACAGCAGCGTCTTAGTGCAGCAAAGACTGTTGGCGGAAATGAAAATGAAAACCAAGGCAGCTTACGACAGCACAGATGGCCGAGTCGAACTGCAGGAGAGCAACGGGTCGTGAGTCACCATGGTGCTCTAGCGATTACGGCGAAATTAAACTCGCAGTCAAAGAAACACGTGGAAGGCAGTGAAGTAGCAAGTTCATGTTCGGAACGGTGGCGATTTTGTTGCCTCTGATGAACGACACCATATAGCTGCAAGTTCCAAAGCGCCGTATGTTTACATTGTTCCAAGACGGCAACGTAGTGAAAGTTTGCTGAAGAAAAAAAGAAAGTCGGGAAGATCAGCAGCAACTCCACGATGCTCCCAACTCTCGTGCGCACTGAATATGACAACTTGCTCACTTTTGATCCAGTTACCAGTGGTTTTCCGAAGTTCACCATTACAGTGTGCATTGATGGCCAAAAAATGTCGATGGAGGCTGATTCCGTAGCAGTGAGGTCCATCATCAGCAACAGGGAATTCCAGGAGCTAAAAGAGGTGAAATTCTTTGCATTGGAAGCCCCAGGAGCACTACTCGTGATCTGGACAAATCAAGAACGTGATGTTATAGGAAAGGCCAAGCTCCAAATGCCGTTCATGGAATTTTTTTTACTGATAGTAAGAAACTCGCTAGTTTTGTCCGAAAGGTAAATCATTGACTGCCATAGCAAATGATTAGACAGCTACACCAAATAAGGTTAGTAGATTTATCGGCCGTGTAAACTGCTTTATACAGTAGCTTACAAACTAAATTAACAAGCATTTGCGGCCGCGCACAGGCGAACATGACACATCTCACTGGATGACCGCGGACAGTCGCTGCCAGAACGCTGGCGTGATGAAGGGCAGCAGCAGTGGCCAGCGATTTCCATTTTGTAGTACCTCTCGATTCAAGGCAAACTAGGCGAGCGATAGCGCAACGCACATAATATCCAGCAGATTACGTCCAATATATTGATTTAAAAATATTTAAAATAATTAGTTTAAGCATAGAACCTCAACAAGTGATGGTTCACATGCGTTTCTAAAGCACAGCGATCTGTTAATGAAATAGTGGGTTATATTTATTGAATTATATGGCTTATATTATTTTCATTGGTTCATCCATTCAGTATCTGTCACTGGGTGAGTCTCCGTTTTCGGCCAATTCTCCAGACGGTATATGTGCGCGTGCGACACAAGAGGTACAAAACCCTTGACTTATTATACTATATTACATCTTTCTGAAGGAAAGTACTAGTATTGCCCTCAGAAATACTCGTATGTGGGTTAAGAGCACCGAAAATGACTCACCCCATTTGCTACATCAGGTGATATTTGTAGCCTCGTTAAAAAAGAGAACTCAAACGGGCATCTAGCACAAACCAAGGCCGTTATATTCGCATGTTTTCGCCTTGAACGGACTTAGACTTGACAAGTACCTGTCTGGCATCTTATTCAGTCTATAAAAAATGCCGCTTTTGCAGAGATAGTCACTTCAACTTATACACCAGAATGGACGCAGCCGCTCGAGTTTCTTGAAGTCTTCGCCCTCGTTGGAAGCTAACACGCGCAAAGCATTGTTTTCTGAGTCAGAGATGGTGACACAGCAAAGCATGTTTTTTTTTTTTCAGGTTCACCACATACGGTGTCAAAGTCAGGATTTCACTCGCTTAAGCGTCCCTTTTGCATTTATGAGATAAGATTCTGTATGTCGTCAAATCCCGACAACAGTTTAGACGAGGTTAAATGTTAATACGAACTGCACTTTCCTGTGCACACACCTGTCATCACCATTCTGCCCTCGACAAGCATCGTACGTCACCGACGTCGTGGTGACATCGCTGCGCACACGTCTCAAGCTGTGCATATGCCTGATTTATCGTTTTCGTCACGGCATAGCTTGCAAACGATGCAGAGCGTCAACTTAAAAAACTTGCACGACAATAAAGTTGCGACCTTAGTCGTGGACAAACGAAAACATTCCATGAGATTACTTGTTGCATAGAATGAAAGTAAACAAAATTGAACGCATCCCTAATAATTGGATAAAATTAAGTACTGACCATTTGACTGCAGCTTGTGTTCTCACACTTATGCCCACCGCACGCACACTCCCATCGCGACCGCCGGACGACCATCGCGGTTTCGGGCACTCCGAGCCACCATGCATACATGGCGCCGCGTCCGCACCATCTGCGGCCGCTTTCCTGTACCCAGCCTGTCCCAGCTAAGCGAAGGCAAGACCGCGCGCGCAGCAACGAAGACCCTAGGCGGAATTCACTGGAAAAAAGTCCTAGTTTCGCCAGAAAGGCAAAGCATTGATTGTGACAACAAAATAGCAGATAACCATACGAAGTAGGGATACCAGTTTTATTGGCAGTATAAACTTGTAAACAGAGCCATGCTACCTAAATTAACAACTATGGTATTACGCCCGCACAAGCTAACACGAACACATCTCCCTCGATGACCACGGAAACTCGCTGTCATAACTCTGCAGTGGGGAAACGCAGCAGCTGCAGCGAGCAAATTTGCCTTCGTGCTGCCGCTCGCATCCAAGGCGAACTAAGCCACGAGAACAAAGCGCAGCGCGGGCTCTCTACCCGTCACACACACCTTTCAAGATACAGCGGCCCGGCCGGGCGGCGTACTTAAAATTGCTAGTAGGTACAGCGGGGCGTGGCACTTGCGGAGACGCCAGACGTTTGCGCACATGCGCGAGTAAAAGTGGGTGAGAGAGAGAAAATGTGGGGACGTTTGCTCCTTGAATATATGACTCTGCCTAGGCACTACGGAGGAGTTTATTAGCGCGTGTTGGATACGTTTGTTCCTAAGCGTGCCGGAAGAAGTCGCGGGGCGCCGTAGTGCTGAACTGACCGTCGCAAGTTAGCAGCTGGACGTAATTACATTTATTCAATCGTGTTTTTAACTAACTGAAACAACGTGTCATTATTGCGCATTATTTGCGGCGCCTCCAGGACACTAAAGCAGCAACGAGGACACCAAAGCGGGTTGGGGCTCGCCGAGGCCTGCGCGTGCCAGGGATGTATAAGATCGGCTGTCCGCCAATTTTTTATGCGAACACCCCCTGGCACGCTTCGGCCTCCGTGGCTATAACTCACGGGCTACCCTACTTCCAGCTTTGATCAGCCCGCTACCGTTTGGGTGCCCTGGAGATCCTGTGCCACCTGCTTTATAATCATACATGTAACCGACCTCCGTTTGCCGGTCACAAGTGTCCTCCTGTAGCAGTGCTTGTAAATAATCTAATCTAATCTATCGCAGCGACGAAAAAAAGCGACCCGCGACTTATAAAGCACCAGTCAGAACCTTGCCCCTTCAGACACAGCCGTCGCCAAATGGGGCCTCCGTGCCCACTGCCTCACCGCCAGGCCGCCAGCGGCGGAGCGCAAACAAAATCGGCCGAACTCCACAATGCCGGCATGTCTAGGGGACAAATGCATACAACACGCGCTAAGAAACCTCCTCCGTGGCCGCCCGAGGGCTGCCCGGTGTATAACGCGTCCTCCTCTTTACCCTCGCCCAGAAGCCTTGCGCGCGACGGAAGGCGCCACGCTTCCTCCCCGCTTTGCTACGGCGCGCGGCGATGATTTTATCGCCCTTGGACTTTATATGGAACATCATGGCGACGGCGAGAGCAGAAATGCGCCTGGTGTGTCTATATAATAGATATTGCAATAAAAACAAACAACATTTATTAGGCTGGGTTTAGATACAAACACAAGGTTAACAAACACGGCCGAATCTGCAACTAATTTCTATACAACATGGCCAAATGGTTGCAGGTGGCCGCTAGTGGCGCACCACGACAGACTGCACAAAGGACAAGGAACCCAGTGTCGAGAAGCGGCCTGCTCTTCCGCCAGCGCCTGCCGTCGCGCACCTCCACAGCATGGAAAATAGAAGAAAGAAACAAACAAAGGAACGGACTGGGACACGACCGGAAGGCGCTCCCTCAGAAGATCTAGACGACGGAAGAGTGCGCATGCCCCTGGAGCTCGGGACCCCGACGAACCGAATTACCCATCGGCCGACGGCGGACAAAGGGGACAACCGCCGGCAGAGAGGAACGCGTAGGAACCTTCCCACTTCTGGATACGCTTTCCTCAGGCCCCGTCCTGCACGCGCACCTGAAACCCACGTAAGCAATGCCCGAATCCCGCCAGAAAGTAGTTCAATGGCGGCAGCCCGTTGATTTTCCCGAGGACTGGATGACAGCTAAGTGACTGTGTTTTATTTGCCCTCTGCCATCCCATCCATGGAGGGAGGCGAGGGACGTGGAGAACTCGGAAACGCAACGCAATGGAACGGCGTCGCACACCTATTGCAAGCACTCCAAACCCCAGAAGCTTCGATTTACATGGATTCCGACATGTGTGATGGATATCTGCATAATGTGGTTATAATTGACGGCAGAAGCAAACATAGATGGAAGCAACTGAAAACTTTGTATTTATGCTAGATATCGTCCACCGACCGCACTCATCTGTTTTCCCTGAGACAACCTCATGAGCGGTAATGCCGCAGAGGCTATAACTTCGCACGTTGGAAGGGTGGATGTTATCCGGCTTTCCGCATCCCACAACTCCCGCTTTCCTGCAAGCACAGCGTCACATAAGAGTTTCGTGCAAGCCAGCGTCCTTTTAAACGCCTGCGCTCCACGGTACGCAGTTCTGGTTCAACCATACGTGCTCAATTTCCGGCCAGTTCAGTGATATGCGGCTTCACTGCACAAGCAACGCACTTGTCAACGGGGGCACCATAGGGGAGCTATTCTCATTTCCGCTGTGGTTCTCGAAGTCCTTGCTAGATTGTCCTGTGCAGCAGCACGCCAAGCAGAAGAACGCTGCCCGAGAGTGTGTGTTCGTGTGCGTTTGAACCCAGCTTCCACTGATGTTCTGTTAGGCAGCCACCCACGCCACAATGTTCACTGGACCATGCTCACGTCTCTCACGCTATACCGGGACGAAAACGTGATGATAAGAAAAAGCTCTGCAGAAGTCTTTGCATTGTAGGCCCGCTGTCTGCAAGTGAGAGTTGGCTATATAGAAGAAAGGTGCTTTATGCGTACTACTGGAGCCTTGATGATGACATTTACGCATGCGCTTGTCGTTACATATCGTGCTTGTGCTACATGCCAGATGAACAGCGCCTCTGTGAATTGCACACTACTTCAGTGATGCTTCACAACTTGTGCTGCCAGGATGAAAACATGCTGCGGTAACCTCGATTCCAAAACCAGGCAAGACACTAGACACCGTTAACAACCTGCGCAGTACCTTATTGACGCTCACTGTTCGCAAACTAGAAGAGCGCACGTGCCGGACTCGACTTAACCACAATTTGCAAGAAAGTACGAGCCACTTCCTTGAGGCGCAAACCCAAGCCTGTCAGCTCACAACAGCCTGCATCTCCGGAGACAAATGGCCAACGCTCGGCGCAGCCACTCGAAGTGCCTGGGAATCCTTCTAGAAGCGGTTCTCAAGAAGGCATTTGACACAGTTCAGCATGCAGTGGTAATCGAGGCGCTGGAGAAATCTGGGGCAGGCTCCCGCATCGTAAACTTTGTCAAATTGTTTCTTCATGGTCGAACGTTTGAAATTGCAAGGGCAAGGAAGGCCCTCGTATACTTGACCATACCAGGGGAGTACCTGAAGGAGCCATACTGTCACCTACACCTTACAAAATAGTGATGCAAGGCATTGCAGCACGTATGTATGCAGTCCCTGGAGTTCTACAGACAATACATGCGGACGATATCGCCGTGTGCACAAAGCGGCAAGATCATCCTTGGACTGCGAAGGCCTACGGCGCGATCCAGAAAGCCCTGAGCATGTTTGCCGATTTCCTGCTGTCAACGGGCATGTCACCTTCGCCCGAGATGACAAGAATTCATTCCTACAGGAGAACAACCGTCCGAATGGGATGAAGTGCTTCTGACACTGACAAACGGTGGCTATATGGCCACGTGAAGGATACATACGCATTCTTGGCAGCCCCTTTCACGAGAGGGGCAGTGGCGCAAGCACATGGATGAAGTAGCTCTCACTGATGTATCGCTGCCTCCTGCGCGCCATCAAGCGCATATGGCACCGCACTAGTGGTGTAAGGCACACGTCTTACGCAAACGTTAGTAACTTCAACGTTAACATCGAGGCTGTGTTACGGCGCTAGCTGTTGTCCACTAACAAATGTGCAAAAAGTCAAACTTGAAAGTTTGCACAGGGCGCAATCCTCACGGGACTACCCAAACAGATAGAACTGTATAGGTATGCAAACCCCGGACATTTGAAGAAATTATACGAATTCGAAACCAGGGACATGCTGGGAAATGAGAATGGACAAAAAAGGGACAAATGTGGCGCTCTGACCAGCAACGCTTCCAGGCAAAATGCGTTCCATTTCGCGTGCCACTACGGGAAGACATCTGCGTACGCCCGCCGAAACGTTATTCAGGGCTACCAGTAAGGAACACCACAGCCAGCCAATAAAAATAATGCTAAGGGCTGTGCACATCAAGGGGATTGTCATCCATACTGACCTGGCATGGGACAAAATCTCACAGGTGGCAGTGCTCGCGGCGCTACTGATTTATGATGGGAACATAAAGAAAACTTAGTTGGCTTTTTCAGTACGAATGTTCACCAGCATATTCCGAGCTCGAACTAAAGGTAATCAAGGTTACATTTATACGATCGGAGTCATCGTCACCTACTAGCGAGTCTGTATACGTAGCCTGACTGTACAGACGTGCTAAGAATGCTATCTGGCTTAGAAAGAAGAGGCTCCGCTGCATACTACTTCGAGTCCCTGTGCATGAAGGTCGCCAAAAACTGGCACTCGAGGTCCGGTGGGTTGGGTACCGAGCCGCGAGGGCGTCCAAGACAACGAGGCTGTCCATGCGCTAGCACGCGACATGGTGCATCCCCTCTCTTCTGGTGCAGTCCGACCCGTACCTCACCCTCCTCTGCCGAGGGATCCAGATCGTGAAGGGGCTGAAGCATCTGTCGCCCAGCGCAAGCGGCTACGGGCGACAATACCATCTCAAGAAGCATCCGTTATCGAAAGACCTCCCGAGAAGTTCACAAGAGCTAACTCACAAAGCCCGCAACGGCTTTATGCTCAATGAAGGCGTTATTAAGAAGTGGCGTGCTTATGTGGCTGTGCCGAAGCGCGCATAACTTCAGGCCCCAATTGACTCCATGCTATCGCAACCAATCAAGGTCAAGTGCTCGACATGCCAAGAAGGACCACCGCTCACTATATGCCACATCCACTGGTATTGCCCAGGACTCCAAGACACCGCAACCAACATCGTGGCACTACAAAAACTCGGAAGGAGTGGATCTATCCACCCGTGGTGGTTGCCGGAGCTGCCTTATAATCCCTGTGCTACTTCGCTCGGGCGACTGGCGCGGCCGGCGGGATCTAGGCTTTCAGTGGAGGGGAGGAAATTTTCATTGCCGCCGAGGGCGTTGACGCTCTTAAGGGCGTCTCGTATTCGGCGGCGGCGTTAGGTTCAACCCCACCACTCTTCTCTAGACCCTATCCGTCTTCCTGCACCCCAGCATAAGCCACAGAGCCAACCCATCTTGAATAAAATTTATAAAATAAATTTATAAAATAAATTTATAAAATATAAATAAATTTATAAAATAAATTATAATATATAAATAAATTTATAAAATAAATTATAAAATATAAATAAATTTATAAAATAAATTTATGCTCGGCAGAGAAATCGGAGCTGTTGCTGTACAGACCGACTCGCAGAGATCGCAAACCAGGCAACTACAGGGAAGAGCTCGCCCATAGAGAGGAGATACAGTTAAAGACGGCCGATGGGAAACCAATACCCAAGGTCAATAGGATCAGGGTATTGGGGCGCCTCATTGAAGCCAAGGGCAACAACAGAGAAACCCTCAGAAGACTGGAGGGAACTGTAGCGCAAATCATGAGGCTAATCAGAAGTATAACAAATAAACATAGCGGGATGAAAGAGGAAAACACGATCAGGTTAATACAGGCCTTCGTAATAAGTAGAATAGTATACGTGGCGCCGTACTTAAAATGGAAGGTCGCGGAAAAGATCAAACTAGAATGCCTCATTCGGAAAATATACAAACTAGCCATAGGACTACCGATCAGCACCAGCACGGACAAGTTGCTGCAATTAGGCCTACACAACACGATGGACGAGCTTATTGATGCGCAATGTACGGCACAATATGAACGCCTCTCTAAGACTAGTGCAGGCAGACACATTCTAGAGAAATTACACATAGTTTACCACACACAGCACGGTGTCAAGGTGGACATCCCGAGAAAAACGAAGGAAAGATTGGTAATACCTCCCATACCAAAGAACATGCACCCAGAACACAATAAGGACAGAAGAGAGAACAGAGCGAAGCAAATACAGATAAATTCGGCAGCGACAAGGGCGCAGTGTTCGTAGACGCGGCTCGATACAGTCGCACACGGCGGTTTACGGCAGCCGTAATCGATAGGGAGAAACGGTGCAAGACGTGCGCGACGATACGCACCACAAGTAACGAGATAGCTGAAGAAGTAGCCATAGCGCTCGCAGTTGCTCAGACTAACGCAACCGTGATAGTCAGCGACTCTCAGACGGCAATAAGAAACTTTGCCAACGGCCGAATCTCCCCGGAGGCACTACGCATTCTTCTTGCAGGAGGCCAAAATTACAAAAGAAAGATATACATCACCTGGACACCCGCTCACACCCTCGCGGAGGACGGTAACAACGAGGCGGCACACGACGCGGCTCGAAGGCTTACGGACCGAGCCGCAGTCGCAAGTGACGCCCCGACACCCTCCGGACGTGACGGTGCGGTAAATGAGTGGGAGTGGGAAGACAGAATGACAACATATAATGACATTACGAAACATTATAGGTTACAGAGGCGCATATTCCCGCGACCTCACCCAAAATTGACAAAAAAGCAGTCTGTCGCATAGCGGCAGTTACAAACTAGGACGTATCCGAATCCTGCGCTCTCGCACATCATATATCCGGATGTATATCCTACGGACAAATGCAAAACATGTGAATGCAGAGCTACTCTGGAGCACATATTATGGGAATGCCGAGGGATAAACAACAATAAAGAAAACGCGGCCTCTAGCAGCAGCCTTCGCACGCGCTGGGAAGCCGCGCTGCTCAGCCCCGCCCTCGAGGATCAACCATGGGCCGTCCAGCGTGCCGAGGATGCCGCCAGGACCCACGAACTCCTGGCCGTCACCTAGGCGGGGCCTTTGACCCTCCCCACCAACTCGCAGGGCACACAATAATGTTCTTTCCTCCTCCTCCTCATTTTCCGTGCGTACCTGCTCCTCTCTCTCTCTCTCTTTGCGTGCGTCGTGCGAGAAGTACCCGACATCGCATTATAGTGTGTCACCATTTTAAAATTCGCTGAAATAAAAGAAAATTTCCTGTCTTCCACGTCACACTAAAGTATGCATGAAGCATCCAACGCAAACACCGTAGAGAAGGAAAATGTGAGTTTAATGGAAGCGGAGGAATTGCTTCCCGGGGTTGAGACGCGCATTGCGATTGCCAAGCCCGATGCAGAACGAAGAGATACAATGACCTGTCATTCATAACGCGCCTGCGCACGCGCACGCGCAAACGTGCGTGTGTGGCCGTGTGTGTACGTGTGTGTACGTTTGTGCATGTGTGTGTGCGTGCAGGCGTACGTGTTTGTGTGTCGGCGTGCGTGTGTGTGTGAATGTGTGCGTACCTGCGCGCGCATTTGCACCGTAATCACTATACTGTAATTTTCTGCACAAATGAATCAAAACCAAAAACTGTTCACCTTATAAGGAAATCTTGATATTATCATATCAAGCGCTGGAATACCGTATAGAGCTCGCTTTTATATTAACTTGTGCACACCATCGAAACTCCGGGTAGGGAGTCAACATAATTAAAGTTCTAAATCTTGTATACTTAGCGACGAGTGCACATATCATATTTGAAGGTTGTCTCAATAATGGTTGACAAAAACCTGCTCACGAGGTTTGCTTTGGCATGATTCTGGTGACGTCAAAGGAAAGCTTTTCCTTTTCAAAAGCGTAAGGAAGTTTCTACGTGACATACGCAGAAACGGACAGTCATGTTTGATACACGAAACGACATAAATAAGAAAGGACCACTACGGATACGTCGCTTGGTGCTTTGGGCATATTTATCTGATAGCTTTTTTCTTTCGTGACAGACATTTGCGACTGCTGTTAATCCATGAAAGCGAAGTATTATTCGTCTCATTCTTGGCACATTGCGGTAGGTTACTGCCTCGCCATGCTTTAGAAGAATGAATGTAATGTGTTACAAATGTTGGAATCGAACCTCAGCCGTTGAGCACAATACCTGGGTTCTCTAACCATTAGGCCACAATCGTCCGATCGTCGCACACAACTACTCAATTTACAGGGACACGTCGGTTCACTTGGTATTTCTCTCAAGAACTCCAAACGGTGCTGAATACCCAGCTCCCTGCAAAATGTTTCGCATAACCTAAATTCCCACAGTGCTTAGGATCTGCATGATTTTTTATCTGAATTTTAAACATGTTCTAGCGCTCTGTACCTGCTATTCTTCCTTGTTCCCCGTGTACTTGCGCTACGAACATTTCTTTGTTGAGTTATAGATTGCCAATAGTGGTTTAAAATAACGGCAATCCTGCTCGTAAATTTTCGGACGGTCTTGTCTAATAAATGATAACAAATATATTGTGCGCACATTATACAAATCATTGTCGATCGCAATCGATATATTCAGGAAAACACTAGCACAGTTTTCTCATGAACTGTGGATGCCATTAGCAACACTCCAAGAAAAGTTTACACCCTTTGGAGTGCCCGTTCTGCCACACAACAATAATAGTCATCTGCGTTGATGCGTTTCCTATCTCTAACGCTGCGAGCCCGGTACTTTCCAGTAACGAACGGCATGCGCGTTATCAGCATGATAGCATTGCCGACAGGAAAGTAGCCGGGCGCGGCGTTTTCAAGAAAGGAAACGCATCAAGGCCGATGACGATTATCGTTGTGTGGCAGAAGGGGCATTCCAAGGGGTGTAAACATTTCTTAGAGTGTAGGCGCAAGAACGGTCGGTGCGTTGAAACCGCGCAGATATGTACGCTTCGCCGCCCGGCGACGCGTGATCAAGACCCGAGACAAATGTTATCGTAAAAAAATTAGAATTATAAATAGGCAAGCTGTCTGCACAATTGAAATTTTAAACGACGACCATGATACATGTGTATATCAATAAATAGTCGACCAAATTTCGTAACGATTCTCCTGGTTTTCCGTTCGGGACCTCATTAGTCATTCAATCCCTCACACTGCAGGACCGTCGCTATTGCCGGGGTCTCTCACACGGAGTGACAGATAATACGAAAAGTGGAGAACGATCTGAATTGTTACGAAAACAAAAGCGACACACTGTGTGCCATCAAGGCTCTGTGGATGTCTTTTGGACGGCCTGTAGCTGTCCTTGCAGACCCGCACCTTCGAGCCCACCGCACTACTGCTTAGGCTCTGCCCCAGGCACTATACGACTTGCGACCGAAATACAGCAGCTCGATATACGGATATTATGAACGTCTCCTTTGAAACGTGGTGGTGGCAAATGCTACTAAGCTCGTCACCTTTACCTTTCTTTTGTGGCAGTTTTTGGTCTCAAGGAACCATGGTTTGTTTCTAAGGACAGTAGATCCAGAAATAAATTCATTGGCCTAAAAGGCAGGGTGTTTTCTTTCTTTTTTTCTTTTTTGAGACAATACAGGTTTCTGTATAAAAAGGCGATGAGCGCAGCAAACGTGGTGTTTCTTGCAGACGAGTTCCCAGTCGAGGCGGACACATTTTGACGCTAATAACATGAGCTTTCGAAGACTAATTTACGAACATTCATTATTTCACATTTTAGTAGCGCCTTAGGATCACCTTACGAATTTTCTGACGCAATTTAGTTTCAAAAATTCAATTAGTTCAACAAGGCACTTGCGCATGGCGGAGGGCTTAGAAGTATGAGGATGTACGCTGCACATCCGCACATCTGCGTGCGCGCGTGACATTCGTTGCTTCTTGCGGTGATGATTGTCTAACGTCGGCAACAGCTTCGCTGTAGATCAACTTACACAGGATGGAATGGAGGCGGATTTTTTTCTATTGATGTTTTCGATGAATGCATCATATCTCCATGGAACTACGGAAGCACAGATGATTCGCCATTATATATTTTCTCGTGGCTTTAAACTCTGAAGAAATGCAACTTTTGCACGGACGCGTGACTGAAAGCAATTTCCGTGGCAGTAAAACGGCAGTTTGGCAAGACAGCCGCAATAAAATGATCTCGGCACAGAGCGAGGCAGTGGGTGGCGGCAGGGCCCGATCGATACAGGAACCCTGCCGCGGCTTCTCTTCGGCGTCGTGGCCTCCGCGGGCCTCAGGTAAACAAGCGGAAGCCGTGACATCACCTCCCTTCTCTTTCAGCGAGGCGTTGGGACGCTGGAGAGTCGTAACCTCCGAAATGTGGGGTTAGTGGCCGCATTGTGGCGCCACCGCGATGCGCAAGCTGGAGTCAAGTCAAGCCAAGCCCACGCCTCCTTTCTGAAGGGGTGGCCCAAGAGGCCCTTTCGACGCCGTGATATTGGACGGGTGCTCCGCGCTGCGGTTATTCCGTGCGGATAATCGCCCCGCATTCAATAGCGGGAAGAAAGGAGGAGGTTGTGGTGCGAGGCACGTGTTCTACCCAAATCCAGGCTCTCTTCACGCTATCGAGCGCCAACAAAAGCAGGGAAAGTTGCCCCTTCTCGGTCGCTTCGGGGCGAAAGAAAGAAAGAACAGAGTGACTCGCTATGTCAGCACATGTTGGCCACTACCAGGAGAGGGAAATAGAGGAAATTTGAAAAAAGGAGAAAAAGAAATTATGCATAAGTTTGATAAAGCGCCTGTCACTGTTAACCAATGACTTCACATTGTAAGGCTAGATGTTCATAAAATGAGCACGCCACAATTAATGAAGGCTGCATACGGCGTACCAGTCTGCGTCCTTTATTTCTAGCATATCTTCATCAATGTCTATTTTGGAAGTTTTCTTTATGAGGATATCCGGTGCTCACTGCCATTAAGTCAGCTTATGAGTCGTTCAAAAGTGAAAAATGGGCGAGTTGGTGCGGAGGCATGGCTAAATTTAGAGCGCCAACTACTGGGACACAAGCTAAGGCACAAAAAAGGCAGGGCACGGCGCTACTTACTGCTGAAAGTTTATTCAGAAGGTTAGAGATTATATAAGCCCGACATGTACTATCTCATCAAGCGTCGTAAAACGGCACAAAAGAAAAAAGAAAAAGGAAAGAAACCAAAGAAATACAATTCTAGATACGACCTAACCCGTGGAAATTTCTTGGGGAGCTAACACCGATGAATAACCTTTTTTGCGACTTTTTTTATTGCTTTTATGTCGTTTCATGACGCTTGGTGACATAGGACATTTCGGGCTTATATAAGCCCTAACCTTCCTAATAAACTTTCAGCTGCAAGTAGCGCCGTGTCCTATCTTTTCGTGTGCCTTAGCCTGTGTCCCAGTAGTTCTCGCTCTGAATTTAGCCACAGTTATGAGTCGTGATTATCGCTAAACAGAGCGTGAGTTATTTCCCCCCGGAAAAAATGAGCCATCCATAAGGGGCAAGCATATGAAAAGTATTTTCAAATTATTTTCTTTGTAGAGACGGCCAACATCGGCCTGCCCATATTTTGTTTTTCGCAATGATATGATCCTGTGATATTGACGAAAATGTTCTTGCGTGATTAACACCCGAACAGAATATCTAATCGTCAGGTCGGGTCAGTTTCCTCTCCATAGTGTTATTACCTAACAGGTTGGACGTAGATCAGTAAAACCTTTTCTACGCCTCTCAGTTGAACAATAAATGAAATAGTCAAAAACGTAAAAGCAATTTAGCATACATTTCAAAAGGCTAAATATGATGACCATAGATAGAGTTTGAGAGTTTGACGAACATTTTAATGCAGTTAGCATTGTAAGTCTACTTTGCTCACATTGGAGTGCTGTTGCTGTCGGCTATCTAGATCCTGAAAGGTTGCTCGTTTTCGCTGACAAAAAAAAGGGGGGGGGAGAGAATGACCGACTGATAAATATGGTAATTCGGCACGCTCTTTTAACGGGCAAATAAAATCAAGATTTTAAGCCTTAAAAAGAGGCCTAAGGAATCACGTCACAGTTTGACGTAGTAGTTCTGCCAAAACCGGCAGGGTGGAGAGAAGTAATAGATAAAGGGAAAATCAGACATCCCCCGTTCGTAGCAATTGCTACAAAGGAAACCCATACGGGTTCCTTGAAAGAAAAGCCTCAGAGTTGAAGAAAAATTCGTCCTTTCTTTCTCAGCTTTATTTCATGCAATTAAAACTGTCAGGGCCCACTATGAAACGTGCTGCATCAATGAAAACAGGTTGCTCATCTTACAGCCTGGATCAGTCGCGTTGGTGCTGGGCAATGCCATCCTGAATTTAAGTCACAAGTATACGTTATCCTTGGCTCACACATTTCGATATCGATTCTACTGCTCTACTACAAGTTACTAGCGTATGGGTAGACCTATCCGCTATCATACGGCCCCTAAAATGTATTCTCCAATGGACATGTCAATTTTCACTGCAGGCCTCTATTTTGTAAGCATTCTTTCTTCCGTTTTATTCGTTCCGAGTCATTCAATCGGCCGACTGGTTCAGCTTGGCTATGGCAGAATGTAGTAGTCATGTGAGACAATGACGAAGTGCAAAGCAAGCCCCAGTAACACTATCTGCCTTTATTTTCTGTGCGTCTGACGAACGAATCCTCTGTAAGAAGAGCTGCGCGCATATCGCACGCGCAGGTTAAGGCATGTGTTAGATTCTAATTTAAGTGAAAAGCTGAATGCGAACATTCACAGTTGCGTTTCGTGGCATACTGGAGGCGCTCTTGCACGATGCCTGCAAGATGGGGCCTGCGACACTCTTCCAACTCTTTGTGCGGTGATGCATTTTTGCACGTTTCATATCACTTAAAAATCAAGGTTCAAAAGGCTACACAACGTTTTCAATGCACATAAGCAATACAGGACTGACGAACTGAATTACTTGCTCTAAAAGGAGGCTTTTCTGACCGTAGGTGCATCACCTGCTAGCCCGCTAAATAGCCAATAGAAAAAAAAAAAAATATAACGAATATATACGCACCTGAAGATGGGACTGAACCTTTGTCTTCGTGCAAAATAGCTCGCCATTCTAACCATTAGGTCATAAACGCTCGCATGATTCTCTAGTATCAACACCAAGTAGTTGTAGATGACACATGCTATGGTCCCGCGTAAGCATTCGCATTAACTTTGTCAGCGTTTACGCATAGCTTGTGAACTGTGTAATCCATGCACATTAACAGTGTATGGCATTACATTTGCGCCCTCTGCGATGCACAAACGTGAACGTTGCACGAGCTTACACGTTACATATAGGGTTGTCAACCGTCCGGACTTTAGCGGGAAAATCTCGACTTGTTGAGTAAATGCCCCATGTCCCAACTTGACCCACTCGGGACGGCCAAATGTCCAGTATTTTGCTGTATTATCTGCTAGATAACAACAAATAGACCATATTTCTTTTTATAATGCCCGACAACTCGGTTTCACAGTTCGTTTTTTTTTTTTGCCTTCTGTTGCATTGTCCGAAACACAAAGGCAGTGTTTGTCACGGTGCTAGCTCTGCTGTATGCCCTAATCGTTCACAGTACATCTATCCGTATTGGTAGCCATGTTAATCACGAAACTATGCTGCAGGTTTTGCGTTACAAACCACGACATTAAAAAAAATTTAAATGATGGGGTTTTACGTGCCAAAACCACTTTCTGATTATGAGGCACGCCGTAGTGAAGGAATCCGGAAATTTCAACCACCTGGGGTTCTTTAACGTGCAGCTAAATCTAAGTACACGGGTGTTTTCGCATTTCGCCCCCATCGAAATGCGGCCGCCGTGGCCGGGATTCGATCCCGCGACCTCGTGCTCAGCAGCCCAACACCATAGCCACTGAGCAACCACGGCGGGTGAAACCGCGACATGGTAGGACTTTTAAAAAATTCAAGGTCATTCCTGCCTGCGAAGGTGGATGACCAGCGGAGCCGTAAACATTGTGGTAAGAAACGTTCGCAATCACCGATAGCTCGTTTTGAAACCACAATCGGCCACACACAACTGAAGCTGGTTCGAGCCACCTGCCGCTCTCGTTCACGCCTGCGGTCCCAAAGTTGGGCCTCGTGAGCAGCTTGTTCTTCGGCAGTACACATTTCACGCGGCCACCTCATAACAGCGAAAGCAACATACTAACTGCCTATTCGGTTATTTCCGCAGGCGCGGAAATGAAGCACATTGCTTGCTAGCAGCCATATGGCCCACCAAATCATCGATGTGGGCTACGGCCATTAGCGCTCCCACGGCACAGCCAACCGAGCAACTGGCTAAGTCAGGGGCTGGGGTAGCTGTCAAAACAGCATTACGTGCGCGCTTCGCGACATCTCGAACGTTACCAATCACCATCAAATGGTTCTCGAACCAGTGTTCCGCACACCGCACAACTGAATCCGAAATGTCTGCCCAGAAAGTCCCTCTGAAATAGTGCGTACGTACCATTGTGCTTGTCCAATTTTACGGGCGTGGTACCTGCGTCGCTTCACCGCATTCTCCGCTTCACGGCATCGGTCTTCCTGACGAGCCCGCCGCTTACGGGAAGCCTCTCGGGCACGATCTTCGCTGCTACTCGCCGCCCGTTTCCAAG